>NC_143468.1:2776762-3423524 GCF_987193195.1 Phasianus colchicus | reverse complement strand
ACCCTAACCCTAACCCTAACCCTAACCCTAACCCTAACCCTAACCCTAACCCTAACCCTAACCCTAACCCTAACCCTAACCCTAACCCTAACCCTAACCCTAACCCTAACCCTAACCCTAACCCTAACCCTAACCCTAACCCTAACCCTAACCCTAACCCTAACCCTAACCCTAACCCTAACCCTAACCCTAACCCTAACCCTAACCCTAACCCTAACCCTAACCCTAACCCTAACCCTAACCCTAACCCTAACCCTAACCCTAACCCTAACCCTAACCCTAACCCTAACCCTAACCCTAACCCTAACCCTAACCCTAACCCTAACCCTAACCCTAACCCTAACCCTAACCCTAACCCTAACCCTAACCCTAACCCTAACCCTAACCCTAACCCTAACCCTAACCCTAACCCTAACCCTAACCCTAACCCTAACCCTAACCCTAACCCTAACCCTAACCCTAACCCTAACCCTAACCCTAACCCTAACCCTAACCCTAACCCTAACCCTAACCCTAACCCTAACCCTAACCCTAACCCTAACCCTAACCCTAACCCTAACCCTAACCCTAACCCTAACCCTAACCCTAACCCTAACCCTAACCCTAACCCTAACCCTAACCCTAACCCTAACCCTAACCCTAACCCTAACCCTAACCCTAACCCTAACCCTAACCCTAACCCTAACCCTAACCCTAACCCTAACCCTAACCCTAACCCTAACCCTAACCCTAACCCTAACCCTAACCCTAACCCTAACCCTAACCCTAACCCTAACCCTAACCCTAACCCTAACCCTAACCCTAACCCTAACCCTAACCCTAACCCTAACCCTAACCCTAACCCTAACCCTAACCCTAACCCTAACCCTAACCCTAACCCTAACCCTAACCCTAACCCTAACCCTAACCCTAACCCTAACCCTAACCCTAACCCTAACCCTAACCCTAACCCTAACCCTAACCCTAACCCTAACCCTAACCCTAACCCTAACCCTAACCCTAACCCTAACCCTAACCCTAACCCTAACCCTAACCCTAACCCTAACCCTAACCCTAACCCTAACCCTAACCCTAACCCTAACCCTAACCCTAACCCTAACCCTAACCCTAACCCTAACCCTAACCCTAACCCTAACCCTAACCCTAACCCTAACCCTAACCCTAACCCTAACCCTAACCCTAACCCTAACCCTAACCCTAACCCTAACCCTAACCCTAACCCTAACCCTAACCCTAACCCTAACCCTAACCCTAACCCTAACCCTAACCCTAACCCTAACCCTAACCCTAACCCTAACCCTCCCTCCCTCCCTCCCTCCCTCCCTCCCTCCCTCCCTCCCTCCCTCCCTCCCTCCCTCCCTCCCTCCCTCCCTCCCTCCCTCCCTCCCTCCCTCCCTCCCTCCCTCCCTCCCTCCCCTAACCCTAACCCTAACCCTAACCCTAACCCTAACCCTAACCCTAACCCTAACCCTAACCCTAACCCTAACCCTAACCCTAACCCTAACCCTAACCCTAACCCTAACCCTAACCCTAACCCTAACCCTAACCCTAACCCTAACCCTAACCCTAACCCTAACCCTAACCCTAACCCTAACCCTAACCCTAACCCTAACCCTAACCCTAACCCTAACCCTAACCCTAACCCTAACCCTAACCCTAACCCTAACCCTAACCCTAACCCTAACCCTAACCCTAACCCTAACCCTAACCCTAACCCTAACCCTAACCCTAACCCTAACCCTAACCCTAACCCTAACCCTAACCCTAACCCTAACCCTAACCCTAACCCTAACCCTAACCCTAACCCTAACCCTAACCCTAACCCTAACCCTAACCCTAACCCTAACCCTAACCCTAACCCTAACCCTAACCCTAACCCTAACCCTAACCCTAACCCTAACCCTAACCCTAACCCTAACCCTAACCCTAACCCTAACCCTAACCCTAACCCTAACCCTAACCCTAACCCTAACCCTAACCCTAACCCTAACCCTAACCCTAACCCTAACCCTAACCCTAACCCTAACCCTAACCCTAACCCTAACCCTAACCCTAACCCTAACCCTAACCCTAACCCTAACCCTAACCCTAACCCTAACCCTAACCCTAACCCTAACCCTAACCCTAACCCTAACCCTAACCCTAACCCTAACCCTAACCCTAACCCTAACCCTAACCCTAACCCTAACCCTAACCCTAACCCTAACCCTAACCCTAACCCTAACCCTAACCCTAACCCTAACCCTAACCCTAACCCTAACCCTAACCCTAACCCTAACCCTAACCCTAACCCTAACCCTAACCCTAACCCTAACCCTAACCCTAACCCTAACCCTAACCCTAACCCTAACCCTAACCCTAACCCTAACCCTAACCCTAACCCTAACCCTAACCCTAACCCTAACCCTAACCCTAACCCTAACCCTAACCCTAACCCTAACCCTAACCCTAACCCTAACCCTAACCCTAACCCTAACCCTAACCCTAACCCTAACCCTAACCCTAACCCTAACCCTAACCCTAACCCTAACCCTAACCCTAACCCTAACCCTAACCCTAACCCTAACCCTAACCCTAACCCTAACCCTAACCCTAACCCTAACCCTAACCCTAACCCTAACCCTAACCCTAACCCTAACCCTAACCCTAACCCTAACCCTAACCCTAACCCTAACCCTAACCCTAACCCTAACCCTAACCCTAACCCTAACCCTAACCCTAACCCTAACCCTAACCCTAACCCTAACCCTAACCCTAACCCTAACCCTAACCCTAACCCTAACCCTAACCCTAACCCTAACCCTAACCCTAACCCTAACCCTAACCCTAACCCTAACCCTAACCCTAACCCTAACCCTAACCCTAACCCTAACCCTAACCCTAACCCTAACCCTAACCCTAACCCTAACCCTAACCCTAACCCTAACCCTAACCCTAACCCTAACCCTAACCCTAACCCTAACCCTAACCCTAACCCTAACCCTAACCCTAACCCTAACCCTAACCCTAACCCTAACCCTAACCCTAACCCTAACCCTAACCCTAACCCTAACCCTAACCCTAACCCTAACCCTAACCCTAACCCTAACCCTAACCCTAACCCTAACCCTAACCCTAACCCTAACCCTAACCCTAACCCTAACCCTAACCCTAACCCTAACCCTAACCCTAACCCTAACCCTAACCCTAACCCTAACCCTAACCCTAACCCTAACCCTAACCCTAACCCTAACCCTAACCCTAACCCTAACCCTAACCCTAACCCTAACCCTAACCCTAACCCTAACCCTAACCCTAACCCTAACCCTAACCCTAACCCTAACCCTAACCCTAACCCTAACCCTAACCCTAACCCTAACCCTAACCCTAACCCTAACCCTAACCCTAACCCTAACCCTAACCCTAACCCTAACCCTAACCCTAACCCTAACCCTAACCCTAACCCTAACCCTAACCCTAACCCTAACCCTAACCCTAACCCTAACCCTAACCCTAACCCTAACCCTAACCCTAACCCTAACCCTAACCCTAACCCTAACCCTAACCCTAACCCTAACCCTAACCCTAACCCTAACCCTAACCCTAACCCTAACCCTAACCCTAACCCTAACCCTAACCCTAACCCTAACCCTAACCCTAACCCTAACCCTAACCCTAACCCTAACCCTAACCCTAACCCTAACCCTAACCCTAACCCTAACCCTAACCCTAACCCTAACCCTAACCCTAACCCTAACCCTAACCCTAACCCTAACCCTAACCCTAACCCTAACCCTAACCCTAACCCTAACCCTAACCCTAACCCTAACCCTAACCCTAACCCTAACCCTAACCCTAACCCTAACCCTAACCCTAACCCTAACCCTAACCCTAACCCTAACCCTAACCCTAACCCTAACCCTAACCCTAACCCTAACCCTAACCCTAACCCTAACCCTAACCCTAACCCTAACCCTAACCCTAACCCTAACCCTAACCCTAACCCTAACCCTAACCCTAACCCTAACCCTAACCCTAACCCTAACCCTAACCCTAACCCTAACCCTAACCCTAACCCTAACCCTAACCCTAACCCTAACCCTAACCCTAACCCTAACCCTAACCCTAACCCTAACCCTAACCCTAACCCTAACCCTAACCCTAACCCTAACCCTAACCCTAACCCTAACCCTAACCCTAACCCTAACCCTAACCCTAACCCTAACCCTAACCCTAACCCTAACCCTAACCCTAACCCTAACCCTAACCCTAACCCTAACCCTAACCCTAACCCTAACCCTAACCCTAACCCTAACCCTAACCCTAACCCTAACCCTAACCCTAACCCTAACCCTAACCCTAACCCTAACCCTAACCCTAACCCTAACCCTAACCCTAACCCTAACCCTAACCCTAACCCTAACCCTAACCCTAACCCTAACCCTAACCCTAACCCTAACCCTAACCCTAACCCTAACCCTAACCCTAACCCTAACCCTAACCCTAACCCTAACCCTAACCCTAACCCTAACCCTAACCCTAACCCTAACCCTAACCCTAACCCTAACCCTAACCCTAACCCTAACCCTAACCCTAACCCTAACCCTAACCCTAACCCTAACCCTAACCCTAACCCTAACCCTAACCCTAACCCTAACCCTAACCCTAACCCTAACCCTAACCCTAACCCTAACCCTAACCCTAACCCTAACCCTAACCCTAACCCTAACCCTAACCCTAACCCTAACCCTAACCCTAACCCTAACCCTAACCCTAACCCTAACCCTAACCCTAACCCTAACCCTAACCCTAACCCTAACCCTAACCCTAACCCTAACCCTAACCCTAACCCTAACCCTAACCCTAACCCTAACCCTAACCCTAACCCTAACCCTAACCCTAACCCTAACCCTAACCCTAACCCTAACCCTAACCCTAACCCTAACCCTAACCCTAACCCTAACCCTAACCCTAACCCTAACCCTAACCCTAACCCTAACCCTAACCCTAACCCTAACCCTAACCCTAACCCTAACCCTAACCCTAACCCTAACCCTAACCCTAACCCTAACCCTAACCCTAACCCTAACCCTAACCCTAACCCTAACCCTAACCCTAACCCTAACCCTAACCCTAACCCTAACCCTAACCCTAACCCTAACCCTAACCCTAACCCTAACCCTAACCCTAACCCTAACCCTAACCCTAACCCTAACCCTAACCCTAACCCTAACCCTAACCCTAACCCTAACCCTAACCCTAACCCTAACCCTAACCCTAACCCTAACCCTAACCCTAACCCTAACCCTAACCCTAACCCTAACCCTAACCCTAACCCTAACCCTAACCCTAACCCTAACCCTAACCCTAACCCTAACCCTAACCCTAACCCTAACCCTAACCCTAACCCTAACCCTAACCCTAACCCTAACCCTAACCCTAACCCTAACCCTAACCCTAACCCTAACCCTAACCCTAACCCTAACCCTAACCCTAACCCTAACCCTAACCCTAACCCTAACCCTAACCCTAACCCTAACCCTAACCCTAACCCTAACCCTAACCCTAACCCTAACCCTAACCCTAACCCTAACCCTAACCCTAACCCTAACCCTAACCCTAACCCTAACCCTAACCCTAACCCTAACCCTAACCCTAACCCTAACCCTAACCCTAACCCTAACCCTAACCCTAACCCTAACCCTAACCCTAACCCTAACCCTAACCCTAACCCTAACCCTAACCCTAACCCTAACCCTAACCCTAACCCTAACCCTAACCCTAACCCTAACCCTAACCCTAACCCTAACCCTAACCCTAACCCTAACCCTAACCCTAACCCTAACCCTAACCCTAACCCTAACCCTAACCCTAACCCTAACCCTAACCCTAACCCTAACCCTAACCCTAACCCTAACCCTAACCCTAACCCTAACCCTAACCCTAACCCTAACCCTAACCCTAACCCTAACCCTAACCCTAACCCTAACCCTAACCCTAACCCTAACCCTAACCCTAACCCTAACCCTAACCCTAACCCTAACCCTAACCCTAACCCTAACCCTAACCCTAACCCTAACCCTAACCCTAACCCTAACCCTAACCCTAACCCTAACCCTAACCCTAACCCTAACCCTAACCCTAACCCTAACCCTAACCCTAACCCTAACCCTAACCCTAACCCTAACCCTAACCCTAACCCTAACCCTAACCCTAACCCTAACCCTAACCCTAACCCTAACCCTAACCCTAACCCTAACCCTAACCCTAACCCTAACCCTAACCCTAACCCTAACCCTAACCCTAACCCTAACCCTAACCCTAACCCTAACCCTAACCCTAACCCTAACCCTAACCCTAACCCTAACCCTAACCCTAACCCTAACCCTAACCCTAACCCTAACCCTAACCCTAACCCTAACCCTAACCCTAACCCTAACCCTAACCCTAACCCTAACCCTAACCCTAACCCTAACCCTAACCCTAACCCTAACCCTAACCCTAACCCTAACCCTAACCCTAACCCTAACCCTAACCCTAACCCTAACCCTAACCCTAACCCTAACCCTAACCCTAACCCTAACCCTAACCCTAACCCTAACCCTAACCCTAACCCTAACCCTAACCCTAACCCTAACCCTAACCCTAACCCTAACCCTAACCCTAACCCTAACCCTAACCCTAACCCTAACCCTAACCCTAACCCTAACCCTAACCCTAACCCTAACCCTAACCCTAACCCTAACCCTAACCCTAACCCTAACCCTAACCCTAACCCTAACCCTAACCCTAACCCTAACCCTAACCCTAACCCTAACCCTAACCCTAACCCTAACCCTAACCCTAACCCTAACCCTAACCCTAACCCTAACCCTAACCCTAACCCTAACCCTAACCCTAACCCTAACCCTAACCCTAACCCTAACCCTAACCCTAACCCTAACCCTAACCCTAACCCTAACCCTAACCCTAACCCTAACCCTAACCCTAACCCTAACCCTAACCCTAACCCTAACCCTAACCCTAACCCTAACCCTAACCCTAACCCTAACCCTAACCCTAACCCTAACCCTAACCCTAACCCTAACCCTAACCCTAACCCTAACCCTAACCCTAACCCTAACCCTAACCCTAACCCTAACCCTAACCCTAACCCTAACCCTAACCCTAACCCTAACCCTAACCCTAACCCTAACCCTAACCCTAACCCTAACCCTAACCCTAACCCTAACCCTAACCCTAACCCTAACCCTAACCCTAACCCTAACCCTAACCCTAACCCTAACCCTAACCCTAACCCTAACCCTAACCCTAACCCTAACCCTAACCCTAACCCTAACCCTAACCCTAACCCTAACCCTAACCCTAACCCTAACCCTAACCCTAACCCTAACCCTAACCCTAACCCTAACCCTAACCCTAACCCTAACCCTAACCCTAACCCTAACCCTAACCCTAACCCTAACCCTAACCCTAACCCTAACCCTAACCCTAACCCTAACCCTAACCCTAACCCTAACCCTAACCCTAACCCTAACCCTAACCCTAACCCTAACCCTAACCCTAACCCTAACCCTAACCCTAACCCTAACCCTAACCCTAACCCTAACCCTAACCCTAACCCTAACCCTAACCCTAACCCTAACCCTAACCCTAACCCTAACCCTAACCCTAACCCTAACCCTAACCCTAACCCTAACCCTAACCCTAACCCTAACCCTAACCCTAACCCTAACCCTAACCCTAACCCTAACCCTAACCCTAACCCTAACCCTAACCCTAACCCTAACCCTAACCCTAACCCTAACCCTAACCCTAACCCTAACCCTAACCCTAACCCTAACCCTAACCCTAACCCTAACCCTAACCCTAACCCTAACCCTAACCCTAACCCTAACCCTAACCCTAACCCTAACCCTAACCCTAACCCTAACCCTAACCCTAACCCTAACCCTAACCCTAACCCTAACCCTAACCCTAACCCTAACCCTAACCCTAACCCTAACCCTAACCCTAACCCTAACCCTAACCCTAACCCTAACCCTAACCCTAACCCTAACCCTAACCCTAACCCTAACCCTAACCCTAACCCTAACCCTAACCCTAACCCTAACCCTAACCCTAACCCTAACCCTAACCCTAACCCTAACCCTAACCCTAACCCTAACCCTAACCCTAACCCTAACCCTAACCCTAACCCTAACCCTAACCCTAACCCTAACCCTAACCCTAACCCTAACCCTAACCCTAACCCTAACCCTAACCCTAACCCTAACCCTAACCCTAACCCTAACCCTAACCCTAACCCTAACCCTAACCCTAACCCTAACCCTAACCCTAACCCTAACCCTAACCCTAACCCTAACCCTAACCCTAACCCTAACCCTAACCCTAACCCTAACCCTAACCCTAACCCTAACCCTAACCCTAACCCTAACCCTAACCCTAACCCTAACCCTAACCCTAACCCTAACCCTAACCCTAACCCTAACCCTAACCCTAACCCTAACCCTAACCCTAACCCTAACCCTAACCCTAACCCTAACCCTAACCCTAACCCTAACCCTAACCCTAACCCTAACCCTAACCCTAACCCTAACCCTAACCCTAACCCTAACCCTAACCCTAACCCTAACCCTAACCCTAACCCTAACCCTAACCCTAACCCTAACCCTAACCCTAACCCTAACCCTAACCCTAACCCTAACCCTAACCCTAACCCTAACCCTAACCCTAACCCTAACCCTAACCCTAACCCTAACCCTAACCCTAACCCTAACCCTAACCCTAACCCTAACCCTAACCCTAACCCTAACCCTAACCCTAACCCTAACCCTAACCCTAACCCTAACCCTAACCCTAACCCTAACCCTAACCCTAACCCTAACCCTAACCCTAACCCTAACCCTAACCCTAACCCTAACCCTAACCCTAACCCTAACCCTAACCCTAACCCTAACCCTAACCCTAACCCTAACCCTAACCCTAACCCTAACCCTAACCCTAACCCTAACCCTAACCCTAACCCTAACCCTAACCCTAACCCTAACCCTAACCCTAACCCTAACCCTAACCCTAACCCTAACCCTAACCCTAACCCTAACCCTAACCCTAACCCTAACCCTAACCCTAACCCTAACCCTAACCCTAACCCTAACCCTAACCCTAACCCTAACCCTAACCCTAACCCTAACCCTAACCCTAACCCTAACCCTAACCCTAACCCTAACCCTAACCCTAACCCTAACCCTAACCCTAACCCTAACCCTAACCCTAACCCTAACCCTAACCCTAACCCTAACCCTAACCCTAACCCTAACCCTAACCCTAACCCTAACCCTAACCCTAACCCTAACCCTAACCCTAACCCTAACCCTAACCCTAACCCTAACCCTAACCCTAACCCTAACCCTAACCCTAACCCTAACCCTAACCCTAACCCTAACCCTAACCCTAACCCTAACCCTAACCCTAACCCTAACCCTAACCCTAACCCTAACCCTAACCCTAACCCTAACCCTAACCCTAACCCTAACCCTAACCCTAACCCTAACCCTAACCCTAACCCTAACCCTAACCCTAACCCTAACCCTAACCCTAACCCTAACCCTAACCCTAACCCTAACCCTAACCCTAACCCTAACCCTAACCCTAACCCTAACCCTAACCCTAACCCTAACCCTAACCCTAACCCTAACCCTAACCCTAACCCTAACCCTAACCCTAACCCTAACCCTAACCCTAACCCTAACCCTAACCCTAACCCTAACCCTAACCCTAACCCTAACCCTAACCCTAACCCTAACCCTAACCCTAACCCTAACCCTAACCCTAACCCTAACCCTAACCCTAACCCTAACCCTAACCCTAACCCTAACCCTAACCCTAACCCTAACCCTAACCCTAACCCTAACCCTAACCCTAACCCTAACCCTAACCCTAACCCTAACCCTAACCCTAACCCTAACCCTAACCCTAACCCTAACCCTAACCCTAACCCTAACCCTAACCCTAACCCTAACCCTAACCCTAACCCTAACCCTAACCCTAACCCTAACCCTAACCCTAACCCTAACCCTAACCCTAACCCTAACCCTAACCCTAACCCTAACCCTAACCCTAACCCTAACCCTAACCCTAACCCTAACCCTAACCCTAACCCTAACCCTAACCCTAACCCTAACCCTAACCCTAACCCTAACCCTAACCCTAACCCTAACCCTAACCCTAACCCTAACCCTAACCCTAACCCTAACCCTAACCCTAACCCTAACCCTAACCCTAACCCTAACCCTAACCCTAACCCTAACCCTAACCCTAACCCTAACCCTAACCCTAACCCTAACCCTAACCCTAACCCTAACCCTAACCCTAACCCTAACCCTAACCCTAACCCTAACCCTAACCCTAACCCTAACCCTAACCCTAACCCTAACCCTAACCCTAACCCTAACCCTAACCCTAACCCTAACCCTAACCCTAACCCTAACCCTAACCCTAACCCTAACCCTAACCCTAACCCTAACCCTAACCCTAACCCTAACCCTAACCCTAACCCTAACCCTAACCCTAACCCTAACCCTAACCCTAACCCTAACCCTAACCCTAACCCTAACCCTAACCCTAACCCTAACCCTAACCCTAACCCTAACCCTAACCCTAACCCTAACCCTAACCCTAACCCTAACCCTAACCCTAACCCTAACCCTAACCCTAACCCTAACCCTAACCCTAACCCTAACCCTAACCCTAACCCTAACCCTAACCCTAACCCTAACCCTAACCCTAACCCTAACCCTAACCCTAACCCTAACCCTAACCCTAACCCTAACCCTAACCCTAACCCTAACCCTAACCCTAACCCTAACCCTAACCCTAACCCTAACCCTAACCCTAACCCTAACCCTAACCCTAACCCTAACCCTAACCCTAACCCTAACCCTAACCCTAACCCTAACCCTAACCCTAACCCTAACCCTAACCCTAACCCTAACCCTAACCCTAACCCTAACCCTAACCCTAACCCTAACCCTAACCCTAACCCTAACCCTAACCCTAACCCTAACCCTAACCCTAACCCTAACCCTAACCCTAACCCTAACCCTAACCCTAACCCTAACCCTAACCCTAACCCTAACCCTAACCCTAACCCTAACCCTAACCCTAACCCTAACCCTAACCCTAACCCTAACCCTAACCCTAACCCTAACCCTAACCCTAACCCTAACCCTAACCCTAACCCTAACCCTAACCCTAACCCTAACCCTAACCCTAACCCTAACCCTAACCCTAACCCTAACCCTAACCCTAACCCTAACCCTAACCCTAACCCTAACCCTAACCCTAACCCTAACCCTAACCCTAACCCTAACCCTAACCCTAACCCTAACCCTAACCCTAACCCTAACCCTAACCCTAACCCTAACCCTAACCCTAACCCTAACCCTAACCCTAACCCTAACCCTAACCCTAACCCTAACCCTAACCCTAACCCTAACCCTAACCCTAACCCTAACCCTAACCCTAACCCTAACCCTAACCCTAACCCTAACCCTAACCCTAACCCTAACCCTAACCCTAACCCTAACCCTAACCCTAACCCTAACCCTAACCCTAACCCTAACCCTAACCCTAACCCTAACCCTAACCCTAACCCTAACCCTAACCCTAACCCTAACCCTAACCCTAACCCTAACCCTAACCCTAACCCTAACCCTAACCCTAACCCTAACCCTAACCCTAACCCTAACCCTAACCCTAACCCTAACCCTAACCCTAACCCTAACCCTAACCCTAACCCTAACCCTAACCCTAACCCTAACCCTAACCCTAACCCTAACCCTAACCCTAACCCTAACCCTAACCCTAACCCTAACCCTAACCCTAACCCTAACCCTAACCCTAACCCTAACCCTAACCCTAACCCTAACCCTAACCCTAACCCTAACCCTAACCCTAACCCTAACCCTAACCCTAACCCTAACCCTAACCCTAACCCTAACCCTAACCCTAACCCTAACCCTAACCCTAACCCTAACCCTAACCCTAACCCTAACCCTAACCCTAACCCTAACCCTAACCCTAACCCTAACCCTAACCCTAACCCTAACCCTAACCCTAACCCTAACCCTAACCCTAACCCTAACCCTAACCCTAACCCTAACCCTAACCCTAACCCTAACCCTAACCCTAACCCTAACCCTAACCCTAACCCTAACCCTAACCCTAACCCTAACCCTAACCCTAACCCTAACCCTAACCCTAACCCTAACCCTAACCCTAACCCTAACCCTAACCCTAACCCTAACCCTAACCCTAACCCTAACCCTAACCCTAACCCTAACCCTAACCCTAACCCTAACCCTAACCCTAACCCTAACCCTAACCCTAACCCTAACCCTAACCCTACCCTAACCCTAACCCTAACCCTAACCCTAACCCTAACCCTAACCCTAACCCTAACCCTAACCCTAACCCTAACCCTAACCCTAACCCTAACCCTAACCCTAACCCTAACCCTAACCCTAACCCTAACCCTAACCCTAACCCTAACCCTAACCCTAACCCTAACCCTAACCCTAACCCTAACCCTAACCCTAACCCTAACCCTAACCCTAACCCTAACCCTAACCCTAACCCTAACCCTAACCCTAACCCTAACCCTAACCCTAACCCTAACCCTAACCCTAACCCTAACCCTAACCCTAACCCTAACCCTAACCCTAACCCTAACCCTAACCCTAACCCTAACCCTAACCCTAACCCTAACCCTAACCCTAACCCTAACCCTAACCCTAACCCTAACCCTAACCCTAACCCTAACCCTAACCCTAACCCTAACCCTAACCCTAACCCTAACCCTAACCCTAACCCTAACCCTAACCCTAACCCTAACCCTAACCCTAACCCTAACCCTAACCCTAACCCTAACCCTAACCCTAACCCTAACCCTAACCCTAACCCTAACCCTACCCTAACCCTAACCCTAACCCTAACCCTAACCCTAACCCTAACCCTAACCCTAACCCTAACCCTAACCCTAACCCTAACCCTAACCCTAACCCTAACCCTAACCCTAACCCTAACCCTAACCCTAACCCTAACCCTAACCCTAACCCTAACCCTAACCCTAACCCTAACCCTAACCCTAACCCTAACCCTAACCCTAACCCTAACCCTAACCCTAACCCTAACCCTAACCCTAACCCTAACCCTAACCCTAACCCTAACCCTAACCCTAACCCTAACCCTAACCCTAACCCTACCCTAACCCTAACCCTAACCCTAACCCTAACCCTAACCCTAACCCTAACCCTAACCCTACCCTAACCCTAACCCTAACCCTAACCCTAACCCTAACCCTAACCCTAACCCTAACCCTAACCCTAACCCTAACCCTAACCCTAACCCTAACCCTAACCCTAACCCTAACCCTAACCCTAACCCTAACCCTAACCCTAACCCTAACCCTAACCCTAACCCTAACCCTAACCCTAACCCTAACCCTAACCCTAACCCTAACCCTAACCCTAACCCTAACCCTAACCCTAACCCTAACCCTAACCCTAACCCTAACCCTAACCCTAACCCTAACCCTAACCCTAACCCTAACCCTAACCCTAACCCTAACCCTAACCCTAACCCTAACCCTAACCCTTACCCTTACCCTAACCCTAACCCTAACCCTAACCCTAACCCTAACCCTAACCCTAACCCATATTCATTACAATTCCTGAACTTAGTTTATAGCCACAGCATTCATATATTCTGTACATGGCACAATGCAATTTATAGGTGCAGCATCCATACATTCCTTATGTGGCACAACACAGTTTACAGGCGCAGCATTACACAGATTGAATATGTGGCACAATGCAGTTTAGAGATGCAATATACACTTACTCCATACAGTTTAACACACGTGGTTTACATACGTCAGATTAACCAGAGAAAGGTCACAGAGCCTCCATACCCCATTAGTGACATTACATTTTCAAAAACATTATATATTGCAATCCACCTCAAAAGCAGTTTAGATCTCAGCCCATCCAAAACAGAATGCAAGTCTCAGACTGGCCGGAAAGGAAGGCAAATGACCTCCAACGGCCCTTGGGTGTTGCTTACAGGGTTGGGTTAGCCCTGCGGTACAAACAAACAAAGCAAAGCTAACCCAACCCCATAAGCAAGGCAAAGCTAAAGCCAATTTGGTTGATGCAAAATGACTGCAAAGCTACAGCCTATTTGATTGAGATTAATTGACTGTACATGCTGAAATCAGCACAACTCTCAAAATGGCCACAATGGGGCACGAGTCTCAGACTGGCCGGGAAGGAACATGGATTGCCTCCAACAGGCCTTGAGCATTGGTTATGGGGTTGGGTTAGCCCTGCGCTAGAAACGAACAAAGCAAAGCTAACCCAACCCCATAAGCAAGGCAAAGCTGAAGCCAATTTGATTGAGATTAATTGACTGTACATGCTGAAATCAGCACGAGTCTCAGACTGGCCGGGAAGGAACGCAAATGACCTCCAACGGCCCTTGGGTGTTGCTTAGGGGGTTGGGTTAGCCCTGCGCTAGAAACGAACAAAGCAAAGCTAACCCAACCCCATAAGCAAGGCAAAGCTGAAGCCAATTTGGTTTACATTAATTGAATGCAAAACTAAAGCCCATTTCGTTGATGCAAAATGACTGCAAAGCTAACACCAATTTGGTTGAGATAAATTGATTCCACACGCTCAAGTCAGCGCAACTCTCAAAATGGCCGCAAAGGGGCACGAGTCTCAGACTGGCCGGGAAGGAACACGGATTGCCTCCAACAGGCCTTGAGCATTGGTTATGGGGTTGGGTTAGCCCTGCGCTAGAAACGAACAAAGCAAAGCTAACCCAACCCCATAAGCAAGGCAAAGCTGAAGCCAATTTGGTTTACATTAATTGAATGCAAAACTAAAGCCAATTTCGTTGATGCAAAATGACTGCAAAGCTAACACCAATTTGGTTGAGATAAATTGATTCCACACGCTCAAGTCAGCGCAACTCTCAAAATGGCCGCAAAGGGGCACGAGTCTCAGACTGGCCGGGAAGGAACACGGATTGCCTCCAACAGGCCTTGAGCATTGGTTATGGGGTTGGGTTAGCCCTGCGCTAGAAACGAACAAAGCAAAGCTAACCCAACCCCATAAGCAAGGCAAAGCTGAAGCCAATTTGATTGAGATTAATTGAATGCAAAACTAAAGCCAATTTGGTTGAATTAAATTGAATGCAAAGCCAATTTTTGGTTGATGCAAAATGACTGCAAAGCTAACACCAATTTGGTTGAGATAAATTGATTGCACACGCTCAAGTCAGCGCAACTCTCAAAATGGCCACAAAGGGGCACGAGTCTCACAGTGGCTGGGAAGGAACACAAATCGCATCCGAAGGAAGCGTTGGTTGGCCTGGGAGTAGAAGGGGGCTAAGGAAGGGTGTGTTGGATCGCTGTGCTGAGGCCAATGGGATGAACTATAATGAGACTGAGTGCCACGTCCCCACATTGCCTGCAATGATCTTGGGCGGTGGTAGGGGCTTGTGGCAGAGCGAAAGGAAGACTATGGAAAGGGAACGGACCGGGGGATGTGGGTAACGGCTCGACCGAACCGAGCTGGCGGTCAGTGTGGAAAGCCTGGAAAGTGGGGCAAGTCATCGACTGGGAGTACCGAAGGATCTTCACCTGTAATACAGAGAGACACGCTTTAGAAAGAGGAAGGCCGAGACGCAAACGACGCTCACCGTAAGCCCGCCCCCACAAAACATGGGAGCCAAACACTACTCTGACAAATTGAGTAATATTAGGGTTAGGAGTGTTTAACAGGGAAGCTGTAAGTGTTTTTGTTAGTATTACACAGAAGGTTACAGATGGGTTTAGTGCCCAATTCAAGGGTAGGTTCAGGGTTAGTTTGGACAGTTACTGCAGTTATCTACACAGTCATGGTTACAATTAGCACTGCATTTGGGGTTCAGAGCTCATTAGGATCAGGGTGAAGGTATTAGGGTTAGGTATATTGGGATTATGCTCAGAGTGACCGTTAGGGAAGGCCAAGGCAAAACCGAAAGGCAAGGAGAACACCCGAGAGAACACCAAAACAGAGGGCAAAGGCAAAGATGAAACACAATGGAAGGCAACAGCAAAGGCAAAGGGACGGCGAAGGCGTGGTAACACCAAAGAGAAGGCCTCGGCAGAGGTCAGGCCTGAAGAGAAGGCTGCAGAGAACGCCAAAACAGAGAGCAAAGAGAACAACGCAGAGAAGGCCAAAATGGAGGGCGAGGTCCATGAGAACATTGCATGGAAGGCCAATGCAGAAGGTCAAGGGCGATGGCCAAAGAGAACACGGCAAGAAGGCCAAAACTGAAGGCCAAAGAGAACGCCGTAAGGGATGCCAAAACTGAAGGCCAAAGGGAACGTGGCAAAGAAGGCCAGGAGCAACGGCCAAAGAGAACGCAGCCAGGAACGCCAAAAATGAAGCCAATGAGAACGTCGCACGGAATGCCAGAGCAAGGGGCCAAAGAGGACGCTGTAGGGAATGCAAAAACAAGAGGCCAAAGAGAACATGGCAAAGAAGGCCAAGGGCAATGGCCAAAGAGAACGCAGACGGGAACGCCAAAACTGAAGACCGAAGAGAACGTCGCAGGGAACGCCAGAACAGGAGGCCAAAGGGAACGTGGCAAAGAAGGCCGAGGACAATGGCCAAGAGAATGCCAGGGGGAACAACAAAATGGAAGGGCAAGAGAACACAACAGGGAAAGCCAGGGCAAAGGGAAGGAGAACACCGCAGTGAAAGGCCAGAGGCAAGGAGAATGCAGGAAGAAAAGGACAGGCAGCATTCGGGGCACCGTGAAATGTAGAAATGAGCTCTGGAAACCCTACCTTGGTCTCGCTAAGTAATGGGTGAACGCTGGTGGGCGTGCATTGCCCTTACCTGCTGGGCAGACAATTACCAGCCAGCACAGTGAAGTTCCGGGGCATCCCAGGAAATGCAGATTCCGGTCCCTTGCTGTTCCCATGAAGACCCGCTCATCTCTCCGTGCAGTTGTTACGGCATTCAGGAGGACCGCGGCTCTGCTGCCACCTGCTGAACACAATACAGTAATGAAGGCGCTGCCCCACATATATAGGGCTGCACCCTCCGCATGTTGCTCTAATGATGACACAAGGGAGCGTTAGGGATATAATTAATGCTATTTATACGTTTGAAGTTACAGTTAGTTTAACAACAGTATTCTGCTCTACAATTACAATTAAGGTTACTTTGACAGAAAATATGGGGCATTATTTTTATGTCAGCATTTAGGGTAAGGGACATTTTGAACTTTGCGTTAAGGGTTTGGTTTACAGATACACTGCAGGTTAACATAATTATTGTGAGAACTCCCATTCAGCTGTGGGTTCGGGTCAAGGTTAACATGAACGCTGCCTCCCAGCCATTCCCAGAGTGCCAAAGGCAAAGGGAAGCACAACTCCCATGGAAAGCCAAGGTAAACGCAAAGCAAACAGCCAAGGTTAAGGCAAGGGCAAAAAGCCAAGAGAGCACCCAATGGAATGCCAAGGTGAGGGCAAGGAGAACGCAACAGGAATGGCCAAAATATATAAAGAGACCACAGCAGGAAAGGCCGAGGGCAAAGGACAAGAGAACAAAGCAAGAAATGCCGAAACGGAAGGCCAAGGGAACACGGCATGGAATGCCCAGGTGAGGGCTAAGAGAAAACATGGCAGAAAGTGCCAAAATTGGAGGCCAAAGAGAACACGACAAAGAAGGCCAATGCAGAATGCGGCTGGAACGCCAAAACAGGAGGTCAAAGAGAATGCCGCAGGGAATGCCCAGGCAAGGGCCAAGAGAACATGGCAGGAAATGCCAAAACAGGAGGGCAAGAGAATGCTGCTGGGAACGCCAAAACTGAATGCTGAAGAGAATGTGGCATGGAACACAAAAACAGAAGGGCGAGGAAATGCCAAGGATGATGGCCACGAGAACACGGAAGGAAATGCCAAAACAGGAGGGCGAGAGAATGTGGCAGGGAATGCCAAAACTGAATGCTGAAGTGAATGCAGCAAAGAAAGCCAAGGGCAATAGCCAAGAGAATGTGGCATGGAACACAAAAACAGGAGGGCAAGAGAATGTAATAGGAACAGCCAAGGCAAAGGGAAGGAGAACACCGCAGTGAAAGGCCAGAGACAAGGAAAACACAGAAAGAAAAGGACAGGCAGCATTCGGGGCACCATGAAATGTAGAAATGAGCTCTGGAAACCCTACCTTGGTCTCGCTAAGTAATGGGTGAACGCTGGTGGGCGTGCATTGCCCTTACCTGCTGGGCAGACAATTACCAGCCAGCACAGTGAAGTTCCGGGGCATCCCAGGAAATGCAGATTCCGGTCCCTTGCTGTTCCCATGAAGACCCGCTCATCTCTCCGTGCAGTTGTTACGGCACTCGGGAGGACCGCGGCTCTGCTGCCACCTGCTGAACACAATACAGTAATGAAGGCGCTGCCCCACATATATAGGGCTGCACCCTCCGCATGTTGCTCTAATGATGACACAAGGGAGCGTTAGGGATATAATTAATGCTATTTATACGTTTGAAGTTACAGTTAGTTTAACAACAGTATTCTGCTCTACAATTACAATTAAGGTTACTTTGACAGAAAATATGGGGCATTATTTTTATGTCAGCATTTAGGGTAAGGGACATTTTGAACTTTGCGTTAAGGGTTTGGTTTACAGATACACTGCAGGTTAACATAATTATTGTGAGAACTCCCATTCAGCTGTGGGTTCGGGTCAAGGTTAACATGAACGCTGCCTCCCAGCCATTCCCAGAGTGCCAAAGGCAAAGGGAAGCACAACTCCCATGGAAAGCCAAGGTAAACGCAAAGCAAACAGCCAAGGTTAAGGCAAGGGCAAAAAGCCAAGAGAGCACCCAATGGAATGCCAAGGTGAGGGCAAGGAGAACGCAACAGGAATGGCCAAAATATACAGCCAAAGAGACCACAGCAGGAAAGGCCGAGGGCAAAGGACAAGAGAACAAAGCAAGAAATACCGAAACGGAAGGCCAAGGGAACACGGCATGGAATGCCCAGGTGAGGGCTAAGAGAAAACGTGACAGAAAGTGCCAAAATTGGAGGCCAAAGAGAACACGACAAAGAAGGCCAATGCAGAATGCGGCTGGAACGCCAAAACAGGAGGTCAAAGAGAATGCCGCAGGGAATGCCCAGGCAAGGGCCAAGAGAACATGGCAGGAAATGCCAAAACAGGAGGGCGAGAGAATGTGGCAGAGAATGCCAAAACTGAATGCTGAAGTGAATGCAGCAAAGAAAGCCAAGGGCAAAGGACAAGAGAACAAAGCAAGAAATACCGAAACGGAAGGCCAAGGGAACACGGCATGGAATGCCCAGGCGAGGGCTAAGAGAAAACGTGGCAGAAAGTGCCAAAATTGGAGGCCAAAGAGAACACGACAAAGAAGGCGAATGCAGAATGCGGCTGGAACGCCAAAACAGGAGGTCAAAGAGAATGCCGCAGGGAATGCCCAGGCGAGGGCCAAGAGAACATGGCAGGAAATGCCAAAACAGGAGGGCAAGAGAATGCTGCTGGGAACGCCAAAACCGAATGCTGAAGAGAATGTGGCATGGAATACAAAAACAGAAGGGCGAGGAAATGCCGAGGATGATGGCCACGAGAACACGGAAGGAAATGCCAAAACAGGAGGGCGAGAGAATGTGGCAGAGAATGCCAAAACTGAATGCTGAAGTGAATGCAGCAAAGAAAGCCAGGGGCAATAGCCAAGAGAATGTGGCATGGAACACAAAAACAGGAGGGCAAGAGAATGTAATAGGAACAGCCAAGGCAAAGGGAAGGAGAACAACGCAGTGAAAGGCCAGAGACAAGGAGAACACAGAAAGAAAAGGACAGGCAGCCTTTTGAGCACCATTAAGTGCAATAAGAGCTCTGGGAGCACCATGTTGTGCCATGCTATGGAATGGGTGAACACTGGTGGGTGTGCATTGCCCTTACCTGTTCAGCAGACAATTACCAGTCAGCAAAGTGAGGTCCCGAGGCATCCCAGGAAACGCAGACTTCAGTTCCTGGCTGTTCTCATGAAGACCCACGCACCTCCATGCAGTCGTTACAGCGCTCTGGAGCAGCTGCCACTCAGCTCTCCGCTGCCACTGTTGGATGCAACACAGTAATGAAGGCACTGCCCTGCATATGCGCCTCTTTCACAAACACGCGCTGTAGTGCTCCTTTCTCAGAGCAACGTGGCTACGCGCTCTGCACAGTGCTGCTTACCAGCAGCACTGCAGCTGGGAACAACAGACAAGGAGAAGGCTCAGGTACCCAACGTTTTTGCATTCGTCTTCACAGCCCTCACCTTTGGTTTTGTAGGTGGAGATTGAGGAAGCAATTCCAGTCCCACCAACCCCCCTCCCCATTCCACACTGTGATGGAAGATCAGGCTCTAAATCACCTGAGGACCCAAACATCCAGGAGTCCCTGCGTCCCGACGAGGTGGGTCCCAGAGTTCTGAAGGAATTTACCCCTGCAGTCACCGAGCCACTCTCAATGGTATTTGAGAAGTCATGGCAGTCAGGTGAAGTCCTTGGTGAGTAGAAAAAAGGCAACAGCGCACCTGTTATTACGGGTGTAATAGACAGATAGAAAGGATGACCCTAGGAACTACTAATATGTCAGTCTTGTCTCTTGCTGGGAACAAATCGCAGAACAGATCCTCCTGGAAGTCACTCTAAAGCACATGTTCCAGTGCATCACCACCTTCTGTGTGAAAAGCTTCCTCCTCATATCCAACCTAAACCTCCCCGTCTCAGTTTAAAACCATTTCCCCTTGTCCTATCACCATCCACCCTCACAAACAGCCGTTCCCCGTCCTGCTTATGCCCTCCCTTTCAGTATTGGAAGGTTGTGATGAGGTCTCTCTGGAGCTCTCTCCTCCAACCTAAACAATCCCGGTTCCCTCAACTTTTCTTCATAGGAGAGGTGCTCCAGCCTTCTGATCATCTCAGTGCCCTCCTCTGGACCCCCTCCAAAAGCTCCATGTCCTTCCTGCACCGGGGGGCCCCAGGCCTGGACGCAGTGCTGCAGATGGGGCCTCACAAGAGCTGAGCAGAGGGGGACGATCGCCTCCTTCTCCCTGCTGGCCACCCCTCTTTTAATGCATCCCAGGATACAGTTGGTCTTCTGAGCTGCAAGCATGCTCTGCTGGCTCATGTCCAGCTTCTCATCTACCAGGATCTCCATGTCCTCCACAGGGCTGCTCTCAAGGGGTTCTATGCCCGGTTTGTACAAACATCTGGGATTGCCCCTTCATCAGTGACATAAACAGTGGGGTTAAGTGCACCCTAATGATGCTGAGCTATGGGGTGCAGTGACACACCAGAGGGACAGGATGCCATCCAGAGGGACCTCAACAGGCTGAGTAGTGAGCACAAATCCAAGTGCAGGGTCAGCATCTGGAATGAAGGAACACCCACCACCAAAATGTGCTGGGGGATGAAAGGACTGAGCGTAGTCCTGCCCCATAAGGCCTGGGGTACTGGTGGGTGGGAGCTGGACACAAACCAGCAATGGGCCCTTCCAGCCCAGAAAGCCAACCGCAGCCTGGGCTGCATCCAAAGATGTGCGGCCAGCGGGTGAAGGGAGGTGATCCCTGTTCCTCTGCTCTGCGCTGGTGAGGCCTCACCTGGAGAGCTGCGTCCAGATGCAGAGTCCTCAGTGCAGGGAGACATGGAGCTGTGGGAGCACATCCAGAGCACAGCCGCAAATATGAACCGAGGGATGGAACAGCTCTCCTATAAGGAGAGAGAGCTGGGGCTGTTCAACCTGGAGAAGTGAAGGCTCCAAGGTAACCTGGTAACAGCCTTTCAATACCTAAAGGAAAGAAAAGGAAAATTGAGGTTAGATATAAGGAAAATGTCTTCCACAGTGAGGGTGGTGAGGCAGTGGAACAGGTTGCCAGAGACATGGTGGATGTACTGTCCCTTTCAAGGCAAGGCTGGGTCAGGCTCTGAGCAACCTGCTCCAGCTGTGGACATTCATTGTGGGGGAGTTAGACCACATGGCAAACCTACCTGCACACAAGCAGTGCACCAACATGGGGCTCATGATTTTCCATTACCTGCTGCACAGATCTCACACCACTGATAAGAAAAGCCCAGGAAACCCTTAAACTCCATCGAGCTGAGAAATGAAATCAGAAGAGACGCAGACCGTAATTTAATACACCATAATGATGCATAGAATGCCCTTAAAAAACTCTGCATGGGTGAAATTAACACATAGCACTGTGAATTACAGCCATAAAGTGGGACGATGTGGGAACAGGCAAACTACGTTTAGAGCCTCAGATTAGAGATTACAAGGTGAGAAGCATTGAAGAGAAAGCAACGCACATAGCAGATACAGCTGCTCTAATCCAGCTTGAGATTCCCCCAGAACAGCAGAGCTCACAGCTCTGAAATAAAGCAGGAATCCCACACCCCAAAGGAAGCAGTCTCCAAGTTCAGATGCTGTCCTTACAGCTATACCAGCCCTTAAATGCACTTAAGATGCCCCCAAAAGGGAAGGTTACAACCCTGAAATAAAAAATGGAATCACTTACCCCATTCCAAGGACCAATACTCGCCCACACTCTAAAGGAAGCAGTTTCCAGGTACAGATGGCTGCCAGCCCACAAACACAGTTAGGAGACCCTAGAGCAGGGAGAAATCACAGTCCTACAATAGAGAAGAGATCACCCACCCCATGGAGTAAGGCTCACCCCCACACTCTAAAGGAAGCACTCCCCAGGTTCAGATGCTGCCCCTGCGCTTCCCAGCCCTTAAATGGGGCCAGGGAGGGGTGGAGCCCGGCTCAGCCCCACCCAACAGCTAAACTGCCCCCAGCTGTGCTGGCTGGGCTGCACCCCTCCCCAGGTGCTCCATCACAGCTTCAGGCCGTGCCCTCACAGTGCCTATATGGCCATAGGACAAAGATGACGAGTAAAATGAATGTCTACTGAAGATGGTTTATGGATGGATGACCTGCCATAGCCCACATATTTTGATCCCAGTCTGTCCTCGATGCCAATTGGTGACTGTTCTAACAGATGAGGGAGCACAGATCTCAATGCTGACACAGCAGATGCTGATATCTGTGTGAGCAGCCCGGACAGCAAAGGGCTGAAATCACTGCTGGCAATGCAGAGTGCTGTTTGCACACCCACTGCTCCCAGCGACACCCATCTGTCATTTCATGGCCCTGCGAATGGGAGCTGTGAATGGGAGCTGTTGAGTCACGGCCTGAACCACTGATTGACCACCTGAGGCAAGGACTGAGTCAGCTGTGGGAGCACAGGTGAAGGCATTCAGCTGTGAATGGAAGGGTGGAGCCTGGCTGCAGCTCTCCTAGACCCCATTTAAGGGCTGGCTGCCACTGGGGAAGGATCTCTGCTGTGGTGTTGTGATTTTTGTTGTTAGTATTCCTCATCAGAATATCACGTAAAGTGAGTAGAAGCGTTCGTGTTCTGGTCCTTAGACTGTCTTTATGGGCATTTTGGATTCTCAGATAAGAGGGGCGGAGCAGCATTTCTGGGGAACCTGAAGTGCAGAGGAGGGAAGGCGGAGCTCCTGGCTGGACCGAAGCAGAGAAAAAGGCACGTGTTTTTCCTGTGTGAGAACTTGGGTCTGATACTCTGTTTCTCTCTCATTTTGTTTGATTTGGTTGGATTTAGTAAATTACTGTTCCTCCTCAGATCACTGCTGTTGTGTTCTTTTTTGTTAGCCCCATGTGCTATCTCCCTGCTCTCTCCCCTTCCACCAGAGTGCATGAGCTGCCACGTGCCTTGTCTCATTAGTCACAGGGCCAGGGTTGGCTGCGCTATTAATATGTAGGGTAGTTGTTTTTTCCCTTTCTGTTTTGTCTCCTGGGTTTGTGCACCTGTTACCGACTCAGATCTAGTGATAATTCTGTGACAATCTCTTTCTGGAGACACCTCCTTTTGGAGTTTTCTACTGTAAGCCTAGGACAAGGGTGGGTATTTCATTTATTTTTGATTGTCAATTACTTACTGTAGCAGTAATCTTTCTAACTATAACACCTGTCAGATACCATTCTAACCGCACCACTCTGCAAACTGTGCATCTGTTAATTGTGCACCCTGCACCTGGGGTTTGGTCACAGCAGGGTGCACCTCACCCATCAGAACCCTTCAGGGATGTTTCTGCATTGGGAGCACTGAAGGCTATTAAAGTCCATGACTGCTTCCATGGCTCAAATTACCACCTTAAGAATCAATCAGTGTAATTAATTCACTTCCCTAATGATATGTGTAGTGCTTCCATCTCCTTCCCTGACACTTCCATCAACAGTTCTGCTTTGGGACTCACCTGACTGAAATAAGAGGCTCACAGCCAAAGATGCTCTTTGCCTTTGGAGATGATCCCCCTTTCCTCTATAAGGTTGGATATCCTGGAATGGAAAGCAGCACCTAAAGAAAGGTAAGAACTAATGGGAATAAGAAAACACAGTCGGGAAAGTGATGGCAGGGTGGGAAGGAGAGGAGAGGAGCCCCAAAGCTCCACGAGGAGAGAGCGGTGTGGCTAAAAGGAGATGGAAGGGGATGGTGGGGTCCTCCTCAGAGCCCCGAGGTTCTCTCAGAGTCTCCCAGTGCCCCTCACAGCCCCTCTGTCACGGTTTTATAGTTACGCTGTCGGTATTCCGCATCATAAGATCATGTAAAGCACAGGTAATTAAAGAGTTAATAATCCAGTTCCATGGACTAACAGCTTTCCGTATGCCTGGTTCTCAGAAGAGTAGAAGAACTGCAGAGCCCAGCGGACTTCATGGTTGGAGAGGAAGAACTCCATATCCTCCAGTTCCAAGTAGGCCTTTTGGTTTTCAGACATTGTCCCTCTTATTTCACTTAATTTATTAGCTCCAATTTCAATTAGATAGTATTATACTGTGTTATCTTCCATTCCTATATCATAGTTAGTAAAATTAAGTTTTCCTCCTTAGATTGTTGCTGCTGCTTTGTTTTTGAGCCCAGCTCCCATCTCCCTACCCTTTCCTTTTCCATTCCCATATTTTGGGGCCAGGGAGCCATGGGCCTACAGCCCCCCTGGGATGATCATAGGTTGATCTACGTAACTCCGTGACACCCGCTTTTCTATCTGAAATGTGACCTTTTCTCTGAAATACATGGCATTTTCCACCCCAAAATTTGGTATTTTCTCACAAAAATAAAGCTTTCCACCCCCAGAAATATTGCATTTTCTCCTAGAAATACCACTACACTTTGAGGGGTTCTGTTGTGTTCTGCTGGGCTCTGTGGAGTTCTGTGGTGTCCTGATGGGCTCCATAGGATTCTGCAAGGTGCTGTGAATTACTTTGGGCTCAGTGGGGCTCTGTGGAGTTCTGTGGGTATTTGTAGGGTTCTGTAGGGATCTGTTGAACTTTGAGAAGTTCTGTGGGGCTCTATAGGGCTTTGAAGAACTCTGTGGGGCTCTGTAGGTCTCTGTAGGGATACAAAGGGCTTTGTAGGACTCTGTGAGGCTTTGTAGGGCTCTGTGTGCTCTGTACAGCTTTGAATGGCTCTGTATGGCTTTAAGGGGCTCTGTAGGGCACTGTAGTTCTCTGTAGGGCTTTGTGGGGCTCTGTATGTCTCTTTGAGGGACTCAGTGGGGCTCTTTAGGGCTTTGAGGGGCTCTGTGGTGCTCTATACCACTCTGTGGGGATCTTTGAGGGGCTCCGTAGGGCTTTGAGAGTCTCTGTGGGGATCTGTAGTGCTCTGTATGGGTCTTAGTTCTCTGTGGGGCTTTGAGGGCATCATAGGGTTCTGTGGGGCTCTCTGAGGCTTTAAGGGACCCTCTAGGGCTCTGTGGGGCTTTTAGAGGCTCTGTAGGGGGATGCCCCATCCATCAGCACTGCTCAGCACCTCCGTGCCCCCTAGGTGTTGATTGGGAGCACTGTGAGTTCCTCATGAGGGTTCCCACTGCCCCCAGCTCTGACCCGTAGCATCCCCTCCCCCCCACCCAAACAAAAAAAAAAACCCTTCTGGGGAGTGAGGGCTGCATTGCTCCATCCCCACAGCCCCAGCGCAGTGAACTAAATCCATCCTAATTAGCACTGATTTGCATGGGGAAATTAAAATTAATCCAGGCCGGCTTTGTCAGAATGAGCAATTGTGGTCGGGCACAGAATGGGAGGTGTGGGCCCCCCCTCGGGTACCCCCAAAACAGAGGGGTCAATGGCTGCGTGTGTGTGCACGACGGGCAGAGGGCACTCCATTGTGACCCTGTTGCTGCCCCCTCGCCCCCCCCTTCCCCGGGAACCTGTAGTTGGTGACGGCAGCACAGGGAGTGAGGGGGGTCCCCATTCCAACTGCCATGGATTGGGGTGGGAGGATGAAGTGCAGCCCCCCTCTCCAGGGTTGCTATGGGGGGTGATGCTATGGATCTGTGTGTTGTGTGTTTCCCCCCCCCCAAACACTCCATTGAGTTCCACCCCGCCCGCCCCCCTCCCCCGTGTTGTGGTACCGATGTAGGTTCGGTGGTGTCAGACACCGCGGGAGCGCAATTAGCATTAATTAGGGCGGCTCTCCCTGCCCGGTCTGTCTGCAGCTGTAGCCGCTGCGTGACAGCGGCTCTGCCCTCTCCCCCCCCCCCCCAGGCTCTGTGCCCCCAACTTTTTTTTTGGGGGGGGAATGGGGAAGTACCCGGAGGAGCTCTGGCTGGGATGTGCAGATCACTGCCACGCGGCACAACTGTGTTATGGGGCTGCCCTGGTCCCATTCCCATCCTCACCCCCATTCCTGCTCCTTCCCTGTCCCACCCCTTTTCCCCCTTTCCCATCCCACTGCCTTCCCCTTCCTATCCCTGTCCCCATTCCATTCCTATTCCCATCCCTGTCCCCATCCCTTTCCCTTCCCTCTTCTATCCCCGTCCCCAACCCATCTCCCCTCCCATGCCTGTCCCATCTCTATCCCCATCCCCAGTCCATTCCCATCTCTATCCCCATCCCTGACCCATCCCTATTTCACTGCCATCCCTGTCCCTTTCCTGACCCATCCTTGTCCTGTCTCTGTCCTCATCCCCCTTCCATTCCTGTCCACACCATTGTTGTCCTATTCCTATCCCTATTCCTGTCCCCATCCCCAGCCCTTTTCTATCCCTGTCTCTGTTCCTATCCCCATCCCATTCCTGTCCCTTCTGTAACACATCCCTGTCTCATTTCTATTCCCATCCCTGTCCTTGTCCATCCACATTCCTATCCCTGTCCCTTCCCTGACCCATCATTGTCCCATCCCCACACATCCCCCCCTGCTCTCTGCCCCCCATCTCCCCACCCTGCCCCCCCGTCCCAGTACACCTCCACGGGGCGATGCTTTGCATTCATTAATTTACCATTTAATTACCGCCTGTTTGTTTATTGTTTGTTTGCTTTCCCTGCCATGAATTTTTTATGACCATTTCTATTGCGTGGCCCAAAGCTGAGATTTACAGCCCTGCTGTGCACAGCAACACCCAAACAGGGGGAGGAGGGGGACATCTGTGGGGCATGACCCACATCGCTGGGGGGGGAGCCCCATTTGCGTGGGGCTGTTACCCCTATTTCTGGGGAAGTTTGGCCTATATTTCTGGGGGCTGTGATTCCCATTTTTGGGGGATGTGACCCACATCTCTGGGGGGTCCCCATTTGTATAGGGATGTGACCCCCCATTTTCTGGGGGTGGGTTGACCCATATCTCCAGGGTGTTTGACCCACATTACCGGGGGGGATGTGATCCCCACTTCTAGGAGAGTGTGACCCACATTTCTATGGGGCTATGATCCCCATTTTGGAGAGGCTGTGAGCTCCATCTCTGGGGGTTGTGCCCCACATTATTGGGGGGATGTGATCTCAATCTCTGGGGTTGTGACCCACATTTATAGGAGTGTGCCCACATTTTGGGAGGGTGGAATCCCCTTTTCTGGGTCTCTAGGACCCCCATTTCCAGGGGTTGTGACCCTTATTTTTGGGGGGCTGTGTCCCCTATTTCTATAGAGGTGTGATTCCCATTTCTGGGGCATGTGACCCCATTTTCTGAGAGGTGGAATCCATGGTGCACGACCTCATATCCCCACTATGGGATGTGTTTCAGGGAAGGGTCCTTCCATGGGGCCCCACTCTGGTGAGCAACAACTGAGGGGGGGTTGTGGAGCTTTGTGCTCAGGTGCAGCACCACATTTCCCATTAATGCAGCACTCCATCAGGAGGGACTGGGGGGGGTTGATGGATTCCCCCCCGCGGCTGCTCCTCTGTCACAGTGAATAATATTTGCAGAGAGGCCGTAAAACACCACGGTGATTCAGCAGGGCTGCAACCCCGCCCCCCCAGCTCCCCCCTCCATCTTCTCCACCTGAATGTGGCTGTGCTCAGCCGTGCACACGTGTGGGTGCATGCATTTGCACACATGCATGCTAACACATGTGCATGCATGTGCATTTGCACATGTGCACACATGCATGAAATGCCTTGGCGCACATGCATGCATAGACGTAAGCACACACATGTGCATGCATTTGCAAACATGCGTGCATGTGCATTTGCACACACGTGCATGAAGGGTGCATGTTTGCACGGGGGGGTGATGGGGGGCTCCAGGTTCAGGATGCAGCACCTGGTGGGAAGGGTGGGGAGTAATTGGGGGGGCAATGAAGGGGGATGTGGGGGCAATGAGGGGAGAGGGGCAATGAGAGGTTGGGGGGGATGGGGGCAATGGGGGGTGAAAGGAGGCAATGAGGGGGGATGGGGGCAATGTGGGGCTGGGGTGGCACTGAGGGGATAAAGGCAATAAGGGGGGGCAGTGTGGGGGAAAGGAGGGGGTGGTGAGGGGAAGTGTGGTGCTGGGGGAGGCACTGAGGGGATGGGGAGACAAAGCGGGGGGGGAGGGGCCCGGCTCCTCGTGGTCCTTTATGGAGCTCCGATGGATTCGCAGCACCGTTCCCAAATGCACAGCAGCATCTGTTGGTGCCAGGGAGATTTGCATGGCTAAAAAATGTAAATTGGGCGTTGTGTCATTTATCATCAACCTGGGGAGCGGGGGGGGGGGTTGAGGTGATGGGGGGGAAGTTGTCGGAACAAATCACAGCGCCCATCCATCGCCCGGCAGCGCTGCGCTGAGTTCAGGTTCAGGTGGGGTCGGTGCCATCGGAATGGCGAAGATGAGGCACACGCACGGGGTGGGGAGAGAGGAGGAGGAGGCGGGGGAGGGTGGTTGGGGGGGGGGAGCCGCGTAAAGGCCGTGCCCCGTGGGTTCCTCGTCCGTCCCGTCCCGCCCCGTCCTTCCCATCCCCGCAGCTCCTCCGGCTCGGCCATGAAGGGCGCTCCGCTCGGAGCGATGTTCTCCCGGCACGTCAAGCGGCACCCGGGCGTGAGTGAGACCCCCCCCCCCCCCCATCCTAGGGGTTTTCTCCCCTCCCTGGATCCGCTCCCACTTCCTCCTCCCCAACCCCTTCTCCGCTCCCTTCCCCATCCCCACATATCCCTCTCTGTGCCCCCCCCCAGGGCTGCCCTCAGTATACCCCACGTGCTGGGCATCCCATCCCGCCCTGCGCCCTACATCTGACCCCCCAGGGGTGCAGCACGGACCTCCTGATCCACCCCATTACCCCTCATCTGACCCACCTGGCACCCCACATCTGACCCCATTGGGGCGCTGTAGGGTCCTCCTGACCCCGTAAACCCATCTGACCCCACTGGGGTGCTGCAGGGTTATCCTGCTCCACCCCATACCCCACATCTGACCCACCCCATACCGCCTATCTGACCCCATTGGGTTCAGCATGGTCCTCCTGCCCTACCCCATACCCTATATCTGATCATATTGGGGTGCAGCAGGGTCCTCCTGACCCAACCTGCACCCCACATCTATCCCCACTGGGGTGCTGCAGTGTCTGCCTGACCTTATACACCACATCTGACCCTATTGGGGTGCAGCACAGTCCTCCTAACCCACCCCATACCCACATCTGACCCCACTGTGGTGTTGCAGGGTACTCCAAACCCACCCTGTGCCTCGCATCTGACCCCACTGGAGTGCAGCACAGCCCTCCTGACCCAGCCTGCACCCCACATCTGACCCCATTGGGGTGCAGCAGGATCCTCTTGACCCCATACCCCCATCTGACCCCATTGGGGTGAAGCAGGCTCCTCCTGACCCTATGTCTCCCAACTGATCCCACACCCCCCATCTGACCTCCCAGGGCTGCAGGGTGGCACTGAGTTGTGCTCAGTGTGCTTGCAGCTGCTTGCATCCACCCTCACCCCACATCCCCCTCATCTGGAGACTCCTCAGGAGGGGACAGGAAGGGGAATTTAATCCGAGCCCCATCCGACCCCACAGCTCAGGTTCGGGGCAGCACTCCCACTTCCGATCCACCCCCATCCCCACCGACAGAAGCAGAGCGTTTGCACGCAAAGCTGCAGCCCACCAGATCCCCAAACCCCTCTCCCACAGCTGAGCGAGGTCCCCCCATTCCAGGAGCCCTATGGGGGGTCCTTGCCCCCAGCCCCCCCCCTCCAGGACTGGACTGGGGATGTGCACAGGGCTCCGGCTGAGCGTGGCTCTGAGTCACGTCGGCGTTTGGCAGCGATGCGAGGAGCGGTATTGCCAGGCTGGAAAAGATGACGGACGCTGCGATGGGGCGGGGGCACCGCGCTGTGGAGCCGCGGGACGTGGAACTGCTCACACCTCAATGTCCCTATGGGGGGGGGGGGGGGTGGAGGAACCAACAGTCCCATTGCCGGCGCTAGAAGCTCTAAAGTAGCCAACAACAGCTGCAGGGGTTGCACGGAGGGGCACGGAGAGTAGCGGGCACTGCAGGTGCATTGCACTGCGTTGGGAGCGCCTCTGCCCCACAGCAGCTGCTCGTTGGCAGGGGCTGCTCAGCCCTCACCTGCACTCGTTTGCAATGGGTGCAGCAGGAGCAGAGCCCTGTGGGAGTCCCTGCGATGGCTGGGAGGTGGGGGTGCACTGCAGTCCCACCACTGGGGTTCAGATTGAGCCCTCCTGGACGGTTCTGCAGTGCTTTAAGCCTACGGTCATCACTCACAATGTCTTATTTATTTGGAGAGCTGGGGGGGGGATTGGCCCCTTAATTCTTCCCAGGCGTTAATTAGGCAGAAGGTGTCAGCAGCAGATGGTGCTGATGGGCGCACGGAGGCACCGACAACAGCTGCTGATGGCTCCGAGCTCGGAAGCTGCAGCCATGGGGGTCAATGGGGTGGGGGGTGCGGCACGATGGGATGGAGAATGAGCGGGGGGGACCACCACCACATAGCAGAGAGCCACAAACGTGTGGTAAAGGAGCAGACAGGAGGTGGTTCCAGCTATCCGTCCACGTGTAAGTGGGGAAACTGAGGCAGGAGGGCAGCAGGAAACGTGTGGCCAAGCGATGCTGCTGGTCCACAGCCGAGCTCAGGTGTGGGCAAAGCAAAGCAGTGCTGTTTAATGGGCACGGAGAGCAAACGGCCGCGGCTGGCGTCCCAGGGGTGAGCGCTGACAGAGCCTCATTACTCCGGCAGCACCGCGATTCGGGGGAGGTCAGCAGCGCTGCGGATCCGCCGCGATTGAGGCCGCGTCCCCCCGGGCAGCGTGGAACGGCAGCACGAGGAGGGGAGGTGATGGGCAGCCAGAGCTCCTCTCTGTGTGACGGAGCGGTGAGGGCTTTATGTGCTCTCGGATCGGTGCCGAGAGGATGTGGTGGTGTCGGGGGGGGTCACTGAGTGCCTCCCCCTGTGTTGTCCGGAGCTGCAGGCGGCTGGAAGAATCCAGCAGATGGTGGGGGAAGGTGGGAGGGCAGAAGGATGTTGTGCAGAGATGGAGGGGATGTGGGGTAGGAATGGATGCAGGGCAGGAAAGGACAGTGCAGGAGGGAAGTAGTGCAAGAGGGGACACAGCGCAGGGCAGGATGTGGTGCAGGAAGGAAGCAGTGCAGGGCTGAATGTGATGCAGGGCTGAAGATGGTGCAGGAGGGGATGTGGGGCAGGAATGGATGCAGTGCAGGAGATGCAGTGCATGGCAGGAGGGTACAGCGTGGGACATGCTGCAGGATGGGATGCAGTGCGGGAGGGGATCTGGTGGAAGGGATGCAGTGCAGGGCAGGACAAAGCGCAGGAAGAAATGCAGTGCAGGAGGGGATATGGTGCAGGAGGGGATGCAGCATAGAGGGGAGCAGTGCAGGAGGGAATGTGGTGCAGGGCAGAACACAACGCAGGGCAGGACATGGTGCAGGGATGTGGCTCAGGAATAGATGTGGTGCAGGAGGGGATGCAATGATGGAAGGGAGGGGTGCAGGAGGGGATGTGGTGATGGTGGGGATGCAGTGCACAAAGGGATGCAGGGCAGGACAGGATGTGGTGCAGGAGGAGAGCAGTGCAAGGCAGAACAGTGCAGGATGGGATGCAGTGCAGGAAGGGACAAAGGGCAGGTCAGTGCAGGGCACAACGTGGTTCAGGAGGGGATGTGGTGCAGAAATGGATGCAGTGCAGGATTGGATGCAGTGCAGGAGGGAAGGAAGTGATTTCTCATTCTGAGCCCAATTCCTCTCTACCATGAGCCGATTTTTCTCTCCCTCTTTTAATTCAGTCACTCAAGTTGACAGCTACACTGTGTACTGCAGCCCCGCTACAGGATTGCTCTGCCATATTTCCCCTGTAAATCTCCCAGCGTTGTCAGCTCTCCCTTTCACTCTCCAGCCGCCCTGATAAATATTCATTTTATTGGGGGTATTTTTCATCTCTCTCTCCCTCTCCCTGCAGCTCGTTCCCCTCATTGGCTTCATCAGCGTGGGGCTGGGCAGCGCCGTGCTGTACCTGCTCAGGTTGGCACTGTACAGCCCCGATGTCAGGTATGGGGCACAGGGGGGGGGTCACAGTGCTCTGACACTCCCTGGAAGCACCGGGGGGTGAAAGGTGAGGGGGGACCCCCTGTTCTACCCCAGCATGGGGGGATTAAGGACCCCTCCAGCCCTGGGGATGCGGGGTTCGGGGGGGGTTGGGGGGGCTCTGAGGACCCCCCCAGCTCTAGGGATGTGGGTTTGGAGGGGGAAGTTTAAGGACCCTTCCAGCCCTGGAGATGTGGGGCTGGGGGGGGGGCGTGTTTAAGGACCCCTTCAGCTCTGGGAATATGGGCTTGGGGGGGGGAGGGAAGAATCTGTATGATTCTGTGTGAGGGAAGCAGAAAGGGATGTGATGGATGGACAGACAATGATGGATGGACAGAAGGCAGATGGTGATGGACAGACGGACAGGGACTGATGGACTGAGTGATGGACGGGTGGACTGACAGCAGGGATGGAAGGGGGAGCAAGGATGGGATCGGTGGGAGGCACCACAATGAGGACCTTTGGGAGGGGGGCATAGGACCAGGTGTGCTTCCCACCCCCCCATCGCCCCAAATCAATGTTACCAAACAAGCCCAGAGGTCTGTTTGCAGCACAGCACCCCCCCCCCCCCCATCCCAAACTGGGCACAGCCACTGGCCCTCAGGATGGAGCTGGGTTATTGCAACATGGAGCCCATAGGGGCAGAATGGGGAGCTTATGGGGCTGGGGGGTTCATATGGGGCTAGGGATGCATATGGGGCTGGGGGTGTTTTGAGTTTGGGGGGCTGGGGGGTGGCTATGGGGCTGAGAGCGATGCCCATTGGACTGGCAGTGCCTATGGGGCTAGGGGCACCTATGGGGCTGGTGGGGACCTGTGGAGCTGGAGGGGTGCTTATGGGGCTGTAGGGTGCCTATGGGGCTGGGGGTGCTTATGGGCTGGGGGGGGTCCTGCTCCCTCCCCCCCACACACACACACACCTGCTGTGTGCTGACAGAGTTCTGAAATTCTGACAGTCCCACTGCTTCTTGCAGCTGGGACCGAAAGAATAACCCCGAACCGTGGAACAAGCTGGGCCCCACCGACCAGTATAAAGTGAGCAGTGGGATGGACTGGGGGGGGGGTGGGCACTGCAAGGGGGTGCAGCCCCTCTCACCTCTCTGCTCTTTGCAGTTCATAGCGGTTTCCACCGACTACAAGAACCTCAAGAAGGAGCGGCCCAGCTTCTGAGCAGCCCCCCCCAGTCCCCCCTGCAGCCCCTGCCCCCACTTTGCACTCCTTGTTCCCACCCCAGCTCATACCCCCTGCATTAACTGGGCAGCAATAAACTCCCAGAGGGATGGAATGTAGTTTCCCAGGCTCACAGTATCCCCATAAGGGTTTGGTGGGGGGGAAGTCTGGCCTCCCCAGCCCTGTGCTTCCGCTCTCCCACGCTTGGGGGGGGCTCACCAGGGTCCCAGCCCCCAGGGGGGGAAGCAGGAAATGGGGATGGGAAGCAAAGCAAACACCAGCAGAGCATTCATATGTGTCCCGTCCTGCCCTCCCCCCCCAAATTGTGCAGTATGTGCAGCATGACATGGCCTGGGGGGAGCTGAGAGGATCGGGAGGGTCTTGGCAGCTGCTGTGTGGTTTGGGTTGGCCAATGGGGTTGGAGAGAGGTGGGCTGATGTGTGGGGTGGGCAGGGGGGTGGGCTGCCTTCAGGTGAGAGGAGGCAAATGGGGTATGGGAGGGGGGCAGTGAGGTGGGAGGGGCAATCAATGGGGCAAGGGGGGACAATGGGGTAGGGAGGGAGGCAATGGGGGGGCACTGGCATAATGGTGGGGGTTCTGGGGTAAGGGGGAGCACTGGGGTGGAGGGGACACTGGAGTGGGAGGGGGCACTGAAGTATAGGGGGCAATGGGGGACAGCAGGGGAGTGCCTGCCCCACTCCCCCATCCCACACACCTCCACACACGCAGGCTCTGCCCCCCACTTTTATTAGCAAACCCCCCATAGAAAAGAGGGGAGGGGGAAAGGAGGAGGGGTGGGTGGGAGCTGTCCACCCCATAGCAATTGGTCCCTACACCTTAACTCTAAACAGGGGAAGGGAACCCCAAATCAAGGGGCTGAAGTGCAGCAGCAGGGGTTGGGGGGGGTGGATGACACCCCCCATCACTCCCCCAGCGTGGGGGGGTCCCGTTCAGTGGTCGCTGAAGCCGGGCATGGGGAAGGCGCGGGCGAAGCTCTCCACGCGTTGGCGAAGCTCCGCCAAGCGCTGCTGCGTCTCCGCATCCCGCAGCAGAAAGGCCTGGAAGTCTGCAAGCTTACCTGGAGGAGGGGTTGGATTTGGGGTTTGGGAGGGGGAGCCACAGCAGCCTCCAATCCATCCCACCTGGCTGTAGCCCCATACCCACGTTTGAGGGTGTGTGTGGGGAGAAAGCAGCAGCCCCCCATCCATCCATCCTGGCCCAGCTGCAGCCCCGTGCCCATGTTTGGGGTTGCGGGGGAGCACAGCAGCCCATCCCCCATCCATCCCGCCCGGTGCTCTCTGGTTTGGGGTTGGAGGGAGTCTTACTGGTTTTGCTCTTCACATCCAAGGCCACCGCGATGCCCTCATCAATGAACTCCACCACTTTATGGAAATCCTCCTCCCCGAAGCCACGCGATGTCAGAGCAGGGGTCCCTGGGGGCAGAGGGGATTGTTAGAGAGTGAGGGGGGGGCACGGTTGGGGAGGACCCACATCAACCCAAGGGACCCAAATCCATCCAGGGGACTGCAAACTCACTATGGGAAACTAAAACCCACCAAAGAAGGACCCCAAACTCACCTTGGGGGACCCAAACCCATTGAGAGGGACCCAGACCCACCAAAGGGGGTCCCCAAATGCACTATTGGGGACCCAAGCCCACCAATAGGGACCCAAATTCATTGAAGGCACCCAGACCCACCAAGGGGGACCCAACCCCACCAAAAGGAGACCCCAAACCCACCAAGAGGAGCCAGACCCACCAAGGGGACCCCAAACTCACTACAGGGGACCCAACCCTGCCACAGGGTGACCCAAATCCATTGAGAAGACCCCAAAATCACTATGGAGGACCCAAACCCACAAAAGGGAGACCCCAAACTCACCAAGAGGAGCCAGACCAACTAAGGGGACCCAAAGCCACAAAATGGGGACCCCAAACTCAGTGTGGGAGACCCAAATCCGTAAAAGGGACCCAAGCCCACTGAGAAGGACCCAAACCCACCAAAGGGGGACCCAAACATGCCAAATGGGATTCAAACCTACCAAAGGGACCCCAAACTCACTATGGGGGACCCAAACCTATCAAGGGGGACCCAAATCCATCAAAAGGACCCAAATCCATTGAAGGGAACCAAACCTACCAAGGGAAACAAACCCGCCAAGGGGACCCCAATGTCCCTTTGGGGTCCTGCCCTCCAAGTCACAAAGCAGCCCCAAATCCCACAGAGGGGTGAAACACAGGGGGGAAGGGGCAGCCCCTCACCCAGGCGCAGCCCCCCAGGGGTGAGGGCGCTCCGGTCCCCTGGGCAGGTGTTCTTGTTGGCTGTGATGGAGACGAGCTCCAGGACGCGCTCAGCCCGGGCTCCATCGATGCCTTTGGGCCGCAGGTCCACCAAGACCAGGTGGTTGTCGGTGCCCCCTGGGAGCCCAGGGAGAGCTGAGTGACAGACGGCCTGCCCCACATCGGACCCCCATCCTCCATCAGACCCCCATTCCCCACCAGCCCCATGTCTCCCATCAGACCCCCACCCCACATCAGATCTCAGCCCCCCAACAGACCCCCATCCTCCACCAGACCTCTGCCCCCCATCAGACCCCTGCCCCATATTAGACCCCAGCCCCCACCAGACCCCCAACCCACATCAGACTCCTGCCTCCCAACAGACCCCCGTCCGCCATTAGACCCCCACCCCCAACAAGACCCCCACCTCTGTACGACCCCTGCTCCACATCAGACCTCCATCCCACATCAGACCCCCATCCCCCACCAGCCCCCCACCCCCCATCAGACCCCAAACTCCATTCAGACCGCCACCCCCCATCAGACCCCTGCCCCCCCCCACCCCGCAGTGCCACATCCCTCCCCATAGCAGACTCCACCTGACACCAACGTGTATCCACGCTGCAGCAGAGCCCTGGCCATGGCCTTGGCATTGCGCAGCACCTGCAGGCAGTACTGCCGGAACTGGGGCGACTTGGCCTGGATGTGGGGATGGGGATGGGGGAGGGAGAGGGCACACGGAGCGCAGCCATCAGCACGGAGCCCCACAGCAGCCCTGCCCGGCCCCACGGCCGCCCCACACCTGTTTGAGTGCCACGGCCACGGCGGCGATGGCGTGATTGTGGGGCCCACCCTGCAGCGAGGGGAAGACTGCGAAGTTGATTTTGTCCTCCAGGTCGTACAGCGTCTGCCGGCCCGTCTTCTGTTCCACCCAGCGCACGCCCTTGCGGTAGAAGATGAGGCCAGACCTGCAGGTGGGAGAGCGCTGCCCCATAGCCAACAGGCTGCCCCACAGCATACTGCCTGCCCCACGGCCAACAGGCTGCCCCATAGCATAGTGCCTTAAGCATACCACCTGTCCCATGGCCTGGGGGCTGCCCCATGGCCAACAGGTTACCCCATGGCATACCATCGGGGGGCTGCCCCACAGCACACCACCTGCCCCATGGCACACCCCCTACCCCAACACAAACACCCAGCTCTGCTCTGCCCCCCAGGTCTGCACCCCACCTGGCCCCGCGCAACGTCTTATGCGTGGTGCTGGTCACCAGGTCTGCATGCTCAAAGGGCGACGGGACGGCTTTGGCAGCCACCAAACCGCTGATGTGCGCCATGTCAGCCAGCAGGAAGGCACGCAGCTCCTCACACAGCTGTGGGCATGGAGGTCAGCAACCAGCCCCAGTGCAGCACCCATTCCACACCAGCACCCATCCCATAGCACACCCACCCCACACCCTCACCCACCCTATACCAGCACCCACCCCATCACAGCACCCACCCCCCCATCAGCCCCCCACCTTCTTCATACGCCCGTAGTCGATGAGCCTCGCGTAGGCGCTGGTGCCGGCAATGATGATGTGGGGACGGAAGAGACGAGCTGTCACCTCCAGCTGAGCGTAATCTATGAGACCTGTGGCAGGCTGGGAGAGACGGACAGACGGACGGATGGATGGAGGGGCAAAGAAAGGGATGGACGGATGAATGAAAGGTCGCACAGAGGGATGGACAGAAGGACAGAGGGATGGATGGAAAGATGGAGACAGAGAAATAGACAGAGGGACAGATGGATGGACAGGTGGACTGACAGAGGGATGGGCAGAGGAATGGAGGGACACAGATAAAGCACAGATGGATGAAGGGACAGGGGATGGATGGGTGGACAGAGGGATGGACAGAGGGGCAGATGGAGGGATAAAGGGACAGAAGGATGGTCAGAGGGATGGTGGAACAGATGGACGGAGGGGTGGACAGAGGGATGGAGAGAGGGATGGAAGGGTGGACAGAGAGACAGAGGAATAGACAGATGGATAGAGGGATGGAGGGACAGACAGATGGAGGGGTGGACGGAGGGACAGAAGAACGGAAGGACAAACAGAAGGATGGACAGAGGGCCATATGGATAGACAGAGGGATGGAGGGACAGAGGGTCAGACAGACAGACAGAGGGACAGACTGCTTGCTGGAGCACCTGACAGTGTCCCAGAGCCCCGGGACGCAGCACATGGAGGTGGCTGAGCCACTCCCCCCCTCCCCCCTGACCCCAACCAGGACACCTCCCCCCACCACAGCCACCCCCCACTCACATCAAGCTTATAGGGCATGGACTCAAAAAAGATGGACGTGGCTGAGATCCTCTTAGCATCAGTCATATATCCATGTGTGAGGCTGTAGGGCACAGGGATAGGGGTCAGGGATGGCATCAGATTATATCTCCCAACCCACGAGCCCACAAACCCCCCAGCCCTCCCAGCACCCACTGGCCCCCGTCGGGCAGATCCAGCCCCATCAGGCGGTCGTGGGGTCGCAGCACAGCGGTGTAAGCAGCGAAGTTGGCCGGGGAGCCAGAGTAGGGCTGCACGTTCACCCCCCACAGCTGTGGGTCCAGGTCGAAGGCCTCCAGCGCCCGCTGCTCGCACAGCAGTTCCAGCTGGTCCACCACCTCGGCCCCCCCGTAGTACCTTTTTTTGGGGGGGAATACGGGCAGGTGGGGCTCAGTGCCTTCCATCAGCCCCCACTCCCATTAACCAACCTTAACCAACCCCCATCACTCCCCCAGCCCATCAACCCCTCCCATCACCCCACCTTATCACTCCCCCATCGCCCCCCTCCCCATCACTCTCATCACCCCATTGCTCCCCTATCACCCTCCCCATCATCCCCCTTTCACCCACTTCCCCACCTTCCCCATCACCCTCCTCCCTATCACTCCCCTCCCCATCACCCCCCTCCCCATCACCCTCCATCACCCTCCTCTCCATCATTCCCTGCCAACACCCCCTCTACCATCACCCTTCATCACTCCCCCATTACCCTTCCCATTACCCTTTGTCCATCAGCCCCCTCCCCATCATTCCCCCCCCAATAATTCCCCTCCCATCACCTCCCCATCACTCCCCCCATCACCGTTTGCCCATCAACCCCCCATCACCCCCTCCCATAACACCCCCATCACCCCCTCCCATAGCACCCCCATCACCCCCCCATTACCTCTTTCCTGGGTACCCCTCTGAGTACTTATTATTAAGGCAGGAGCCCAACGCTTCCAGCGCTGCACGGCTGCAGAAATTCTGGGCCAGAGGGGGTTTGTTGGAGGCTCAGCATCAGCTCCATGCTGCAGGACCCCCCCCCATGTACCCCCTCCACACCCTGCTCCCCACCTCGGATGCAATGAGCTCCAACCCCCTGCACTGCCGGTCCTTTTCCTTCTGCACCAAACCCCAAACTTCGGGATCGCTGTCTGCAAGGCTCTCCTGTCCCGTCCAGCTGGGGGGGGGGGCATGGCCAGGGGCTGCCATTGCTGCTCCGTGCTGCCCCCTCCAGCGGCAGGCACCCCGGGGGATGCATCGCTGCAGGGCCTGTGGGGGAGGGGGCAGGGGGGCTGAGCTGCTGCACCTGACACCCCCAGAACAGCCCCCCACCACATCATGGGATGAGGTGCATGGGGAGGGGGGGGACAGAGCAAGTGGGACCATCCTGAGGTCACTGCAGCCCACAGGTTCAGCTCCCGCAGATGCATACGTGGAGCTGCATGCTTGTGCAAGGAGAACCTGCTGCAGGCAACTAGTGTGCATGCACAGAGTTGCATGGCTGTGCAAAGACAGTATGCTAGTGCAAAGGGTGACCTGCTGCAAGCAACGAGTGTGTGCGCACAGAGCTTGCATGCCTGTGCAAGGCAGAACCTGCTGCAGGCAACAAGTGTGTGTGCATAGAGATGCATGTATGCTTGTGCAAAGAGCTGCACGTCTGTGCAAAAAGCAACTTGCTGCAGGTGTCCAGCGTGTGTGCACAGAGTTGCACAGCAGTTCAAAGACCAACTGCTGAAAGCAACAAGTGTGTGTGCATGCTTCTGCAAAGAGCTGTATGCTCTGCAAGGCAGAACCTGCTGCAGGCAGTGAGTGTGCATGCACAGAGTTGCATGCTTGTGCAAGGAGCAACCTGGTGCAGGTGATCGGCGTGCATTCACAGAGCTGCACGTGGACGCTGTGCACGTGGCGGCACGGCGGACACCCCCCTCCTTTCCCCCCCCCTCCCCCCCCCATATTGAGGGGTCACCCGCTGCTGCCCCACACGCGCAGGTGATGTAACCGACGCCGCCCCATTGCATCACCCAGCCTCGGAGAGGGCACAGAACGGAGCCGCCCCCCGGATCGCCCCACAGCGGGGACAGCGGCCAAGGCCGGGGGGAAGGATGGGGGGGCGGGGGCAGGGACAAAGAAGGGGTTGGGGGGAGGGGGCGGTCGGGGACTTTGGGTTGGATGCAAAGGTCGAGGTGTGTGTGTGGGGGCGGGGGCTGCCAAGAGGACATGGGAGGGGAGAAAGGAGCGGGGAAGGGGGCACCGGGACCCCACCCCGAACACAGGTACCCCCCCTCCCCCAACGTTGGCACCGGACCCCATAGAAGCACCGCCATCCACCCCGGGAGCGGCACCCGAACACGGAATGGGACCTCCCTCCCCCCCCCCACAACACACACCGGGTATACCGCCCCCCCCCCTTCCCGTACGCACGGAACCCGCCCCCCCATCCCACCTCACCGTGCCCACCCGCAGCGGCCACATCGCGGCGAGGCTCCCGGTGCGCGCCCCGCCCCCACCAACACGGCCGGGGCGGAGCTGCGGGGCAGCCGGGAAAGGGCCGGGGGGGCCGGGGGGGCCGGGTCGGTGGTTGTGGTCCGCCCCTCTCCGCTCCGCCCCGCTTTTTCCGCTCTTTCGGTTTTTATTCTTCACTTCTTTTTTTTTTTTTTTTTTTCCTTTCTTTTTCTTTCTTTCTTTCTTTCTTACTTTCTTTCTTTCTTTCTTTCGTTTTCATTTTCTTTATTAAAAATAATAATCAACATCATAATCATCATCATAGTAATACGGGAGCGTCCCCTGTTCAGTGCCCCCCCCCTCCCCAGTCAGCCCCGGCTCTAACACGATGGGGAGGAGAGGGGCTGCGAGGTGGGCAGGGGGCTCACAGCACTGGGGGGGGGGTCTCTGTTCATGGGGTGAAGCTCCTCAGGGCAGCATGAAGACCCCCCACCCACCATGGCACTGAGCCCCATGAGGACCCCCCCACTTTGCACTGGGCCCCACTAGGACCCTGACTCCCCATGGCACAGAGCTCCAATGAGAACCTCACGTGGCACGAAACCCCATGAGGATCCCCCCACAGTGCACTGAGCCCCATGACGTTTGTCCCCTCCCCCCCCTCCCCAGCATTGAGCCCCATGGGGACCTCCACCCCACCATGGCACAGAGCCCCATGAGGACCCTGGCCCTCACATTGCACAGAGCCTCATGAGGACCCTTCCACAATGCACTGAGCCCAGTGGGGACCCCCCCACGTTACACAGAACCCCATGGAGACCCCCCTGCATTACACAGAGCCCCATGAGGGCCATTCCACAATGCATAGAACCCCATAGGACCTCCACACCACCATGGTATGGAGCCCCATGAGGACCCTGACCCTCACATTACACTGAGCCACATGAGGATCCCCCCACAGCACTGAACCCAGTGGGGACCCCCTCCACATGATACAGAGCCCCGTGGGGACCTCCACCCCACCATGGCACAGAGCCCATGGGGACCCCCTCCCCCTTGGCATTCACCCCCATGAGGACCCCCCTGCATTGCATTGAGCCCCATGGGAACCCCACCATGGACAGAGCCCCATGAGGACCCTTCCACATGGCACTGAGCCCCATGGGGACCCTGACCCCCACACTGCACAGAGCACCACATGGACATCCCCCCCCCCTCCCCTCTCCCCGTCTCAGCCAAAGTAGGGATGCTCGTGCTGGAAGTTGTAGTCGGGGCAGACCTTCTGCACCAGCTTGTAGTCGATGCTGAGGAAGGAGACAAAGATGCAGATGACCTTGAAGGGTTTGGCACACAGCCATGCGGCGCGGCTCTGCGTGTGCTCGGTGAAGCAAACCTTGCTGGGGTCGTACAGGCAGGGACGGTTCCGCCTCGCACGGTCCGTTTTCTCGTATTCCACGTGGCAATTGAGAGCTTTGGATCTCCCCTCGGGAAGGGTGCTTTGCTGGGCTGGAGCTGGGCGTAAAGGTGGAGGAGGGAGTTGGGCCGGCAGCAGCATCTCGAAACCCACCGCCCTGCTGGGGGGGACGATGCTGACTGACACGTTGCCGAGACTAGAGGAGTTGTGACGAAAGTAGACACTGAAGGTACCATTGACGTGGTCCACGATTTTACCCGTCAACAGAAGGCTGAATTTCAGGGTTTGGATGCTGACGTAGAAGTCCCCCCAACCAAAGATCTTTTTGGAACGGGAGGATTTCAGGGGGGGTTTGCGGCGGGCGATGCTGGGCGGGTCGCTGCCCGTCCCATTTTGCTGCCAATCCCAGGGGCTGCGGGGGGGCTCTGCAGGCAGCAGCACCGGGGGGGGCTTCAGGGCGCCATAGGGGCTGTGCTTGAGCAGCCCCCCTGGTCCCAACTCCAGGTAGCCCAATGTCTTGGCCAGGTGGCCATGAGCACAGAGAGGCTGCGGAGAGAGAGCAGAGGTGTGGGAAGCTGCAGCTCATCAGCTGTGCCCCAAACAGCTGCACTGTGCACTGTGCACCCCTCCTGCACCATGCATACCCCCATGCAACCCTCCTGCACCATGCATCCTTCCATGCACCCCTTCTGCACCATGCATCCCCCCATGCACCCCTCCTGCACCATGTACTCCTACACCTTGCACCTCTCCTACACCTTGCATTCCTTCTGCACTGTGCACCCTTCCTGTACCATGCACTCCTGTACCATGCATTTACCTCCTGCACCTTTCATCCCTCCTGCACCCTCACTCCTGCAGCATACCTCCCACACTGTGCAACCATCCCATCCCATCCCATCCCATCCCATCCCATCCCATCCCATCCCATCCCATCCCATCCCATCCCATGCATCCATCCCACACTATGCATCCCTTCTGCACCTTACACTCCTCCAGCACCCTGCTCTCCTCCTTCACCCTGCATCCCTCCTGCACCCTGCATTCCTCTTGCACTGTCCATCCATCCCATCCCATGCACTCCTGCACCCTGCATCCCCCCTACACCTTGCATCCCTCCCACACTGTGCACCCATTCCATCCCATCCCATCCCATGCACACCCCCCACACACGCTGCACACCCATCCTGCACCTCACGTCCCTCCCACATCCACACACACCCCCTGTGCCCCCCCACCCTCCGCCAAGCCTGGCTCGGGGCTCCCAAAGCCCCCAATATAGAGCAGGGCCCTTCCCTGGCACCACCGCTGCCCCACAGCCCAACAATTCATTATTCTCCACCAGCTGAGCTCCTTCAGAACGCGGAGGGGGTGGGAGGTGGGGGCAGCAGCTCAAGGTTTGGGGGGGGGGGGGGAACAGCAGAGCCGCCCGCCAGGAGCGCCTCATTGCATTACGCAGCGCCTCTGATCTGCAGCCGAATTACAGAGACCCCCGCCGGGAGGCTGCGGAGCCGCTCCGCCCCCCCGGATAATTGCAGCGGGCAGACCGGGCTGCGGAGGGGGGGGGGGTATTTTGTGTGCGGGGAGCGGGGGGGGGGCGGATATGGAACAATGAGGCGCTCCTCGCTCTGTCAGCGGAGGGGACCGGGGGCACTTCGGGCGTTCTGTGGGCAGAAGGAGTGCAGAAATGATGGGGAGAATGAGTGTGGGGGGGGGGGGAGGAAGGGGGGAAATGCTCCTTCAGCAGCCCCAGCACTGAACCCTTCCCCCCCGCTCCTGCAGCACAGAGCCGAGCGCTGTGCAGGTTGGGGGATGCCGCTCCTCTCCAATAAATTGTGCTGGGACGAACAGAACGCCGCGTGGCATCTGTACCGCCCCCCCCCCCCTCCGACACCACACACACAAAAACCACTCCCCAGTCCCCCCCCTCCCCTGGGCTGAGCCCCCTGACCCCCCGACTCAGCGCTGTGCGCCCCCGCTGCCCGCCAGCTGCTCCCGTTGCGCGCGGGGCCGCTCGGTCTCGTCAATCACTGTCACTGCGCGCTGCAGGTGCCGGGAGGGGCGGGGAGAGGCGGGGGGGGGCGACCCCGAGCATCATCCCGGGGGGTGGAATGGGAGGGGGGGGAAGGCAGCAGCTGGGTGGGTTCCCGGGGTCAGAGAAGAGCCGGGCGCTGCCAAAGACAGATAGTGAGGTGGGGATGCGCGGGGGGGGGCAGAGCTCCAGGATCGGGGAGGCATTGCACACCGACCCCCCCCGCCCGCCCAGCCCGTGGAGCTGAGCTGTGCTGGGAGACATCTGTGCATGCAGAGTGATGCAGATGGCATGGCATGGCATGGCACAACCACGGCAAGGCACAGCCATGGCACGGTACAGCACAGCACGGCATGGCACAACAGAAGCACAGTATGGCACAGCATGGACAGCTCACAACAGCACAGCTCGGCATGGCATGGCACAGCACAACATGGCGCAGCACAGCATGGCACAGCTCAAAACAGCACAGCATGGCACAGCACAGCACAGCATGGCACGGCACAGCACACCCTGAGCTGCATCCCCATCCGACCCCATGAAAGGGGCACACGGCCCCACTCAGTGCCAGTGCAGGTGATGAGTCTGTGGGGTCTGAGCCCAGCAGGTACTGTATGGGGGCTGCAAGACTCAGCCCCACACCATGCAACACCTTGCAGCCCCAACAGACCCCCCTCAGCCCTGCCGTCCCCCCACGCCCGCTCCCATCTCTCTGAGCTCCACTGCTTCCTTCGCCCTTATCTATATTTCAGCGCAGCTTCAAAGCCGGGTGCCTTCACCACCAGGAGGGGAGGGGGGGAGGAACGGGCAGGGAGATGGAGAGGGAATAGGGGAGAGGGGGAGGGCGGCCCCCAAACCACCAACAGCCGTTCCAGGGGGGGCCGTGTCCCCCTCCTCGGGCTGCATTCCATCATTCAGCCCCATTTATATGCATCAGCACTGGGAGCCGCTGTGTCCCACTGTGGGGATGGTGACAGAATCGTTGCAAAATGAGCACAGGGGGGTGGGGGGGATGGGGGGGCAGAGCCCCACGGTGGGGATGGATGGCCCTGAGCAGCAGAGAGGGACATGGGAAGGAGCATCCCCAGGCCCTCTGCCCTTCATCTGTTTCCACTTCCAATCCTCTACAGCACCCCCACATTGGGTTCCTATTGGTGGTGATGGGGGACGATGTGATGCAATGGGGTCAGGGGTGGGGGGCAGTGGGGTCAGGGGTGGGGAGTTAATGGGGTCAGGTTTGGAGTGGGGTGTGATGGAGATGCACTGGGAATGGGGATGTGGTTGGGTTGCACAAATGCTGGGCCCTCAGATCACCCCACAGCCCCTCCAGCTGTCTTAGGGGATGGGGGGGGGTCAGGCCAGCAGCTCCCCCCAACCCTTTATTCCCTCATGATGTCGGGGGAGGAGGGCGATGAAAGGGAATTGCAGAGCAGCGCTGTGCCATCCAACACACCGGGCCGATCGATCAGAGTGCGAGAACAGCATGTTCCCCTCCCTCCCACAGCCCCAACCCCCCCCAGGAGGGGCAAAGCTGAGAGCCTTCAGGTTTGGGGTGGTGACAGGGAAGGGGCACGGTGAGCAAATCCCCCAGCAGCAGCCAACCAAGGTCACCCCCCCCCTGCACCCGTCAGCATGCAGGGCAGCTCCTGCAGCACCTCACGTGCAGTACTAATGCTGCTGTTCTATGGGGGCCAGGGTGCAGCACAAGCACTTACGTGTGCAGCAGGGTGCATGCGGAGGAAAGAGAGCCTGTGGGTGTGTGCCGGGTGCAATGCATGGCTCTGGGTCAGCTGTCACCATTGCACACTCGTGTGTGTCCATACCCAGGGCAGCACTGTGCCGCTGTTCTGCAGCTCCACGTGCACTGCAGGGCCACACACGTGTGCAAAGTACAGAGCTATAGGGGGGCTGGGGGGGAGATTCTGGGGGTGACAGCAGAGGGACCAGGAGCTCTCCGGGTGCCGACACCAATTTCATTTAGCAGCAGCAGCCCTGATGGCTGCTCACATCCCATTTAGCAGCAAAGCCGAGCACTGCTCCCCGGAGAGCTGCGGTCACCTTGGTGCCGGGGGCTGCGGGATCCATGGGGAGAGGAGCACCCCCAAACCTCCCCATAGCACAGCCCACCCCACAGCACCGCTGCGATCACGGGGGATTGGGGGGGGGGGTCCTGTCACCCCACTGCCTTCGTTAGCGCTGGGAGATTAATTGGAGGTGCTGAGCGACAATCCCTGCGGGTGCAGCCTGGGGCGGTGTGGCATTTCCAAAGGTTAGCAGCAAACAAGGTGCAGCTGACAGCTCCCATTTATCTCGTGGGCGCAGCTTGGGTGCTAATGCAGCGGTGGCGGGGTGATGCGGCGCAGCAACGTGCAATGCACGATGACGTGCACGATGCACAACGATGCGCAACGAACACGCAACGTGCCCAATGCAGAGTGCAAGGTGTGCAACTTGCGATGTGCAACGTGCACAGCTATGCATGTGCAGCTGCAACAGGTGTGCAGTCAGGCAGCTCCCTGCAACTGCGTGCAACTGCAGGGGGGGCTTGAATGAGTGCAGCAAATGCTGCTGGTGTGCAAAACCCCCGTGCAAAGTGAGCACACGGAGTACTGCCGTGCCCTGTGAGGCAACGCTGCTCCTCACTGCACGCTGCTGTGCTCCCGGCTGCAGCTCAGCTGTGCACATGTTCATGCATTGCTGGTTGCAAGGAGGGGCTGACGATGATACTGGCTCACCCCCCTCCACATATCTCCCCCTTCGAGCCCCCCTGAATGGCAGCAGCTCTGCTTCCAGCTCACTCTGCATCCCATAGGACCTCATCTCACACCCAACCACCCCATTGTTGTGGCTGGAGGGGGGGGCTCAGCTCTGTCCCCCCCAGCTCGCTGTTAGCACGCCCTGCACACACACTGATAAATATTTCATCGCCCAAAAGGACTCTTTCTTTTTTTTTTTCCTTTTTTTTTTTTTTTTTTTTTTAATATATATTATTTTTTCCCTCCTGCTCCTCTTTCCCCACATATTTCTTTCTGGCTTTCCCATTTTTGCAGCTTTTCTGTGATTTGGATAGGGGGGGGTTGCACACAGGAAGAGATGTGCCCCCCCCCAAAGGGAAGATGGGAGAAGGAAAAGTGTGGCTGAGAGCAAAGGGAAACGTACAATAGAGGGGAGGAGAGGAAGGAGAGGGGCTGTGTGACTCATTGGGCTCCGGGAAAAGGGACAGGAGAAGCAGAGAGATAACAGAGCGGGTGGGGGGGAAGGGAGGGAGGGGGGCTGTGGGCACCCATGTTTGTGGGGTAAATACACCATGGACCCCTCCCACACATAGTCCCAATGCTGCCCAATGGGCACAGAGCTCATCTGGTAGGGGGGACTGAGGCCAAGTGCCCCCCCACTTCCCAGTGCCCCCCATTATGGTTGTGCCTCAGTTTCCCCACAGCTATGGGGAGATGGATTTGGGGGGGGAGGCAGAGTGCAAAGAGGAGGCATCACCCCCTTCATACCCCAATGCAGGGGGTCCCAATCCCACACCCACAGCCCCTTTCACCCCCCCCCCAGCTCCCTGTTGCAGTTTATTATTGCAATAAACGCCGCCATAAAGGCAGGCAGCGCCGCCGCTCACAGTTATGGAAATGTAATTTCCAGAGAGCCCGGGAAATTTTATCAGATCTTATCAGAGGGATCATAAATTGCATTGCAGCCCCCCACGACCAACCCCCCCCTTGTCCTCTACCCCCCCCCCCCCCACACACACACAGTGATATGGGGCTAACGTGAAGGCTGGTGCACAGCAGGGGGCTGGCTGTCCCTGGGGGGGAGAGGGGGGTTGCACCCAATGAGGGGGGTCTCAGTGCACCTCACTGCTGCCCAGTGTTGCCCTGAGGGTGCAGGGGAACATGGAGAGGGGTGGGATGTGTTGGTCCTGGGGGGGGCACAGCCATCCCATGCAACCCCCCGAAGCAGCAAAGGCCCATTCAGCCCCACAGGTGTCGCAGCTGCAGCCCTACTCCCAGCTCTGAGCCCCCCCCCCCATTGGAAGAAATGCCCCCCCCACAGCTGCAACCCCTGCAACCCTGCCCCCTCCTTGAGACTCTTTTTCATTCCCCCCAGTCCATGTGCAAGGGTGCATATGGGGGTCCTCCCCCTTTAGCTCCCACCTGCAGCACCCTAACAGTGGAAAACTACCGGTTGGACAGGGGGGGCATTAATATGAGCAGGGAAATTCATCCATCCTCCCCCCCCCCCCCCTTAAACAGCCCTCCACCCCACCACAGGGCCCTCTCCAGGCTCATTGCAGCCCATCATCCCCGCAGGCTGGGCTCTCATTGCTCATTTCCACAATTATTTTTTTCTTTTGCAACAGCAATCGGGGGAAGAGAAAATAAATGGGGGGGGGCTGGGGGGGGAGGAAGGTTGTGATGATTCCTTTAGCAGTGATCGGAGCGGAGAGAGAGGAACCTTCATCTTCTCTGGTCCATTTCCCTTCAGTCCGAGCAAAGGCTGAGCCTGGGGGGATGGGGGGGGGAGCTTGGCAGTGCAATGTGGGGCTGTGGGTGAATGGGGGTTGGGGGAGTCGTTAATTAGGGGGTGTTAATTGGTGAGGGTGTGATCAGCAGCGGTGTGTAGGATGTTTCCCCCCCTCTCCAGCTGTAATTAGAACAGAGGTGTGTGTGTGGAGGGGGGGGGGGGAGCAATAAAGCAGAACCCCCCCCCCCCAGCACAACAACATGGCAGAACAGGAGAGCTCTGCCCTGGGGGAACCCATGGGTGCTCCTCCTTCCCCCCCAATCTCCCCACCTCCTTCCCAGCTCTGCTCTTATTGCATCTCCAGCACTGGGGGCAAAGGGCACAGCGGGGAAGTTATTGGGAGAGGGTTAGGGATGAAGTGTTGGGAACCTCCGGGGGGGGGGGGCTGGCAGCGCTGCATTGGGGGGGGTTGGGCACAGCACCCACCCCAACCCCCACCCCATAACCCATCATCCTCAGATCCCAAATGGCTGAAATAGGAGGCCGGGGGCGGGGGGGGGGGGCGCAGCATCCCCACCCCACTTCCCCACTACCCATCCTATGTCCTCAAATGGCTGAAATGGGGGGGGGGGGCCTGGATCCCCCCCTCCTGGGGCAGTAGGTGCAGTGCAGGGCCCTGCTCAGCAAGCATAAGGGGTGTGTGAGGGGAGGCTCTGAGAGCTGCAGTGTCCCAGTCACAGCTGCACTGAGTTTGTTGGGCCTCAACCACATCTGCACACCCTCCACATCTGCACACCCTCCCCATAGAGCCCCCAAATTAGAGCTGGGAGGACTGGGACATCCCTCACACCCACCCCTCTATAGGAGGTGTTCTCTGAGCCCCCCCGGGTGGTGGGGGGGATGATTGCATCCCCATTGATGATAGCATTTTTTTTGGGAGGGGGAGTCCTCGCACCAGAGAACCACAGCCATCCATCACCGTGTGACAGCAAAGGGGCCGCAACGAGTGGGGGGGGAGGGGGAAATAAAAAAAAGGAGGGGGGGGGGGTAACTGCTGTGGGTGGTGCTCCATGCATGGCCACAGCCACAGTGCCGGGCTGCCTCCCCCTGCCCTTAACACACAGCCCCCAAAAAGGAGGTCCAGGTGGGGGCAGATGGGGTGCGAAGCGGTGCCCCCCCTCGACCCCCACCATTTTGGCAACACCGGGAGGGGATCACCTGCGGGAGTGGGGCTGCCCCTCACCCAGACCCCCCCAGCCAGCCAGGTGAATGTGGAGCGGAGGGGGGGGGGGCATGATCCAGAGGGCTGCAACTCCCATGGGAGCGTTGTGTGTGTGTGGGGGGCACATCCATGCCGATGGGGCACACAGCAATGTGGGGGGGATGGAGGGGGGGAAGGAGGGGGAGGCGGGGGGAACACCGTCCGAGCGGAGCAGCTCAAACTCTGAGCTCACAGAACGGTGCCCCCACCATTGCAGCCCCCACTGTTATTATGGGGGTTGGGGGGGGGTTGGAATGCTCTGTGCCCCGCGGCGCCCGCACCCCACATCCTCCTGCGGGGATGGGGAGGCACCGCCCCTACGTGCCCCCCCCCAGGCTCTATGCTAAGAGGGGTGCGGACCCCCCCAATAGCACTCGTAGGGCTGTGGACAGAGCTGTGGGGGGGAAGTGGCAGCGCCCGCTCCGCTTCCATCAAAACAAACCCATTTGTCTCGGAGCACCGACAGAAATGACGGGGGGGGGCGGGGGGGGTCACACGGAGCCGCCCCCACATCCACCGCACCGATCCGCACAGGGATGGGCTGTGGGAGCCCCCGTGAGGGGAAGGGGGTTAGAGTGGCGGGGGGGGTCCGTATGTGTATCCACTTCCCGAGATGGGGGGGGGTGATGGAGAGGGGGAGAAATCGACTCCGTTTCATTTTATTCATGAAACAGCGAAAGTAAAAAATGGAGCGATGGGAAATGGGATCCGCGCGGCTCCCGCGGGGGGAGCAACGACCCCCCCATCAGCCGCCGCCGCTGGGGTCGGGGAAGGGCGGGGGGGGATCAACCACAGTTCGGTACGTGGGACTGCGGGCGTGGGAATACGGATGTGAACCCCCCCCAGCCCCTCTGCCCTCATCGCTGTGGATGTTTAATGGGAGGGGGTTCACAGAGCTCTGCCCCCCCCCCCCCGGCCCAACTCCGCCCGGAACGGCCCCGAACGCCGCCAACTCGGGGCTCTCCGGACCCCCCCTCCGTTGTGCATCCACCGCTCCGTGCCCTCCCCCCCCAACTCTATCGTTCCCATCCTGCTAACCTTTCCCTCCCTCCACATGTTATTGCACGACCCCTCCTCAAAACCGCACACATGCCCCCACCAATCGCCCCACATCTCCGTGACCGCCCGACACCCCCCAGCACAGCACGGACCCCCCACCCAGAAATGCTCCCCCCCATACTCCCCCACCCTCTCACTGCTGGGAACCGATCGCCCCCCCGTACCCCTCCCACCCCCCCGTATCGATACCTGCAGCAGCAGCAGCCACGGCCCGAGCAGCGATAGGGAACGGGGCCGGACCGGGCAGCGGAGCATCGCGACCGCGGGGTCGGACGTACAGACGGACGGACGGACGGACGGACGGACGGACGGACGGACGGAGCGCTCTGGGTTCGGGGAGGCGGTGATGGAGCGGCGACGGCACACAAAGTTGGGCACTTCGGGGCCGGGCGGTGCCTCCGCGTAGCGCCAATCCCGGACCGCCGCCACGAGTGGGGGGGGCACCGACACCGATACCGGGGGGGGGGTGGGAGGGGGGGGTCCGTACTCAGCAGTGACAGCTCCGGGGGGCGGTCCTGAGCCGCTGCCGGGGGAGGGAGGGGTGGCATTGCACATCCCCTGAGATCGTACACCTGAGAAAGATGGGGGGTCCTGCTGCTCCCCCCCCACCCTCCCCGGAGCAGCTGGTACAGAATGGGGACCCTCACACAGCAGATCTGGGAGGGCACTGCCCACCCCCATCGTGCACCTGAGAAGCAGGGGGGTCCTGCTTGCCCCCCGGAGCCTCGTGCACAGAATGGGGACTCCCACATAGCGGATCTGAGAGGACATTGCACATCCCCACCGTACACCTGGGAAAGGGGGGGGGGGTCCTACTGCTTGCCCACCCCCCTTCAGAGCCTCGTGCACAGAATGGGGACCCCCACACTGGAGGGTCCGGGGGGGCACTGCCCATCTCCATCCAACACCTGGGGATTTGGGGGAGGAGGGGGGGAGACCGCTGTGCTCCCCCCGGAGACTCCAGTGTGATTCCAGCAGAGATAGAGGACACCCCCACACAATGAGGGTATTTCTTTTGGGGGGGTGGGGGCTGCACATCCCCACCCTCCACCTGGGACTGGGGGGTGGGGAAGGGGGGAAGGTCCGCTGCTGCTCCCAGAGCCTCGGGCAGAGAATGGGGAACCCCATACAGGAGGGTCTGGGAGAGGGGTCGTACCCAAGGGGGGGACCCGACCTCCATCCCGCAACTGAGGTGGGGGGGAGGTTCACTGTCTCCCAATCCCTCCCCCCCGGTCTTTCAGCACAGACGGGACCCCGCCAGAGGAGGGTCCGCCCCCTCCCCCGGCATGTCGGGCCCCTCTCGAAGGATGGGAAGGGCTCTGCCGGGCCCCCCCTCGTTGGTATCGCTGTTCCTGTCGTTGTCTCTTCGTCCGCCCAGGGGGGGGTTGGGGGCAGAGAGGCCGGGGGGGCAACCAAAGGGTAGGGGGGGCACCATCAGCTCCACGGGTGCGGGGGGGGCACTCAGAGCGCGAGGTGGGGAAGGGCCGAAAGAGGGGGGGAGGGGGGGTGAAGCGCTGAAAAATAGATATGAACAGGAAGGAAAAAAGAAGCGAAAAAGAAAAAGGGGGGAGGAAAGAGAAGGGGGGGGGGGGGGGGGGAAGCTCCGGAGATGGAGGAGCGATACGGGAACAAAAGCGCTGCGCAGAAATAGATCTGAGAGCCGAGCGGGTTCGGGGCGTTCAAAGGCAGCGCCAGGGGGGGCAGAGAGTGAGGGGGGGGGGGGCAAGGGGGGAGAGCGAAGCGGGAAGCTCTCAGATACCCCCCCCAAATCCCACCCCATCCCATATGCGGCGGCGCCATCTGGCGGCGACGATGGGGGGGTGGGGGGGAGCACTGCCCATCGCCGATGCCCCCCTCCAGTAAGGTCGGGCCCCCCCCCGAGGTCGTAACCCCCCCCCAGAATCAGGACCCGCTCCTTCAGTTTTTACAAATTTTATTTATAACAATATCTGGTTCTGTTTAGTTGCAAAGTAATCCAGCAAAAATTATTAAAACGTTTCCTCCCCCCACCCCCAACATGAAAAGGATGGGGTCTCTCCCCCCCTCCAACCCGCCCCCCCACATGCGTTTATTGATTTCTACTATAAAAGCGAGGTCGGCTCGGGGGGGGGGGGGGGGGGGCGTGTTCTTTCTCCTGTTAAAAAATGTGCAAGGTGGAGGGGGGGGAACAAACCCCCCATAATGGGGTGGGGGCTCAATCCCCATCCTCCTGTAACAGCTGGACAGGGCCAGAGGGGGGGCAGGGAACTGGGGGGGGGGAGGGGGGGGACAATCTGTGGGCACAGAGGGGAGCTAGCCCACCTCCATCCTCATCCCCACCATAGCCCCTTTGCTGCCGGCCTCCACCCAACGCTGATGGGGGGGTGGGAAAGGGGAGGGGGGTCCCCGATGGCAAGAAATCTCAACTAAACCAAAGCCGTGAGAGAGGTGGTCCCGGGGAATATACAGGTAATAATACTGCTCACATAGAAAAGTAATAATCCTTCATTTGTACATTTATACAGTGCTCTCTGCACCCCCCGGCCCCCCACCCCTCCCACCCTCCGGCTCCCCCCCCTTCCCTCACCGCCCCCCCCCCACACTATGCCAGGGGGTCGGTCAGCTCGTCGTCCGCACCGCGCGCCAGCAGCTCGCGCTTCTCATCAGTGCTGGCCAGGGAGTTCCTGCTGCTGTGTGCTCCCATGTACAGCGTGGCGTACACCGGGTTGGTGAAGTTGGTGGGCTGTGTGTGTGGGGGAGGGCATAATGTAAGGTCAGTGGGCTCACAGCCCAAAAGGGGACAATGCCAGACTGGGGGGGGTTCTGCCCCATAGCCCAGCGCCTGCAGTGACAGTGCTGTCCACCCTAAAAGGGTCATTTCTAACAGAATCACAGAATCATAGAATGGCCCGGGTTGGAAGGGACCTCAAGGATGATGAAGCTCCAACCCCCCCACCACATGCAGGGCCACCAACCTTCACATTTCACAGCAGCCCAGGCTGCTCAGGGCCCCATCCAACCTGGCCTTCAACACCTCCAGGGATGGACGGGGCATCCACAGCCTCTCTGGGCAGCTGTTCCAGCACCTCACCACTCTCACAGCAAACAACTTCCCCCTAACATCCAACCTCAATCTGCCCTCCCTCAATTTCAAACCATTTTCCTTGTCCTGCTGTCATCTCCCCTTTCCAAGAGCTGACTCCCCTCCTGTTTGTAGGCTCCCTTTAGGTACTGGAAGGCTGCAATGATTCACCCCACAGCCTTCTCTTCTCCAGGCTGAACAAGCGCAGTTCCCTCAGCCTGTCTTCATAGGGGAGGTGCTGCAGCCCCTTGATCATCTTTGTGGCCTCCTCTGGACCCTCTCCAACAGCTCTCTATCTTTCTTGTACTGGGGGCTCCAGACCTGCAATGTGCCTCCCCTGCATCCTCCCCGCTACCAGCACTGAGCCCACAGCCCCAGCTGTGCCCCCTGCCCCATTCATGCCCACTGGCGGCAGCGGTGGGGCAGTGCCCTTCCTGCAGCTCAGCACCCAACCTGCACCGAGTCGGACCACCCCCCTTGCCCTCCCCCAGCCCCACCTTGTCAGGGTCCAAGGCGAAATCAGCATCCAGCAGTTCCCCCACGTCATCGTCGGGTTCCCCTTCGTACATTTTGTAGGTTGGGTTCCCAATCTCCACATTCATGGCCCCGTTTGTCATCCGCTGGTGCTGGAAGCCCTTGGCACTGCATGGGGACAAAGAACAAAAGGGTCGGAGGGGGCGGCAGCATGGGGTAGAGCTCCCCCCCAACAAGTTCCATCTCACTCACCCTTTAATCCTCCACTTGTACCAGGCAAAGGCCACTACGGCAAGCAGGAGCAGCAACAGCAGGATGGGGATGACGATGGAGGCAGTTCCTGCAGTACAAGGGGTGGGTGGGAGTCAGAGGGCTCAAAGGGGGAGTGGGGGGGGTGGAAGGGCATAGTGCCCAATCCTAGCTGCTGCAGCAGAGCCACATCCCGACCCCCCTCCCCTGTACATACGGCCGCTCTGCTGCTCGCCGACGATGAACTCCTCACAGCGCATCCCCGTCACCTCCAGAGGGCACCTGAGAGCACGGGGAGAGCCCGGGGTTAGAGGGGGCAGGAAGGCATGCGGGGGGGGAGGAGGGAAGTGGGGGCATGGAGTGGTGGGAGGGGGCACAGACTGGTACGGGGGGGTGAGGGGGGATGACACAGATCGGGGGTTGTCAGCATTGCTTGGGAGGCAGGAGGCACCTCCCCGTGGCTTGGCACAGGGCCCCTCCCCACCGCAGCCCCTCCCAGGCTCCTCCCCCGGAGGCCCCCCTCAGCCCCGTCCCCCTCCCCCCTGCCCCCTCCCCATCCCCCTCGCTTACAGGCACTCAGGCAGCTGTGTCTTGTCGCTGATGGAGCAGGTGCCGCCGTTCAGGCAGAAGCTGTCACAGGTCAGGCAGCTGGGTGCTATCTTGCCATCAGGACAGCTGTGGGGCATCCAGCTCAGTGCACAGACACCCAGGGATGCCAGCAGGCCCCCTCCAAAGCCCTGCCAGCTACTGGTGCCCATTCCATGCCAGCCCTGGGGCCCCACTGCACCAAACAGTGCATTTTGGGTTCCCACCCCCTTTACCCCCCACCCCAGGCATGCAGGCTCCTTCACATCCCTTCACCCTCCAATTCCTTTTTGCCCAGCACTGTGGCACATACATGCAGGACACCTCTCCGCTCTGCCTGTTGATGTTGCATTTGCCCTCCTGGCACCGTGAGCACTTGTTGTCCTGGCACTGTGCACCCTCAAACTGCGGTGGGCAGCGGCACTGCTTGACACCATCCTTGGTCATCTGGCACACGCCATTGTTCTCACAGTAGTTGAAGCATTGCTCTGTGGGGCACAGAGGGCTCAGGGTGGGGGCAGAAGAGGAGATAACCCCACCTCGTCCTGCTGGCTACGCTCTGTGCAATGCCCCCCCAGGGTCCCATTGGTTCTCTTGGCTCATGCTCAGCCCATGGGCAGTTGTTGGCCACCCCCAGGTCCTTCTCTGCAGAGCTCCCTTCCAGCAGCTCAACGTCCAACCTGCATCGAGTCCTCCCCAGGTGTAGGACCCCCCCCACTCACGGTACTGGCAGCGGTCCCCGATGAAGGTGGGTGGGCAGCGGCAGTTGGGCTGGTTGCCCTGGTTCACTGTGCAGCTGCCGTTGTTGTGGCAGTAGTTGGTGCACACCTGCTGGTCACACCGGGATCCCGTGAAGCCGGTGGGGCAGCGGCAGGTGGGCATGCCTGGGAATGAGAGCAATCAGAGTTCTGCTCTGTCTGCCTACATAACCCACCCTCTCCACCAAAGGCTCACAGCCCCATGGCACTCACCGGATGGGGAAGCAGTGCACAGACCCCCGTTTTGGCAGTAATCTGAGCACTGGTTGATTTGGCACCTCTCCCCGTTGTAGCGTGGCTGGCAGCGGCACTTGGCCTGCTTGCGGGCGTTCAGGAAGCAGCTGCCTCCATTCAGGCAGACCAGGTCGCACGTGTCGGTGGTGGGCACTGGGATTGGGTGGGAGGTGAGCAGGGCTGTGCCACGCAGCCCCCTCCATCCTCCTCCTCATCATCACCCCCACAGCAGCACCTACCCACAGCAGAGGCGGTGGGGGAGGGGATGAGCACACAGGTGCCGTTGTCCAGGCGTTTGCCATTGGGGCAGGTGCAGACAGGGCCGCTGGGGCTCAGCAGGCAGAGCCATTCACATTTCTTACGGTCACAAGGGTTGGTCACTGCCAGAGAGAAGGGACAGCAAGAGTGAGGCACAGCGCTGCCCCACAGCACTACAGCTGTCCAAGCCCCACAGCAACCAGTACCTTTGGGTCACCAGCTGGCAGCTTCCCATTGCGCCCCAGCCAACATGAACCCCTCACCCCTCACAACCCCAACTTGGCTCAGTCCCCCCCTGCTCCCCTCACCCTTTCTATCATACCAGGTTAGAATCATAGAATGGCCTGGGTTGAAAAGGACCACAATGATCACTGACTTCCAACCCCCTGCTATGTGCAGAGTCACCAACCACTAGACCAGGCTGCCCAGAACTCCATCCAGCCTCCAGGGATGGGGCATCCACAACCTTCTTGGGCAACCTGTTCCAGTACCTCACCACCCTCTGGGTGAAAAACTTCCTCCTAGTATCCAACCTAAACCTCCCCCTAAACCATTCCCCCTTGTCCTATCACTATCCACGCTCGTAAACAGCCGTTCCCTATCCTGTTTATACGCTCCCTTAAAGTATTGGAAGGCCACAATGAGGTTTCCCTGCAGCCTCCTCTTTACCAAGCTCTTTTACTAAAGCTAAACAAGCCCAGTTTCTTCAACCCTTCCTCATAGGAGAGATCCAGTTGCCTTCCCCCCAAATGCAGAGGGGGCCCAAGGCCAGCACGCACCCTCCGGCTGCTTGTACTGGTGGTAGAGCACCACGTCGGTGGCGTGGTTAAGGCCTGACGTCAAGCTGGTGACGGATTTATGCCCGAATTTGTGGATCTTGAAGATGCGGTTGTTGATGTAGGTGACACCATAGATGTAATCCTCAAAGATGTCGATGCTGAAAGGATGGCTCAGCCCTGGGAAAGCAAGGAGAGGACCCGTGAGGCCAGCACAGGGGCAGGCAGCACAGCCAGCCAGGTGCTGCCATGGACAGGGTTGAGGAGAGGCTGCAGATGGGTGGTGGGCTCGGGTCTCCCATCCTGAAAGAGGAGGTGGGACCCAATCCAGAACCCCAGGATGTCACCCCTGGACAGGTCAGCCTCCTCCCTGCTGCTCCCACAATGCTCTGCTCACCCTTCTTGTTGTCAATGGCCACCACAGGGTCGGTGCCGTTGAGCCGGATGCTGCCGATGACGGACAGCTTGGCGTCAGCCCAGTACAGCCGCTCATTGTGGTAGTCCACAGCCAGGCCTGGTGCACACACAGCCATGAGAGGGGCTCAAAGCCCACCCAAAAACCCCGCTAAGCAGCACAGTCACCCACCACCCTGCCCTACACACCCAAGCTGAGCTTTTCAAGCATGAGCCAGCCATACCCCTCCCGTTCACCTGTTGGCCATTGGATGTTGTCTTGCACCAGGGTCTCACGCAGCGTCCCATCCATTGCGGCTGTCTCGATCTTGGGGTGATTGCCCCAGTCTGACCAGTACATAGTCCTGCAAAGGACACGGGCAGGTCACTGCTAGCAGGGCAGTAAGAAGGGGATGAGCAGGACAGCCCCACACCCCAGCAGAAAAGAAATGCTCAGCCTCCTCCCAGCACCATCCTAGCAGGATGAGCTGACCTCAGATACCTCCCACCCTGACAAAGAGTGCAGCCCTGGGGTACAGGGAGCTTCCACCACAGAAGGGTTTGTTGGTAAGGAAGCGGGGTGAGAGTAGGATAGAGGGTAAGAGGGAAAGAGCTCGAGTCTCACCCCCTAAGTGGATCAACCACGATGGCATGAGGCTCATCAATCATGCCTGAGATCAGCGTCTTGCGATTCTCGCCTTTCATCTGTGCCACCTCAATGACATCCCTCCCGGAGTCTGTCCAGTAGATGTTCCCAGCAACCCAATCAACAGCAATACCCCGTGGCATCTTCAGCCCGGAAATCTGGGGAGGGCAGCAGGAAGAAAGTCAGGGCCGGAGGGTCAGGGCTGGCCGCCCCACTGCACACATCCCAGCACGTGGGGATGGAGCTCACGTTCAGATGGGTGACGCCGCCATCGATCTGGCGCCGGTTGCGGTTGGAGGCTGTGGAGGCAGCAGAGGAGGCAGGCAGCTCACAGTACGAGATCCTGCCCGTGTGCCAGTTGGTCCAGTAGATCTTGTTGCCCTTGACGTAGATGTCCATGGCATCGATGCGCACGTTTTCATCACCCTGGAAGGCCGGCTCGTAGGCTGAGTTGGGGTTGAAGGGGTACATGCTTCGGATCTTGTTGTCATCCGCAATATAGAGGATCTGGTGCTCCGAACCTGCAGGGGAGGAGTTGTTAGTGGTACCCAGGGAGCTGCAGTCAGCCAGGCTCCATGGCATGGGACTGGGTGCTCAACCCCTTTGGGCTGGGGAGGGACAGATGGATGAAACACACTGACAGGGTCAGGGCCAGCATCCCATCAGGACAGGCAGAGCAAAAGGTGAGGAGAAGGAATCAGGAGCTGAGTCCTGCAGCAAGGCACGGCACGCTCAGGGTTTGTGCACACCCACACCCCCTCCTGACCTTCTGCCTTGCACATGTTGTCAGTCTTCATAAAGTTCTTGGCACAGCTGCAGATGTGGGAGCCCTTGGTGTTGTTGCAGAGCTGGGAGCAGGTCCCGAAGCGCAGGCACTCGTTGACATCTGGGCAGAGGGGAGGTGGGATCAGGGAGCCCAGGAGGTGTTTCCAGACTCAGCCCTGGGGTCTGCATTCACAGTACACAGAATCCCCACCAACCCCCAGGCCCCACATCTGTGCCCTGAGGATACCATTCCCAACACCCTAGCCACTTTACAGACACCAAGATGCATCCTAAGGATGAAAAGCAGCCATAAACATGACCTTCAGCAGCAGAAAGTACCTTGACAGGAATTCTTGTCTGGAACCTTCTGGAAGCCTCTGCGGCATGTGCAGTACGTGGATGACTGTGCCTGGATGCACTGGGCCTCATCTCCACACATGGTGGCGTTGGTCATGCAGTCATAGGACTTGTGCTCTGTGTGGGAGACACGGTCAGCACCCACACAGCCACCCAGTGCCCTACGGCCCCCTGCTCGCACCCACCTTGAGAGCAGGACTTCTCATCAGAGCCATCCCCACAGTCGTCAAAGAAGTTGCAGCGGAGGTTGGCACTGATGCACTTCTTGTTCTCACACAGGAACTCATTCTTGTCCTGGCTGCAGCTCTTGGGCTTGGCCGTGGGGGACTCTGTGGGAGTACAGGCAGCACTGTACCCGGCCCCATGTGTGTAGCAGGGGGAGAGCAGCTTGGGGAGGGCCCTGCAGTGCCTGCAGCTGCCCCCAACTCTGGGGAAGGAGTAGCAGGCAAGGCCAAGCCCAGCACCCTGCAGGGAACAGCCTGAGGCCAGCAGCCAGCCTGGTCTGCACTCACCACAGTCCTTCTCATCGGTGTTGTCTCCACAGTTGTCAATGCCATCGCACTGCCGACCGATCCACAGACATACCCGGTCGTTCTTGCAGCGGAACGGTCTGTTGGGGGGACACTGGAATTTCACTGCACCAGCAAACAGAAACAAACGGTGACGGTGAAAGGAGACGCCATGGCCAGACTGTCACGCCGGTCACGAGCCGCTGCTCGGCCTCTGCCCGATCCCAGGGAGTCCCACAGACGTGAGCAGACTCCAGAGACTAAAGCAAAGAGACTGAAGCAGACAATCACCCGCTGCTGGCACCACAGCAAGGTACGGCCTCTCTGCCCCACCAGCCTCGTCCTAAACCCGAGCTCCAGCCCCACGTCCACCCATCTGTGAGGCCACTCTTGAGAGGAGCCCCCCTGCCCTCCCCGCACCACTAAAGGTGCATAGCAGAGGGGCTCCATCTTTTTGTTGCACCTGTGGCAGCCAGCACACCCCAGCCCTGCCTCCCCCCTGCGCCTGGCAGGGCCATGGTGGTGACACCACCAGGAGCAGGGAGGCAGCGTCACTCACAGCACTCCTCAGGGTTTTCATCAGAGTTGTCCCCGCAGTCGTCCTCTCCATCACATTTCCAGGCCAGCGGTTTGCACAGCGTGTTGTTGCACTGGAATTCGTCCAGGGGGCAGGTGCGCACTGCAGCAGTGCAGGGAGAACGGTTAGGCCTGAGTTAGGCCACAATCAGGCCGCAGGTATGCCCAAGTTAGGCCACAGCTCGGCCTGAGTTAGGCCACTGCTAGGCTACAGGTAGGCCCGAAATAGGCCACAGCTAGGCCTGAGTTAGGCCTGGGTTGGGCCACAGGTAGGCCCGAATTAGATCACAGCTAGGCCTGAGTCAGGCTGCAGCTAGGCCGCAGGTAGGCCTGAATCAGGCCACAGGAAGGGCTGAATTAGGCCTGAGATAGGCCGCAGTCTATACCCTAACCTGTCACGCCCAGGTGCTGCTCTGGTGCTCAGCCCCATCCCCAGCACAGCTGGTGACCCCGGTGCTGCTGTTACCTCCGGTGCCGCAGTCCTCCTCATCAGTGCCATCCATGCAGTCAGCATCGGCGTCGCAGCGCCAGCGCATGGGGATGCAGTGTCCATTCTTGCACTGGTACTGGTCGAACTCACAGCGGGGTATGCAGTCTTTCTGCAGTGAAAGGTCCAGGGATGGTGGTCAGCAGGGACAGCGCAGGCTGTGATTGCTTCCTGCCCCATAATGGCAGCCAGGGCTGGGCCCTCAGCCCCCAGCTCCTCACAGCCTTGTCCAGGGGCAGGCACTGGGGTGAGGGGTCCCTGCTGCCACCTGAGGGCAGGATGGGGTGCTGTTCCCCTCCCTGGCACCATACCTCATCAGAGCCATCAGCGCAGTCGTGGTCCCCATCGCACTTCCACCTACCAGCGATGCAGCGGCCATTGGCACATGAGAACTCGCTCTCAGAGCAGGGCCGGGGTGCTGGGGACAGAGCACAGGGCAGCCCTGAGTGCAGCAGCAAGAGTGGCAGCCTTGGGGCAGACAGCACAGCCCGACTGACATTTGCATCCCACAGCACTGGGGACAGCGCAGGCACAGAGCTGGGGACTGGGGCTGAGCCCCCCGCCCAGAGGTGCAGGATGCACCGGGCAAACGCTGGGAGAGCAGAAGCCAACAGGGGGCGTTTGGGAGCAAAGGGGGGGGCACAGTCAGAGTGTCAGAGGGTCACAGGTTTCGGGGCCAAGACTGAGCCATGCGTGGGCCCTGGTGGTGCCAGGGAGCAGGGCTGGACCCATCCTGACTGCGGAGGAGACACTGCTGCTGATGCTCTGCAAATCCACCGGGGTTGGTCAGATCCCAACCCCTCTGCCCTCACTTGAAACTTAATGTCTTCATTTATTTTAAAGAGACTGTACATGGAATTAAAAGATTTTGGCAGGAACCTACCTCTGAGCGCCCCATAACGACAGTGTGAAAATGGAAAAAAACATAAGATGAAGTGAAATGGCACGAACTCAAAAACACGACATGAAAACAACAGAAAAGAAAAAATTCACACTCTGAAGGCTGCAGGGAGACAGAGGTGCGTGGGCGAGTGGGCTGGCACAGGAGGGGCTGCATCTGCAGGGCTGTCTGCCAGCCCCAGTGCCTTTCCAGGGCAGCAGGGAGGGGACAGGAGTCCTGGTCACCACCACCACCACGCCAAGGATCACACTGGCCACGCACCATCCCAGTCCACGCTGCTCCAAAGGACAGTGCTGGCACAGCTCCACTAACAAGTGGCAGCTCGTTAAGAGGCAGCAGCTTCTGCCGCTGCTTCTCCGAACCAGCCATCCTCCTGCACACCTGGTCCACATCCAGGTTTGTGACTTGGGTCCAGTTTGTTCCAGACAGACCTCAGCCCCCTCCTGAAGGTGATGCGTTCACACAGCCTCACCCAAACCACCTCGAAGGGCGCTGCCTGCCAAGCTGGAGCCAAAGTGCAAGGAGCTGGCATAAAGCTGAACTGCTCCGCAGCGTGCCCTGCTCCATCACCAGCCATGGGCCATCTGTGAGCCGTGCAGGTGCTGGGAGGGCACTGCTGCCCACGAGGTGCTGGGCTTTGGCCCATTCCTCTCATCTATCACTACTTCTGGCCTCTCCCCAGAGCAACCACGAGCTCCTGGAGTTTGTGGGACCAATCAGCCACACCTGCGGAGCTTCTGCTCAAGGGCAGAGTGCTGCTCCCAAGCATCAGCCCCAACCGGCCTGACGCTCCCCGCCCCATGCAGAGTTGGGCCATGAGCAGCTGGAGGGCTATGGGGGAGCCGCCGTGCCCCCCTGCTCTGAGCTTGTGGGTTAGTGAAGGTGGGAGGGCAGCACGTACTGCAGCTCTCTTCGTCCGAGTTGTCCCCGCAGTCGTTGTCATAGTCACACTGCCAGCGGCCCGGCACACAGCGGTTGTTCTTGCAGCGGAACTGGTAGGGCTCGCAGGTGCGCTCGTCTGGGAGGGATGGAGACAGGCATGCATCAGCATCGCCCACGCAGCAGGTATAAGCAGAAGCCAGCAGGAAGAGCTGCTCACCACCCTCCCACATCCAAGAGGCTTCAGGATAAGGAGCAGACATCCCGCAGCACCCAGTGCAGCACTGCCTTTGGGGATGGGAGAACACAGGAGACCCTCAGGGCTCACCTCCTCGGCCCCAGCCCTCACTCACCGCATTCCTCCTTGGGCTCATCGGATCCATCCCCGCAGTCATCCTCCCCATCGCACTTCCAGCGTGCTGGGATGCACCTTCCTGAGTCCTTGCAGCGGAACTCATCCACACCACACGTCATTTGTGCTGGGGAGAAATAAATGGACATAAATATGGGGAAGGGGCATTAGCAGTGCTCTGCCTCTTCTCCTTGGGGCTCCCCTGTAGGATCCAGAAGAGCATCACCAAAGCACAGACCCAGACAGAGCCGCGCCGCCTGCAGCCTCCAACATCGGCAGATGCACAGGGACCAAGCAGGGACTCAGCTCCCATGGGCAGACCCACGCACGTTGCTGCTGCAGCAGAGCCCCCCAGCGGCCGGACCCCCCCCAGTCCTCCCTGTGAAGGATTCTTACTGCAGTTGGCAGGTTCGTCAGAGCCATCCACGCAGTCGTTGTCGCGGTCGCACACCCAAACGCGGGGGATGCAGCGCTTGGTGATGGCACACTGGAACTGGTTGGGGGCACACGTCACCTCCGCTGCAGGAGGAGGCAGAGTCAGGAGAGGCAGCAGGCAGGCAGGGCTCTGCCAGCCCCCATCCCACAATACCACCCCACCAAATCCATCCTGCAGATGCTCTGGGCATCACAGCAGGTGTGCTTGGTGACTATGTGCACAAGAGGGAAGGGGATCAAAGCCCCAGAAGGCTCCTCTGTCTGCTCCTCTGGGCAGCCCAGGGAGGCAGGGAGAAGGACAGATGAGCTCCCCCAGCTGTGCAGTAGGCTCAGTGCAGAGCTACAGAAAATATTAAACTTGCCATTCTGAGGAATGCAAGGATTCAGGCTCTATCAGGAAACAGCGGTATCAGTAAGGGCAGTGGGGGGACAAAGCTCTGAGCAGAGCAGGGTAAGGAGAAAGCTCCATTCCCAGAGAGCAGGCAAAGGCAATACCTGAAGACACAGAGCTTCTCACTCCCACACTGTCCCCATCCCAGCCCACTTACGGCAGTCCTTCTCATCCTCTCCATCCCCACAGTTGTCCTGACCGTTGCAGCGGAAGATCCCGGGGATGCAGCGGTTGGTGTTGGTGCACTTGAACTGACTGGGCAGGCACACGTGGATATCTGCCAAGGAGGTGGCACCATGGGAATGGTACTTTATGAGGCTGCTGGAGCCCCATTGGGGTTTGAGGGCCGCAAGGAGACGGGAGAACCCACCACAGTTGGCCTCGTCCGAGTTGTCCTGGCAGTCGTTGTCTCCATCACAGATGAAGGCCGGGTTGGTGCAGATCCCGGTGGAGCACTGGAACTGCCCTGGTCTGCACTTGAACTCAGCTGTGGGGAGAGGAAGACAGGGTGAAACGTCTGCTCTGGGGAACACTTCCAGGGCAAACCTTAACCTCCCTCCTTCCCCTCTTTGGGGTCCTCAGCAAGGGCTCAGCAATCAGAACAATGGTTCCTGCTGGCTACAAAGGGGCAGCAGAAGGCTGCTGACTTCCATGGGGCAACAGTCCTGGCTGGGAAGACAAAGCACAGCACTGAACTCCAATGGGATGACCCTCCTCTTCACCAGTGCTGTCCCCTAGGCAGGGCAACAGCAGAGCTTTCAGCACAGCACTCACGGCAGTCCTCGGGCTCATCTGAACGGTCCCCGCAGTCGTCCTCTGTGTCGCATTTCCACCAGAAAGGGATGCATTTGTCATTCTTGCAGACAAACTGCAACAGAGCGAGAACAAGTCCATGAGGGCAAGTCAGAAGGGGACCCCAGATGTGAAGGGGAGACCCCAAGGAACCCCCTCTGCAAAGGGCTCTGATCTCTGTGCTGTCTCTTCCCAAACACTCCGGTACCTCAGTGCCCCGACCTGCACTAACCCTGGGTCCCACCTCTGGGCTATGGGGAGGGCAGCATCCCTCCAAAGCTGCACCCCACAGCCACAGTCTGTACGTGCTGTGAAGTGCCACAGGAGGGAGGTGTTGGCCACACCAGAAGTCATGCATGCAGCTCAGCCCAATGCACAACACCTGCACCGGTGCTTGCACAGTCACAGCATGCTGGAGCACAGCAAAACCGTGCAGGAACAGTGCATGCACATGGGGTGTTACCTGGCTGGCCGTGCAGTTGGAGACGCAGGTCTTGCCATCGCTGCCCAAGTAGAAGTTAGTGGGACACGCACACTTGTGCCCCCCACCCGGAGACAGGAGGCAGAGGTTGCTGCAGCCGGCGTTGTTGGTCTTACAGGGGTGGTTTGGAACTGGGAAAGTGAGAGGGAGAGAGCTGTGTCAGATCCAGGGGGAGGGCCCAGGGTTGTCCCCCAGCTGCAGGTCCCCGCTCACAGCACCTGCCTTTGTGCCCCCCTCCTCCCTGCCTGGCAGCCCCAGATTCTATTCGCATCGTGTGCCCAGTCTGGTCCTCCTGCACTGCTCCTCAGAGACCCCCAGCTCACCATCGGGCTGCCGGTATGGGTGGTAGATGTGGATGTCCATGGGGCGGTGCAGAGTGCTGATCAGCAGCGTCTTGTTGGCACCCGTGGTCTTGTGGGCTCGGTTGATGGATTTGGTCTCCCAGTCGGTCCAATAAATATAATCCTCAAAGAGGGTAAGCGCAAAGATGTGCGGGATGTCCTGGCTCAGCACTGCGTGGGGGAGAGGGCTGCTCAGCAAGCGGCATCCTGCAGACCCCCAGCCTGCCTTCAACAGCAGGGTCAGCTCTGCTGGGAGCCAGCACTCGCAGCTGGGGATCCCACCGCAAACCCAGGCTCCAGCTCAGAACCTCAGGACCTCACTTGGGCCCAGAAGGGCCGCACAGCTCTCACCTGTGTGCCTGTTGGAGCCGTCCAGGCTGGCAAACTCAATGTAGTCCTCCCGGGCATCTGCCCAATAGATGCGACTGTTGATGTAGTCGAGTGTGAGGCCGTTGGGCCACGTTATCTTGGTGTCAACGATGACGCTACGGTTAGTGCCATCCATGCCAATCTTCCCAATCAGTGAGTGGTCTCCCCAGTCTGTCCAGTACAGGTAACTGGGAAGGAAATTGTAGAGCAGAGTGGGTCTGAGCCAGCCCAAAGCACACACACTTGGGTGTCCTGCAGGGCAGGGGGTAGAATCATCCCTCCCAGCACAAGAGGACCACCAGCCCCCATCCTAGGCAGATCCCAGAGGCTCTCACCCATTCTGCACATCCACCACCAGTGCCCGGGGCTCACGCAGCCCCGAGTTCACCAACACAGTGCGGTACGCTCCGTTCAGCTTCGACACTTCAATGGTGTCCCTGCCTTTGTCACACCAGTACAGGTTGCCCCCCACCCAGTCCACTGCTAGCCCGTCGGGGTTGCTGAGCCCTGTGCGGTGCAGAACCTAGAGAGAGAAAAACCAACACATTAGGATCAGGCAGGCAGCAGCCCCTCCGAGCTGCACACAGCAGCTGTCCCTGCCCCCCACCTGGACATTGCTGCCGTTGATGTGCATGCGACGGATCATGCTGCCCTGCGTGGTGACATCTGTCCAATAGATCATTTGCTCCCGGTAGTCAAAATCCAGAGCCACGGCGTTGTTCAGGCCCTGGGAGGAAGAAGGAAGCAGCCAAAGAGTTTCACCTGCTGGTGTAGGGTTAGGGGGGTTTCACAAGCCCCCAGCAACCCTTCCAGTCCCTGCAGTGAAGAAGTGAAAAGCACCCACAAGTGCTGTGCAGACCCTGACCTGTCAAGGTCCCTACACAAGAGCTGTTTGCACAGTACCTCATGCACTGTCATAGTGAGAGCTCATTTGCATGGAGCCCACTGCCTGCATGGGAAGCCAGGAGCCCAGACCCTCATGCCGGGAGGTTTTGTGCATGCTGGACCTACCCCCCCAGCTGCAGATCCCACCCCACAGGCTGGTGCTCCCCTCCTGCCCCATACCTGCTTGAGCAGAGTGTAGTTGGAGCCATCCAGGTTGAGCTTCCGCAGGTAGTACCGGTTGGCAAAGATGAGGAAGGGCTCCTCGTCTGCACGAAGGGATCAGAAGATGGTCAGGACCTGCCCTGTGGGTCCTCCCCGCACCAGGCACAGAGCACTGCCAGGGGCTGCAGCACCAGCAGCACCCCCATCTCAAACCCCACTCACCTGTGACAGCCTTACAGCTGGTGGGGTTGTCGGGTTTGAGCTTGTAGCCCTCTATGCACAGGCACTTGTAGCTCCCCAGGGTGTTGATGCACTTTTGGCTGCAGGGGTAGGTGGTGGAGCACTCATCAATGTCGATGCACGTCTTCCCATCGTCCTTCAGCCTGAACCCAGGACGGCATCTGCACTGCAGGAGGCATTGGGGATGTCAGACACGGCCGGGCACCCATGGGAGAGGTAGGTGCATGCGGACAGGAGGAGGTGAGAGCTGCACATGCAGGCATGGACTGAGAGCACCATGCACGCTGCAGCACAGAGCAGGAGCAGTGCTCATGTTATGAGGTCTGGGATGCACAGCAGCATCACTCCAGAGGGTCCCTACCTTGTAGCCAATTTTGAGGTCCTCGCACTCCTGGGAGCAGCCGCTCAGCTTCTTGTTGAGGCACTCATTGATGAAGCAGTTGAGCTCATCGGAGCCATCGGCGCAGTCATTGTTGTTGTCGCACAGCAGAGCCTCTGGGATGCACTTCCCGTTCTTGCACATGAAGAAGGAATCGTTGCATTTGCTCTCTGCAGCAGGGTGAGAGGCAGCCGTCAGTGTGAGCAGTGGGGCAGCCCCACACCTCGGACACACCAAACGTGGCCCCATGGGCACCTGGGCTGCTGCAGCGCGGGTTCTTGGGTGCCTCATCCGAGTGGTCGTGGCAATCAAACTCTCCATCACACTCCCACTGACTGTTGCTGAGGCAGCGGCCGTTGGCACAGCGGAATTCATGGGGGCCACAGGTGGGGTACTCTGTGGATGACAGACAACATTGGCACGGCCATCCTCCCCCCCCCACTGCCCCCTGGGGACCACCAGGCAAAGAGGGCTCTGCAGGCACCTCTGGACTCCCCAGACAGTGAGCAGTGCCTGTGTGCAAGGTGGGTGCTCTCCTGCAGCCGCTCCCTCTGCTCACTCACCCAGCCCCCCACTTACCCAACCCCCCCCAGCACCCACCACACTCTGGGGATTCGTCAGAGCCGTCGCCGCAGTCGTCATCGTGGTCACAGACGAAGTGTTTGGGAATGCACTGACGGTTCCCACACATGAACTCCCGCTCGTCACAGGTGTTGTTGTACACTGGGATGATGCAGTGTGCTCAGTCCCTGCTCTCCATGCCCTCCCTCCAACCCCCCCCAGTCCCCTGGAGGACTCACAGCAGCCAGCAGCGAGGGTCTCATCGGCCCCATCGGCGCAGTCCTTGTCCCCATCGCAGAGCCAGCGCTCCGGCACACAGACGTAGGTACCCGGGCACTGGAAGGACCCCGTGCTGCACGTGGTCAGCCCTGGAGAAGAGATAATCGGGGAAGAGCCACTCATGGAGAGGCTGCGCTCCAGGCCAGGAGCCTCGTGCTCCAGTGTGTGCAGAATGCAGGAGGGCAGAGAGGTGCGGGGAGGTGGCGGTGGAGAAGTGGGGCTGCAGCACTCACGGCAGCGGCTGTCCTCGTCAGAGCCGTCCCCGCAGTCGTCGGCCCCGTCGCACACCCACAGCTTGGAGATGCAGCGGTGGTTGTTGCATTCGAACTGCACAGGGTAGCAGAACTTGTCTGGGAGGGGAGAGGAGGAGCTCAGAGCTGGGGAAGCAGCCCTGCATCGGCTGGGGAGGAGGAGTGATGTGGGAACCTGGTACGGAGCTGGGATGGTTTCAGTTTGAGGTTTGTTTGGGGTAGGTTGGAACATAAAAAGTAACTCCAAGAGCTGCAACCAAGCACCCTTAAAGTGACCGTGGGCACACACAAGTGCTGGGCAAATAGATCTGCTCTGCTCACAGGGAGAGGTCTAGGCTTGTGGAATAAGAGCACAAAGAGCACTGGGGGCTGCTCCCTTGCTGTGGGATCTCGGAGGAGGGGCCCCTCTGCTCTCTCCCCCCACTATGCCCCATGCTCTCCCCACCCTGCCGCTCACTGCAGTGCGTCTCATCCTCTCCGTTCTCGCAGTCGTCCTCCTTGTCACAGGTCCATGTCATGGGGATGCAGCGCCCGCTGGGGCAGGCAAAGTAGTTGGCTGGGCATTTGGGCTTTCTCCCACCTGGGGTGGGAAGAAAACAGCTGTGAGAACAGCAGTATGGCCCCCCTTGCCTGAATACGGGTCCCTCCAAAGGAAGGTGTGCTCAGAGGTGATGCATGCTCCACGCTGGGAGCTCTCACCAGGGCAGTTGCGCTCGTCTGAGTAATCTCCGCAGTCGTTGGCCCCATCGCACACCCAGCTGGGCGCATAGCACAGGGACGTGTGCTCACACTTCTGGAACGTGGTGCCCTTCACTCCCAGCTTGAAGTAACTGCTGCAGTCAGTGGCGGCTGCGAGGAGGCACAGCGTGAGCTGATGACCACAGCTCCAGCACGCAGCGCTTGGGGCTGGGGGCGGTGGGGACGTGGGACGCATGAAGGACACTCACTGCAGTTCATTTCATCCGAAGCATCCTCGCAGTCGATGAACTGATTGCAACGACTCGAGTTCCCAATGCAGCTCCCATCGCGGCAGCGGAACTCAGTGGCAGCACAGCTGGTTTCTGCAATGAGGTTGGGTGAGGTTGGGTGGGGGTACCGGCACCCACAGCCGCCCTGCTGCTCCTCCACACCCACTGCAGCCAATCTGCACGCTGCCATCACCCCGTGCTCCCCCAGCCCTGACTTTCAGGCAGCTCTGAGTGCTGCTATGGTGCCTGCAGAGCTCTCCCTCCCCGCTCTGTGTTTGACAGCAGCACATCGCACACGCAGCACAACCAATTTAGACCTTGACTCTCCGCTCAGCCCTCCTGTCGAGCTGAAGGTAACCCCTTCCCAATGCCTCTGTCCCCAACCCAGACAGCTGACAGCACCCTGGCGGGCAGCCATCCCTTACTGTTGCATGGCACTTCGTCCGAGTTGTCCCCGCAGTCGTCCACGCCGTTGCACCAGAAGCGGCTGGCGATGCAGCGCCCATTCATGCAGTGCAGGAAACCCTTCTTGCATTTGCGGCTGCCTGCGAGAGAGGGGGTGAGTGTTGGGGGCTTGCCAGCGACGTGGGACCCTTCAACTGAGGAGAAACTGCACAAGCAGGGTGAGGAAATGGATTCCTGGATTTAAGGTCGGCTTTTTGCAGCAGAGATTCTCCCCAGCTGCAAAGCAAGGGCTGCTGCAGAACGAGGGTGCTGCAAACCCTACTGGGACAGCTCAGGGTGTCCCATTCTCCATAATTAGGGCAGCTCTGCAACCTCACAGCCTGGCTGCTCCCAGCTCTGGGGGCAAAGAGGGACGCAGAGCAGCAGAGGGACGTGAACAGGCAGCCAGCAGCCAGGAGCCCTGCTGGTTGAGCAGGGTGCACGCGTGGGATGAGCAAAGCAGCAAGAGGAGGAACCTTACTGCAGTAGGACTGCTTCTCATCCGACTTGTCCTTGCAGTGCACCACGCCGTCACACGTCCGGCTGAAGTCGATGCAGTCGCCATTGCCACACTCGAACTCATCGTGCACATTGCAGGTGGAGTTCAGAGCTGGGAGGGGTGAAAGGAGGGTCAGTGCTGCTGGGAGGAGCGGAGCCCCTTCTCCTCCACCCCCTCCATCCCCTCCTGCCGGCTGTCAGCTTCCACCTCCCCTCCACCTTTGCAGGTGAAATCCTCCTGCAGCACGCGCTCGCCACGGCACGAGCAGTTGACATGTCCTTTGGGGGTGAGCAGGCACAGGTCCTGGCAGCCGCCGTTGTTCACCCTGCACGGGGACAGCTCACCTAGGAGAGACAGAGAGCAGGCACACTCAGCAGCTTTTTCCCTGTGTCCTTCCTGGTGGGGGTGGGGAAGGCACAGTATCCTCCCCAGGCACTTCAATGGAGGGATGCGTGGGGTTGGGGGTGTCCATCCTCCCCAGAGCTCAGCAGGAGAACAAATGGGGTGAATTCTCTCTCTTCAGCCTGCACAGAGCTTGAGTGTCCCCAAGAGATTGGGATGTCCCCAAGGAACAACCGCAGGGCAGGAAGGAAGGACGATTGGACATTCTCTGCAGGGCATCCTTACAGCTGTCAGTGTCGTTGGCCACAGCAATGATGCCCATGGGCTGCTGGGGGATGTCAACACGCAGCAGCTTCATGTCAGTGCCCACATATTTGTTGGCTCTCTGCACAGCACGGCGCACCCAATCCGTCCAGAAGATGTAATCACCATAAACAGCCAAGCCAAAGGGGTGCACAGGCTCTGATTTCAGGATCACCTGCAGGACGTTGGCAAGCCGTAAACACGAAGCATCCCCGCTGTGGGACAGCCCCAAACACAGCCTGCCCCAAACGCTGTCTGCCCCAAGCACAGCCTGCCCCCATCTGCCTGCCCACACAACCACTTTTCCCCCCTCCCCCTACTCACGTAGCGATGGGACCCATCGTATTCACAGCGCTCAATCTTGTCCAGTGTGGCATCAGAGAAATAGATCTTCTCAGCCTTGTGGTCGATGGCCAACCCGTTGGGTGTGCGGATGTCCTGGTCGATGATGATGAGGACGTTGGCACCGGACAGGGTGGCACGCATGATGCTGGGGTGCTGCTCGTTCCAGTTGGTCCAAAACATCAAGCTGGAAGGGAAGGGAAGGGAAGGGAAGGGAAGGGAAGGGAAGGGAAGGGAAGGGAAGGGAAGGGAAGGGAAGGGAAGGGAAGGGAAGGGAAGGGAAGGGAAGGGGACAGTGCCATTGCGATCCCCATCTCCCTGCCATCAATGTGTTGGCCCAACACACCCCTCCTCCACTCACTTCTGGCACTCATCAAGCACGAAGGCACGAGGGTGGTCGTCCCCTGACATGGTGATCACCGTTTCCCTCTCAAAGGCCCCCAGGCGGCTCTGGTCCACGGTGTGCCTGGTGATGGTGGAGGTGGTGTAGCTCGTCCAGTACAGTGTGTCCCAGCCACGATGGTATGCCAAGCCCTCCACTGAGCCCACGTCTGCAGGGAGAGGATGGGAAGCGGTGAGCAGGTTTGGGTCCAAAGCTTAAGGGGGGGTCTGCTCTGAGGGATGAGAGAACTGAGTCTGAGGGGACACACTGAGGGCAAAGCATGGAAATCCTTCCTTCCAGCTCCTCGGCCAGAAACCAGAGCTGCACACCCAGCCCTCCTCCCCATTAATGATCAACAAAAGCTTTAATGAAGCAGCCGTGAGAGATGGAACCTGCTCTCCTGGTCTCAGTAATAAAAGCCACCTCAAGTGCCAAATGTAAATACGCTCATTAGTGAGAGCGTTTATAACCCTCGCTGGAGGTTCTCCCTGGTGATGCAGAGCAACAGCCACAGTCCTTCCTACAGCTGTGGGAGCCAAGGAAACCAACCAAGTGCAAAGCGAGGGCTGGAGGTGAGGGCTGAGCTGGGTAAGGTCTGCTCAGCCCCCACGGCTCTGCCTGGCCATGAAGTGCGAACAGAGCAGATCCCAAATCTACTGCAGTGTTTCTGGAGCAAAGCACACCCACGTGCACGGCTGAGCCTCGTGATGTGCTTTCTGTGCCAGAGGGAGCACTGCAACTGCTCCTGACATCCAAGGCCTCTGCCACAGAGGAGGCTGAGAATTCCCAGCAGAGCTCAGCGAGCGTCACTCCAAACACCAAAGAGCCACAGAACATCCCGTGCTGGGAGGGACCCACAGAGATCCCAAGGCCAACTCCAACGTGAACCAAGGAAAGGGAAACTCAGGCAACACACGTGGGAGCTTGGGAGGAAGGGGGGGCTGAGAAGAGTTGGGTCTGAGCCCCAAAGGACACTCACTCTCAACGATGGTTTTGCGTCCCGTGCCGTCGTCGTTGATCTGCTGGATGTTACCGAAGTGGATGTCGCTGTAGAAGATGCGGTTGCTGCCTTTGGAGCCATAGCGGTAATCGAAGGCCAAAGCGATGACGTTCTTCATGTGCTCAGCATCCTCGAAGGGTTTGATGGGAGCGTTGAGGTTGTTCTCATCCGACAGGTGGATGCTCTTGAGGATGGTGCGCTCTGAGTACAGCAGGTAGCCATCATAGTCACGGCAGCTGACGCCATCCTCGGCCAGCATCCCGTGGGCGCAGGCACACGTCCGCTGCCCCCCGCCACGGAACAGGCACAGCTGCTGGCAGTCACCGTTGTTCTGAGCGCAGATGTTGGTGCCTGGGTGGATAGAGGTGCTCAGATCTCTGCCCTGAAAGCACAGCATCCCGACAGTGCCCTCCCCACCCCACGCCCGGCCCCATAGGCACTCAGCCCCGACGGACCCTTCTGCCGCGCACGGTTGAAGACTTTGATATCCTTGAGCTGCACGCCGATGCCCGTCCGCAGGGACACCGACTCAGTCGCGTTGTCTTTGCTGCCTCTCTTAATGGAGCCATTTGCATGGGTCCTACAAGAGCAACCGGTCATTGTGTGGCTTGGACCCATCAGGGTTTTCTGCTCTAACCCCATCCCCACCAGCCTCCCCAGCAGTGCTGGCTGTGGGGACCCCACCTGTCGCTCCAGTAGATGTAGTCCTCAAAGACTGACACGGAGAACATGTCCATGTTGTTGCTGGACAGCACCACCTCACGGTTGTCGCCCGTCTCCAGGTCTATCCGCTCAATCTTGTCTGTCCGTGCATCACACCAGTACAGTTTCCCATCCTGAGGAGAGGACAAACCATCCCAGTCAGCAATGGTAGAGCGCCGACCCCAAGGAAGCCCCACACCTCCACCCCATCTCGAGGCTCAAAGCACAGCCCTGGGCTGCTGGGTGGATGGAGAGGGGTCTGAGTGGTCCCACAGCTCCCAGCACCACAGGCACCAGACCCTCCATGCACAGTCCTCTCCTCCCGACACACACCTCATAGTCAACAGAAATCCCATTGGGCCAGCTGATGCTGACATTCACCAGCACCATCCGCTCGGTCCCATCCAGGCGCGAGCGCTCGATGCGGGGGTACTGCCCCCACTCCGTCCAGAACAGATACCTACAGGGGACACAGCAATGTGACCATGTGGCCCCTTGGCAGCACCTTCCTGCTGGGGGTGGAGGACCTCAATCCATCCCCCAGGCAGCAGCTCCCCCCACCCCCCACGACACTGACAACATGCATTTCCTCACCCCTTCTCTGGGTGCACAGTGATGGCCCGCGGTTTGTCCAAGCCCTGTGAGATGACCACGTAGCGGAAGGATCCATTCAGCCTGGCCACCTCGATGACATCAAAGCCCTGATCTGTCCAGTAGATGTTTCCTGCACAGAGGATCTGTGAGCATCCACCCACCCCCCACTGCCTCGCAGCTCCCCCCCCACCAACACAGACCCCACTCACCCGCGATCCAATCCACGGCGATGCCCTCCACACGCCCAATGCCATTGGTGACCACATCCTCACGCCACGTCTGATCCCTCTTGGCACGGCTGATGGTGCTCAGCCCCATGTCCACCCAGTAGATGGTGTCATTCTCTGCAGGCAGAGGGCTCACATCGTTGACCGCCGTTGGGGCCGGGGGTGCAATCAGACAGGAGCTGCACTGACCTCCCCAACCCACAGCCCCGCAACACAGCCCACACCTCACCTGCGTGGAAGTCGATCCCCACAGCCAGAGAGGTCCCCGACACCGGAACGAGAGCGTCTGATTTGTCATTGGGGTCCAAAGGAATGCCGCGGATCCCCTCATGGACAGAGTAGAGGAGGAAGGAGCCGACGCCTGCAGCACATGGGGATGGTGAGGGCAGTGTTGGGCACATCCCACCGACTGACACCCACCAACAGACGGATGTCCTTCATGCCTCTGCTTTGCTCACACCCCTGCCTGATCACGGACTAAGCGGGTGAACATACAGGGGAAAAGCTGCCCTCACACAACCAGGATGGGATGGCTGTGGGTAAAAGAAGGGCAGAAGACACTCTAAACTGAGAATCGACACAGCTGGGGATGGGATGGGGCCTCTGACCATGGGGCAGCAGCAAAGAACGGAAGCAGAGTCCCTCCTGGCTTCACTCTGTGACCAGGGCTACACCCAGTGAGGTCTGCACTGCATCCCCCAGCTCAGGGCCTCACACAGCAGCGCTGACCCCCAGAGCTCCTTATGGGGTACTGACTCCATTGTGGGTCCGGGACAGACAGACAGACAGACAGACACAGCCGGGCCCCCCCCGTTGCCACCTCCAACTGAGTGCTGGCACAGAGTGCTGCACCACAGCCAGGGCAGTGTTGTTATTCCATCCCTGCCCTGACCCAGATGGTGCCGTAACTCTGCCAGCGCCGGCCAAAAGGACAGAACACTGTGCACACAAACAGCCTTTGAGAGGTGCTGGCACTGAACACCATGGGGGAGGGCTCTCTTTTCTCCAAGGATGACGGTGGCAAATGGAGCAGAGCTTTGGGAGCAGCTGGGAGAGACCATTCACAGCTGCAGGGCTGGGACTGCACAGCAACTTCAGCACCTCAGGGACCAAAGCCAACACCACACTCTCCATCGCCCCTTCCACGCAGCGCTGAGCCCCAGTGCTGCCCCACAGATGTGGGCACAGCAGCACTCACCTTCACAGGACTGCTGCCCACTCTTCAGGCTGTAGCCAGCGGTGCACATGCAGGAACGTGAGGTCTCCGAGGTGGGCAGGCACAGCTGCGAACAGTCGCCGTTGTTCACGCTGCAGGGGTTTATCCCGGCTGGATGGGGAGGCGAAGGGTGAGGGGTGATGCAGGGTGGGTGCCCCCCGGGGACCACCCGCTTCATGCAGCCCCCACCAGCCGCTCACCCTGCTGGATACTCTCATCATACACCTTCATGTGCATCACCAACGTGGTGCTGTTGCGCAGCACCGTCACCTCTGTCCCGTCCTTCTTGTTGCAGGTCCCCATCCTCTCCGAGGCCTGGTCAGCCCACCACAGCTTGTCCCCTGCGTGCAGGGTCAGGAGCATGCAGCAGCTTTCCCCATCCCCTCCTCCCCCTGCAGCAGAGCCATGGCTCCACACAGCTTTAAGGCGACGGTGTGGAGGGAAGGGCTGGGCCCACTCTCTCAGGGAGCAGCAGCAGGCCAGGAGGAAGGCCAGGACCCTGCAGCCCATCCCACAGCTCTCACCCATGATGGCCAGCGCGGTTGCCTTGCTCAGCTGACTCTTCACTGCCACGATCACCTCCAGGTCACTGCCATCCAGGTTGCATCTGTTGATGGTGCCATTGCCAGAGCTGATCCAGTACAGTTTGCTCTCAGGGTAATCAATGGCCAATCCTGGGGATGAGGGAGCAGCAGCGTCAAAAGGATTGATACCATCAGGAGGGGAGGGCGGTGCTGGCAGAGCAGATGGGAGCCCCCAGGTCGGGGCGATGCAGCAGGACATCCATACCAACAGGGCCCTTCTGGTTGGTGAAGAGAAGCGTGCGGTTGCTGCCATCCATGTTGGCCACGCTGATGTTGTCCCCGTCCGTCCAGTAGAGCTTCCTGCAGTGAAGGAATGGTGAGCTGGGAGGGAGGCTGAGCCCCACAGAGATGGCACACACCTGTGTGTGTCAGCCCAGAGCCAGGCACCCAGCACCCAGCCTAGAGCCCAGCACCCAACTCAGCACCCTATACGCAGTACCTACAGGTGCAGGCTGACAGCTCCATTCCTGGGGACGGAGCTGGGTCATGCCTGTAGCCCAGCCCTGCAAAGCTCCATGCACGCTGCTGCAGCTTTGTGCACACACTCATGGGACACACATGTTGGCACCCCGCTCCTCACGCATGCTCCATGCATGCATACACCAGAATGCAGCCTGCTCCTTCTTGCACACCCCGCAAGCACCACCCCACACCCATCTCCCCCTCTCACACCTCCCACACGCACGTGGTGCACAACCTGTTCCCTGCACCACACGTGTGCCGCGTCAGCCGCACTCTCACGTGTGCCCACTGTGGCACTTTGATGCTCCCAGAACACACACATACCCATGGAGGGGGTGCACCACCAGGCAGTGGGGTTTATCCAACCCCTGGATCACGGCGTTCTTGAAGGAGCCATCCAGCCGCGCCACATTGATCTGCTTCTTGTTGGTGTCGTAGCTGGTCCAGAAGAGGTTTCTGGAAACCCAATCCACAGAGAGGCCGTGAGCGTTCGGCAGGTCTGAAAAGCAACGGGGAGGGACAGAGGTCAGCTCGGTTCCACGGGGCCGTGCAGGAGCCACGGGCTGCCCCATGGGCAGAGCTCCTTTGCGCCCACCCGCAGACACGACAGTCTCCACGCCGGTGCCATTGATGAAGGCTCTTTTGATGGTCTGCGTGCGCACGTCGGACCAATAGATGCGCTGCTCCACAGCGTCGTAATCCACCACGGTGACGTTGTCGATGTCAGGGACGGTGAAGGAGATGATGTAGTTGTAGTAGGGGTTGTCGATGTCCACACCCCGGATCTCCATCTGCCGTGCGTACAGCAGGAACTTCTTAAACTCTGCGGGAAGAGGGGATTGTGATGGGACCTCAGCCCTGGGGGGGAGCTGAGCACATCCCAGCGCCCGCAGCCGCACCGTAACACGTGGTGTTGTCCTTGTCCAGCTTCATGAGGTGGGGGCAGGCACAGGACAGCGTGCGGTTGTAGTTGATGAGGCAGAGGTGGGAGCACGGCCCTTTGCCTCCGTTGGCTTCGCAGGGGTTGGGCGCTGCGGAGAGGATGGGGTGTCACACAAACACAAGGACCCCCATCTCCAACGTGCCCCCCACACCCCCGAGGCTCACCCAGGGGCTGCCGGGAGGGGTGGTACACCTGCAGGTCGAAGGGCTGCGTGTTGGTCCTCTGCACCACTGTCACATTGTGCCCCGTCCATTTATTGGCCTTGGCCAAGGTGTTGGTGCGCCAGTCGGTCCAGTACACCTCCCCCCCATAGAGGGTGACAGCAAAGGGGTGTGAAAGGTACTCGTGGCCCCGCAGCACCTCAATGTGCCCCGTGCCATCGTACAGGGCTGAGTAGATGGCATCCGACCTGTGCCCGACAGATGGGGACAAGGGGTGAGAGTCAGCACAGAACAAGATTCAATGCAACAGCAGCAGCCCAGAGTGTGAGTGGCTGCTCTGCCCCGCACAGCACTGAGCTGCGTTGCACACCGCAGCCCCCAGTGCAGAGAAAACCCAAAGCAAAGGCTGGAAATGTGTCACAGACACCAACACCCCATACAGAGCAAAGACTGAAAGCCCAGCAGACAAATGGCAGAACAGTGCAGCAGGCGTTGGGGGGGTGGGGATGGGCACCACCCAGTGGGGCTGCAGGGCAGGGGGGAACGAACCCACCTGGCATCAATCCAGAGGATGCGCTTCTCCAGGTAGTCCACGGTGAGCCCGTTGGGCCACCCCCCAGAGCCCGTCTCCTTGTGGATGGTGCGCCGGCCCGCACCGCTCATGGAGGCGGCCTCGATACGGGGCAGGCTGGCATCCCAATCCGTCCAGAAAAGGATCCTATGGGAACAATGGGGCAGCTCAGCGGGGATGCAGCAGCACCGCGCTCCCCCCGCAGTCCCAAGGAGGGTGAGCTGCTCTCACCCATAGCGGGGGTCCAGGGCGATGGCCCGGGGGTGTTCGATGTCCCCCGCCAGCAGCGTTGTGCGCATGGTGCCGTCCAGCTTGGCCACCTCGATCTGGTCCAGGTTGCTCTCCACCCAGTAGATGTTGCCGGCGATCCAATCCACCGCCAGGCCCTCTGGGGTGGCCAACCCGTACTGGATCACCACTTCGAAGCTGGTCAGAGCTGTGGGGTGCAGAGCAGTGGGGCTGAGGCTGGCTGCCCAACCCCACACTCACCCCACCCTCATCCTGAATTGGTCCCCCCGGCTCAATGGGGGCAGGTGGTGGGGACACATCTGAGATTTACACCCTCCTACAGCTGGACCTGAACCCCAGGGGATGCAGCCCCACATCTCTAGTCCTTCCTGCCCCTCTGCAGCACTACAGGCATCAGAAAGCACAATCGAGTCGGAGCCCCAGGCTTTGTGCTCCCAGCTGCTGGGCTGCAATTACTATTAGGGAAACATTGAGAACACTAATTAACTCCTACATAATGAGCATCTTTGGAGAGCAGAAAGGGATCACCACCAAAGCTGTGGCACTGCACCAGAGCCCTTCATTCCCAGGGCCCTATCCTGACCCCTGCAGCACCCCGGGACTACACACCCCCATTCTCCAGCAATTTGCCCCTGTAGATCTTGTCCTCCACCACATCAGTCCAGTACAGAGAGCTCTGGTTGAGGTGGAAGTCCAAGGCGATGGTGTTGCGCAGCCCGGGCACCAGGACGCTGTAATCACCGCGGTGCAGATCGATACGACGGATCTCATGGCGGTTGGAGAATATGATGAATGGTTTGAAAGGGTCTGGGGAACACAGGGAGAGCTCAGAAGGGGGGCGGGGACACAGCAGAGAGACCGACAGACCTCAGTGGGGGACAGCTCTGCCCCACATCCCCCCTGTCCCACAGCAGCCAGCAGACTCTCGGCACTGCCGACAAAGCAGGAGCCCAAAGCCTCAGAGCCCTTCCATCCCCCCAGGTCCTGCTCAGTGCTGCAGGATCAATGCCACCCAGAGGAGGCAAAGCCACGAGACCCTCACACCCCTCCCGGCACCCACCGAGGCTGCGACAGCTCTCGCCATCGGGCTCCAGCATCCAGCCCTCATAGCACGAGCACTTGACGTTGTACTTGTCCTGCTCGCACTTCTGGCTGCACTTGAGGTGCTTGGCACAGTAGCTCTGGATCTGGCAGGTCTTGTTGTCCGCTCCCAGCTCCATGCCCAGGGGACAGGAGCACACGATGCCCTCCCCAGGGGCCACAGTGCAGTTGTGGCTGCAGCCACCGTTGTTCAGAGAGCACTGATCTGCGGGGAGGGGATCGGATGTGCAAGTCAGCTCCATCCCTGTGCATGTCACCTCCATCCCTGCACCCACAGCCAGGTCACCCCACGCCCAGCACCCAACTCACCGCACAGCTCGCCCTCATCAGAGCCGTCCCCGCAGTCGTCAGATCCATCGCAGAGCTTCTCTGGGGGGAGGCAGATGGAGGTGTTGTTGGCACAGGTGTGCGAGGGCGGTTTGCACACCAATGACTCGCAGTTCTCCTCGTCCGAGTTGTCCTCGCAGTCGCTGTCGCCATCACAGACCCACGCTTTACTGATGCAACGCGCTGCAGAAGGGAGGAAGGAGGGCTCAGACCCAGGGATGGCATTCACTGTGCCCCCCATATCGAGCCTAGGGTGACCCCAGTGGGACACGGCGCTGAGGTTCCCCTCTGCCCCACTCTCACCTGAGTTCTTGCAGCCAAATTTGACGTTGGGGTCACAGACATGGGTCACCCCCTCGCAGTTTTTCTCGTCACTGGAGTCCATGCAGTCGGTGTCACCGTCGCAGCGCCAGCGCATGGGGATGCAGAGCCCATCCAGGCGGCACTGGAACTCGTCAGTGTGGCAGCCCCCGGGTGGGCGCGTGGCTGCGGGGGGGCACACAGCTCAGCGCCTGCACCTGGGGCTGCGGAGGTTGGAGAGGGGCAGCAGTGGGGCCAGAGAGGATGGGAGCTATGGGGGCACCCAGAGGGAGGCAGAGGCTGCAGGATTCCCTGCGTGAGGGCAGCAGAGCCCACACCATGAGATTGTTCCTCTGCACCCATCTCTCTGCCTGGCTGTGCCCACCTCCCCGTTTCTACCACCCATCCCCCACTGCCCCCACCCCCAGAGCAGGGATTCGGGAGCAGAAATCAGCTCGGCCAGCCCTGGGCTCACCCTGGTTGGTGCAGTTGGCGTGAGTCTCATCACTGTAATCCCCGCAGTCGTTGTCCCCATCACACGTCCAATGCACGGGGATGCAGCGCCCGCTGTTGCATTTGAACTGATTGCTGGAGCAGGAGTGGCTGCAGCCAGCCTCATCGCTGTTATCCCCGCAGTCGTTGTCTGGAGGGGGGGGGAGGAGAAAGGAGAGTAAAGGACTGAGAGAGCACCCAGAGCTGAGGAGGGCTGGGCAGAGGCAGCGGGAGGGGGGTGGGGGGTGAAGCAGGGAACAGCGGGGTTTGGGCAGAGCACACAGACAGACAGATGGACAGACAGACAGACGGATGGACGGACACAGGGTGGTGGCAGCCCTTCTGGTGCTGGCAAAGGGACCCCTGCAGGGGTGGCTGGGCTGCATGGAGAGCCCCACGGCTCCCTCCCCTCCTCTGGTCCCCTCCCAACCCCCCAACATGCTCACCAGCGCAGCCACAGCACCGGCAGGAAACGGAACACAGAAACTGCATAGATCAGCCATGGACCTGGGGGGGGTAGCCGGGGGTGGGGGAGCTGGGGGGCACCCAGCGCCAATGGAATGTAGTGGGCAGCACGGTGAGCACGGGGTGCAGCCGTGAGGACACAGCATGGCCATGGGGGGATGCCAGCTGGAAGGAGCCCCAGCTGCCACCAGTGGGTGATGGGAATTTGATTCTGATGATGCCGTGGCACTGGCAGAACACCCCATCACTTCACCCTGTACTCGGTAACGTGGCTGCCAGGCTTGTTGGCAGCACTGCACAGCTCTGCTCTGCTGATGTCTGCTGAGCTTCTCTGCCTCCCCTGTACGGGGATCCTCAGCATGAGGGGGGTGGGCAGCCCTGGGGGCTATGCCCTCACTTCTGCAGCACAGGAGACCCCCCTGACCCTGTAGCCTGAGCTTCCCCACAGACTGCATATAGGGAGCACCGCACCAAGCTGTGAGGGCCACTGCTGCAGCATCTGAAGAGCCGGCCTGAGGGGGCTGCGGCACTCTGGGTTTGGGGGCAGGATTTGGGGGTTGTGTGGGGGCCAGGGGAAGGGCCGGTGCATGTTGATCTATGCACTAACCGGTAGGTTTTGGACAGTTCTTTTCGTCAGAGCCATCCCCACAATCTTTTTCTGAAACACAGAACCAACCAAGACAGGAGGGTGGGCACAATGACAAACACAACGCCACGCCACGGCACACACACAGACAGCAGCACAAGGATGGACACACCGACAGGGACACACAGACACACTGAGCTGAGGGAGGGGAGATCAGAAGCAGTGGAGGTGCTGGGGCTGGGGGGGTCCTGCTGTTACTGCAGCCCCCTGCCCTTGGCTGCACCTGGGTGGCGGGAGACAGGAAGCCCACAGCCCCTCAGCGGAGCAGCTCCAGGGGGGGCTGACCCAGGAGGTCTGGGGGGGCTCCAGGGAGCAGCTTTCACCTCACAGCTCTCTGCTCATCCCCTGCACACACCAAGCGCTCTCTGCGGCTCAGCGCACGCCTCACCTGCTCTGAAGCCACTAATTAACCCTAACAATGCAGAGCTGGTAGGAAGAGGGAAATGAACCTGTGGGGAAGAAGGGCGGCCTGGGGGCAAACCCTTCTCCCCAGCCCTGACCACAGAGCTGAGCCCTTCGCTGCCTTCCCAGAGTTTTGGCAACTTGCAAACGAAATGCGCCCTGCCAGGCTGCTCCTGCAGCCGCACGCAGCCAAGGCAACGTGGGTCTCAGCGCTGCAGCTCAGCCAACACCTCCTCCCTGCCCTGCTCTGGTGCTCAGCAGGAGTGCCCTGCAGACAGATGCCAGCTCCAAGTCTGATCTCACCATCCCTGCATGCCCCTTCCAGCCCCTTACCGTTGTCGCAGCGCCAGTTGATGTTTATGCAGCGGCCGTTGTTGCATGTGAACTGCGTCAAGGGGAAGCAGGTGGGGTAGGCTGTGGAGGAGGGAGAGGCACAGTCAGCACAGCCACAACTCCCTCCCCCATCCCAGAGGGACCCCCACTCACCACATGATGCAGATTCATCCGAGCGGTCCCCGCAGTCATCATCCAGGTCACACGTCCAGGAGATGGGGATGCAGCGCCCGCTGGCGCAGGAGAACTGGTTGGGGGAGCAGGTCCGGGCTGGACAGGTCAGACAGACAGACAGACAGATAGAGCACCATCAGCCAGCAGCACCCAGGGAAAGGAGCCAACTCCAGGCGCCCAAAGCTCTCCCCCACGGAGCTCCTCACCCGAGCAGGTGGAGTTGGACTCGTCCTCGTTGTTCCCACAGTCATTATCACCATCGCACAGCCAGCGGTTGGGGATGCAGCGGTTGTTCTTGCACTTGAAGCGGTCCGAGGGACAGGTATGCTGATCTGTGGGGGAACGGGGGGGAGGACACGCTCAGGACCGACCCGTTTTCCCCCCCAGACCTCCAATCTCACCACAGAGGGGTTACGCACGGCACAGCTCAGGTGCCTCATCACTGTTGTCCAGGCAGTCGTTGTCCCCGTCGCATTTCCAGCGCTCCTGGATGCAGCGGTTGTTCTTGCAGGCGAACTCTCCGGGCTGGCACTGAGGAGGGGGGATGTAGGAGGGGTTGGCTGCAAAGGAAAAGCAGACGAAGGGGAATGGCTGTAACCAGGAGGTGTGGGGACAGCAGCGGGGACAGCAGCGAGGATCCCGTGTGCCCCAACGCCCACATGGCCGCCCCACAGCTTCCACACACACTGCAGTCGTGAGCACAGCAGGGCAGGATGCAGCCCCACGGCATGGAGATGCAGAACCCCACTTCCCCCCCCACCCCCCAGGGAAGCCATACCCTCACAGGTGACAGAATCTGCTCCCAGGATCTGATCCTCAGCGCAGGCGCACTGCCGGCCCCGCGGCGTGGCCAAGCAAAGGCTGCTGCATCCACCATTGTTGACTCGGCATTTGTTGGAGCCCACTGTGGGGACAGAGAGGGGCAGCAGAAAAAGATTCAGCACTCAGATGGTTGCTGGCTCAGCTCCCCAGGACCCCCAGTGGGCTCCACAGCTGGAACAAAACTGCAGAACCCAATTAATGGGCACTGGGGGACTTCCAGGGGATGTGGATGCCCCGTCCCTGGAGGTGTTCAAGGCCAGGTTGGATGGGGCCCTGGGCAGCCTGGTCTAGTATTAAATGGGAGGTTGGTGGCCCTGCACGCAGCAAGGGGGTTGGAGATTCGTGATCCTTGAGGTCCCTTCCAACCCGAGCCATTCTGTGATTCTGTGATTCAGGTGCTGAACCAGTCAGCAAGACCAGGAGGGAGAGAGGAGAAAGGAGAGAGGAAAGGAGGGAAGGTTGTGGAAAGGATGTGGGATGGAAAGCTGAGTGTCCAGGGTATAACCAAGAGGCAGACAGCTCTTCAATAGAGCCCTGCCTCCCAGCCTGCCCCTCCTCCAGACCCCCCCAACCACCCCCCCAAGCTATGGGTCCCAGTGCAGCACTGCTCACCTTGCTGCTGCTGAGCATCATACATCCGGATCTCGAAGATGGGCGGGCGCTCGTTGCGCAGCAGGCTGACAGCCTTGGAGCTCTGGTCCAGGCGGTAGATGCTGCCACTGCGGTACTCGGTCCAGAAGAGGAAGCTGCTGTAGTGGCACAGCCCAAAGGCATGGTTCAGCTCCGGGCCCTCATAGACGATCTGCAGGTGTGGAAGGAGAGGACTGCAATCAGATGCGCCCGTGGGGCAATGCCATGCAGCAGGATGAGGATGGGCAGAAGGCGAGCCAAGCCCGAGGCCATCAGGGAACCTATGGGCACCAACCCACCTTCCGCTCGGTGCCATTGAGGTAAACCATCTCGATGCGATCGTAGAAAGCATCCACCCAGTAGAGGATCTTGGCTGGGATGTCCAGGCTGAGACCGTTAGGCCACAGCACGGTTTTGGAGGTGATGAAGACGTTGCGGTTGGAGCCGTCCATCCAGGCCCGCTCAATTTTGCCCCTCTTGCTGTCCTTTGGGTCCTCCTCCCAGTCTGTCCAATACATCCACCTGCAGCCAATGCTGCCATCACACACAGACCCACCCCATGCGAACAGCACCTCAAAATCCCATATACATCCCATACACATCCCATACACAGCCATAAGGAACACCCCCTGCCCCATCTGTGCCCCCCAGGCCCTGCCCTGTGCCCACCCATTCAGGGGATCCACCACAATGGCTCGTGGATGTGTCATCTTCCCCTCAATCAGTGTCTTGCGTGTCTGAGCCGCCTTCTCCAGCCGTGCCACACTGATGGTCTTTTTGGGGCCATCGTCGGTCCAGTACAGGTTGTTTCCCATCCAATCCACAGCAATCCCTTCCACGTTGTGGATTCCTATGGGGAAAAGCAGTGTTAGGAAGCAGCGTGAGGATGAGGAGCAGTGTCAGCCCTGCGGTGCTCATGGCACCATCCGTCCCCACAGCAGCGCACCGTCCTTCAGGATGGTCTCCCTCTCCGTGCCATCGATCTTCTGCCTCCCAATCAGGTAGCTGGTGGTGTCAGCAAAATAGATGAAGCCGGTCTCAGCGTGGAAATCCAGAGCACGTGGGTTCATCAGGTTCTCAATGGGGATCATGTGCTCATCCGGCACTTTGGCCCCCATGTCCATCCCACGGATGATGCCGGGACGCCCTTTGCCATACACCAGGAACAGCTCATGCTCAGGCTCTGCGGGGCAACAGGGCAGCTCCAACACCGGATGGGAATTTGGGCTGTGTGGGGGGGGTGGAGGGCTGTGTGCCCCCCCGGAGCAGCACAGGCGCAGCACTCACTTTTGCAGGACTTCCCATCGCTGCCCAGGCTGAACCCAGAGCGGCAGCGGCACGTGCGGCTCTTATGGCTGTTCGCCAGCAGGCAGATATCAGAGCAGCCCCCCGGTTTGCCAAACTGGTCTGGTTCACAGGCATGGCTCCTCACTGCAGCGACAGAGAGCAAAGAGGGGCTCAGCATAGAACACCATACAGCCCCACGTGCCCGGCCCTGAGCCCCCAGAGCGCATAGAAATCCCCTGATTACTTTTATATCCTGGAAAATGCCAGGCAGGCTGCTGGCACTAAGAGGATTTTCAGTGTGTAAATTGATTAACTGCAAGAATGGGCTGGAGGTGGAGCAGCATTGGGGGTGGGGGGGCAAAGCACACAGCATCACTGCCTGCAGCTCTGCTGGGACCTGCCGGTGCTCACAGCCCCATCGCGGGGATGGGCAGCCGTGAATATTTCACAGTGCTGCCCCTGCTCTGAGTTCCCTTCGCTCTCCACTGAGGGCAATCATCACCTGACCCTGGGATGGCTGCTGCTTCCATCCCTGCTGCTTCCATCCCTGCTGCTTCCATCCCTGCTGCTCCCATCTCCTCTCCTTCCAACTCCTCTCCTTTCATCCTTGCTGCTTCCATCTCCTCACCTTCCCTCCTTCCATCTCCTCTTTCCCTCCATCTCCTCTCCTTCCAACTCCCATCTTCCCATCTCCTCTCCTTCCACCTCCGCTGCTCCCATCCCACGCCAATGACACACACAGCCCACAGAGGTGCCAGCTGCCCCAGGAGCCGTACCCAGCAGTACCCCCAACCCCGGGCTGCCCGCCGCCTCCCACCCCTCACCCCACACACTGTGCCACTACCAAAGGACCTCATCCATCCCATCCCATCCCCACCTGTGGGCTGCCGCCGTTGGTGGTAGATGTGCAGCGCTCCGCCCTTATCCACACGTGTCACCACCTGATACTCCGTGCTGTTGAAGCGGTTGACGCGGATGACGCTCGTCTTCTGCTGAGCGTTGGCGTTGTCCGAGTTGGTGGCATAGAGATAGTTCTCAAAGACTGTCAGGCCGTAGAGGTGCTCGATCTGAAGGCACAGAGAGCGGTCAGCACATGGAACCCAGCCTTGGGGTACTGCCGTGTGCTGTGGGGGAGGAGATGGGGGTCCCAGTGTGTGCCATAGGGCAGGAGATGGGGGTCCCAGTGCGTGCCATAGGGCAGGAGATGGGGGTCCTGCTGTGCACACAGAACAAGAGATGTGTCTCGCTCACCAGGATGCCCTGGATGATGGTGTGGCGGTTCTTGCCCTCGTAATCCACCACCTCGATGTAGTCCAGGTAGGCGTCAGCCCAGTACACCAGGCGGCTCACCAGGTCCAGGGTGATGCCGTGTGGGAACACAATCTTACTGTCCACCAACTTGGTGCGGTTCTGCCCGTCCATATCGCAGCGCTCCACTTTGGGGATCTGCCCGTAGTCCGTGAAGAACACTTTGCTGCCAGGGAAAAGAGATGGAGCTCAGCACATGCACTGCACAGCCTCACTGAATGCTTGCAGCTGATGCATGTGAGCTGCTCCCGCATTGGAACCCCCCCTTCCCGCTCCATAGCCATGCTCACCCCATGGCTGGGTCCAGTGCGATTCCTTTGGGGTTGTAGAGCTCCAGGTCCAGCAGGGTGACACAGGTGAGGCCATTTTTGTTGCAGACAAAGATCCGGTCGTCGATGTCATCCACAAAGTAGAAGTTGCCTGTCAGCCAATCAATGGCCATCTGCTCCACGTCTGTATGGGGGGGAAGGGATGGAAACTTGGGGGATTTGTAGGGCAGGAGCCCCATTGCCATGGAGCAGCCCCATAGTGGGGGACACACAGCACAGTGCACAGAACCATACAGAGATGGAAGCAGAGAACCACAGAAGGGATTTAAATCATAGGGGACCCCCCCTAGCCCCACTCCCTGCAGTGAATGGGGACGCCCACAGCTCCATCTGTCCAGGCTGACTCTACAGCAGCCCATCCCAAAGAGCTCTCCTTACATCCTCACGTCCCATCCAAATCTCCCATTTCAGTCTGGGGCCATTTCCCCTCTCCCTGTCATGCAGATCCCAATGAAGGCTCCGTCCCCTTCCTCCCTACGGCCCCAGCTGGGGTCCCTGGAGCTGCACTGCCCACACTGAGCACTGAGCCTGTAGGGGAGGGCTCTGCAGGTGGAGATGGCTGTGTAGGGTGAGCAGCATGAGACTGGGGTACAGCCAGTGGAATCAGGGTGCAGTATGGGGTGTAGCAATGGGGTTCAGATGCAGCACAGGGTTGGGGCGCAGCACTGAGGTTGGAATGCAGCAATGGGGTAGGGGTGCACCACAAGATTAGGGTGCAGCATGGGGTTGGGGTGCAGCAGTGGAATTGGGGTACATCATGGGATTGGGATGCAGCAGTGGGGTTAGGGTACAGCAGTGGGGCTGAGGTGCAATAGTGGGGTTGGTGTACAGCACGGGGTCAACATGCAGCACTGCACTGCAATGGAGCAAAGAAGGCTGTGGGGTGACCTTATTGCAGCCTTCCAGTACCTAAAGGGAGCCTACAAATGGGAGGGGAATCAACCCTTTGAAAGGGTAGATAACAGCAGGACAAGGGCAAATGGTTTGAAGTTGAGGGAGGGAAGATTGAGGTTGGATGTTAGGGGGAAGTTCTTTGCAGAGAGGGTGGTGAGGTGCTGGAACAGCTGCCCAGAGAGGCTGTGGATGCCCCGTCCATCCCTGGAGGTGTTGAAGGCCAGGTTGGATGGGGCCCTGGGCAGCCTGGGCTGCTGTGAAATGTGAAGGTTGGTGGCCCTGCATGTGGTGGGGGGTTGGAGCTTCATCATCCTTGAGGTCCCTTCCAACCCGGGCCATTCTATGATTCTGTGATTCTGTGAATGCAGCACAGAGTTAGGGTGCAACAAGGGGTGCAGCATGGGGTCGGGGTGCAGCAGTGGGGGCTCAGCCCTACCTCCAGCCCAATGGAGCAGTGGAGGATGGCAGCAGCTGAAGCACAGCACAGCACTACTCAGAACTGCACTGCCCAGCACAGCACTGCACTGCACAGCATGGCAAGGCACAGCACAGCACAGCACAGCACAGCACAGCACTGCCCAGCACCTCCGTAGAGAGGAGCACTGTACCAAAGGAACACCAAACATTCCCCCACACTTCAGCAGTTGGCGGCAGCGCAGCGCTGACTCACAGTCATAGGACGGAGTGCAGCCATATGGGGAGGGTGGAGGGGGGGCACATTGAGGGTCCTCTGGGACCATGAGCCCCCCCAGCAGCTGTGGGCACAGCTGGGCATCGCCCAGCCACTGCCTGCAGTGGGGGCTGTGCTGCTAGGGGGCTGGGGGGTCGGACCCCCGCCCAATGCTGGGGGTGACGCATGCTGCTGCTCCTCACCCAGGCTGTATTTTTGCAGCTGGAAAGCATTACGCTCCTCAAAGGCTTTTGTTTTTCACATCCCCATCCCACCCCCTCCTCTGCAGGAATCAGTTCATAAGATCATCATTATTATTAATAATTATTACTATTATTCTTTTCCATCTTTTCTTGGGGCTTCGGCTCCACCTGGATCTCCCCTCACTTTCTGCACACACTCACTCAGCAGATGGACCCCTATCATAACCTGCAGCTCCTACTGTGCCAAAGCCTCCCCATCCACGGGCCCCCCCATATCCCCATCCCCCCATCCCTATCCCCATCCCCACGGGGTGTATGTGGGGGGGTGCAGCCCATGGGGGGTCCCCCCCTTCCCTCCTTGCTCAATCTGCTCTGGGTGTTGCAAAGCATTGCAACATTGCACACGGCCACATTTCCTCAGCTCCATTTATTTGCTCATGTCTGGAAAAGGACTTGGGGGGGGGAGGATGAAGGAAGGGGGGGGTGTTGAACTTTAGAGGCTGTTCCTGGAAGAACTGCGCTGCTCAGGGCTGCAGTGCAGCACTGTGGGGGCCAGGGGCAGCCAGACCTGCACCAGGAGCACACAGCCCCCCCCAAATTGCTCCCCCCACCACCACCACCCAAATCTGACCCACACAGACGCCGTCGCCGCAGAGATTTTGGGGAACCGTTTTTGCTGAGGCAGCACAGAACTGTCCCCCTCCCTCCCCCCCCCAATGTGAATCAGTCACTCTGCAAACGCATCCATGGCAGCAGGAAGGAAACGCAACCTCAGCTCTGACTCAAACATTGCAACACCACTCCAGAATGGATGCAATGGAGATCATCACCTCAAACCCCCCAGCACTGCAGGGATCCCAAATCTCAGCTGCCGGAAGGGAGCAAACCCCAGGAGTGGGAACATCCCAGATCCCCCCAACACCCTCCATTGTAGAGTCCGTCTGAAAGCCCCCCCACCTCCCACCCCATGGTGACCCACGAGGTCCCAGCTCTGCGCTGCTCCACGTGCAGATGGAGGAGCAAAGCTCAGTTCTGTTGCTGCTTTTTGCAGGGGGCAGCAAGGAGCCCTACAGTCCCCACCCCACACCCCCATCCCCTGCCCACAGCTCAAATCTCACAGCCCCAGCCCCTACCCCATGGTCCCCAACCCCAGTCCCAGCCTCACAGCCCCAGTTCCAGCCACACAGCCCCACAACCCATAGCCCCACTTCCCCCAGTCTCACAGCCCCAGCCCTTGCCCCACAACCCTAGTCCCAGCCCCACAGACCCCACCCATGGTCCCCAGCCTCAGTTCCAGCCCTACAGCCCCCCACCCCAAAGCCCCAGACCCACAGCCCTAGTACCAGACCCGCACCCCCATCCCCCACCCCACAGCCCCGGTCCAAGCCCTACAGCCCCCACCCCACATCCCCAGCCCAGGGACTGCCAGCACACAGCTGCCATGGAGAAGCCCTAGAAAAGCCACTGTATGTTTCAGTTCAGAAATGTTCCCAAAGAGGAGCAGAGGATGGTAAGAAATGCTCTCCCTGGGGGTCCATGTAGGGTCCCCTCCTTTCTTAACACCAGAGTGATTCGTTCCATACATCCACATCATCCCATAACCTGAAGGAATTTCTGCCTCATCTCTCCTCACCCATCCGCTGCCCTGCGGAGCACAAAGCGCCCTCTGTGACAGCAAAGGGCTCCATGGAGAAACATTGCTTCTGGGGACCCATTTTCCTTCATTAAGGTGTGATAACGAGACACGGCACAGCCACAAAGCCACCCTGAAGGGCTGCAATGGGGACAGTGGGATTAAAGGGTGGGATGGCACTACGCTGTGTGTACACCCCCAGACCTCCCCCATAAGGCATATGAGGCACTTGGGGGGCTGCTGCCCACCCCTCTGCCCACAGTAGGGTGAATGGGGATGGGCTGAGATGAATGGAGGGTAATTGAGGAGCTTCTAATTAATTGCTCAGGGCTTAATGAGGCCGTTCCATGGGCAGAGCTGCTCCTGGCCGCGAGGAGGGAGCACCCCCAGACCTCCACGAGATGCTGCAGGAACCCAAAGGGGTCCCAGGATGGACAGACGGGCATACAGACGGATGTGTGGTGCCACCTCTCTGTGCGCCACAGGATCCCCAATTAACGTGGGAATTAATTTCGCCCACTGATCTCCAGCAATGCGGAAGCAGCACTGTGCCTCTGCTGGGGGGCATAGAAAAGGGGGGGGAAGAGAAGGGGCTGCAGCCTGACCCCCTGATTGCACCAAATCCACAGCACCGAGCTGCAGCTGCAGCCCCCAGCAATTGCACTGCATTGGCCATTCCTGCAGCACACTGCACTGCATTGCATCGCCCATTCCTGCACTGCACTGCCCATTCCTGCAGCACACTGCACTGCACTGAGCAAAGCAGAGCAAGCAGAGCGCTCAGCATCACAAAACAGAAACACAAAGAAAGCAATCTGTGCATGGAACGACGCCCATCCCTCCTTCTTGCCAAGCGCGTCCACAGCGGAGCCTCTTTCTTGGCTGCAGGGAGGAAGAAAAACAGCCCTGCATGCAAAGCGGGGAAGGAAAGCATTAATTCCTCCCTGCAATCCATTCACCCTGCAGCTCTGCTGCTTATTGGTTGGGTCATGGAGAGCAATAGGGCTGAGATGGACTCAATGGAAACCTCCTGGCCATGCGTGTTGAGAGGGATGCAGCCCGGGAAGGGATTTTAATAACGGGCCGATTGCTGTTGTTTAAGGCTTATAATGCAGCCAGGATGGAAAGTTCTGATATTTCAAACCCCTTCCTGGGGGTTTGATTTATGAAAGGCAAAGAAAACATGAAACTCTGAGATGAGAAATGATGAATCAAGAGAGATCTGCAGCCCTTTGCCAGCAGCAGCGGCGCTCCAGAGCGTGCAATGGAATGCACTGCAGCACGAGGCAAGGCACTGCTTTGAAATACAAGGCAATGCCCTGCAGCACAGCACAAGGCAATGCACTGCACTGCAGCACGAGGCAATGCACTACCCTGCAGTGCAACGCCTGCAGTGTTTGGGGCAGCAAACCCTGAACCCATGGCTGTGACCGTGCAAAGCATTGGCATCCAAAGGGAGAGGGGAGGGGTCTGTGTGGGACCCCCAGTGCTGCCATGGGGCCCATAAGCAGATTGGGTTTTGTTTTCTGCTCCTTGGAAGTCTCTTGGAAGCCCAAAGTCCAAAGGAATTGAGGGCGTCGCATCAGGAAATACATGGAGAGGTTGGAATCTGGTGGAGCAAAGCCCCGGGATGGGGCAGGGGTGGGGGTCAGCCCCCAGGGAGGTTTCTGCAGCCCCTGGGATGGATCTGCTCCATGGTGCTGGGGCTCCGTGCTCAGCAGCACACACTGCTTTCTGTCCTTGAATGCATTCGGTGCCTGCCAGGATTTCCCCCTGATTAGAAACAGGGTTGGAATTCTCACACAGAGCAGGGGAGGGATTGAGAAAGAGGAAGGGAGGAGAGAACAAGTTCCCCTTTCTGCAGCTCGGCGTGGGCAGGAAGGATGGGGCTGTGGCTCCTGCGTGCTCACAACCCCATGGAGAGGGCAGCACCGGGCAGGGAAGGAGGAACTGAGCTCCAAAGCGATGCTGTTCCGTTGCTGGTGGGGTTTTACCCTTATTTCCCTAAGAGCAATAGGTGGGATGCTCCTGGGGGCAGGGAATGGGCAAGGAGATAAACCACAAAATGAGCATGGGCAGCAGCATTTGGGAACAGAACATCTGCACTGCTGCACTGAGGGCTCAGCAGCACGAGGAGATGGGAAAGCAATGCTGCAGCATCCAGCAGCCCTGGCCAAGCCCAGTTAACAGCACCCAGCACAGCTCCCATGGCGCAAGAGACACCAATCATCTTGCAGGGACACAGAGGGGACACAGAGTCCTATGGCACCGGGCTTTGGTGTCCCAGCCCTGCAGTGACAGCTGGGGCTGCCGGCTCTCAGCCCTGCAGCGCCCAGTGGGATGTGGATGGAGCCCTGATAGCACCAGGGAAGTCTGGCTCCTGCTGTGAGCTGATCAACACCACAAAGCAGCAGCTGCTAATTGGGTTCACAGGTCTTAGTGACCCTGGGGGTAGGGGTGGGGAGAGTGACATTATCTCCTCATCAGAATGTCCTCAAACCAACCGCAGGCTTTGGAACCAGGGGCATGAATATCTGAGGCTGAAAACCAGAGCCCAAAATGCCAGAGCCAAAGTGCTCAGCAGTACAGAGCTGAGGTAGAGGAGGGATCCCATGGCCATGGGCCAGCCCTGGATGGGCATCGTACATGCAGAACATGAAAACACCAGCGCCGAGCTCTGCTGGAAGCAGCAGTGCAGCACCCTGCGCTCTGCCCCTCTGCTGAACTGAGTGGAGAGACCCAGTGTGGCCAGAGGGAACCTCACAGGGAAGGAAGGAGAACACAGAGTCAGACCTCAAAGCAGCGCGGTGGGGATGGGAGGCAAAGCTCAGCTCCTCCTGCCTAATTTCAGGCTGTGAGAGCAATGGGTGAGGCCTCTCCCTATAAATACACACAGCTCCATCCATCCTGCCCGCCTGCAAACAAACTGGGAGCCCAAAGGGGGGGTGGCAGCGCTCTGCTGTGACCCCATGGGCTCATGGTGCCCTCCTCCCCACGTCCCAGCAAACGGCTGAGCCTCTGAGCACCAAAATCCCAGCAGGGGAGCAGGCTGGGAGCAGCAAGTCCCAACAGGAGGCTGTGCTGTAAAACCCTCCTCGCACCAAACAGAACCACCATCGCCCTCTGACTCACAGCCTGACGGAGCAGAGTTGGGGTTGGGATTCTTGTAATCACTGCTCAGGGTGGGACTGAGGCCAGAGGAACACGGGGCCAAAAGGAAAAGAGGAAATGAGAAGAGCTGCTGTCCCCAAAGCACTGCGCAGGTACCATCCCCATCCCCACCATTTCTCTCGGTGTATTTGCACAAGGAAACCGCTGGACTCGCCAGCAATAACCAGAGGGAAGGAAGAGGGAAAAGCCAAAGCTAAAAGGGGAAGGAGGAGGAAAGCTGTGCAGGAAGAGCCCTCCTGGAAAGGGAGCACTCACGGTGCAGGCTGAGAGAGATGTTGATGGAGCGCTCCTCCACGAAGCCCTTCAGGTTGGGGATCTTGGCACACTTGAGGATGGTTTGGGATGCGCTGTCACCCACGTGCACCCAGCACACCGTGTCCTCAATGTAGTTGAAGTCCATGGCCGTGGTCTGCTTGGCACTGGTGGGGGTGATGTTGGGCACCGGGGCTCCGCTCAGGTACGTGGCCAGGATGTTCTGGGAGTTGGCAATGAGCAGCACGGGAGGGCGATCCACGGGCTCTGGGGAAGGTGGCAGAGAAATGGGGCTGTGACAGCACACACACGGCAGTAAGGGCAGCTTAAAGCAGAGAACCAGAGCCACACTCCCACCAGGAGCCCGTTGCTTTCACCAGGCTCTCACCATTCTTGGCTTTGCAGGACCTGTTGTCAGGCTGCAGGAGGTATCCTTCGACGCAGCTGCACGTGTAGGAGCCCTCAGTGTTGGTGCAGGTCTGGCTGCAGGTGCCATACACAGTGCATTCATCAAAGTCTGCAAAATAAAGAGAAACAATGAGGTTTGGAGCAGCAAACATCCTTCTGTGACAGCCACGTGAGGGGAGGACATGATGTGCAAGGAAGCCCAGCAGCACACAGAAAGCAAAGGGACCTCCAGCACAGCTCCTGGTCAACGTCACCTCGCAGCCCTGTGCTGTAGCAGCGAGCAGAGGGGAAGCAAAAGGAGAACTCTGCTTCACCATGGACTCTTTTGGAGGCCTCACTGCCCCCCAGCCCTCCTCATTGCTCTGCAAAAGCTGCACCTCAGTTCTCAGCCCGGATTGCTTTCCTGTGCAGCTCCCAACCCCCTGGTTCACATGCTGCTTTCTTCTGCGAGATGAAAGGGCTGCTGCACCACAGAGCCCTCACCCAGAGCTGCATGCAGAGCTGATAACATCCCCCTCCCACCTCTGCTCAGATAAATGAGAGACAGAGCCACTGACACCTCTCACCTCAGGACTTGTTCCCAGGATCTGACGGCCCCTTTGACCCTCCCCTGTTATCCAACGCCCTTCCCAGGGCACTCACACCCATGTGTGCTCACAATCAGCATCCTTCCTCCTCCTCAGCTCAGCACTGCACCCACCCACCAGCTCCACGGCTGAAGGGAGACCACCACTCCAAGGAGGCCACCACCCCCCCCGGTAGCCCAGAGGTGCTGAGCTCCACGACCCCCTTTAGGGCCCCACTCTGAGCGCCCCAAACCCACACCCACCTTTGCAGCTCCTCCTGTCCTCAGCCAGCTGGAAGGAGTTGTTGCAGTAGCAGGCAGGGCCGCTCAGCGTGGGCACACAGTGGTGCTGGCAGCCCAACGCTGTGCAGTTGGCCAATTGCTCTGCGAAGAAAGGCAGAGGAGAGGTCAGACAAACAGACAGAGCAGAGCTCAGTGGGTTCTGCCCCATGGGACCCTTCCCCTCGTGGAACAGCTCAGTTTCAGGTTCATATCTCCTCGCTGAAGCATCAGAGCATCCAAGAAAATAGGAAAAAGCCCTAAGAATGCACAGCCTTAAGTGGGGGAGGGGAGACAATGGCAGGAGCACAAAGGCTCCAGTCACATCACCTCCATCTCCTGGGGGTTTCTGCCGAGGCACAGAAGCCCCCAAGGTGCAGATGGGGCCATGCAGCTCCACTGGGTGCTCTGCAGGACAAAGCTGAGCCAGCAGAGGAAGCTCCTGTTGGCAGCAAAAGAGCTGAGGGCAAGAGAGGCTAGGTACAAAGGGCAGCAAGCAATTATCCAGCAGGCTGGGGTGCGATGGGCAGTGGGAACTGGGGGTGCTTGTTAGGGCCTGATGAGCCCCACACTGTGCTCCACTGTGCACTGTGCTCCATAGGGCCGAACCTGGATGGCTGCTGGGAGCATTGGGAGCTGCACTGCACTGCACTGCACTGCGCTGCACTGCAGCAGTGTGCATTGCTCACACTGCACTGCTCCATTCAGAACCTGCAGCCCTCAGATGATCCATCTCCAGGCTGGATTAGCAGCACCTGGATGAGCAGCACAGCCCTAACCACGGAGCAAAGGTTGGGGCAGATGTGGGGCTCAGCACCCATTGGGACCCCAGCAGCACCCAGCAGCTGCCCTGGCCCAGTGCCATCAGCACTGTGTCAGCACAGCCCAGCTGTGAAAAATGAGCTCTCATTTAACCGGTGAGACCTATTAGCTAAATATTAATTGTCAGCCAGGGCAGGGCTGCACAAACAGCCCCACACTCCTCCTGCCGGCACTTCCCATTCACAGCTGCATTCAAGGGCTGCAGGAAGGAGGGGAGCAAAGCAGCGTGTCCCAGCATGGGATTGGGTTAAACAGGATGGAAATGGCCCCAAAAGAGCCCCCACCCGGGCCTGGAAGCACTGAGCTCGCCTACAGCACAGAGCCAGCCCTGGGGTCAGCCCAGGACACGCACAGCTGATCTGTGCACCGGGCAGCGATGCGTGCTGAGATTTGGGGAGAGTTTCCCAACAGGATTAGCAAGCAGGGAGCAGCCTAGGGAGGGGGGGGGGGGAAACAAAGCTCCTGGAAATATGGAAAAAAATACATCAGCATCTCTTATCTGAACCAGAATCCCAACTCTCCAAGCTGTTAAACCCAGGAGACAATGCAGCTATTTAATGGCCTGCAGGCTCAGGAATGATGGGCATTTACTTGCAAGCAGCTCTGGATAATCTCTGAGTGTGCAGATTGCCAGCTCAGCTGCCCCCAGCCCGCCTGCTGCTGGGACAGGGGCACGAGCACCTCCACCAGGGCAAAGCATGGCCAAAAGCAGCAGGGGAGCTGCCTGGGTCCCACCCCAAATCATCAGCAACTCAGGGATCTCATGATTCACCCTGGAAAGAGAGCAGGGGGGTATTTTGTGATGCTGTCCCCACCTACCCACAAATCTTGTTCTGCAGAGGATAAGCAAGAAAATGCCAACCCATCTCCCAACACCTACCCCTGCAGTGAGGCCCCTCATCGGAGCCGTCGAAGCAGTCGTGGAGCCCATTGCACAGTTTGCTCATGTGGATGCACAGCTCGGTGCCCAGGCAGTTGTGCTCGTTGGGTTGGCACCGCGACACTTTGCTCTGAGGGCCTGCAAGGACAGCAGAAGGCACAACAGTCATTCCCCAAATCAGGGTGCAGCCAGCTGCCCCGCTCCAGCACCTCCCCACGGCACCCATCCCCAGCGTGGGGATGGATGGGCACAGCTCACCCCACAGCAGCCCCACAGCAGCTATGGGGCACTGGGATGCACTGAGCACTCCCGATCCCTGCTTTGAGCCCTGGGGTCCCACACCTCCCCCCCACGGAACCCCGGTGCCCAAAGCACATCCACAGGTGCCAACAAACCCTTTTGCTCCTCTTGTGCAGGCAGGCAGTTCACAGGGGGTTGTTAAGCACAAGGGTTACACGATACCAGGAGCCTTAATCTCCATTATTAACTCGCAAACTTACAAAGGAAGCACAGCTTATTTTTTAAGCTTCTCTGAAAAGCAGCACGGCATTAAGGCAAACAACAAAACACCCTGCAAATCAAATAATATCCCCAAACCCCATTAAAAGCTCTCCCGGCGCCTCGGCTCCGACCAACAGAGCAGCAGCCCCGGGGTGCAGAGCGGAGCAGGAGCTCTGGATGCAGCAACCCTGGTCTCCCTGTCCCCAAATCTCTCAGGTTTTAGGGCTGAATAAGGAACTCTCCAACAGCTCTTGCTGGAGTCACCGCTGTACCTCTACTGGGGCAAGAGCAGCATGCAATGATAAAATCCCAATCTAGAGGGAGACAGCAGTGTGAGCAGCTCCCACGGGGGCACACACCAGATGGGCACCAGCAGCACCGCAATGCCCAGCTGCCATTGCAGACAGCTGTGCAGACCTGCAGGCTCCATGCCTTGGGATTCAGGCACTGTAGGACTCATCCTAGACCTGCCAGGCTTCCCTGGGATCCACATTGAGTGCCCTCTGCCTGCAGCTCCGCTTCCTGGAAGCTGCTGCATTACACTGGCTGTGCTTTCAGCCCCAAGCCTTGGGCTGACAGCAGGCATTGCTCAAGCGAGGGCTGAAAGCTCCCTGCAGGACAGACAGCTGTGATGGGGACACTGCCAACCCCAGGGCAGCCCATCTCTGCACCCCACCAGGCACAGGGACCACACTCCTCCTCCCCTCGTATCTCCATTATGTGCTTCCCTCCCATGGAAAAGTGCAGGGACTCAGCCTCCCCTCCCTGCACTGCACAGCAACGCCTGCTGCCCTCAGCCTGCACTGCCATGTAAGTCAGCCCAGGCTCAGCACACAGATGGGAGCACTGGGAAGAGCCAGGCTGGGAGCAGGGAGGACACACACAGCTCTGGTGTGCATCCCCTGTGCACAGGACCCCCCCAGCACTCCCCTCCCAAGTGGGAGCCTCCACCCTACCAGCAATGAAACAGCAAATTGTTTCTGGATGAGCAGCCACAGAGGGTTGGGTTGTTTTCCTCTGCCCTTCCCCACTGAGCCCCGCTTTGCAGAGCTGGCAAGTCCAGCAGGAAAGCTGCAGCGAGCTGCCCCAAAGCACAGCAGTGTGGTGGGGAATCCATGCAAAGCTCCTGCCCAGAGCACATGAAAAGATCCCAGTGTGCCAAGGTGAACAACTCCAACCCACCACCATCTGGTTCATGCAACGTGAGCAACGTTGGCCTTCTTTGCACAAGAGGTGCCCGAAGGATGGGAATCCAAAGATCCCATTCCTGTGAGCACAGGATGCTTTTCCAACACATGTAGGAATGTTTCCAGTTTGCAGATTCACTCAGCACTGGGAGATCAACCATAGAGTCATAGGTTGGAAAAGACCTTCGAGATCATCGGGTCCAACCATATGGGCTGGACTGCAGAGCTGGGGACCAGGACCTGAGCATGGGCTCTGCTGCAGCCCTGGGACCACACGTCGCTCCCTGCTCTGCACTCCAGCCCCCAGAGTGCTGCTCTGCCCCCTCCCCAAAGGGGGTCGAGCCACACTGCCATCAAGCAATCGCAAATTGAGGGTTAATTAAGCACCATCAATAAGCAGGCTAAAAGAAGGAAGGCACCGAAATAAAGCCCACAGTTCATCAGTCAGAACTGATCTGCCGTGTCCATTATTCCCTGCACAGAGCCTGGATCAAACTGCTTATCGCAAACAGGGCAGGATTAATCTACAAGCCACTCTGTTTGCTTTTGACTGTGTTGGTTTGCTAATAAATGAGGCCATTTATTACATGTGACAAGCTTGTGGTACACCCCAAGGAGCCGAATTAGGCCGGAATTTTAACCTCACTTGGAAAAAAAAAAAAGGGGGGGGGAAAGAAGAAAAGCAATTCTTTCTTCCATAAATACGGGCTGTAATTGATTTGGCAACAGCCCAAAGAGACGTGAAGTGGGGAAAGCTGCGAAAGGAACAGATGGGAGCCTGACCCGGAACGGGCAGGTCCTGCCCACAGCCCTGCCTTGGTGCCAGCACCCAGCACAGCATCAGCCAGGGGTCCCTCTCTGTGCTGCAGCTCCTCCTGCTCCTGCAAAGCCAATACTGGACAGGACTGCCCGGCTTCATCACTGCCCTGCCGGATGCAAACACCCCCTGGCTCTGAAGGCTGTGGGGTGCGATGTGATGGCAGGAAGGGCGCTGCCATCCAGCAGTGCATGAGCAGATCCCACCGGGCTGCCCTGCGACACCCATCCGAGGCTCAGGCATGGGGCCAGCGGGGGGAACAGCCATCAGGCAGCCACAGCAAATCCATTTCCCAATGCTCCTTTGGTTCGCAGTGGGGTGGAGGCTCTCGTCCAAGTTTTGCTCCTCGGGAAAGCATGGTGGAATGTGAAAGTGATGGGGTAAGAATCAGTGCATGCCTCTCGTATGGACACGAGTGCATCCACAGAGCTTAAAAGGGAACTCTCCCTGCGCTCTGCGAGCACGTGAGCAACGCCAGCAAATGCTTAAAAGGATTCCCTGGGGAGGAAAACCTTCCGCATAACAGACAGCACTTCCAGAGCCTCCGACATGAGTACATCACTGCAATGTAAATAGTCGTGCCTGGCTGCCAGAGCGGCATCCGCAGCCAGGGCTGGGAATAATAATAATAAAAAAGTCCTAATAATTAAATAATAGGAATAAAAATCATTCTCTCCCCGCCAAAGAGATAAGGGGGATGAGAGCCTTCTGGATGCCCCGGTGCCAAAGTGGCGTGAGAAAGCTCACCTGGCAAACCAACAGATGTCTGCCAGTGCCGACAGGTCGGGCTGTTTGCACGAGCCTGGGCAGGAGCAGGCAGAGCTGAGCATCCCCTGCCCAGGGGAGAGGCACCCATGGGCGATGCCCATCCGGCACCGCCAGCCCACACCAGGCTAAGTGCAGGATGTGAGAGCAGGGGTCCCCTCTGCCTTGGGAGTGCGGGATCTCATCTTGTAGCGGGCACAGATGTGGAGACTGCGCCACCGCATCTCACCCTCCTGGAGCAGCGCAGTGGCTGCTGTCCTCCCTGCCGGCTCTGCAGCCCCACCAGCACCGCTCGGGCAGTGACGAATGAGGAAAAAGAGGTGGAAAAAAACATCCGGGGCGTCTGTCTACCTGTCCGGATGGATAAAGAGAGTGCTGTGAAACGGGCACAGCTAGCGGAGTACGTCAATCAGGACGGATTTCTTCCAGCACTGGGAAAGGCCTCCAAGCCGTCCCGCAGTAATTTTCCAGGGCTGCTGATTGAGTGGAGCCAGACAGCCCATCCCAACCCCCCCATCCCTCCCACGGAGGGGACGGTTGCATCATTTTTGCTTTCAGAAATAAATAACTCCAGCGCCGAACCACAGCCTGCCTGGGAGGAAAGCTGTGTGCCAGGAGCAGCGGGGGCCCGGGGAGGACGGGGCCACGGCGCTGGGTGTCAACAGCAGCACCCGGCAGCTCGGGGCTGCGCTCCTGGCACGGAGGAACGGGGGATGTGCTCTGCAGGAGCTCCCGGCCCGGCCCTGTCCGACCCAACATGGCTCCTGATCTGGCTCCGTCTTTGCCCAACATGGCTCCTGCTCACAGCCCGCCCCTGCCCACCCCGTCTCCCCCATGGCTTCCACTGCACGGCTGAGGGTCCCAGCCCCACTCAGCAGCCACACACCCCTACCCTGCCGTGCCCGGGGCAGCTCCTGCCTCCCCCCATCACACACTGACTGCGAGACCCCCCCCAGGCCCAGCACCCTCAGCATCTGGATGGAAGCAGATTAAAGCAGCGCTGTCCTCTCCCCGTGATGGGACGTGACGGCAGACAGACAGACAGACAGATGGACGGATGGAGCTGCCCCACGCGTGGCATCCAGCGGTGCAACAAGGGGACCTCGAGCAATGAGCAAAGGGTGGAGCAGAACAGAAAGGGGTGATTAGGAAGGGAAATCATACATACATATATCGGGCGATTCGTCCGAGCCATCGGGACAATCCTTTTCCCCGTCACATCGCCAGCCCTTAGATATGCACGTTATCTGATCTTTGCATGCAAACTGTTTGGGGCTACAAGTCTTCGGTGCTGGATGAGAAAAGAAATAACCATAATAAAGAAGATCAGTTTCTTCCCAAAGACATTTCCCAATAATAATAAAAAAAAAAAAGTAGTTTAAATTAAGGACTAGATTGCTTTCCTTCCTAATGGCTGAGCGAAGGTTGCAGGCTGGCATCAGATCCATCAGCCCTGCCCCTGAGGAAGGGAGAAAACGTAAACTGAAGCATTAATTACACCATGAGAAAGCAGGAGCTGAGATCCATGATGCGCTAACAGATTTTAAAGATCATTTAACTCGGATGAATTCGCTCCTGGGAGCCCAAGGCGCTGCGCTTTCTATGCTAGATGGTAAAAAAAAGAAAGGGAAAAAATAGATAAAAATGAGAAAAGCCAAATGAGAACGAATTAAAAAGTCGTGGTTTTAAATCACGCAGACAGCGGCACAACCTGGCTGTGGGATGTTGGTGGGATGGAGATGGGGGGATGCAGCCCCCAGCATTGCCCCCCACCACTGCGCTGCTGTCAGCAGGGAGGGGTAGAGTTGAGCCCACCCCCCTCCCTCCCGGCGATGCACAGCTGTGCTTTTCGGCCAGCAGACACTGCAGGAAAGTTCTTTCTTGGTCGATGCACAGCTGGCAGCACCGAACGTAAAGCAAAAATGCACGTGTGTTTGTACCAATGCAACATGTGGCACGAGCACAGAGCTCAGAGGTCGGTGCAGCACAGGGAGGCAGCAAAGCTCAGCTGAGTGCTGCAACCAGGAGGGTCCATCCTGCATCACAGCCCCCTCCCATGCACTGCAGCCCTTGCAGCTCTGTGCCCATCCTGGGTTAGAGACACAACCCTGAGCTCTCAGGGAGGACATCTGGAGAGCCAACCCAAACCCACCCAAACCCAAACCCAACCTGGGGTATTTCTCAATTGGAAGGCATTGTTCCTTCAGCACCCACCCAGCATCACCCCCCACCTTCTGCTGAGATCCCAGATGCACCCCACTGTGCTCACAGGGGTCTCTGTGTTCTGCCCCCCATCCCAGCAGGAGCTCACCCTCCTCCATGAGTTTACAAACACTGGGTTTGCCACCACAACCACAGCAAAGAGACGGCGCTGCCTCAGATTTCCTGCTCTCCCTCACCCCCCCCAAGGCTTCCAGCAGCCCCACACTGAGACTCAGCCAGCCATGGGAGCAAGTCAGCTTCCAGGACCCCAAATACCCACAGGTGAGGAGTAAGTCAGCTTCCAGGACCCCAGTCACCCCCAGGTGGGAACAAGTGAGCTTCCAGGACCCCAAATACCCCAGGTGGAAGCAAGTTGGCTGCCAGGACCCCATACACATACACACACAACCCGGCCAGCCCCCAGCCCCACTCAGCTCCAGTCTCACTAGCAGAGCAGCAGGGCAGCCCAAAGCCCCCACCCCAACTCCAAGCACCCACCCTGCAGGTCTGTGTTTGCACAGGATGAGAGCTGAGCCAGATGGGACCTCTGTGCCTTATTTTGCACCAGAGGTGGTCACCAACACCCGGCATTGGCACAGCTGCTTTATTTTGCACCACACAACAGCAGCACGGAGATTCACCCCATGCATCTCAATCCTGCAGTCCCACTGAGGGCTGAGCGGAGTGGAGCACCAAACATCCCAAGCTGCACGTGTCAGGGTTTCCATAAGGAATGCCACCCCAGAGACGTGTGCCAGGCTCACACCGAGTGCCATCACCAGCACTGCCCACCGTCCCCACGGAGAGGCACCTGGATGGAGCAGGGATGGATGCACGGGCTGCCCAATGCCAGGTGGGAATCCGGGGAGGTGTGCATCAATGCTGCGTTCACACAGAGCCAAATTTGGCCCCGGGAGCTGCAGCAGCAGAAGTGGGAGCTGAGCTGAGGGGCTCCGAGCTCGGAGGGGAATAAAGGGGCCTTCATGTGGCACACAATGGGCAGCTCAGAGCAGAGCCCAGCGCAGCTGCGAGAGCCGTCCATGGCAAACATTGCCCTCTTTAGCAGTCAGAGGAGTGAGCCCTGCTAAAAAATAAGGCAAAAGAAGGGGAAAACGGTGCTCCAAACATCACATGGTTATTCCGGTGCAAGAAGGGCACCCTCCTTCCCTGGGGAGGGTGGGGGATGCGTGACCCCCAGCAGCTCCTGCACATGGAGATGGGCAAAGCTGCTGCTTGTGGAGATGGGCAAAGCCAAAGGGCTTCCAAAGCACTTTGAACGCTCCAAACATCACCACCACAATTTGCTTTTCGCATAAAGGAGGGCATCAGCACTCCGCTTCAAATGGGCTTTGTCTGAGGGTGGTGAGCAGAAGCTCCTCTCCTCCAGGAGACCCCAAATTCCCTGTGATGGGCAGGATAAAACCCCGACATTTGGACAGCAAAGCCCCAAAAGCTTTGGGACCATCACAGCACTCGGCACAGCACTCTCCCCTTCCTCAGGAGGAGCCTGCGGCCGCTGCTCCGTAAAGGAAACAGGGCTGGCAATAAATACGGGCTGGAATGAGCATGATTTGCAAAACAGATGTTCCAAACCGGGGGGGGGGAGAGAGGGAGAAAAATAAATCCACTCTGCATTCCTCGTAGGTCTTCGTCCCCCAGCACTCTGCGCTCTCCCACATCCCATAGGGCAGCACAGGGCTCAGCCACGTCCCCCTCCTCCCCCCACTCTGCACCCCGACCCCAGGGGCTCCATTGGCTGCAGCACAGCACCGTTCCACGGCCACTTTGGGGTGTGAGCACCTCATCCCATACACTGGACACCACAATGCAATCCCTTATGCCTTCACTTTCCCCTCTGCCTTCTCCCCCCCCCATCCATCCATTCTTTGTTCTCAGATTTCAGAGCCATTCGTCCACCTCTTTCCCTCCCAGCACCTTCCATCGCTCTGCCCACAGCATGGAGGGGCACTGAGGCGCGCCCGCAGCAATGCCCCGACCTGGAGCTCGGTGGCAGAGCAGCCGGGCACAGAGGGAGCACGGAAGGGAGACAGCAGAGCCCAGCAGCGCTGCACCACTCCCAGCTCGCAGCCCTGTGGCCAAACCCAGCTGTCCTCGGGCTCTGCAGAACCAGACTGAGTAACAGAGACGTTTAAAACAACACAACCCGGATCCCGCAGCCGTATTTTGTCAAGGGGGGGGGGGGGGGGTGGCGGCTGGGATTGAGGCTAATTTGTTTGGCTTGCATTTAAGCACAAGATCTCCAAACAGTTCAAATGCATTTTTGCAATTCTTCCATCTGGCCCCTTTGCACGGGAAGATTCAAACCAGACCGCAGCGCTCTCTGCGCGGCCATAACGGAGCTCTGTTCGCTCCGTCCCACTCCGAGCCACAAATATTTGGGCTGCGAAAGGGGGGGAGGAAGGGGGGAGGGGGAGGGGCCGCCTCAATTGCTGAGTAAATGTTGACTTTAAAATACGTGGGTTTTTCTTTTTTTTTTCCCCTTTCAAGCCGGCTGCCGCGTCCGTATCAACAGCGCTGCTCTGCTTAAGGAGAAATAAAAAGGGGGGTGCAGAGGAAAAGCGTGAGCTGCTCTGCGGGTCTGAGGGGGAGCGAAGCTGCGCTGCTGGGGAACCACGGCTGTGGGTGGAGAAGAGCCGGGGCTGCGGGGATCCGAGCGCTGCGCCCAGTGACACGTGGCACGGCCGCCCCGCGCCGCTGCCGGGACCCCAAACGTTGCCGGGTGGGAGCGCATCGGCTGCCCGGGCCCAGAGCGGCCCCAGGTGGGCGCAGCGGGCTGCCGGGACCCCGCGTACCTCCGGATGGGAGTGCACTGCGTGTCAGGACCCCGAACACCCCCATGTGAGGGCGGCTTGGCTGCCAGGACCCCAGACAGCCCCAGGAGTGAGTGCACTGGGTGCCACGAGCCCAGACACCCCAAGTGGGAGCAGGTGGGGAACCCCATAAACCCCTGAGTGAGAGCAAGTCAGCTTCCAAGACCACAAATACCCCCACGGTGGGCGTGCGCTGGGTGCCAGGACCCCATACATCGCCAGGAGGGGGCAAGCCAGCTGCCAGCACCCCAAATACCCCCAAGGCGGGAGCAAGAGGGCTGCCAGGACAACAAACAGCCGTGTGGGAGTCTACTGGGTGCTGGGACCCCACATACTCTCGGGTGGAAGCAAGTCAGCTGCCAGGACCCCAAACACCCCTGGGTCGGAGCAGAGCAGCTGTTGGGCTGCCAGGACCCCCACCACACATACGCCCACCCCCAGGCCCCACTGATGGCCCCAATGAGGAGCAGCCAAGGGATAAAGCAGCACAGACCCCAAACCCCCCAACACTCCCTGGCCCCCCAGGATCCCCCATCCCCGCTGTTCCTCCGACCCCTCAGACAAAGGAGGGCAGTGGGGCCACAAAAGGTGACGGCTGAGAGCAGAATCCCCACCTAGAGGGGGAAGGGGAATAAATCCCACTGCGTTGTCCCACCACTGAGTGGGTCCTGGGGGGGCGAGGGGGGAGGATGGCAGCAATGCTGACAGCAGCAAGAAATGTGGCTGTGGGAAATGTGTCTGCGGGGGCTCCCCCAGCACTGCAGCCAGGAGATGTGTGAGACCCCTCCCCATAGATTGGTCCTGGGGGGAATGCACTGGGAAATGGGTGGGTTTTGTTTCTTGTTTTTTGGTTGTTTTCTTTTTTTTGGGGGGACAGCAAGAAAGATAAAAGGGAAAGGAAAAAAAAACCACACAAAATAATTCCCAGCCACCATTCCTTTTTTTTTTTTTTTTTTTTCCCAGCTTATCTGCAATTTAAATGAAAAGCAAAACCAGAACAAAAAGAAAGAAATAAAACAAAAAGCAGCCGAGAGAAGGGGCTGCAAACCCCCCCAGCCGTGGGAGGGCTGTGGGGGGGGCCTGGCTGACAGCCACTCATGAGGGAGGGGGCATTCCTATTCCGATATAGAGGGGGTAATTGGGGGGGGGAGTGAGGTGGGGTCATTGCTTTCCCCATATAGAGGGGGTAGTTGGAAGGGGGGGCGGCATTCCTCCCCATACATATACGGGGTAGTGGGGGGGGGTGATGTGGAGTGGGGGTCCTGGCTGCTGGCTGCCCCCAGGGCCACGTGTGACCCCCCCCCATAGCACCCCCTCCCCCACTGACCTGGGCTGGCGGGGGATGCCCCAGATTGGGACCCAAGCAGAGCGCAGTGCTGCGCCCCAAAGGCCGTTATTTATGGCTTCTGGCTGCAGCTGATAACGATCCCCAGGGATCTGCCCGCACTGTGCAATAAAGCAATTACACGGTATGGATTAATTGGCATTTCATCCAGACAGCTGAAACACTGCACTGTGCATGGGGATGGAGTCTGGGGGGTGATGGGCAGCGGGGCTGTGTGTGGGGTGGGATAGGATGGGATGAGATGAAATGGGATGGGATGAGATAGGATCAGCAGTGGGGCTGTGTGTGGGGTGGGATGGGACAGCAGCTGAGCCATATGCAGGATGGAGTGGGATGAGATGAGATGAGATTGGACAGTAGTGGAGCTGCGTGTGGGGTGGGATGAGACGGGAAGGGATGGAACAGCAGTGGGGCTGCATGTGGGGCAAGAAGGGATGGGATGAGATGGGATGGGATGGGGTGGAATGGGGTGGGATGGGGTGGGGTGGGGCTGTGTATGGGATGGGGCTGTGTGTGGGATGGGATGAAACGAGATGGGATGGCAGTGGGTCCCTATGCAGGGCAGCAGCGTGCAGCCGCGGCCCTACAAGCGCTGGAGCCTGGCCAGAGCCATTGGCCTCCATTCATGAGTCAACTCAATTTCGCTGGCTTTGCAAATAAGGACTTTGTCTAAAATGGGGAAACGGACCAGAATAGTTCTTATGAAGAGGAGCGGGCAGAAAGGGCCCTTTGAGGGGACACTGCTGGAATAAAAGTCACTTCTATCCCAGAATAATTAGCGGGCTGTGAGTACACTAATTAACGCAGCATAAAGGGACTTTTATTCCCGAGAGGAGAGCAGCAATCAGGAGCTGCTCTGGATCTGGGGCCGCCGTGTGAACACAGCTCCGAGTCCCATGGCTGCAGGGATGGACCCGTGAGCATCCCACACTGCCCCATAGACACCCATGGGCTGAGCCCACCCCACACTGCCCCACAGACACCCCATATCTTCCCATTGGAGAAACTGGGGGGGGTGGGGGGGGGGCATGGTTGCAGGAGGAGGAGAGGAATTCCCTGCTGGGAAGAGAGCTCAGATTCAGTGCCCCAAAGCAGGGATGGAGGACACAGCTCGGCCCCTCTGGAAGGCGGCGGTTGTAGGAAGTATTAAAGCCAACTGCTTCCTTTTGCAAACAATAAAAAACACAACGAGCCGATGCAGGAAACCATTCACAGCACTCCGGTGCTGCTGCCCGGGGGTCACCAAGCATCCAAGCACGGGGCCGGGCTGCAGAAAGCAGCAAAAGCAATCTGCAATTAACCCCAAAGGGATTGATGAACCATCGGATGGAACAAGCAGGGCTGCATCTCAGCGCTCCTCTGCCACCACGCAGCGCAGCGGCCCAAGGAGCTGCAAACAAAGAGCTGCACCGTGCAAAGGGACGGGAGCGCACGGCTGCGCTGCACGGCTCAGCTGCATTCAACCCATGGTTTGCAGCCAACAAATCCACGGCGGGTCAGGGGTGGGAATGGCAGCTCTGACCCCACAGCAGCTCTGACCCCACAGCAGCTCTGATAGCATAGCAGCTCCAACCTCACAGCAGCTCTGATCCTATAGTGGCTCTGACCCCACAGCGACTCCAACTCCATAGCGGCTATGACCCTATAGTGGCTCTGACCCCATAGCAGCTCCAACTCCACAGCAGCTCTGACCCTATAGCGGTTCTGACCCCATAGTGGTTGTGACCCTATAGTGACTCTGACCCCACAGCAGCGGCTCTGATAGCATAGCAGCTCCGACTCCATAGTGGCTCTGATGACCCCACAGTGGCTCTATAGGGCCAAGGCCCCCATTCCACCCAGCACCCAACACAGCACCTCCAACCCACACCACTCACGGTGCTGCTGCCGCTTCACTGGGAGAAACGTCCTACAAAGACTCTAATTAGCTCAGACAATTAACGATACAACTTCCAGCTCAATTAGGCTCCTTTCCAGTCATCTGCAGCTCCAGTGCCTCAAGTCCATGCTTTTCGGAGGTGTGGAGCTGCTCCCCATCCTCATGGCTGTGGGACCCCCCTGCCCATCCCACACCTCCACCCCACAGCCACCCCTTTGGCTCACGAAGGACACCACAGCCTATATTTAGTGCTGGGGACGGACGGGCAGAGCGACCTCACAGTGCAGAATGGGCTCCAGCACTGCAACCCCAACCCGCCCTGCATTCCTCCTCCTAAAATAAGAGATGTGGAGAGAAGAAAACAAAACAGGCAACAGGAGGGGTTGCAGGGAGCAGTGGGTCGGGAATGCATGCGGAGGGAAATGCAGCTCCTGCATGCTGGGTGCAGCGGGACAGCGGTGACATGGAGGTGACACGCTCACATCACTGCCACCCCACTGGGATGGGAGCACACAGCTATGGGGAACGGCAGCCCGGAGGAAATAGGCCACAAAGCCACAACCCCATATGTGAGGTGGGCGCCCAGTGGGGTCGGAATGTCCCTCTGGAGGGGGGTGAGATGGACGCCGTCCAGCACAAATCCGCTTGCAGGAAGGAAGCTGAGTCAGCCCCGCTGCCTAGCCCCATTCCCAGCATTGGGATCACAGCACAACTATGGGGCTGCTCAGCAAGGGCAATGGGATCGTGGCACTGCTGGGAGCACAGCAGCGGTGTCAGCAGTGGGATTGTAGTGCAAAGCATGGGGAACCAAAATCAGCTCTGCACGTGGAAGAGGAACCTCTGCCGCACAACGCAGCCGGTCCCGTGCCATGCTCAGGACCCCTCCCCGGGTGCAGCCCCCCAGCAGAAGGGCTCAGCACCCCCCAGAGGGGCAGCCCTCCCTCCCGACCCACTCACCTATCCCTGCAGCACAACCAATGGGCAGCAGCACATCACAAGGCCGCCCATCTCAGAGCTGCTCCACTGCTGACCCACAAGGGCACCGCATTCCCCTCCAAAGCTGCAGTACTGTGCCAACCCCAAAGCCCCAGCCAAGGGCATCTCCCACCCCCAGAGCCCCCCACCACCAACCCCCCCCCCACTGAATGGGAAGCATCTGCGCGTCTCCACGGCCCTCTGCCAGGTTCCTGGGGAATGACTCACTCTGGTGATGCTAAATCAGACCGTTTGGTGCTCAGCACATCCACACCTCGAGGCTGCAGGACCCATCCCCCCGCAGCACAGCATGGGGCCATCCCAGCTCTCCCCATAGCCCGTGCCCACCCCACAGCAGCACCACACACCGTGGGTTGGTGGCAAACAGAACCAATTAATGCCAAGGCCTCATCAGCTCTCCTCCAGGACGAGGAGCTCTGGAGGATCGGGCTGCTGCTCCTTCACTTTGTCCTTACGCAGGAGAGGTGCAGCCACAGCCCCACACTGCTCCAGGGGGGACACAGAGAACGTGGGGACACAGCTGTCATCACCCCTGCGCTGCCCCAAACGCCACCGAGCTGCTCTGAGAGCAATGAGGAGGCAACACATGGGGCTCACTCCCCTCCTCTGCCCCCCCCCCACCCAGGGCCCACCCCCACCCACCCGGCAGATGCTCCACATCCATGAGCATCACCAGGGATGCAGCACTGGGATGGGAGCTGCAGCCCCATGCAGGAAAACACGCACAGACCCAGAGGAGCACCGAAATGCCCCAACCACGGCCATTTCCAAAGCAGCAGAGGGCACAAACCCCCCCCAACACTGAGACCTCCCCCACAGCACTGAGGCTGGAACATTGCAGATCCCAATGTTTGCTGCCGGGAAGAGCCCCGGGGCAGATCAGAGCGGCACTGCTGCCCTTTGTCCCTTTGGAAGGGCTCTGCCCCCCCGGGGCTGGACTTTGTCTCCCCACTCTTCAGCAGCCGAAGAGGAACAAACCAACGGCTTCACAGTGGGTTCGGCGGTGCAAAGCGGGGCAGCCCCACCGCTCCCCTGCCATGGGTCGGGATACGAACCCCCCAACCCCTCATCCGGCAGCGGGGCTCCTTCTTATGGCCCCGAAGGACTCGGTGGCACAGCACGCCGTGCCGGCACACGTGGCTTCGTGGGGTGGGCGCTGGGAACCCAATGAGGGGCGTTCCCGTGCCGCCCTCCTGCCCCATTCCGAGGCACGGGGCGGAGGAGAGGATGGAGGAACTTCCCCCGAGCGCATCCCCGCTGCTGCAGCCCCGTTTCCAAAGGCAACGGCCGCTTATGCAATGAGCGATGCCCGTCCCTCCGCCCCCACCAACTTCGGAATCTGCGCCCCAGCGGAGCGGGGTTGGAGCCGGACCCGGACCCGCAGCGCTCCGTGGGGTCAGAGCCAGCGGCTGCGTCACCCCCGTGCCAATCAATGACCCCACGGGTGTCAGCGCTGCGGGGGCAGCTGCGAGCCGTGCCCCCCCCTCCCCAAAACGTGGGACGGGATTTGGACACCTGGAGCCCCATGGGGGGGGGGGGGGGGAGGTCCGAACCCCCCCGGCCCCATTGCCACAACAGCAGCGCCGTGGGGCGCAATGCTTGGCACAGGGAAAACCTCCCCCCCCCCCCTCCCCACGGATTGCCCCGATGGGAACGCAACGCAAAGCGCTTCCCCGCGTCTGAACGCAGCCCCGCACAGCGGCTCCGACCGCGCACAGCGGATCGATGCGGGCCGGGCAGCGACGTGCGCAGCGTCTGAATACCGCGATGCGGGGCGGCCCCGGATGCGGGGAACGGGGCCCGGATCTGCCCGCACCGCACCGCTGCAGGGGAAAGTTACCGGGAACGGGGGGAGGAAAAGGAGAGAAAATGGGAATAGACCCCCCCCCCCACACACACACACGCAGGAATGGGGCTCCGCGGGTTCCCCCGACGCGGGGAGCGGCCCCGCAGCGCTCTGCTTTGTCACAGCCCCGGAGGAGCGCCGGGATTGCAGCACCGCTCCGGACCGGGACTGGGTGAGACCGGGATCGGAGCGGCCCCGCTGCGGGCACCCCCCGCACACCGCCCCCCCCCGCACCGCACCGCAGAGCCCCGCAGTGGGAGCGCTGCGCAGCCCCGGGGGAACGCGTCGAACCGAACCGAACCGCCCCGAGAGACGCAAAGCCCCGCACTCACCTTCGAGGGCGCGGGCGGCGGGCGCGGCCAGCAGGGCCAGCAGGCACCCGGCCAGGGCCAGCAGCGGCCCCATGCCGGCGGCGCGGCCCGGCCCGGCCCGGCTCGGTTCGGCTCGGTACGGTTCCGCTCGGCTCTATTCGGCCCGGTTCGGCCCCGCTTCTCACGCCGTTCTGCCCGCGGGTCGGCGCGTCCCGCGCCCGCGCACCGACATCCGCGGAGGGAGGGGGGGTGCGGGAGGGGGCGGGAGGGCGGCGGGGCGGGGGAGGGCCGGGGCGGGGCGGGGGGAGCGGGGCAGTGAGGGGTGGGGGGGCACTCCGGCCCTGGGCGGCGGCGGCGGCGGCGACGCCGGGGGGCTGAGAGAGGGGGCGGGGGGGGGGGCTGCGCGCGCCGCCGCCACCGGGGGATGGAGCGCGCGCCGCCGCCGCCCGTTGACGTCACCGGGCGCGCGCGCGCGCGCTGCCGCGGGGAAGTGGGTGCGGGAGGGGGGGAGGGGAGAGATTGGGGGGGGGGGGGGGGGGGCTACGCGGCGGGTGCGCATGCGCGTGAGGGACCCGGATTGCGCCCCCCGGGCGGAGCTTTGGGGATGGCAGGGCAGGGGGCGGCGGAACGGGGTGGGGTGCGATGGGGGGAATGGGGTGCGGTATGGGGGTGTACGGGGGGCTGTGCTATAGGTTGGGGTGTGAGATGAAGGTGGGAGGGGGGTGCGATGGGAATGCTACGGGTTTGGGATGGATACGGTATGGGTATGGGATGGATATGGGATTGGATGGGGATGGGATGGCTATGGTACAGGTTTGGGATGGGTACGATATGGGTATAGGATGGGTATGGTATAGGGATGGGATGGCTACGGGACGGCTATGGTATAGGCATGGTATAGGTATGGTATAAGCATGGGATGGATATGGGATGTTATAAGATTGGGATGCGTGTGGGTTTAGGATGGGTATGGTACAGATGTGGTATGGGTATAGAATGGGTATGGTATAGGTTTAGGGTGGAGATAGGATGGGTATGGTATAGGATGATATAGGTATGGAATGGGTATTCTGTAGGTTTGAGATGGGTATGGTATGGGTATAGGTATGGGATGGGTTTAGGATGGGTATGGGATGGATATAAAATGGGTATGGGATGGGTATGGTATGGGTATAGAATGGGGGATGGGTATGGGATGGGAATGGTATAGATTTAGTATGGGCATGGTGTGGGTATAGGATGGGTATGGTATAGGTATGGGATGGGTATGGGTATGGGATGGATATGGGATGGCTATGGTATAGGTATGATATAGGTATGGAGTGGTAGTGTAGTGGGAATAGTACGGGTATGGTAGAATAGTGGGATGGGTACGGGATGGGTATAGGGTAGGTATAGAATGGGTATGGTATAGGTTTGGGGTGCGTATGGTATAGGTATAGGATGGGTATGGTATAGATGTGGTGTGGGTATGGGATGGGTATGGTATAGATTTGGGATGGGTATAGGATGGGTATGGGATGGGAATGAGATGGGTATAGAATAGGAATGGTATAGGTTTGGGATGAGTATGGTATAGGCATGGTGTGGGTATGGGACTGATATGGAATGAGACCCCTCTGCCACTTTCTGCATCCCCGCGCTCCCACCCCCCGACAGCCACGGCTGAGTGATGATGTCACAGCTCTGACATCAGAGCCAGACCGTGACGTCACCCCCCATCCCGTGACCCTCCCGCCCCCCCTCTCTCGGTGATGTCAGCAGTCACAATTACAACACCGTCCCCCCGATGAGGCGGAGGGATGGGGAGGGGGGAGTTACATGGGGGCACCGCCGCTCCAGATGCTGTTGGAGGGTGCGGATGTTCCCGGAGGGCCGCCGAGACACAGCAGGGGGGGCTCCGGGGCTCCTCGGCGACCGCGGTCCCGGCGGCCCCCCCGGTGTTGGCGGTACCGACGGAGCGGCAGCGGCCCCTGGTGGCTCCGCACGGATCCCGCATCGCCGGGAGTGCGTGAGGGGGGGCCGCTTCCCCCCACGTCCCCCGTGCCCATCCCGACCCCGCAGCTCGCGGCCCCGCACAACCCGGTGGTTGGAGGGGGCGGTGTGTGTGTGGGGGGCAGCAGCGGGGTCTGCAGCCCCTTTGGGGCCAAACGGACGCTGGAACACCGATGGGAGCCCGGGGGTCGCGCGTGGGGCCCACCCGCGGCGCGGCGTTTCTATTGCGGGGCCGTGGGGAACCGTGACCCACCCGCGAAGTGACTCGACGTGCGGTACGGGGTCCCGCAACCGCCGATTCGGCCCCGGGGAGCCGCAGGGCCGCCTTCTTCCCCCCCCCCCCCCCCCCCCCGCACTCCCCGCGCGTCTCCTCCCCCTTCCTGGCCTCGGCGCTTTCCGCCGGAGCGGGGCCAACCCCGCAGCCCGGCCGCGCCCGCACCGCCATGCACTGAGGGCCCCGGGCCCGGCCCGGCCCTTCCGAGCGGCCCCCCCCGCAGGTAACGGCGCTGCGGGCTGGGGGGGTGGGGTGCCGGGGGGGGGGGCGCGGGGCTGCCGCGACTAGAGGGGCTGCGCCCGTACCGGGAGGGAGGGGCGGGTCCGAGCGGGAAGGGCCGAGCGCGGCCCGAACCCCCCCGGGACGCAGCGGGGTCGGGTCGGGGGGGTCCGTGCCGCACCCCACAGCCGAGGTAGCCCCACAACGGCGGGGGGGAAGAGGGAGCGGTAGGGGGCGCCGGCGGGGGCCGAGTCCAGGCGTGCGGGAAGGGGGAAGTGGGCGCCGCAGCCCCGTCCGGTCCGTCCCGTCGGTGCGGAGCGGCAGCGTCGGTGCGGGAGCTCCGCTTCTCGGGGGGGGGGAGGGTCGCGAGCGGGAGGGGCCAAGGGTGGGCGAGGTACTCCTCCGGGGAGCGGGGGGTCGGGGGGGGGGCGCACAGTCCGAGCGCTGCGGGGGAACGGAGGCAGCGGGAGCGTCGCGGGGAGCGCTGCGTGTTGGAGGCGGCCTCGCAGCTGCCGGGGTCCATCGGGTTCCCGCAGACCCCGGTGTGGATGGACGCGGTGCGGACGCTGACGGTGCTCGGGTGCTCGGGCCCAAAGTCCGCGGCTCCGCGCTGCTGACGGAGCGTACGGACTGAGCGCGTCTCCGCGTCCCGGCCCGATGGGTGCGCCGAGGTGCGCGGCCCCGAGCGCCCGCAGTGCCTCCGGGACCCCCCGGCAGTCCCGGGGCGGGGGCGAGGCCGTGGGCCGGGCTGCGTTCGTGCACCGGAACCGGGGCAAGCCGTCCCGCCGCTCTTTTCTCAACGCACCGGGGGCGAAGTCGCTGCTCGGGGCGGACGGCTGCGCCCAGCGCTCTGCGGGTCCCTCCCCGCCGCGTCCCAATGCAGTCCCGCACCCTGGGGCCGCAGCGCGGTGACGGCACGGGACGGATTCCGCCTCTCGCCTTCGGGGTTTCCCCGGGCGGCAGCGCTCAGCCCTGCCCGGATCCCTGCACTGCGCAGTCCCCGCACCCCGACCCACGCGTCCCATCCCGGCCGCGCGGTGCTGCGGGCGCTGTGCCCCCACGCGGGGCTATGGACGCTTTTGCGGGACCGCTTTGCGGGGCCGTCCCCGCGGCCTTCTCAGCCGCTTCTACTCTTCCTCTCCCGTTGGCCGAGCGAACACCACGTGGCCGTCGGTGCCGCAGCTCTGCAGGAAGCGCGGGGACACGGCGGCCCCGGGATGGCCGCGGTGCGGGAGGAGGAAAACGCGGAGCGATGGGAACTGCCGCGGGGACGGGCAGGAAGAGCAGCACGGCTGCGCCGGAGGAGCTGCGGGGACGGAGCCAGCGGGGCCGGGCCTGGCCTCGAGATGCCTGGGGCGGGAGGAGGAGCGCGCATCACCGCGGATCGGAGCGGATCAGGGCATGCCCCGCTGGAGTCCCGGCAGCAGCAGCTGCTTCCCTGCTCTCAGCAGAAAGACGGGTTTTAATGGGGAGGTGGGAACGGCGTCCCGGTTCGCTTCCGCGCGTACCGGCAGCCGCTTCTCAGGCGCCGTCGGGGGCGGCGCGGGGATGCAGCGGCCGTGCCGGCCCCGAGCGCTGCGTTTCTCCATCCGCGAGCATCAGGAAGGCTCCGGCCCAGCGGCCCAGCGCGCTGTGGGGCCGAGCGGTCGTGGGGTGCGTTCCCCCGGTGCAGACCCCCCCTCCCGGGCTGAGCGGGGCGGTGGGCTCCGCTCTGCAGTTAGAAGTGAATGCGAGGCTGGAAGTTCCGCGCGGGGTTCCTCCCGCAGTCAGTGTGCGGTCCCCGGCACCATGGGGTTCCCCCCTGTCCCCCACCGCCTCCTGGGGGTCGTGTCTGCGATGTGATGTTGTCCCGGGGATGCTTTCTTCCCTCCCCTCTGCTCTCGGTTCTTCCCTGCGCATAGGCTCTGCTATGGGGTGAGGGCTGTAGGGTGGCCGTGGGGTCCTCCTCTGCCGGTCCCACACCTCGCGGGGCTCTCCGTGGGGTCTGCGATCGGCGGGCGCTGGGGTGCGCCCCGGGATGTGCCCTTCTTGGGGGTGTATGGGGAGCAGTTCGGCCCCCCATTCTACAGGGCCGGGGTTGGGGTTCCCAAAACCACCCCTCAGAGCCTTCTCCGATTCCTGCCCCCGTGACTTTGCCGTCCCTCCTGCACCGCCCACCCCCCCGGCACATCCCTGTGCCATCACCCTTTGTGGGAGGCGCCGGGATCCCTCGGAACTGAGGGAAACTGAGGCACAGCCGCCGGCGTCGCCCCGGGACGGCGCTTCCTGGTCCTCCTCCGGGCAGCGGGTTCAGGCGGCCCGATCCCATGGGATGGACGCAGCGCGAAGCCCTCGGCGTCCCCTCCTCGCAGGTGACGCTTCCCACCATGTCCCTCTGGAGCATCGTCTCCCAGATGGCGCCGGAGGAGTTCGGCGGAATCTTTGCGGAGTTCCCCCGCAGTCTGCGCTGCGTCCTGGGCGAGTGGCTGGAGAACCAGCCCTGGTGAGCGCCCCTCTGCGCGGGGTGGGGGCTGAACCCGGCGGGGGGGGGTCCCAGCTCGGGGCTGAACGAGTGGTAGGGCGGGGGGAGTCCATCCCAGCCCAAGTGCACGGGAGGAGGGGGGCGTAGGCAGCGGGCAGTAGGCAGTGGGGTCGGTGCCTGGATGGAGGTGGGTGCGCTGGGTGGGACTGGGGGCTCCAGGTTGGGGTGGGGGGAGCTCTGTGTGTGGGCAGGGGGTGCAGCTGCCCGGTGAGGCCGGGCAGCAGTGGGGTGCACACGTGGGAAGGCTTTTGGGAAGGGGTGTCCTCTCGTGCGCCGTGTGATCCCACTCGGAGCGCTTTGCCTCCTCCCACGCTGTAATGCAGTGAATTCCCGGCGCTGTGATGGCAGAATTGCCTCATCCCCTTCATCCCCATGGAGCTGTGGGGTTTGCTCTGTGCCCACCCGGTCCCTCTGCCCCACAGGGAGTTCATCCACGGCCCCGACACCTTCTGCACCAGTGTGGCACAGGGTCTGTTCTCGGCGATGCTGGAGAGGCTGCGCAGTGCTGCCAGTGACGGACAGCAGTGCCACATCCTGCAGCAAATCAGCAGCGTTGAGGTGCGGAGCTCCTCTGTGTGTCCCCCCATCCCACAGACCCCACAGCCACCTCCCTGCAGCCCCACAGGTTCCCCCCACGCCAACAAGCTGGCCGCCCCACACCACACATTCCTCATTTTCTGTTGGGCTCTGGGTCTCCCCTTCCTCCATTTGTGTGCGCAGCTCTTCTCTGTGTTCTCCTCCTGATTGCTGAGTTCTGCGCATTGCTCTCTGTCTCTTCTCCCTCTCTGACTGCAGATCAGCCCCTGCTCTGTGCTGCTGCGAAGCTCTGTGTGCGGGGGCTGCTCGATGCTCCCCCCACCCCCAACCCCGGCTCAGCTCAGGCTGAAAGCTCCTCCTTTTGGTAACACTTTCTATGTACATTTGGGATGGGGTCAGCTTTTCCTTGCAGCTGCTGGGGAGCGGGCAGCCTTGGGATGCTGCTGCTTGCTTTTGGAAATGTGCAGATGTCACAGCCTTTCCCTTCACTCAGAGCCCTCACCTCCTGGGGACCAACCCCAAGATTTCCTCCTCTAAATCCGTGGGCAGTGGGGCTGGGATGGGTCCTGCATTGTGGGGATGTGGGCAGTGCACACCCCAGGTTCCCATTGTGCATTGGGGTCCCACCCCACACCAAACACAGCTGATGTGGGATGTGCACAAGGGCTGGAGGAGTGGAGCCAACGGGGAAATTCCTCCCCGGGTTCGGTGGAAGGCGCTGATTCATTGGGACGGGGTGGATGGGAAGGGCCTCCCACACTGCAGCGCTGACGCCTCGGGGAGATGTTGCAGAAGTGGGGCTGTGGGATTTGGGGTCAGTTTGGCTGCACTTGGAAGTTACTTCACATTTTCTAAGCACAGTTTATAGGGTTTGAAGGGTCTGTCCACCCCACATGTTGGGTCACAGCCCCTCCAAGCCCGGCTCAGTGCTGGGGGCACACAGACGGGTGGGATACTCCCAGTGCCCCTATCCCACCCCTCACCCCCCTCTCCCGCAGGGCGCATACCGGCACGACCCGATGCGCTTGGTGACCGTCCTGAGGGCCATCCTGGAAGGCGAGAAGGCCGCCGTGCTGCGGAGGGTGCGTGCCCCTTCCCCCACCCCTACCTGCACCACTCGGGGGGTCCCACTCACCGTGTGTGTCCCATCCCCCCTCCCCAACACCACCACCCCAGGACCGCCACCTGCCCCTCAGCTTCCACCGGCGCCAGGAGGAGCTCAAATTCAGTCTGGGGCTGCGGCGGCTGCAGCATCGCGTGCGGGAGGTGCAGGCAATGCGGGAGCACGGAGCAGCAATGGGGGACGGCCCTGCAGGTGAGGGGTCGGGGGGTGGGATTTGGGGCCAAAGGGATGCGCTCCGGTGCTGATGGGTCCACCCTCTGTTCCTCCACAGCCTCGAACGTGCGGGACCCACAGCTGAAATCGGAAGGGAAAGCACCAGAGAGTGTAGGTGGGGCGGTGGGGTTGGTGTGTGGGGCTCGGTGGGCTCGGTGCCATGCGGACCCCATTGCTGTGCCTCCCCCCCCTCCCCCAGGAGCTGCCCACGCTCCTCCTGGAGGTCACCAAGGAGCTGGAGGCGGCCAGGCAGCAGGTGCTGAAGCGCATCCAGATCTGGAAGCGGCAGCAGCAGCTGGCAGGGAACGGCGCGCTCTTCGAGGAGAACCTCGCACCGCTGCAGAAACGGTGGGGGGGGGCATCAGGGGACCCACGGGACCCCCAGCCCGTGGAGACACTGCTGTCCCAAGGGGCTCTGGGGCTCAGGGCGCCCGTTCCCGGTGATTTCTCGCAGGTGTGAAGGTTTGGTGGAGGTTCACTTTCAGCTGCACCAACAGGTGATGGCGGCGGGTGCAGAGCTGGGGGCAGAGCTGCTGTCCCAACTGCTGGAGAGGCTCAACGAGGTTCTGTCCAGCCTGGTCCGGAGGTGACGCATGGAGATGGGCTGCAGGGGGTTGGGACAGAGCTGGGGGGGCGGGGGGGCGGCGGGGGCTGGAGCAGAGCTTGGTGCCCCCCCTCAGCTCCTTCCTGGTGGAGAAGCAGCCCCCCCAGGTGCTGAAGACGCAGACCAAGTTCCAGGCAAGCGTCCGCTTCCTGCTGGGCCCACAGCTGCTGCAGGCATCCCCCAAACCCTGCATGGTGCGTGCCGACATGGTGACGGAGAAGCAGGCACGGGAGTTGGCACACAGTGCTTACAGCAGCACCCTGAGGTGAGCAGAGCACCCGGCGTGGGGCTGTGGCCCCCCCAGCACCACCCCAACACCTCCTCACCCTCCGCCCAGTGAGAGCACCGGGGAGATCGTGCACAACGTGGTGGCCTTGGAGACCAACCCAGGCAGCAGGACCTGCAGTGCCAACTTCAAGAATGTGGTGAGGGGCAACGCTGGGGGCTTTTGGGTATTTGGGGGTCCTGGGGGGGCTGCTGGACCGCTCAGTGCACCCCTCCTCAGATGCTGAAGAAGATAAAGCGCTGTGAACGGAAGGGCTCCGAATCGGTGACGGAAGAGAAATGCGCTGTTCTGTTCAGCTGCACTGTGGGGCTGAGCCCTAGTGGGACCACCATGAGGCTGCAGGTGGGCAGTGCTAGAGGAGGGGGGTTTGGGGGGCTGCAAGCCATGTGGCTGAAGCTGAGCATTGCCCCCCCCAACAGGTCCTGTCCCTCCCCATCGTGGTCATTGTCCACGGGAATCAAGACAACAATGCCAAAGCGACGGTGCTGTGGGATAATGCCTTCTCTGAGATCGTGAGCACAGAGGGGTGGGCAGTGGGAGGGGGAGGGGGGCATTGCAGGATGAGATGCACTGATGCTGATTGACCCCCCCTCCCCCAGGAGAGGGTGCCCTTCGTGGTGGCCGAGCGTGTCCCCTGGGAGAAGATGTGCGAGACACTGAACCTGAAGTTCATGGCAGAGGTGCAGACCACCAAAGGGCTCCTGAAGGAGCATTACTTCTTCCTGGCCCAGAAAATCTTCAACGACCACAGTGCCACTCCAGAGGACTTCCAGAGCCGCAGCGTCTCCTGGGCACAGTTCAATAAGGTCCGGGTTGGGGGGCTGTGCTGTGGGTGGGGAGAGAGGGGGGTCAGTGTGGCCCTGGGACCCTCACAGCCCTCCTGTGCCCCAGGAGATCCTACCTGGACGGGGCTTCACCTTCTGGCAGTGGTTTGATGGAGTCCTGGACCTCACCAAGCGGTGCCTCAAGAGCTACTGGTCAGATCGGTGGGTGCTGGGATGGAGCATGGGAGGGTGGGTGGGAGGGGGCAGGTGTCCATCCGTCCATCCCTCAATGCCATCGGTCTGTCCCTATAGGCTGATCATTGGCTTCATCAGCAAGCAATACGTGTGCAAGCTGCTGAGCATGGAGCCCGACGGAACCTTCCTGCTGCGCTTCAGCGATTCCGAGATCGGGGGGGTCACCATCGCTCACGTCATCCGTGGGAAGGACGGTGAGCTGGGATGGGCTGCCCCACGTTGGATGTGGGGCAGAGAAGCAGTTTTGTGTCCCATGCCCCCCTGTAGGTTCCAGCCAGGTGGAGAACATTCAGCCTTTCTCTGCTAAGGACCTTTCCATCCGCTCCCTGGGGGACCGCATCCGTGATCTGAGGCAGCTGCGCAACCTCTACCCCAACACCCCCAAGGATCAGGCGTTTGGATGCCACTACAACAGTGAGCCATGGGGGGGTCCCACGGGGTGTGGGCACCACGCTGGCAGCACTCAGGGTGCTCTCCTTTCCCACAGAGGAGCAGACAGGGAAGGATGGACGGGGCTACGTCTCCACCGCCATCAAAATGACAGTGGAAAGCGAGAGGTGGGTGCAGGGAAGGGGGGGGTGGCAGCCGTGGCATGAGGGTGGGTGAAAAAACAGCCTGGGTGGCTCTGAGAGAATCTCTTCCCCCCCCATGGTCATCTCCATCTGCGCTTCTGCAGGGACCAACCACCCCAGAGCGCTGCAGGGGGGGGTCCCGAGGCTGCCCAGCCCCCCCTGTTCACCCTCCCCATGCTACAGCCCGAGCTGCAGCCTGAGAATCTGCTGAGCCCCATCTGGTGAGTGCTCCGCAGTGGGGGGAGCTGCAGAAAACCCCCTCCTGCTGACCCCAACCGCCCCCTCCCATGTGCCCTTGCAGCCCCCCCGCCCCATTCTGTCCCCAGCCCATGGGCAGTTACCCCCCAGCTGAGAGCAACATCAGCACAATGGTCACCGACGGCCTCCGCTCCTCCTTCCCCAGGTAAGAGCAGTGCCGGTGGGGTGGGGGAGGAGGGTGGGAACACCCCCCACCTCATCACACACTGCTTCCTCCACAGCCCAGGGCCAATGCTCTCCTCACCCCCTCTGGTGATGGACCCTGCCATGCCCCGATGCCAGGACCCTTTCCGGAACCCCATGTAAGAATTGGGGGAGGGCACCCACCCTGCCACCCCCACCCCATTGCTCCCCACAGGGAGATACCCCTCCAGCCTTGAATCAATTCCTGTAGCACGGGGCTGGGAGGGAGATATCCCATGCCCCCCCCTCCCCCAGCCCCTCTCCCCCTTTTTGTCCCCCCAGGAGCTTTTTACCCAACCAGTTTCTGCCTGGGGAGGGTCCCCCCCGGGTGGAGGGTCCCCACCAGCTGATACCCGGGGGTCCCTCCCCCGAACCCCGAGATGAGGAGATGCCAGAGCTCGGTCCTTTCGAAGCCATCAATACAGCACTGCAGAGTTCTCCGAGGTGGTAAGTGCTTGGGGGGGGGAGGGGGGAGCACAATGCGGGGGAGGGGTCTCCTCCAGTAACCCCTTGCCCATCACCCCCCCCCTTCAGGCTGCCGCCCAGCACAGAGCTGCCCCCTGCCTCTGAGTTTGATCAGTTCCTGCAGGAAATGTCTCTGGAGGACCCCACGTTGTGCCCCCCCTTCACGCCCTCCCCGCAACGCAGTGCATACCCCAACCCCACTGCATCCTACTGGGGGTTGGGGGAATCCCGTTGGGATGACAGCGTCCGCCCGGGGCACGTGTGAGGGGTGGGAAAGGGGGGGCATCGCGCTGTGCCCCCCCCCCCCCCACACACACACACCGCCCCATTGAGTTGCATGGACTTGGCACAAATTGCGCAGGGGAGGGAGGAGTCGGGGGGGGGACGACAGCATTTGGATACCACTCTGTCCCCCCCCTCCCGTGCACGCGCTGCACTTTGAAGCACAGAGCCACAGCCCCAGGTGCTGGGGGGGTTGGGGGGCAGGCAGGGGGGGGTTCCCATAGTCTCGCACAATGACCCCCACCCACATCACCACCCCAACCCACTCTGCCGGGCTCAGCCTCTGCGGGGGCTGTGATGACTCATTCTTGAGGCGGGGGGGCCGTGCCAGCACAGTGCTCAGCCCCCTCCTCCTGAGGGGGGGGGGGCAGGAGGGCAACAGAACCCCCCACCCCGCCATAGAGCCACAAAGCCCCACACACCCAAGGCCGGCGCTTGCTTTGGGGTCTGTTAGCTGTCCCCCCCCAGCCCAGAGCAGCGTAAGGAGTGGGGGGGAGATGGGGGAGGGGGGGAAGCGGGGGTGGGGCAGGACTATAAGCCGTAAAATAAAGTTTTATTCCAAAATAACAAAATAAATAATCTACTGTACACGTTACAAAGGAATTGTCGCTAATGCTCTAAAAAGACACCACGCAGTCCTACGGGGGGGGGACCCCGGGATAGGGGAGGGGGTGGGGCGGGCATAGCACCCCAGCGCCCGTCTAACACCTGCGGTGCGCTGGGGGGGATGGTACCAGTGTGACCCCTCCCCATCACATGGACCCGGAGTGGGCTGTGCATGGGGGGGGGGGGGGCACCGAGCGGGGTTTGCTGTGGGGTTATGTACAGTGGGGTGAGTGCATGCGGGGGGGGGCGGCGGTGCATGTGCAAATATGGGGGGGAGGGGGGACGACAGCACGTGCGTGCGCTGCGGGGGCTGCGTGCCAGCACCAATGGTGTGGGCGGCTGCACGAGGCGATGAATGGCCTTGGGGGGGCGGAGGGGGGGCTCTGCACATCGAGCTTCAGTCCATGGGGGGGGGGTCCCGTGCTCAAAACATGGATGGAGGGGGGAATATTGCTGCTGCGGGATGGGGGTGCCCGCTGCGGCTGAGGTAACCGTGCGGGGGGGTGGGATGTGGGGGGCAGTAGTGGAGCCCCCCCATCCGGCACCCATTGCCCCACTGCTGCTGGCCCCCCGGCTCTCCGCCCGTTATTGCTTCGTTAGTCGTGGGGGGGGAGAGGGGGAAAGGTGAGGGGCGCGGGGCTTCACTGCCGGCTGTTTTCCTGCTCCACCTTGATGGTGCCGCGGGGAGGATCTGGGGGGGCCGGGGGTCCGCGCTCTGCCAATCCGTCCTCGAACTCTGCGGAGAGAGAAGGGTCAGAGCCCAGTGAGTGCCGGAGGGAGGCAGCTCCAGCAGCCCCCGCGGGCTCCATGAGGCCGGGGGGGGCTCGCAAGGGACGGGGGGGGGAGGGGGGGGGCAGGATGGGGCACACCTGGAGGGGGGCTCACGTGAGGGCTCCCCTGGGGCTGGGATGGGGGGTAGGGGGGGGCTCACCTGGGGGTTTCCCAGGCAGGCAGGGGCTGAGCCGCCCCACGCGTTCGTGGGAGACCAATCGCGCCAGGCGCAGCCCCTCATCCATCAGCGTCTGCTGCAGAATGTGCCGGCTCCAAAGCCCGTGCGGGGGGAGCGCGAGGGGCGCATCGGGGGCAGCGCCGGGCGGGGGGGTCAGCCGGGGACAGAGCCCCGCCGCTGCGAAGAGAGGGAAAGGGTCACCCCGGGGGGCTCGGGGAGGGAGGGGGGAGGGCCGCCATCTGCCCCACACTGCCCCCCACTCACCCTGCGCGTGGCCGTCCAGGCTCTCTCCGGCCGCTCCCCCCGCATCCTCCTCACTGCCGACTCGGTATGGGGGTGCGTGGAGGTCCGATCCCAGCGGGGGGGGGTCGGGGCGGCTCTGCTCCCCCACCTGCACGGAGCACACGGGTGAGCGCCGGGCCCCCCCCCACCTCCCGCATACAGCCCCGAGCGCACCGAGCCGTCACACCTACGTGTGGGCGACCGCTGCCCACGCTCACAGCTGTGCATGCACGCACACGCGTGTGCACCCCCGGTGCACGGATCCCCCCTCCCCCTCCGCATACAGCCCTGCACCCACCTCCTGTTTGAGCCGCTTGGCCGCGCTGGCCCCGCCGTCCTCGGGCTGCGCCCTGTGCGGGTGGGAGCACAAAGGGCTGCGTCAGTGCGGGGGCAGCACCGCACGGTTCCCCCCCTACGCTGCGGGGCGGTGCTGTGGGGCGCAGCGGGTTGTGGCACAGATGGAACCAAAGCGGGGGGGGCACAGGGAGCAGAACAGCGCCAGTAGAGGGAGGGGAAGGGAGCTCGGGACTGGGGAGAACTCAGGATGGGGGGATTCAGTATGGGGGGTTCCCCCTCGATCTCCAGCAGCATCCTCTATGCTGTGCCTCCCTCCGCCCCCCAAACCCGCACAATGAGGCACCAAACTGCCTCAGCAATGGAAAGGGGAACTGGCGGCCCCCACCCCCGCCCGGAATTGCCGGCGGTGAAGGTGGTGCTGGTGGGGCAGCTCCCATGGGGGGAATCCCACGTGTGGGCTGCGGGGGAGGGGAAGGAGGCGATGCTGGGGGACCCCGGCGCTCACCTGGACACCTTGAGCGAGGACAGGTAGGTGCTCTCCCTCGCGACCTGTCGCGACAGCGAGAAGAGCTCAACGCGCCGCAGCAGCAGCGAATTGTCCCGCAGGCAAAACTGCGCAGCCGCCTCGTTGATGATGAGCTGCGGGCACAGAGCCGTGAGCGGCACCGAGGGGGGCACAGCGAGCCCCCAGCCCGGCACGTCCCCCCCATTCCCTGTGGGGCACCCCCACCCCGACCCCCACCTCGTGCAGCGTCAGCTGTTTGCCCTCCCGGCGCCGCGCATCACCGCGGCCGTAGATCGCGCTGTGCCGCCGGATCTCCTCTTCCTTCTGCCGGTCGCCGTCTTCCAGCTGGAAGATGTGCCCGACGGCTTTGGCCAACTTCTTATTGAGCTTCAGCAGAGCACGCAGCTCCGCGTCCCCCCCTCGGGGGCAGCTCTGCAGCAGCCGCTCGACGCTCTCCGCCACCGTCCGCACCAACTCCGGCTCCAACACGTCGCCGCCCGACGGCTGCTCGGTGCCCCCCGGGGAGAAGGGAGGAGCGCCCGGCTCCTCATCCCCACCGCCCTCTGATTCGGGGGTGCTCCTACCCGGCCACGGAGGCACCCCCGACGGCGACAGCTTCTCCGGGGGTTCCGTGGGGCTGCGAGCGGGGGGCGTCCCCGAACTTCCCCCCCCTTTCCCCGCAGCCTCGCTGGGGCTGGCGTGCCCGTTGCTGAGCGACTTGCGCCCGCTCCCGTCGGACAGCTTGAAGAGAGGGATGCTGCTGACGGGCACGGCCGGCACCGGCTGGCTGAAGAGCCCCGGGTTGGACGCCCACTCTCGCAGTGCCTTCTGCAGGCGGCGGACGTGCAGCGGTTTGGTGGCCATGCCCACCAGCGCCATGATCTCCAGGAACTCCTCCTCGCCCGCCTCGCACAGCTGCTGCACGTCGTCGCCTCCTTGCTGGATGAAGGTCTCGTAGTAGCCCAGCAGGTTGGCACGCTGCAGCACCCGGTACAGCTGCAGCTCCCCCAGCGTGCGAGGCACAGCCATGGCGCGCCTGTGGGACAGACAGACAGCGTGACGGACGGACACCCCCACAACCCCCGGGTCTGAGCTGCGCCCCTCCCCAAACACACCTTTTGGCCCGGGGGCACTCGGGCTCCATCGAGCATCCAGAGCCACACGTGCAACCCAGGCCGCACCCACAGCTGCCCCGACCCTAACGCAGACACGAGTGGGGCCCCACTGGGGAGAACTGGGAGCCCCCCCCCCGCTCCCATCCCACACCTCACGGCTCCACCCGTGCCCCCACCGCTGGGACGCCGCTTAGGGCAGAACACACCCAGGGCTGCCCCAGTCCTTCCCAACCCCACGGGGACAGCAATGTCCCAGCAAGCCCAGCCCCCCCCCACCCTTTGGCCTGGAGGTGCCCAGAGGGCTCTGCAGACCCCACCGGGCACTCAGGCCCACGCGTGGTCCCTGGGCCAGGCTGGACCCCACACCCACATCTCCCCTGATCCCAACACGGTCACGAGTGTGGCCCCACGGCAAAGCTGTGAACCCCCCCCCACCATTCACACATCACGGACCCACTCGTGCCCCCAGCCCACGTGGAGCAAAACACATCCAGGGCTGCCCCGACCCTCCCCCAACCCCACGGGTACAGCGATGTCACGGCGCACCCCCCGAACCCCCGCCACCCCCCGCTTTCTCCCCCTCCCCCCCCGCTCGCTCACCGCGGGCTGCAGCCCCGTCCGGCCGCTACGCGCGCCCCGTGGGCATGGACGGACCGTTCCAGGGGGCTCGGGAATCCCGGGGGGTGTTCGGGGGTCCCGCGGCCGCGCCGTGCGCGTTCGCTCCGCCGCGCCGCGCCGCTCTGCGCGCCGCCCACACGGGCGGTACCGAGAAATAGCAGCGGCCCCGGCTGCGGCGCGGCGTGGGAGGCTCCGGAGGCGGATCCCGCGGCTGCCGCCCCCGCTGAGCGCGGCGTGGGAGGCGGCAGCGAGGAGGGGGGGAACCGTAGGACCGCCTTATCCCCCCAACCGAACCGGGACGGGAGGGAGCGGGTGCACTCAGGGCGTGCGGCGGCACCGGGGGTCCCGTCAGGCAGAGCGCGGAGAACCGACGGAGAGCAGCGAGGAAGCGGGTTGGGGTGCCGGGCGGGCGCTGCTCGGGGCAACCGGAGCCTGCGGGGGGGACACCCGAATTTCAGAGAGCACGGCTGTCACCAGGGGTGTCGGTGCTACACACCCCTGCAGCCCCGTGCCGCCTTCCGGCTGTGGGACCGCCGCGGGTTCCGAGCACCGCCGCTCAGCCTCCGGCGGGGGGGAGGAAGGAAGGGGGACTTCAGAGCGAGCAGCCCCGTGCGGAGCGGGTTCGGTCCGGCCCGGTTGGAGTGGAGGAATCTGTCAGCCCCCCCCCCAGCACCCCGTGGGCATCGCCCCGACCCCCCCCCCGGCTTCAGCCCGGCTCTATTTATACCGCGCCGGCGCCACCGCCCCCGCGCCCTCTGCCCCGCGTGGGGGGGGACGCGACAGCCCAGCGCCGCGTTCCGGGGCTGTCGGGGGACGGTGGGGGTCCCGCCCCGCTCCATCCCCATAGCGCAGCGCCGCTCCGCACCCCCCACCCCACAGACCCCCCACGGCCGAGCTGTCCCAGCTCCCCCCCCGCCCCCCTCCCCGCTCCGGCCGTTCCCAGGCTGCCCCCGGCTGACGCACATCCTCCGCCCACGGCCCCGCCGCTTCCCGGCTCCGCCGCCCACGACCCGGGGGGGCCGCCCGAGCCCGATTCGCCCACGGAGCCGAGCGCCGGGGGGGCGGGGGAGGCTGCTGAGCACGGCCGGTGCTCCCCCCCGCCCCTCCTGAGCCGCCCCCTCCCCACGCTGGGGGTCCCGGGTGGGCATCACGCAGCCGAGCGGAGCCCGGTGCAGGGGCCGCTGCCCCGCGCCCCGCAGAGCCCCCCACGCAAACAACGAGGTGCCGCCTCCTGATAGGCGGAGCCGCTTGTCAATCAAGCCGGCTTGGAGGAGAGGGGCGGGAGAGCCGAGGCTGAGCGCTGATTGGCTAAGGTGGATGCCTGTCAAACTCGTTGCTAAGGTGGGGCTCGCGGTTGCTATGGTGTGGGCCGGCTTCGAGATTGAGCGGAGCTCGTGGTGGTCACCTCGGTAACTGTGGGCGGGACCAAATCCTGATCCTGCTTAGGCTATGCTGATAGGTCGAATGCACTGTCAGTCAACACTGCAGGCGACGAGGATCTCGCGAAGCCGCCTTCCTATTGGTCTCTTTAGCCGTCACCGATTGATGACATCATACGGGCTTCGCGCTCTCATTGGATGCTGCCTTGTACTCCGTTGCCGTCCGCAGTGTGGGTGGGGCGGCGGAAGCGGAAGTTGGCGGGGACGCCATGGCGGGAGGGATGAAAGCGGTCCCGGGGCGGCGGCGGATCCTGGGCGCGTTGCTGCTGCTGCTGCTCCTACTGTCGCCTCCGCTAGGCGGTGCAGGTGCGCGGTGTGATTTTACACGGGGCCCTCCCGGGCGGGGAGCAGCGTCCCCATGGGGCGCTGGATGGCGTCGTAGGTCCGGCCACGCGCAACGCTCCAGCCTGAGGGGCCTCGAGTGGGGTTGAGGGGTCTGGGGGGCTCCGGGGGAGCAGGAGCGGTCGTGGGGTGATCCAGCGCGTCCCGGCTGAGGGCTCGTCCTGCTCCACCGCGAGTGCACGGTGGGGTCCCTCGGGAGGAGAGCACCCTGCAGTCGGACGGGTGGCAGCGGGCTCTAGCGTTCCCGTTGCGTTTCTGAGTTTTCCTCCTCTGCACTGTGAAGGTGATGGGGCGGAGGTGATCGCGCTGCGGGAGGGCTCTGAGCGCTGCCACACCACCTCGCACCACTTCTGCTACACCAACGTGTACAGCCCCTGCTGGCGAGACATCTGGACCAGGATGCAGGTGAGGGGAGGTGGGATTTCCGACCCAGCTCCCGGGCCACAGGGCTGAGCCCACCCTGAAGATGTCCACGTCTGCTTTCTCCCCCTACACAGATCCGGGTGAACAGCAACCACGTGATCCGTGTCACCCAGGTGGGCAGCGAGGAGGAGTTGAGGGAGTTGGAGGAGTCCAAGGTGTGGAATTTCCTCTCCTCCCTACTGAGGGAGAAGCTGAACAGCACCAACATCGACATGGATCTCTACAGCAACAAAACCTGCCTGAAGGTTGAGCTGCTAGAGGCTGACACCAGATACTGCATTGTGCTGTCCCGCTGTACGTTGAGTCTGTGGGCAGTGGGTCCTCCCATAAGGGACAGCAAGCTTGTGCTGCTGCATACAGTAAAGAAAAATGGGCTTGCAGAGGAGGAATACTTGGATACAGAATGGGAGGGACACGGGGCACTTGTCAGAGCTTTGCCTCAGGCATTGCCTCTCCTTGCTTGCTTCAGTATGTCAGAATGGAGCTTGCACTCAGCTCACCGTGCTGGGATTTCTCCTAACCTGGGCTTGTTCTTCTTCCAGGGTTTGACCCTAAACTGTTCCTGGTTTTCTTCCTGGGCCTGTTGTTGTTCTTCTGTGGGGACATGCTGAGCAGGTGAGTTACCTCGTGTCCACTGTGAGTTGGATTTGCAGAGTGGCTCCTTTGTGTGCGTGCTGTGGGAGGACAGAGTATTTATGTCTGCTTCTCTGAGCCTGCAGGGCTTGCCAGGCCTCACTCCATGAGCTCTATGGGCCTCTGCACAATTTCCCTATGAAATTTTGGGAATGTGAGGTGCCTTTCTGTTGGCACTGGGTGCTGGGATGCTCAGCCTACATGCTCCCAGGGTTTACTGCCAGCAGATATGTTTGTGCATAGACATCATCTCACAAGCTGTGAAACAACCTTGTGCACGTGTGATCTCTGCAGGAGCCAGCTCTTCTTCTACTCAGCTGGGATAAGCATTGGCTTGCTGGCCTCGCTGCTCATCCTCATCTATGTGATGTCCAAGGCCATGCCCAAGGTGAGCAAAACTCTGGGTGATAGATTTTGTGGCCTTGTTCTGTTTTGTTGTGGATCTGGTCTCACACAGAGCAGGGTGTAGTAGTTGAAGGGATGCAGCCATCAATATCTTCTGCCAACAGCCTCTCTTGATTCTCATGTTTCCTCTCCTAGAAAAGTCCTGTTTACTTCCTGCTGCTAGGAGGCTGGTCCTTTTCCCTGTACCTGCTTCAGCTGGTTTTCAAGAACCTGCGGGAGATATGCATGTCCTACTGGCAGTACCTGCTGGGTAGGTGTGGGCTCTCAGACCCACCAGTTCACCACATGATGTGGCTTTTTCTGGAGCTTCAGCACGCTGGTGGGAAATGTTGGTGCCTCCTGCTGTCCTCATTGCAGCTGATGCTGTCTTTGAGCTCCTGAGAGGGGGAAACTGCAGCACTAGGTTTGGCTGCAGCCCTGCCAGGCACTGCTCAGCATCTCTAGGTTGAGGCAGTGCCATAGGAGGACCCCGTGCCTGATTCCTCTGCTCTCCTGCAGGCTACCTGCTGCTCATGGGCTTTGTGAGCTTTGGAGTGTGCTACAGGTACGGCCCGCTGGAGAATGAGCGCAGCATCAACCTGCTCTCCTGGGCCCTGCAGCTCCTGGGCCTGGCACTGATATATTTGGGCATCCAGATCCGCCCCATCGCCCTGGCCTTGATGCTCATTGCTGTCTGCACCAAGAACAAGGACTACCCCCTGCAGTGGATCTATGGTGTCTACAAGTGAGTGTTTGCTGCTGACTCTCAGTTCCCCAGTCAGGGTGAGCTGCTACACAGGACCTACATTGCAAGACCAGGGTGTTCTTGCTGGGGTGGGAACACAGGGAAGGTTGTGTTCCTCCTCCCCAGGTTGGTGTGATGCAGCATCCCACTCCTCACAGCTGGGGGGAGGGGTCTCTCTCAGGAGCAAGATGCAGAGGCCAGAGGGATGTGCTGTGCGCTGCTCCTGACGCTGTTCCTGGGGGCCCAGTCTGGGCAATAATCAGTGCCATTCTGCTGGTAGGAGAGCACAGAGTGCCCGGCTGGGGCCGAGCCCCCCTCGCCTGCTGACCGAAGAGGAATATCGTGTTCAGGGTGAAGTGGAGACACGTAAGGCCCTCGAGGAGCTTCGAAACTACTGCAGAAGCCCGGATTTCTCTGCCTGGACTGCAGTGTCCCGCATCCAATCTCCCAAAAGGTAACATCCCCTGGGAGTGAGGTGGCCAATCTCATCTGGAAGTTCACAGTTGCTCCATGCTGCCACCTGTGGCTTTAGAGAAAGGGAGACTGAGGTACTGAAGATCCCTGCGGTGTGGAAGCAGGGCATGCAGCAAAGCAAGGACAGATAACTCCAGTCCTGACCCAGCCTTCTCTATGCTGGATGCAGCTCTGCCCATGGCTAGGCATGCACAATGAGTGCTCAAAGCCATTCCCTCATGCCAGGACACTCTGATGTAACCACACAGTGTTTCTTTGCTGCTTCTTCCCAGGTTTGCTGAGTTTGTGGGTGGTGCCTCTCACCTCACTGCCAGCGAGGTGTCCTTCCATGAGCAGGAGTACGGCCTGGGCGGGGTGTTCCTCGAGGAGCAGCTTTTTGAGGAGGACGAGGAGGAAGACTTTCTCTATGGAGAGGCAGCACGAGCTGCTTGTGGTCCCACAACCCACCTGACTGCTGATTGAGGTCAGCTGCCCCACAACCACAAGGGAGAGCAGCAAAACTGCTGTGGCTCCTCACATCCCTGACACCTGCAGTGTCCAAAACCCTCTGTTCAGGGCTGAGCTGGTGTTGCTGTGCCCAGCACCTCCGATTCCACCCCGAGCTGGGCTGCTGCAAGCCTGGCTCTGCTGCAGAGCTGCTAGGAGGATGGAGGGAGCTGACTTCTTCCCAGGGTAACTCCTACCAGCTGAGGCACAAAAGCTTTTATCAGTGCAGCTCTCATTGGCAGAAGGGGGCAGTGAGCTGACTCTGGTGGGGACACTGAGATCTGCGCTGCTGGTGTGGCGCACTGTTCCTGACTGGAGGTGGACTGGAGCCATCCTGGTTCTTGGTGCATTTCATTGTGGTGCACACGTTGTAGGGGCTTCCTGTGGGGCACACTGAGCCCAGCCCTGTGCCCCAGTGCTGCTGCCATAGGGGACAGAAGGAGCCGCTCTGCTCTGCTCTGCTTTGCTCTGCTCTGGGTGCCCACACCCTCTCTCTGCCAAGGGCATCTCTGCCTTTCAGGGTGTGGATGGAGCAAAAGGTCCATCTCATGTGCGTGTCCCTGCAGGGATGACACATTCATAAGGGGAACTTTGGACCTCTCCTGACAGTACCTGCGTGCTCAGCACCTGCTTGCTGCCAGGCTGCTCCTCCTCGTGCTGCTGCTCACCAAAGGTGCCAGAGGGCTCCAGCTGTGACTCTGCCTTGTTTTAATACCAAAAACCCTGTGCTTCCTGGGCAGAGATGCAGCTCTGAAGGCTCCTCTGTCTCAGTGCAGAGCTCAAGGAACACTTTTGAAGGTGCCTGTGATAGGGGTCCTGCTCCCAGTGTGTGGGAGCTGCTGCTGCTCTCTGCTTTCAGCCCTCTGGCCTCAGGGGCTGTTCCCACAATGCAGGGTGGGATCTTTGCTGCTGGCAGTTGGGACAGTACAAACTTTGACAAAGCGCAAGCACAGAGGAAATGCCCCACTCTATGCAACATTTTAGCAATAAACCAGCCCTCCTCTAGCCTTACTGCCCTCCTGCTGCTTCCTAAGTGCCCCTCGCTTGTGCTGCTGCCCCTGGCTTTTCTGTCCAGTTGTTTCTGTCCCAGGTTTTCTTCCCCTGCCCCCCTGTTTTGGTGCAAGCAACCTCTATGGATGCATCTCCTCCCCCTCCCCCCCGTCCATTTCATGTGGCTAAGGCAGACTGATGATTGTATTTTTTAATAAAAGTGTATTTTCATGACTGTGAGTCTCATTTGTCCACTCGTTCTGCTCTCCTCTGCCCACTGCAGGGCCCTTTGCTGGCAGCCCAGGATCAGACGTCTTCCCGGGAGTGGCCCGGCTGCTGCCAGCTCTGTACCTTGCCCCGGTTTCCCGGAGCCCCGGGAGGAAGCTCCTTTTGTTTGCTCGGCCACAATTGCATTTCTCTGCTTGTTCCTGCTGCGGGGAGGTGGCAGCGCTGCGGGCCGGGACCCCGCACAGGTCTGCGAGCTTTGGCTCGGGGCTGCTTCTGCTGCGTGCCTCAGTTTCCCTGCCCCGAGGGAGGGCTCTCGGCCCCCGCCCCTTCGTGGGCCGGACGGGGCCAATCCCAGTGTGGGTCCTGACCGGGAGGCAGCCCCGGTTCGGCCACTCCCGCAGCCGGCGTCCCGCAAGCCGCAGGTGAGAGGCGACCCATCGCTCCCGGCAGGGGTACCGCGCCCGGGGGGGGCTGGGAGGTGGCACAACGGGACCCCGAGCCCCGGCCCTGCGGGGAATCCCGGCGCTCCCCGGTGCTGCAGGGGGCTCTGGCTCCAAACTCCCCCCCCCCCCCCCCGCCTCCGTCGTCGAGGCTCTCTGTGCCGCTCCCGGCTCGGAGGACGCTGCAGCCCCCTGCGGGGTCTCGGTCAGCCCCGTTCTGCTCGACGGCTGCTGCCACCGCCCCCCTCCCCCTCCCCGCCTCTTCGCCACCCCCCGCCCGTGAACTTTCCCCGACCCCGACGGCAGGGCTGGGTTTACAGCCCCGGGAAGGTGAAGGTGAAGCGGGGCTGAAGGTCGCCGGCATCGCACCAGGTGAGGGCGGGGGTTGGGCGGAGCCGCGACCCCCCAGGTGTCCACCCCAGCCCCGAGCTCAGCTCCCCCCGGCCCGGAAGGAGGGAGGAAGCGGAGTCTGAATTAATCCCAGCCCCAAGAATAGGGCCCAGGTGTCCCCGCTTCCTGCCGGCTCCGCGCTTCTCCCAGAGCTGCCCTGAAGCCTCGAAGAGGAGGGGGGTACCCAGGGCAGCCCCCACCGCTCTGCCCCAGGCTCCGCGCAGCCCCCAGCCATGGAAGCCACCACCTCTCTGCTGGATGCTGCGGCCGTCGGGGATCTGGTGATGCTGGACCCGCTCAGCGAGGAGGCCCTGCTCCGCACCCTGCAGGAGCGCTTCAGCCGCGAGGAAATCTACGTAGGCACCGGGATGCGGGGATGAGGAGGGGAGCGGGGCTTGGGGAGGGGGTAAAGCGGGAGGTACAGGGTCTGGGATGGCAAACAGAGGTGGATATGGGGTCTGGGATGGGGAGAGGGATGGATATGGGGTCTGCAGTGGGGAGCAAAGATGGGGTTTCAGGGACTGGGATGGGGAGGAGGGGTGGGTATCGGTTCTGGGATGGGGATGAGGAGTGGGTAGAGGGTTTGGGGTGGGGATCAGGGATGGATACAGGGTCTGGGATGGGGAACAAAGATGGGGTATGGAGTCTGGGATAGGGATGAGGATATGGAGTCTGGAATGGGGTGGGAGCAGACTGCTCTGTCCTGGCCCTGCACTCACACCGCCACTCACCTGCAGACATACATTGGGGAGGTGGTGATCTCAGTGAACCCCTACAAACCATTGCCCATCTACACCCCCGAGAAGGTGGAGGAGTACCACAACTGCAACTTCTTTGCCGTGAAACCCCACATGTGAGCACAGAGCTGCTGTTAACCCTCAGTCCTACCAAGGCTCCTGAGTTCCCCCCCAAGACCCCCCAAGCCCCTTTCTGAGTTCCACTTACCCACAGTTATGCCATTGCTGATGATGCATATTGCTCGCTGCGGGACCGGGACCGGGACCAATGCATCCTCATCACTGGTGAAAGTGGAGCTGGCAAGACAGGTAGGGTGGGCTGGGGGCTGCAGGGCTGCAGGATAGGGGGGTCCAAGGTCCCAGGGCTGACATCCCCATTGCAGAGGCCAGCAAGCTGGTGATGTCCTACGTGGCGGCCGTGAGCAGCAAAGGGGAGGAGGTGGACAAAGTGAAGGAGCAGCTGCTGCAGTCCAACCCTGTGCTGGAGGGTGAGTGCCCCACATACCCCAAGACTCATCACCCCCCCCCAAAACTGCATCACCTAGTGCTGCATAATCCCATCCTCCTCCTCCACAGCCTTTGGGAACGCCAAAACCATCCGCAATGACAATTCCTCCCGATTTGTGAGTGAGCGGGGAGGGGGTGTGGGGAGGGGTCCCCCCTGGGGCCCACTCACCCCGACCCCATCCCCATCCTTCAGGGCAAATACATGGATGTGGAGTTCGACTTCAAGGGAGATCCTCTGGGAGGGGTCATCACTAACTGTCAGTGCTGTCCCCTCCCCTCTCCCCCCCGGTGGTCTCAGCCTCCCCTGAGCTGCAGTTATACTCATCCCCCCTTCCCCCCCCCAAACCCTGACAGATCTGCTGGAGAAATCCCGCATCGTCCGCCACGTGAAGGGCGAGAGGAATTTCCACATCTTCTACCAGCTGCTGGCGGGGGGCTCAGCACAGCTGCTCCGTACGTCCCAACATGGAGCTGGGGGGGCTGGGGAGGAAATGCCCCGTCTTGGGGACTATGGCTGAGATTCCAACCCCCTCACCCCCACCGCAGAGAAGCTGAAGCTGCGTCCGGACTGCAGCTACTATGGTTACCTGAACCGTGAGAAGTCAGTGCTGCCCGGCATGGATGATGCCGCCAACTTCCGTGCCATGCAGGTACGGGGGCATGACCCCTCCCCCTGCTCCCCAAACACCCCATGGCTGCCCCCCTCCTTTCCCTTCCCCCCAGGATGCCATGGCGATCATCGGCTTCACACCCGCTGAGGTGACGGCGCTGCTGGAGGTGACAGCTGTGGTGCTCAAACTGGGCAACGTGGAGCTGAGCAGCTGCTTCCAGGCCAGCGGGATGGAGGCATCCAGCATCACCGAGCCACGGGGTATGGTGGGGCAGGGGGGATAGATGGGACCCCCCCCCCATGATCCCCGCAGAGCCTCAGCACCGCTTTGTTCCGCGCAGAGCTGCAGGAGATCAGCCAGCTGATCGGGCTGGACCCCAGCACTCTGGAGCAGGCGCTGTGCTCACGCACTGTGAAGGTGCGGGATGAGAGCGTGCTGACTGCGCTCAGCGTCTCCCAGGTGAGCAGGGATTCCCCCCCCCCCCTCTTAGGCTCACACCCCAGGACTCCCTGTGAGCCCCCCTCCCCTCTCCCCAGGGCTACTACGGCCGTGATGCATTGGCCAAGAACATCTACAGCCGCCTGTTCGACTGGCTGGTGAACCGCATCAACACCAGCATCAAGGTGAGCCCCCAGACAACCCCAGAGCCGTGTGCCGACCCCCCCTGACAGGGATGTGGCTCAGTCTCTCTGTGCCCCAGGTGAAGCCAGGCAAGCAGAGGAAGGTGATGGGAGTCCTGGATATCTACGGCTTCGAGATCTTCCAGGTGAGGAGCAGCAGGAGGGCTGTGGGGTGGGGGTCTGCAGGAGGGATGTGGGGGGCGGGGTCTCCAGCACAGATCTGCCATTCGGGTCGCTTATCTCATAGGACAATGGCTTCGAGCAGTTCATCATCAACTACTGCAATGAGAAGCTGCAGCAGATCTTCATCCTGATGACGCTGAAGGAGGAGCAGGAGGAATATGTCCGAGAGGTAATGCTGACCCCAAAGGGATGCGGCTCTGGGGAGCCTCAGTGGGATGGGGAAGCGCCTCAGACGGCCCCACAGCACGTCCCTTCCTCACCGCCCCCCACCGGGAGAGCAACTCAATGGCAGGAAGGCGGGGAGGGATTCGGGATCCCCGTCTCGGCGGCCGGACGTCCGCTTCCTGCCCAACACCAACAGGGGGTGCCCATGGAGCAGGGTTTGTGCATGACACCCCTCTGCTCCCAGGGCATCCAGTGGACGCCAGTGGAGTTTTTCGACAACAGCATCATCTGCGACCTCATTGAGAACGTGAGTTCCTACCCCCGGTGTGGGGCCTCCAGGTCCTGAGGTGGCTCAGTGGGGCCGATGCTCTGCGCTTGGGCATTTTGGGGCAGTTTTGGGGTGGGCTGGGGGTGATGCTGTCCCCTTGCGGCACAGAGCAAAGTTGGGATCCTGGCCATGCTGGACGAGGAGTGCCTGCGGCCCGGCACCGTGAATGAGGACACCTTCATCACCAAACTGAACCAGATCTTCGCCTCCCACAAACGCTATGAGAGCAAAGAGACGCTGAACGCCAAACACGTCACCGACATCAGCCTGCCGCTGCGCTGCTTCCGCATCCACCACTATGCTGGGAAGGTGCAGGGCACCCACAGCCCCATCCCTGGGGAAAAGCAGGGCACCCAGTCCTCATCCCAGCCTTTCCACGGGGCTGGGGCACACACTGGCCCTGCTCCCACTCCCCTGACCCAGTCCTCATCCCAGCCTTTCCATGGCACTGACCCTGCTCCCATCCCAGGTGACCTACAACGTGACAGGCTTCATCGAGAAGAACAACGACCTGCTGTTCCGTGACCTGTCCCAGGCCATGTGGGCCGCCCGGCACACTCTGCTGCGCTCCCTCTTCCCCGAGGGTGACCCCCAAAGACCCTCCCTCAAACTGCCTCCCACCACCGGCTCCCAGTTCAAGGCATCCGTGGCGACGCTGATGAAGAACCTCTACTCCAAGAATCCCAACTACATCAGGTAGTGCCGGGCGGGACCACATGTGTGGGGGTAGACAGTGGGACCCCAACATGCCCACCGCTGCCCCTCTCCCTCCCCAGGTGCATCAAGCCCAACGACACCAAGACAGCAATGCTCTTCACTCCGGACCTGGTGCTGGCTCAGGTGCGCTACCTGGGGCTGATGGAGAACGTGCGGGTACGGCGTGCAGGCTACGCCTTCCGTCAGCTCTACCAGCCCTTCCTGAAGCGCTACAAGATGCTGAGCAGGAGGACCTGGCCCCACTGGACGGGCAGTGACAGGTCAGGGGGAGAAAGGGGGGGCTGGGCGGTTGCACATCCTGGAGCCCCACTGCTGTGGGGTGCAGGGTCTGAGCATCCCCGTGTGCTGCAGGGAAGGCACCGAGGTGCTGCTGGCAGAGCTGAAGTTCCCCTCCGAGGAGCTGGCATATGGCCACACCAAAATCTTCATCCGCTCACCGCGAACTGTGAGTGTGGGGTTGGGGGTCCTGGCTTTAGGGACGGGGGGTATGTGGGGTGAGTTCCTGCTCTGAGCCCCCCCAGTCCCTCTCTGAGCCTTCCATCCCCCCGTGGTCTCCGGGTGATACCACAGCCCTCAGCTCTGCTCCATCTGCAGCTCTTTGACCTGGAGAAGCGGCGCCAGCAGCGCGTGGCCGAGTTGGCCACCCTCATCCAGGCGATGTTCCGCGGTTGGCGCTGCAGGAAGCAGTACCAGCTGATGCGCAAGAGCCAAATCCTCATCTCCGCGTGGTTCCGCGGCCATGCGGTGAGGAGGAGGGTCCTGGCAGTGCTGCACCCTTCCCCATTCACCCCCTGGGCTGGGGGTATGGGGGGTCCATGGGTGTGACCCCCCCCGCTCCCCCTGCAGCAAAGGAACCGGTACAAGCAGATGAAGCGCTCGGTGCTGCTGCTGCAGGCGTATGCACGGGGCTGGAAGGTGAGCACTGTGCGCCATGTGGGCATTTGGGGCCACGCTCCAGGGCAGTGATGCTGTGGGGTTGGGGGGCTGGGGGGTCCTGCTCCCCCCAGGACCGTCTCACCCCACCTCCCTCCATCTCTCCTCCTGCCTTTCTCCCTTTCTCTCCCTCTCGCTCGCTATGCGTGTTGGTGTTTCCCTCTCCTCCTTTGGGCTCTTTGGGTTCTGGCTGTCCCTCTGCAGTCCCGCCGGCTCCTTCGGGAGCTGAAAGTTCAGCGCCGCCGTCATTTGGCCGCCAGCACCATTTCTGCATACTGGAAAGGGTATCAGGTAATGGGGTGAGCCACGCTGCGGGGCCACGCACCCCTGAGCTCCTCTGTCCTGCTGTCCTGCTGCGTCCGGGACTGTCTGTCTGTCTGCCCTGGATCTGCCCACCCTGTCGGGGCAGGGCTGTATGGGGAGGGGGGTGGGGGACACACCCAATGGGGAACATGGAGGGAGGGGGTCCCACCCCATGGGGTCCCACATCGCACTGACTCCCACTGTCCCCAGACCCGCAGGATGTACCGCCGCTACTTCCGCTCTGATGCCCGCACGCGTCTGTCCAACTTCATCTACCGGCGGATGGTGAGCACCGATGGGATCAGTGCCTTCCTGCCCCCCCACGGCTGTGCCCAGGGACCCCACCCACCCTTTGTGCCCCCCCCCCCAGGTACAGAAGTACCTCATGGGACTGCAGAAGAACCTCCCCCCGATGGCGGTGCTGGACCGGACCTGGCCCCCTGCACCCTATAAGTTCCTGTCCGACGCCAACCAGGAGCTGAAGGGCATCTTCTACCGCTGGAAGGTGGGGGTGGGATCCACGGGTCCCCATGGCAGTGGGGGTTTGGGAGCACTGCATCACCCGGTCCCCCTGCACTGCCCCATCTCTGCAGTGTAAGAAGTACCGGGAGCAGCTCTCCCCGCAGCAGCGCGCTGTGCTGCAGGACAAGCTGTGTGCCAGCGAGCTGTTCAAGGACAAGAAGGCGTTGTATGCCCAGAGGTGCGGTCACATGGGGGGCTGGGGGGGAAGCATGGGGGTCTCAGCTGATTCCCTCCCCCCCTCCTTCAATCCACAGCCTGCAGCAGCCCTTCCGTGGTGAGTACCTGGGCCTGACGCAGAACCGCAAGTACCAAAAGCTGCAGGCGGTGGCCAAGGATAAGCTGGTGATGGCCGAGGCGGTGCAGAAGGTGAACAGAGCCAACGGGAAGGTGAGCCCCGTCCCATGGGGGGTGTCGGGGGGGGGGGGGGGGGAGCGCAGGGCTGCTCTCACTGCCCCCCAACCCACAGACGGTGCCACGGCTGCTGCTGCTCACCACTGAGCACCTGGTGCTGGCCGACCCCAAAGCAGCACAGCCCAAAATGGTGCTCAGCCTCAGCGACATCCGCGGAGCCTCCGTCAGCCGCTTCTCCGATGGGCTGCTGGCTCTGCACCTCAAGGAGGTACGGTGCCACATGGAGGGGGGTGTGGGAGGGCAGCGGGGGCTGAGCGGCGCTGACCCCCCACAAAAACCCCACCCCGCCCCACAGACGTCCACTGCTGGGGGTAAAGGCGACCTCCTGCTGGTGAGCCCCCACCTCATCGAGCTCGTCACCCGCCTGCATCAGACCCTGATGGATGCCACCGCGCAGGCGCTGCCGCTGAGCATTGCCGACCAGTATGCGGGGCTGGGGGCGTGGCCTGTGGGGGCGTGGTCTACGTGGGCGTTTCCGGAAGGGGCGTGGTCTGGAAGGGGGCGTGACAGGGTGTGTTGGGAAGGGCGGGGTGGGAATCAGGTTGCTCATTGGGCAGGATGAGGGTGTGGCAGAGGGCGGGGCCAGATTGGAGGCAGGTCATTGGGCAGCAGGAGAGGCGTGGCCAGGCGTGTCCCCAGCCCACCCCCCATCTCCCCCAGGTTCTCCACACGGTTCCCGAAGGGCGACGTGGCCGTCACCGTGGTGGAGTCGGCCAAAGGCAGCAGCGACGTCCCAGTCTGCAAGAAACGCGGCAGCCACAAGATGGAGATCCTGGTTCACTGAGTGGGGGGAGGGGGGGGGGCTGGGGTCCACCACACCCCCCAGCACCACATGGGAACTGCTGCCATCCCATTAAATGTGTTCCAGTGTCCCTGTGTGGGGGCTGTCATGTGGAGGTGCCCCCGTCCACATTGCATACCAGGGTTGGGAGTGGGATGCAGCACAGAGCGCAGCACAGCACAGAGCCCCCCCCAACCCCCAGCTCTTTCCCTGCCGCCTGATTGCAGCGAGCTCTCGGCTCTGCCGTGATTGGAAAGGCCCCAAATTGCGGCCACTTTTCCCATTAAGTGAGAAAGCGGCGCCTGCATCCAAGCCGCAATTTCTGGGTGGATGGCACTGCGGTCCCCCATTCCCTGCCCCCATCCCCACTCCCCCTGCAAGACCCCCCCTCTGCAGCCCCCAGCTCTGTGCAGATCCCCACACCGCCCAAAGGGACCCCCGTTGCCACCGCTGCAGCGCTGGTCCTGGGAGTCCCCATGCAGCCCCCATCCCCTCCCACCTCCTTTTCTCTCCTGCACACGTCAGGCTCTGGGAGTGGGATTTTGGCTCTAGGACTGGGATTTTTCCCATCCCCACACGTCACCCGCGTTCTCTGGCATAGCTGACAGCTCCCGGTCACGTCAGCAGCTCCCAGGTGGGGCTGTGTCGTGCACGGGCACCATGTGCGGGCAGCGTGCACGTGGGGGGGGCACGTGCGTGTGCAGGGACACCTCGGGCTCGCCCCCCCCTCCCTGAGTCCCCCCCGGGGCTGTATCACCTCCCAGCACGGGGACCCATCGCCCATACATGGAGATGGGCAGCGTCGTAAACAAGCCCGGGGCACTGCTGCGCTTCGTGGCTGCCTCGCACCCGGCACCACACAAGTAGGTGTTATTAATTAATTAGGCCGGCTCTGGCCGGGCTCCGATTTAATTAACATCCCCGGCTTTGCAGATGCTGCCCTGCCCCGGGCGGCGCTGCCACGTGAGCAGCTGCGTTCCTGCTGCCATCCCACGGGGTCTGCAACTCATCCCAGTGCAGCGCTGGGGCTGGGCTCCCCCCACCCATAGACCCTCAGTCTGTGCAGCCGTGGGGCAGGGATGGGTATGTTCAGAGGGGGCTGAGCTCCACTCTGGGCCTGGGGTCACACACAGGGGGGACAGAGGGGACATGGCCACAGATGGGGCCACGCCTGGGAGCGCTCCTGTGGGCTGCACAGGACTGGGATGGGGCAGGAGGCACAGGGTCTATGAGGTCTGTGTGTTTGTGCACAGATGGATGGGCGTGCACCTCTCAGATGCGTGCATCCCATTCAGGTGTGCATCCCATACACACACACATGATCTCAGCTGAATCCCACAGCACCGTGAACCCCCCTACAGCCCTCCTGCATGGCAGACATGACCACCGGTGTGGCACAGCCGAGACACAGACAGCTCGCACTGCACACACACACACACACACACACACACTCACCATGAGGCTGTGGCACCACCAGACGTGCATCCCCCCATGCACGGGGCGCAGTGGTGTCCGCGTGCCACCCCAACCCCTGTGTGCCTGCGTGGGCCGTGTGCTGCAGTGCCTGGCGGTGTCACGGTGCCCGCGTGGGCGTGAAGTTGTGGGGTGGGGGTGCCACCCCCCGCGGCCCCCATTGGCGGCTCTCCTCTCGCCCACCCACGCCGTGCCACGGGCAGAGCCCCTTATTTAACTCCGCAGCGGCGGTGGGGCTTCATCTCCATCGGGCTGAGTGCGCTGAGAGCCATCGGTGCAGCCACCAGCGAGGTCACAGCCGGCGCTGCATCCCTGCACCCCTCACCACATCCCTGCACCAGGTACTGTGTCCCTGCACCCAGCACCAGGTACCTTGAGGCCTCTGGAGCAACCACTGCCTTTGCTCCTCACCCTACACAGGCTGGGGGGGCTCAGGGATGGGGGCACAGAGGGCTGAAGGCGCTGCTGGGATGTGGGGAGGGCTGGGGGCTCTGGGAGTGGGGCTGTCCATCAGTGCATGCAGCTGTGCATGTGTTGGTGATAATGTGGGGGTGTGAGTGTGCAGGGCTAACCTGTCTGTGGTCTGTGCATGTCCGTGCTCGGTCTCATGCACATTTTCACGTCCCTGCATGGCACAAACTGGGCATTAAGGTCACTGTCAGGTGGTGAGGGTCTCCCAGCTCTGAAGCAGAGCCACGTTCACACCCCCTGCATCCCCACAACACCACTCCTGCAGCATGCTCCCCACAGGCATCCCTGGGAACACACCCCCCCATAACACACCCCCTATAATGAGTCCCCCCTAACACATTCCCTATAACACATCCCCCATCACACGTCCTCCCAGGTTTTCCCCGTGCCTCCCCCCCCCACCACCCGTGTTGCGGTTCCTGCTCCTCTTGCAGCCGGGTGGGAGCCCCCAGCCCGCACCTCCTGGGTGGGGATTTGCTCCCAAAGCCGCTCGCTGCTCCCCACCCAAGTTCTGCTCCGGGTCCGATACCGACGCTGACGCCCCCTGACCCACAATCTCCGTAGGACGATGCGGAGCCGCGCGCTGCTGGCCGTGCTCGCCCTGGCGCTGCCGCTCGCCCTCTCCGCCCCGCCGGGCTCCGCGCCGCGCTCCCAGGTACGGCCGCACCGTCGGGGCTCGGGGGTGGTGGCACCGCACGGCTCCGCTCACCGCTCCGCTTCCCGCAGAGGGGTCCCGGCCCGGAACCGCTGCCCTGGAGATCCCGGGGCAGCCCGGGGGCCGCCGTCGCCGCTCTTCTGCAGTTACTGCGGGAGGAGGAGAACGGTGAGAGCGGGGCGGGGCGGGGTGCGGGGGGCCGGGAGGCGCTGGGGGGTCTCTCCCGGTCCCCGTGCGCGCCCCGACGGCAGCGCTCAGCGCCCGCTTCTGTCTCCCGCAGGTCCCCCGGCTCCCGCGCCTCCTCAGAAGCGTAAGTGCTGCCCGCCCCGCACCGCGCCCGGCCCCGCAGCGGAACCGAGGCGGGGCCCCGCGGAGAGCACAGCGCGGAGGGGGCCGGGCCGGGCCGGGCGGGCGCTGACGGCGCTCTCTCCGCAGGAGACATGCACGACTTCTTCGTGGGGCTCATGGGGAAACGGGCGGCGGAACCCGGGAGGGCGGCGGGCGGCGGCGGGGGCGCGGCCGAGACGGGACACGCTGAGCGCGGCCCCTCCGCCCGCTGCTCCCCAGGACCCCCCCCGGACGGCCTTCGGGTTGCCAGGTCCCCCCGCCCCACGCCGTGAGGAGCGGCCTCGACGGGGCGGACGGGACGCGGCGGAGCCGTCGCGGGAGCCCCGGGGCCGCGCCGAGAGCGGAACGCGCGTGTCCGAACCGCGCTGTACGCGCACCGCACGCATACAGCACCGCACAGCCCGGAGCCGCGCCCGCCTCTGTGTCTGCGCCGGGGTTTGGGGCGAGGGGAGGGGAGAGGAGGGGAGGAGCGCGCCGCTTATCGCGACCCTCCCCGTATCGCGACCCGGACCGCCCCGCGTTCCCCCCCGCAGTTCCCCTCCGGGCCGCTGCGGCGCTGTGGCCCCGTCGGAGCGGGCGGGCGGCGGAAGGCGGCTCCGGTGGCGGCGGGCGCTCGGAGCGGCGGGCGGAGGGCGGAGGGCGGGGCGGTGCCTTTGTGTGAGCGAGCGGGGATGGTGCGGGGCGCCGGGCGGGTAAGGAGCGGCCGCGAGGGGACGGGACCGACGGCCGCGCCCCCCAAGGGCCCCCCCGGCCCCGACCCCGCGGGGATCGCGGCGGCGCGGCCGTTCTCACGTCCCGGGGCCGTCGGGGCGCGTTGGGGGCGGCCCCCCCCCCGCAGAGCCGCGGTTTGTTGGGGGGAGGGGGTGGGGGGAGGTACCTTTCCTGACCGCGAGATGCGGACCTCGCTACGAGACCCACGGGAGGAGAGGGGGACGCGGACCGAGGGGGGGGTGGGGTGGCTGGGGCCGCCCCCACGAGCATCCCACGGCCCACGCCACCACCACCCCCCCCCAAAACCGGCGGCCTCGGGCACGTTTCGTCGGAAGGAGCCTCCGCGGAGCGGCCTCAGCGCAACTTTCACTGCGGGACGGAGTTTGGGAGGGGGTTGGGTGGCTTCCATTGAGCTCCTCAAGCCGGGGGGGCTGGGGGGGGAGTGGGGCTGGAAGCAGTGGGACTGCAGGCTGTTCCTCAGCACTGTGCTGTGGAGCCCATGGGCTGTGCTGGGAGTCGGGGCCAGATCCTGCCCAGGCAGAAGTGATGGGGGCTGCGGGTGGGGGGGGGCATGGATGGGTCCTGATGCAGACAGGAGCGCTCCTGGGGTGGCTGCAGAACCAACCTTGGCCCCAAGATGAGCAGTGAGGGCATCTGTGGGGCAACGCTGTTCCTCCTCGCTCTGCCCCAGCTGCATCTGAGAGCTGTGCCCATGGCACAGCGGGTGGAGCGTTGGAGTGATGTCTCCTCATCGAGGTTTTAACTTTTCTTCGTGTTTCCCCCCCAGAGCCCCTTGCCCTGCCACTTGCTGGATGCCGGGCAGCACCTGCTGCCCCCGCAGCTGATGAGGGCGTGAAGGAGCAGCTGAGCAGGAGAGGCCCCCCCAGCTGCTAAGATGGGCATGAGGATCAAACTGCACAGCACCAACCACCCCAACAACCTGCTGAAGGAGCTCAACAAGTGCCGCCTCTCCGAGACCATGTGCGACGTCACCATCCTGGTGGGCTCGCGCTCCTTCGCCGCGCACAAAGCCGTGCTGGCCTGCGCTGCTGGATACTTCCAGAACCTCTTCCTGAACACGGGGCTGGACACAGCACGCACCTACGTGGTGGACTTCATCACGCCCGCCAACTTTGAGAAGATCCTCAGCTTCGTGTACACCTCGGAGCTCTTCACCGATCTCATCAATGTGGGTGTTATCTATGAGGTGGCAGAGCGGCTGGGCATGGAGGACCTGCTGCGTGCCTGCCACTCCACCTTCCCCGACCTGGAGAGTGCGGCCATCCCCAAGCAGCCCCCCCTGACCTCAGGGGATGCCCGGCCCGGTGCTGTGGGCTGTGCTTCGGAGCAGAGCCCAGCGCTGGGGGACGCCCGGGGGAGTGCAGAGCACTTTGGTGTGGAGCGGGGCTACGTGCTGCACAGGGAGGGAGCGGGCAGCTACAAGGAGGAGGAGAGGAGCGATGGCGGCCAGGCTGTGCCCCTGCTGCAGCCCCCGCTGCCCCCCAAGGACGCAGAGCCGGGGCCGTTTGGTCCTGGTGCTGTCACAGCAGCGCAGCCCGGGTTGGGCAGTGGGAGCATCATGCAGAGCTCCGCGGGCTCCTGCCAGCAGTACAAGGTGCAGAGCAACGGCGACTATGGCAAAGGTGGGTTCTTCACGGCTGATTCATCCCTGGACATCTCCACGGGGAGCAACTCGTGTCCCAGCAACAGCGAGCACTGCAAGGAGCCGGGCTTCGTGCCGATGGACGAGCTGCAGCTGGAAGAGCTGGGCGAGGACGAGCTGCACTTCGAGGATGCCAGCGAGGAGCTGGGGCCGTCAGAAGAAGTGATCGAGCTGAGCGATGACAGCGAGGAGGAGTTGGCCTTCGAGAGCGACGGGCGCGACAGCAGAGCCATGCCCTGCCAGGTCTGCAAGAAGGTGCTGGAGCCCAACATCCAGCTGATCCGGCAGCACGCCCGCGACCACGTGGACCTGCTCACCGGGAACTGCAAGGTGTGCGAAACCCACTTCCAGGACCGCAACTCCAGGGTGACCCACGTGCTGTCCCACATCGGCATCTTCCTCTTCTCCTGCGACATGTGTGAGACCAAGTTCTTCACGCAGTGGCAGCTCACCCTGCACCGCAGGGATGGGGTCTTCGACAACAACGTGGTTGTGCATCCCAGCGACTCTCTGCCTGGCAAGGCGGGCGCCTTCACCGCAGGGTCGGGCGCGGATTTGGCATGCGCTGCATGCGGGAAACCTTTGGCCAAAGATTTCCATACCGTCCGCAACCACCTCCTGGACCACGTCAACCTGAAGAGCCAAACATGCGGCGTGTGCGACCAGCGGCATCTGAGCCTGTGCAGCCTGCTGTGGCACGCTTTGGCTCACCTGGGCATCGCCGTCTTCTCCTGCTCCGTGTGCGCCAGCAGCTTTGTGGACCGGCAGCTGCTGGAGAAGCACCTGGCTGTGCACCAGAGCGCCGAGGAGGCCCTGTTCCGCTGCCACTTCTGCGGGCAGAGCTTCAAGCTGGAGGCGGCGTATCGCTACCACGTCAGCCAGCACAAGTGCAGCAGTGGTGTGGATGCACGTCCCGGCTTTGGCGAGCGGCTGCAGCCGCAGAGCTTGCAGAAGAGGAAACTGCCCGAGGAGTTCTTGAGCGAGGAGCTGGCGCTGCAGAGCCAGCCAGGCAACAGCAAGTACAGCTGCAAGGTGTGCGGGAAGCGCTTTGCCCACACCAGTGAATTCAACTACCACCGGCGCATCCACACCGGGGAGAAGCCGTACCAGTGCAAGGTCTGCCACAAGTTCTTCCGCGGCCGCTCCACCATCAAGTGCCACCTGCGGACGCACTCGGGGGCCCTGATGTACCGCTGCACTGTGTGCGGCCACTACAGCTCCACGCTCAACCTGATGAGCAAGCACATCGGGGTGCACAAGGGCAGCCTGCCCCCCGACTTCACCATCGAGCAGACTTTCATGTACATTATCCATTCCAAAGACGCGGAGAAGAATGCAGACAGCTGATGGGGCGAGGCAGGGCATGGCAGGGAGGAGCTGCAGAAAAGCGTCGTTGGTTTTATTTAACGGTCAGGCGTCGTGGATGGATTCCTCCTTTTTCTTTTTCCTTTTTTTTTTTTTTTTTTTTTTTTGGCCTTGCTAGGCTTTTTAGACTGTACGAACCAGCAGCACGTAAGCTATGTCACTATTCCCGAGAAGTCTGTCGTGTTTACTTACCTCTGATCCCATTAGAGGCCACCGAGTTTTGTGTTCTTAGCGTTTCTCACTAGGTTTTGAATCTAGATTTTGTTCTGAAACCTCTTCGCCCACTGACTCGGCCGACCCACAGTCAGAGCTGACCCACAAACCGATGCTGCTACGACTTTCTGACCTCAGCAGAGAGGGGCAGAGCTGGAGCGGGACGGTGCCGGGCTGGAAGGAGAAGGAAAGCAAAAAGGAAGGAAGGACCGATGGTTCCAGGCACGGCATGGCTTTGGGTGCAGCTCGGAGGTCGCAGTGCTGCATCACCAGCGGTGTTTACACTGGGAAGGATGGGACCGCCCCATTCCCACATTATCCCACTGTGGGGTAGAGGTGGAGAGGAACAAACGTCCCGGACACGGCAGCGTGAATCGGGGCTGCCCTCCAGTAACTCGTACTACCTCACAAACAGGAAGCGCCTTTGAGCCGCCGTGGATTGCGCTTCTGCACAGAGAACACTGATATGGAACGGATCGAGCGGCCCGGCGCCGTGAGCTGGGAATTCGGGGGTGCTCCCCCCCGCTCCGCTGTGGCCTTGGGCAAGTCACTTCACCTCTTTGCCTCAGTTTCCTCATCTGTAAAATGAGGGTGGTGACCCTCGTGGTGCCGACCTACCTCCCTGGAGCGCGCTGAAGAGCACCAGCTCACGCCGCGCCGTTACCGGAGCATGGAGGGGATGCGTCCCCGTCCTCCCCCCATCCCACCACTCCGTTGTTTTGCTCCCATTGTGGCCGTCCTGCTGACAGTAGATCCTCCAGTCCCATCCCGGTGCTGCGGAAGGAGCCGGTGGTGATGCATGCAGTGCTGCTCCCTGAAGGACTACCCGCTGCTGGGATGGATTCTGGGGGGGGACCGCCTCATCCCCAAAGCCTCGAGGCCCCCCCGGAGCTGCGGGCACCCCGCATCCGGCCAAGCTGTGAAGCAAAAGCCTTTTGTGCACATAAACCAAAAAGAGAAGTTTTACACTGAAACGCTATGGGGCAGAGCAACCCCACCCCCCACCCCCACCACTGAGCGTGGGGACAGAGCCCTCCCTGCTGGCTGCTTTGGGGCACGGGGGGGCTGTGGAGCACTCACACCCCCAATGTCTCTGTGTTGAATCCTTCCCTGTGAATTATTCCATGTGGAAACGCGATGGGAGGGAGCTCTGCTCTGCTCTGCTCCCCCAGTGGCACTGGTTCTGGGGGGGCAGCCCCGTGTGCCCTCCCCTCCCCCCCTGCAGCGCACCCTGAAGGATCTCCATCAAGGAACAAAGCAGAAAGAAGAGCGGAACGCGTTGCTGTCTAACCTCCTCGTTAAGTTAATCGTAGGTACTGACCTCCTGATATTTAAGTGTTTACTATCTATTTGCTGTAAAGTTTTGTATATTTTGTAAACTTCCTCCCCCTCCCCCCCCAGATCGTAGATGTCTAAAATCGTTGTACATCAGGTTCTTTTATACTCCATTGTTCAGCACAAAGTGTGGTTTTTTATTTAGAATAATAAAAACGGAAAACGTTGACCTCTCGTGCTGCATTTCTTTATTAAAAAGATTCTTTATGAGACAGGAGTGGGGGCCGGGGGGCAGCTCAGCACAGGGAGTGGCTGGAGGGGGCACAGGTGTGTTAGATTTCCCCAAAGTGGGCTGAATCAGTAAAATATAGCAACATGCATGTGTGTGGAATTGGAATACGTTGCTGCGTGGCTGTGTCATGTGCCTGCTGGCTTTGCTGTTGTGTGCTCAACTTCATTCCTGCAATGGAAATGAGTTGGGGGACTGCTCCAGCCCTGGGGTGCAATGGGAGAGCAGTGGGTGCAGCAGGGGGGGTGAGGGGGGCTGCTCCTGCTGCTCTGTGCCAGGGGTTCAATGAGCTCTGCTCAGTGTGCGGGGACTCCCACGGCACATCCTGCCCTGTGCTCCACGGGGCATTGAGCATCCTGTCCCTGGATCCGGTCCGATTTGCTTATGCTTCACTTTTTTGGGCAGCTCAAGGCCTTCAGATGGATGAATTCCCTCCGGTGGCACTTTCACCTTCCCCTGCCCAGGGCCCAACCCACACACGGCGCGTGACTGAGCAGAAGCGCATCTGGGAGAGACTTTGGATGCTCCGACTTCTTGCCCATGGGGGTCCAGTGCTGCTAAATGCAGATGGGACCCCCAGCTCTCACCCCAGAGCTGTCTTAAGGATGAAGACCACTGCACTGGGTCCAAGGTGTTGCATTGTAAAGCTGTGCTGAGCGGTTCCTCCCCGCTGCAGTTCAATGCTGTGCTGTGTCAGCACCCCGCACTGCAGCTCCTTCGTTTGAGCGATGCCAGACTCTGTGCTGGGTGCTGTGTTAAAGCACTGGATTTTGTCCCCATCCTGCTCAAATGGTGTTGGAGTGAGAGGGCAGCACTCATCCCACAGTGGGGTTCAGGTGTGAGCTGAGGGCTGCAGAGTGCGTGGGGCTGCGTGGGGTCAGGGCACACCGAGCAACGCATCCATTGCTACAAGCATTTCCCTAGGAAAGCGGAACAGCTCTCTTTCTCTTGTTCTTACTTTGGCTAAATAGGTCTGATAGTGCTCAGAGGTGACACATCCACTCCTCCTGTTGGGCACATTGCCCTCACCTTCAGAGCGCGGTGGGCGGCTGACCAGAAAGCAAAACGCCCACTGGACAGCGTGCCCATGGGGAGCTGCCCGGCCCCGCGCCCACCTCGGGTGGGTTCCCCACTCCCTTTTAGCTGGGTGCACCGCCATCCTTGGCGATGACAACAGAGTGCTGTGTGGAGGAGGAGGAGCCCTCTGCACCCTTCTGCCCGGCTGCATCCTTGGGAACGTACCTGACCACGGCCGAGATGAGTTTGCTGCGGAAGCTCTTGCTGAGGAAGTTGTAGAGGATGGGGTTGAGGACACAGTGCAGCAGCGTGAGGCAGTCAATGATGTCGTAGAAGAAGTAGAGGAAGTGGGCGAAGGAGCAGTGCAGGACGATGTGGGTGCCGTCGAGGGTGAGCAGCGTGAGCAGGACGTGGAAAGGCAGCCAGCTGAGCAGGAAGGCTGCAATGTAGGTGTAGATGAGCAGGCAGTGCTTCCCCCCCTCTGGCTTGGAGCGCCGGACGAGCCGCGCCGTCAGCACGTTGAACACTGCAATGATGGGGAACGGGATGAGGAACCCCACGGCGGTGGTGGCCAAGCTGACCGCCAGTGCCCACTCATCGTAGGTCTCAAAGGGAGCCATGAAGATGCAGATGGGGTCCCCGGTGTTCACCAGCTGCATGTGGGACACCTCCACGAAGGGGATGGCTGCTGCCAGGACCCAGACACAGGCACAGATGACGCGGCGCACACGGTGCTGGTGCCGGTGCCAGAAGGGCGAGGAGCCACGCAGCGAGACGTAGCGGTCCACGCTCAGGCAGGTGAGGAGGAAGATGCTGGCAAACATGTTGGCAAAGTAGAAGTAATGTGTGAAGCGGCAGAGGAAGCTGCCCCAGAGCCAGGTGTAGTCCAGCATCACCTCCAGCATCCAGACGGGCAGCGAGAGCAGCACGCCCAGGTCGGCGATGGCCATGTGCAGCACGTAGAGGTTCAGCAGGCTCCGGCTGCCGCGTGTCTGCCAGTTCACCCAGACCACCAGGAGGTTTTCCACCAGCCCCACCACGAAGATGGCGAGGTAGAGCACGAAGACGGCCACGCGCTTGGCGTTCTCATCCAGGCTGAACTCGCAGGCGCTGTAGCTGTAGTTGAGGAGATGGAGCAGCTCCGACAGGTTGTGGTACTCGCCGTACTCGCTGGGGGCGGTGGGTGTCTCGCTGGGGGCTGCCGTCGCCTCGGCCATGATGGAAGCTGCAGGGAAATGGAAAGCGATGAACCGTGGTGCTGAGAGCCCCCCCGGGTGATAAACCTTGGAGACCCCCATGGGTCACACCTCTCTACGGCTTTCTGCCTAACCCTAATGATGGCCAACTGCAGCACCGGGGCGTGGGACACAGATCCAGCTGGGGGTGTCAAACTGCTCACCAGGTTCTGCTTTACATCCCTCTGCCTTTTTGCCCTGAGGGATGTTACTGAAACCCCTCAGGCCCCTCCAGAAACAGCAGTTCTTATTTATGAGGGGAGTGGCTGCGGGGTGCAGCCTTCGTTTGGCCACAGGAAAAGATCAAAATGAATCAGGCAGAAAATCTGAGCAGCACAGCTGGGAAACAGGTGAAAACCAGCGGGTCTCTGCTGGCACAGCTCAGCTCTCTGAGCTTCTGAGGCTCTTTTTAATCCTACGGGATTTTCTTCCAGCGTGCCAATTCCCACATCATCCCTTTAAAAGATCCCTCAGCAGATCCCAGCGCGGATCCCAACACGGCCCCAGCCCTGCGCGCACGGAGGACCCGACCCCGGGGCTGCCGACGGTACGGCCGCGCCGCACAGCACCGCACGGCACCGCACAGCACCGCAGGTCCCGGCAGCTGTGTCCAAAGCCCTGGGGCTGCGCTGCACTCTCCGCCCGCAGTGGCAGTGGGATCTCTGGGTGCGCGGACGCGGCTCACCGGGGTGCGCGATGCGATCCTCGCGGCGTGGCTGCGGGAGCTGCTCTGGGCTTGCGGGGCTGCGCTCCGGGCTCCCACCCCGCAGGAAATGAGCGCGGCAGCCCCGTATCCTGAGGCGGCCCCGGGACGCGGTGTGTGCCCGAGGGCGGTGCGTTAGGGCAAGGGGGGGGGACGAGGACAGGTGCTGCCCTCAGTGCTGGGGGGTCCGCAGCGCATCCATCGCCGTCCCATGAGGGATGTGGGGGCACGGAGCCACGGGCGAGCTGGCCGGTGCGGGCGTGGGGAATGGATCCCCGGAGCTGTGAGTCCGTGGGAATAGGGTGGGCTGAGGGGAACGCGCTGTGCCCGTCCCTGCGGCGATGCGCGGGGACCCTCGGGTTCTTTGTTGGGGAAAGATGACAAAAGCAGCACAGTGCGGTGCTGCGCGGCTCAGCATGGCACGGCACGGCACAGTCCAGCATGGCACAGCATGGCACAGAGCGGCACAGAGTGGCACAGGACGGCATCGGCACGGTGCAGCGTGGCACAGCAGTGTGGCACAGCACGGCACTGAGGGGTCGGGGCATCGCAACCCCCCGGGTGCTGTCTCAGCGGTCGGAATGCAGCACGCATCCATCCCCACAGCAGCTCCTATGCCCGGCAGCAATTAATCAGCGGACAACAGCAGAGCAGCGCGCAGGGGAAGCGAGGGGGCTCAGCCTTGCCCCGCGTTGGGGAGGGGGCTGATAGGCAGAGCGTTTTTGCCTCGGGCTGCAAGTCCTGCAGAACAATTGCAGGAAATCTCCCTTACAAGTGCAGACAAGACATCGTGACCAACAATCGCTCGGAAGGAAGGCACGGAGGGAACAGGGAAGCGCGTGCACTGATAAGTGGGCGCTCTCTCAACAACGGGAGGGCGGCCAAAGACCAAGCAGGTACCGACCCACGGGATTCGCTGTTTGCAAAAAGGAACCGGGCACCGCTTTGCCCCACGCCGGGGGTGCCACGGGTTGGCATCGCCCTCCTGAAAGCGATGCACGCGGTCCGGCTGGGGCGGATGCGCTGCGTGCTGGGAAGCTCCCGGCGTTGGCATTTTGCTTCTCGGGGGCTCAGGGAAGGAGCAGCTCAGAGCTCCGTTGGTGGTGGCACAGCAGAAGGGCTGCGCGATGTGGGTGACCCCACCTAGGACCTGGAGGGGGGCTGGGGTGGCTCCGCCGAACTCCGCTCCTCTGAGCTCTGCTCTTCAGCACCGAATCGAGATGCTCAGAGAACACCGCACCGAACGCATCGCCTCAGCGTGCTGAGCCCCCCCCCTTCACCCCCCCTTTCCCCCAGGGCCCCATTTGTTTGGAGATTGATGGGATAAGGGGCCCCTTCCTCTCCGGAAGGGCCGTGCTCAGAGGCCCCGGGTTGGGGTGGAGGGGCCCCAGGGAGCTCAGCGTTGGGGGGGGGGGAGGCAGAGAGGCAAAAAACCCACGGGAGCTTCTACCCCAAGGAGCTGAATTTGCAGCCACCATTCCCTCGGCTTTTGCTGTTGGCAGCGCTGCTACGAGTCCAATGCCCTCCCCACGCAGCCCCCCCTCCCCCCCCCGCACTCTGCAGCCTCCCCCCCCCCAGGGACACGCAGGGACAACGATGCTGCTGGGACGCTGCACCCACCAAACCTACAGAAACGCTCTGCTTCGCACGAGGGCTCCTCGCAACCCGCACCCCGCATCGCCTCGCGTCGCCCCGCATCGCCCCGCATCACCCCGGTCCTGCACGAGCTCAGCCCCCGCACGTGTCAGCGGGAGAAGGGACGCGGGTGGGCGGCGTGGGGCTGTGCTGATCGCTGCTCAGTCCTGCAAGCAATTGCACAGCCTCGGGGGCCCATCTCCCAAATCGTCATCATTAATTATCCCTTAATTAGAGGTATGAAGGGTGCGTGAGTCAGCGCCCACACATCTGATGTGCCGAAGCACAGCAGCACCAATCGCTGCCAGCGGACATCGAGGGCGCAGAAGGGGGGCAAATGGAGCTCTGCAGCCCAGCCGGGAAGGGAGGGATCCTGGGGAGGGGGCTTTCCTCTCCTGCGCTGAAGATGCAGCGGAGGATGGAGCTGATTGCAGCCCCCGGCAGCTGCGGGAGGTGGGAGCTGGGCAGAAAGCGCCCAACGCCCGAGGATGGCAAATTGAGGGAGGGGTGGGGAGGAGGGTGATGCTGTGTTAGGGGTGAGCTGCCGGAGGGGCTCTGGCACGGCTGGAGCAACGCAGCGGGGCTTTGTGCCCCTCTGCCCGCAGCCCCAGTGCAGGGCGAGCTGTGAGCTCAGAGGCACAAGGGCTGCTCCTGTAAAAGGAAAAAACGCATTTAATGAGGTCCTGCACCCGCAGGAGCCCAGTGTGCAGCACGGAGCGGGCACAGGGATGTGCTCAGGGTGTCCCGCAGTCCGGTTTTGGCATCAGGAAGGCGACGAAGGCATCGCAGAGCCACGTCGGGCAGTAGCTGAGAGGCAGCAGGAAGACCAGCGCGTCCCAGCCGGCGGCGTAACGGCTGCGGGGACTGCGGGACAGCAGCGCGTGCTGCATGCGGGCGGTGACGCGGGACAGGCGGGGGCTGCTCAGGCGGTGCAGGAGGACGCTGCGGCGGGCGTCTGTAGGGCGGGGGGGGGAGGGTCAGTGGGGCGGAGGGATCCGCGGGGTGGCTGCAGAGCTGTGGAGGGTGGGGGGAGGTACTAACAGGTCTCCAGGTAGCGGCGGCCGTAGAATGCCCGGGTCTCCGCCGGGAGCAGTGCCCAGAGGCGCTGCAGTTCCTTTGCTGCCGCTTTGGGGTCGGTCATCCCAGTTCGGAATCCACCGGGTTCGATGATGGAGACCTTCACCCCAAAGGGTCGCATCTCACGCCTGAATGGGGATGGAGACCATCACTGTCATCACTGTCACTGCCCCAGGATGGGACCAGCACTGCCACCCCAGAGATGGTGCTACTCCAACCCTTTGCACATCTTTGCACAACTGCTGGCTCCCACCCACCTAATTCCCAACCCACATGGACACCTTTCACAATCCCTCCCCACTGCTCAGTGCCTTTCCCTTCTATTGGGACAGGAGTTGCTGAGGGGGGAATGGCGAAAACAGGACAGAGGCAAACCAGCACTGCTCTGCTGCTGCCAAACTCTGAGAAGGACGCAGCCGGGCTGTGCTGTACCTGAGGCTGTCGGAGAAGGCCTCCACGCCGAACTTGGAGGGGCAGTACCCCCCCCCGAAGATGGAGAGCCGGCCCACTATGCTGGCCACGTTGACCACGCGGCCCCGTGCCCGCTTCACCAGCGGCAGGAGGCTGAGGGTCACCTCGATCAGCCCCACCAGGTTGACGTTCAGCACTGCCACAAAGTCTTCCTTCCTCAGCCACTCGTTGGGGGCGGTGGGGATGGCGATGCCGGCGTTGTTCACCAGCCCCCACAGCCCTGCAACAGGGACGGGGTGAGTCATGACCCCCACCGTGCCCCTTCCCCACCCGGCCCCCCTCCTACCTCTCTGCCCCACGCGCTCCTGCACCCACGCGGCGGCGGCGGCGATGCTGCTGCTGGAGGTGACGTCCAGCAGGACGGTCTGCAGGCGCGATGAGGCGGCCGCCCGCAGCCGTGCGGCCCCCGACTCCGTCAGGCAGCCCGCCAGCACCCGCAGCCCCCGTGTGTCCAGCTGCCGTGCCAGCAGGCTGCCAAAGCCCGAATCGCAGCCCGTGATCAGCACAAACTTCTCCTCCAGGCCGGGCACCGTCTGCCGCTCGCGGTGCCAACGCCGCAGCAGCCACAGCCCCAGCAGCGCCAGCAGCCACAGCCACATCCTGACCGGGGGAAAAGAGGGGCTGAGCGGGGGCTGACTGCAAGGACCTGCGCGTCAGGGTCATCCTGGGTCCTGGCTGTGCCCCTGCAGCTGTCTCGCCACTGCCCCAAGCACGCTACACTGGGGGCTGTTCCCTGGATTTGGGGTCTTTGGCTCTCAGATGTAAAGTCCTTGCACTTCCCTATTGGTTGCCACCCCATTGGAACCCATTGCAGCTGGTGCTCAGGGTGGGTGCTGGTTTGTGGCTCTCAGCCCTATCTACCTCCACCACCCTCCCACCGCACACAGCACTCGGTTTCCGTTCCTTTAACACACCTATGAGGTTTCCCTTCATCGTGAGGAAGACGCACTGAGGACTCAGTTCAGTGCAGCCTCACCACACTCCCCCAGAGCACAGCATCGCAGTGGGGCGGCTTCAGAGCAGCACCCACCATCCCACAGAGCTCCCACCCCCAGTCCAGCCTTGCCTGACTCCTCCTGCACATCTCCCTGAGCTTTGCCCATCCCAGAGGAGCTGCACCTGCAAACACCACAGCACAAATCCCTGGGTTACCTGGGCAGGTCTGCACCTCTCCGCAAGTCCTCGCACAGCCCACGTCCCCGCGTATAAATAGAGCTCAGTGCAGAGGAGCAGTGCCACGCAGCACGGGGCAGCAGCGTGGGCAGCGGTGCCCGAATTGCTGCAGGCAGTGCTGCAGGGTGGGCAGGATTGCACCAGCACTGGAATAAACCTCAAGTTCCCTGATCCTCACTGCCTCGTGTTGCGCAGAGCCATTCCGGGAGTGCTGCTGCAGCTCTGCAACACTGCTCGTGCTGATGGGGCGCGACCTGAGGCCGTGCACAGCGCCTGGATCCGCACTGCAGGGCTGGCTGCACAGCACCATCCACAGAGGAAGCACATGAGGATGCGGCGATGCCGGGATGAGAGCAGAGCAGCACTGCTGGGGCTGAGAGCTCCCGCTCTGCGCTGTGGCACTGGGATGGCCGCCCCCCAGCCAGCAGCTCCTGGATGCCCCCAGCTCCAGGAGGTGGCAAAGCGGGCACGGGCTGTGCGGGTGGGGGCTTGGCAGCACCGTGTCAACTGCTCCCCCATGGGCACAGCCTCAGTGTGCTGCTGAGGGAAGGGGCACGGCTCAATCGCACCATACAGGGAGGAGGAAGTCATCTTTATTCAGCAGCCAGCCGTGGCGGTGCTGTGCAGTGCGTGCTGATGTGGGATCTCAGCTGTGGGGCGATGCAGCTCTGCCCACACTGCCTCACACTCTCTGGGCAGGTTTGGGGTAGGACCAGGTGAAGAAGGCGTCGGTGATGGCAGAGGGCATGTAGCTGAGTGGGATGTAGAGCAGCTTGGCATCCCAGCCAGCTGCATAGCGGCAGCGCGGGTAGCGGCTGGTCAGTGCGTGCTCCATGCAGTCCGTCACCAGCGAGAGGTTGGGGTTGCACCTCTTCTCTGCCTCCCGCATGGATGTCAGGACTGGGGGCAGAGGGAGGGGACAGGCGCTGACCTCGTGCCAAAGGGACCCGGAGGCCCGCGGGGTCCCGGCGCAGCTCAGCACTGCGGTGCCGGATGGGCTTTGGGGATGCACTCACAGTCCTGCAGGTATTTGTCCCCATAACTTGCTTTGGTTTCATTGGGCAGCCTCTCCCAGGTTCTGAGGAAGCTCTTCTCCAGGCCTACGGCGCTGGTGATGCTCGTCTTGAAGTAGCCCGGCTCAATGATGCTCACCTTCACCCCGAAGTGCTGCATCTCAAGCCTGGAAGGCAGTGATGCCATGTGATGGGAGCAGCAGAGGGGTGTGGGCTGTGTGGAGCTGTGCCCCCCATTGTGCCTCACTCTGGGGCACAGTGGGGAAACCCAACCACACAATGCATCCCAGGCAGTCCAGCATAGGGCCGAGACAGTGCACGAGCAAACATTGACCTCAGTGGGACAGGATGGGGTCAAGCAAACTTTGGAGCCGTTCCACAGAACACACAGCGGGGCAAGGTCCGAGCAGCGGGGTTCCCTTCCTGATGCTAGCACCCCAGTGATGCCAAGCAGAGCCTGGGGAGGTGCAGCTCTTTGGGGAGCACAGGACTCACCTGAGGCTGTCGGAGAAGGCCTCCACGCCGAACTTGGAGGGGCAGTACCCCCCCCCGAAGATGGAGAGCCGGCCCACTATGCTGGCCACGTTGACCACGCGGCCCCGTGCCCGCTTCACCAGCGGCAGGAGGCTGAGGGTCACCTCGATCAGCCCCACCAGGTTGACGTTCAGCACTGCCACAAAGTCTTCCTTCCTCAGCCACTCGTTGGGGGCGGTGGGGATGGCGATGCCGGCGTTGTTCACCAGCCCCCACAGCCCTGCAACAGGGACGGGGTGAGTCATGACCCCCACCGTGCCCCTTCCCCACCCGGCCCCCCTCCTACCTCTCTGCCCCACGCGCTCCTGCACCCACGCGGCGGCGGCGGCGATGCTGCTGCTGGAGGTGACGTCCAGCAGGACGGTCTGCAGGCGCGATGAGGCGGCCGCCCGCAGCCGTGCGGCCCCCGACTCCGTCAGGCAGCCCGCCAGCACCCGCAGCCCCCGTGTGTCCAGCTGCCGTGCCAGCAGGCTGCCAAAGCCCGAATCGCAGCCCGTGATCAGCACAAACTTCTCCTCCAGGCCGGGCACCGTCTGCCGCTCGCGGTGCCAACGCCGCAGCAGCCACAGCCCCAGCAGCGCCAGCAGCCACAGCCACATCCCGGGGCAACAACAGCAGCAGCAACACGAGGAGGAGGAGGAGGAGGAGGAGGTGGAGGCGGCCGGGACTAGCTGGGCACAGCGGGGACACCGCAGCAAAGTGCAGCAAAGTGCAGCAAAGTGCAGCCCGAGTGCTGGCTCCGGCCCGTGCTGACCTTGGACCTGCCCAACCCTGCGGGGCCGCTCCGGGAGCAGCGCTGTGCCAGCTCAGCTGAACTCGGGGCCAGGCAGAGGCTCAGCCCGTCCTCCTGCGTCCCACGCAGAGCAGCCCAGCTGCAGCCGGGATGGATGCACCGCGCTCCCCATCCCGCGTCGCCCGCCGTGCCGAGCGTGGCGCTGCTTTATGGTGTTTGCTAACGCTGCTCACACCCATGTTGTCCCGCAGGGACCCGCACAGGGCCGGCGGGAAGGGCAGGAAGCCGCACCGATCTGCAGCGTGCGCCTGCGTGAGCCGCGCGCAGAGCTTTGAAACCCCATCCGTGGCCCCCGGCCTCTCGCTCGGCCCCTTGGCAAAGCCAGCCCTGGTTGGCACGGAGCTGAGCGCGTCCATCCCGCTGCCCTCGAGCCACCCCGCGGCCGCTGCCCCACATCTGTGGGCCGTCGAAGGGGCTCCGCTCCCGGCTCTCGGGGCGGGATGAGGTCGGGACGCGGCGGGCGGAGGCGCCGGCAGGGCAGGGACCGGGTCGGTGCCGGGGCTGAGCCCCGCGCGGCTCCCCGCCTTTCCGCTCCGGTGCCCCGACGGCCGGCGCCGTGCCGAGCCGCGCAATGCCGTTCCGGGCGGGGCCGCACTACATCTCCCAGCGACCCGCGGGTTCGTTCGGCCCCTCCGCTTCCCTCCGCTTCCCGCCATGGCGCCGTTCGAACCGGCGGCGCTGCCGGAGCTGCTCCCGGTGTTCTACCGCCGGCTCTTCCCGCACGGCGCCTACGGCCGCTGGCTCGGCTACGGCGGCGGTGAGCGGCGGAACCGGGCTGCACCGGGCGGGGCGCGGGGAGGGGAGTGCGGGGCCGAGACCGCGCACCGGCGGGGTCCGCGTGCCCCGCCAACCCCCCAACCCACCCCGCACTCCCGCAGTGGAGAAGAACTACTTCCAGCTGCGGGAGTTCTCCTTCACGCTGCGGGACGATGTGTACGTGCGGTTCCAGTCGTTCGGCAGCCCGCAGGAGCTGGAGAAGGAGCTGCAGAGGACCAACCCGTACAAGATCGACATCGGGGCCGTATATTCGCATCGCGTGCGTTCCCCCCCTTCCCCCGCCCCCAAACTCCCCGGTGGCTGCGGGAGGACAACGGGGTGACCCCTCTGCTCCCCGCAGCCCAACCAGCACAACACGGTGCACCTCGGGGCGTTCCAACCCGTGGAGAAGGAGCTGGTGTTCGACATTGACATGACCGACTATGACGACGTCCGGACGTGCTGCAGGTTCCTGGGGGGCTGGAGGGGGGTTGCAGCCCCATAGAGCCGGGATGACACCCTTCTGACTGCTGTGCTCTGCCCGCAGCTCGGCTGACATCTGCTCCAAGTGTTGGACTCTGATGACCATCGCTGTCCGTGTGATTGACCGCGCACTCGTGGGTGAGAGATGCAGGGAGGCATGCAGCTCTGTGCTCTGGGGACACATCAGACCCCACTGCCCTTCATAGTGATGCCTTGAAGTGGGTCTGGGGAAGCGCTGCTGTGGGACCAGAGCAGGAGCAGAGGGCATGCAGGTGCCTGGCCTGCTCCTCCAGCCCCTCTGTGCCCCACAGAGGACCTGGGCATGAAGCACCGCCTGTGGGTGTACTCAGGACGGAGAGGTGTGCACTGCTGGGTCTGCGACGACGCCGTACGCAAATGGTCCCCAGCGCTGCGTGCGGCTGCTGTGGAGTACCTGAGCCTGGTGAAGGTGGGTGTATGGGCGGGTAAGGGTGGTGCTGCCCACCTCCTTGGGCTGACCACGCTGTCCTTCCCAGGGTGGGGCTGAGACGGTGAAGAAGGTGAACCTCTCGGAGCCCGTGCACCCCTTCATCAGGTGGGTGCAGATGTGCTGTCCGGTGCGGAGCTGATGGCCGTGGGGTGCTGAGCTTCTCCATCTGCTCTGCAGGCGGTCGGTGAATGTGGTGGAGAAGTACTTTGAGGCGTACGCACTGCAGGGCCAGGACATCTTGGGCAGCCCCGAGCGCTGGGACAAAGTGCTAGCCCTGGTCCCAGAAGGTATCCTTCCAGCTGCTCTGCTCAGGGCGGGCAGCGGGGTTCGTGCTGGCTGTGATTGGCCTTAACAGCCGGGCAGAGCAGCGTGAGCTGCTGCAGACTGAGTTCCCCAAGAAGCGTGACTCGGTGCAGCGCTGGGAGCTGCTGAAGGGCCGCATGGAGCGGACGCGGGTGAGTGGCTGTGGGGTGGTTCTGGGGTGGCTGTGGGGTGGCTGTGGGGTGGCTGTGGGGTAGCTTTGGAGTGCCTGTGGGGCGGTGCTGCCCCCTGACTGCCTGTACCCACAGCGGGCAGCAGCCAATGGGAAGGGCACAGCATGCTATGCAGACTGGGAGATCATGCTGCAGTACTGCTTCCCACGACTCGACATCAACGTCAGCAAAGGCATCGGGCACCTCCTGAAGAGCCCCTTCAGCGTCCACCCCAAAACAGGTGGGTCCCTGTACCCCAAAATGGGGGGTCCAGCTGTTTGTGAGGTCAGCACCCCACGCTGGGCACCCTGGGCAGCAGCTCTGTCTCTTGCAGGCCGCATCTCAGTGCCACTGGACCTGCAGAGGTTGGATGACTTCGACCCGTTCGCAGTGCCCACCATCAGGTCGGCACATTGGGCTGTTGGTGGGGGGATCCCCGGCTGTGGGCAGCCCCCCACATCCCGCCCTTCCCTGCAGCTCGCTGTGCCAGGAGCTGGATGCAGCTGGTGATGATGCAGAGCAGGAGGACAGCGAGGAGACGGAGCCGAAGCGGCGGATGCGGGGTGAGAGGGGCTGGGGGGCAGTGGGGTGGGTTAATTGCAGGGGTGGGCAGGCCGGGTTGGGGGGTCCAGGCCCAGCTCCCACTCACCCCCATCTCCTCAGACTACCGGCGGACACAGCTGGCACCCTACGTGAAGGCCTTCGAGCAGTTCCTGGAGGAGATGGAGCGCGCGCGGCGTGGAGAGCGGCTGCGGAGGAGCGGTGAGCGCTGGGGGGACCCGCCGCTCCCAGCTGCTCTTTATTGTTTATTGTCTTTTTTGTTAATTGAAAACCTAATGAGGTTCAATAAGGCCAAGTGCAGGGTGCTGCATTTGGGTCCATCCCAGGTATTTATACAAACTGGGGGAAGATCTCCTTGAGAGCAGCCCTGCGGAGAAGGACTTGGGGGTCCTGGTGAACAGAGGCTGGACACGAGCCAGCAGTGTGAGCCTGCAGCCAGCTGTGTTCTGGGCTGCATTAGAAAAGAGGTGGCCAGCAGGGACAGGGAGGTGATTGTCCCCCTCTACTCAGCTCTTGTGAGGCCCCATCTGCAGCACTGCGTCCAGGCCTGGGGCCCCCAGCACAAGAAAGATGCAGAACTCTTGGAACAGGTCCAGAGGAGGGCACTGAGATGATCAGAGGGCTGGAGCAGCTCTCCTATGAGGAAAGGGTGAGGGAACTGGGCTTGGAGAAGAGAAGGCTGCGGGGAGACCTCATTGTGGCCTTCCAGTGCTTGGAGGGAGCGTATAAACAGGAGGAGGAACGGCTGTTTGTGAGGGTGGATGGTGATGGGACAAGGGGGAATGGCTTTAAACTGACACGGGAGGTTTAGGTTGGATATGAGGAGGAAGTTTTTCAGCCAGAGGGTGGTGAGGCACTGGAACAGGTTGCCCAAGGAGGCTGTGGATGCCCCATCCCTGCAGGCATCCAAGGCCAGGCTGGATGTGGCTCTGGGCAGCCTGGGCTGCTGGGTGGCGACCTGCACACAGCAGGGGGTTGGAGCTGGGTGAGCACTGTGGTCCTTTTCAACCCAGGCCATTCTGTGATTCTGTGATCATTTGATCTCTAAAACCCCATTTCTGCTCTTTCCCAGACCTACAGGGAGAGTTCTGACCACGCTGCCGGCAGCCCCTGCCCTTGGGAGGCCGTTGATTGACGTTGATTGACGTTGATTGACGTCTGCTGCCGCTGCGGGGCAGGGAGACTGACCGCTCCCCCCCCGGTTCCCTTCTCACTTCTTTTTATACTGTTTCTACTTTTTGTACCCAAAATCCATTAAAGGGCGCTGCTCAGCTCCGTGTCCGTGTCCCTGGGGGGCGGAAGGGATGGGGCTCCCGCGGGACAAAACTCGGAGCGGGGCACAATTCCCGTTCCCGGGGAACGGCTCCCGTTCTCGTGCCCCGGAACGTCCGAACGTGGCCCGGAACGCCCGAGCGCAGCCGGCGGAGCGGGCGGACGGAAGTGCGTACCGCCTCTCCCCCGGAAGTGATTCTCTTTCCGGAAGTCGCGCCTTCTGCCGCTTGGTCTCTTTCCGCCGCCATCTTGGGCTCCGCTTCCCGTACAGTGAGTGTCGCCGCCGCCATCCGCCTCCATCCGCGACCGCGTGGGGCCGGGAGCGCGGCCGGGCCGGGAGGGAACGCGGGAGGGCGGCGGCGGAGCGGTCGGGGCCGTCGGTGGGGCCAGGGCGGCTCCGAGAGGGCAACGCCGGGGCGGCCCGCGGGGACGGCTCCGCGCGGCGGGGGGAGGCGGCTGAGGCCGCGGCCGGGCCGGGGAGAGGCGGGAGAGCCGCGTAGGCCGCTGCCGTCCCGAGCCATGGGGCGGCGTGGGATCCGCTCCCGTCTGCTCCGTGCCGGCTCCGCGCTGTGGTTACCGTTGCGGGCAGCAGCCGGGCGGCCCTCGGTACCAGTTGATCTCCGAGCGTCCGGTGTGCGGTGGCATTGGGTGAGACCCGTTGCCGGCGGCTGAAGGCGGCCCTTCGGGGATTTCTCGGGGCGGCCGCGAGTCCGGTGTGGTGTTTTTTCCCCTTATTCACGCAGAAATGCCTGGCGAAGCTACAGAAACCGTCCCGGCCACAGAGCAGGAGCTGCCGCAGCCACAAGCCGAGACAGGTGAGCCGGGGGCCCGGACCGGTGCTGAGGGAACCGCTGGGCCGTGAGCCCATGGCAGGGGGAAGCAGCAGTGGGGCGGCTGAGGGCAGCACTGCGGGCTCCGTGCTGTCCTGGGGTTCACTCGGTCCCAGCCCAACCCTTGGCCAGCTGGGCCCAGCAGTGTTGGTGGCCCTGGGTTGCAACATGGGCACCTGCCGTCTGCCCTTGTATCGCTGTGCTGCTCGCTGTGCCCGGGTAAAAATCTACGTGTGCTTTGCGCCCGTGTGCCTGGTGTAACATCTTTAAAGGCAGGGGTTACTTTCAGAGGAAGCTTTTGTCACCGAAGTTGTGTTTTTTGTCTCTGCATGGTGAGGGAGATGTTGCATCATCTACACTGTGGCATGAAAACGCACGTGGGAAGAGCGTGCAGTGCGTGATGGGCAAATAGTTGATGTGCCAAGGGTGTGGGAGAGGTGGGACTGCAGGAGAAGCTGGGGCAGCCTGAACAGTCAGAAGCTGCTAGCAGGGTGTATTCATTGCCAGGCAGTGGCCTCCTGGCTCTTAGAGCTGGTTGAAGTGATGGCTGCTGTGTGACAGCTGTGTGGCTGTGTCTGGGGCAGCTGCTCTATTCCCTGTCAGGCATAGCTGGGATTCCTGCAGCTCGGTTGCCTGCCAGGGGCTTGTGTCCATGGGGCCTCTCCTGGGGCACTGTGCTTCACTGGGTCACCTTCTGTCAGTGCTGTGCTCCTCTCAGATCTCTCATAGAGTCGTGGAAGTTGGAAGAAGTTGATCCCAGGTTCAGCTGCCAGTGCTGTGACAGTGCTGTCCCCTGCCCTGGGGGGTGGCGTGGGGTGGTGAGGCAGAGCAGGGCTGGTGGACCCCTCTTGGTTGTTGTGGAGGTGGAAGGGTGTGCACAAGGACTGTCGTGGTCATCCTGTCTGTGCTGAGCCAGCCCCCCTGGGGCCAGGCCAGGCAGGAAGCCAGGCTTTGGAGGGCTCTGGTGCAGGGTGGGAATCTTCAATGGCTTCCTCTGGCTTTCATCTCATGCTTCGGAGGTTAGCTGGTGTGTGGGAAGTTTATGATGCTCAGCACAGAGGTCTCTGTGCAGGGCAGGGCTCCAGTCTTTAGCATGCATGTGGCCTGGTCTTTGCAGTCTATTTATTGTAAACATCCCTTAACAAATTACACATTGTTTGCAAGAGTCCCCCACTCCACATTTGTTTGTGGAAGTGGCTGCTGGAGAAGGAGGGGTTATCTGTGGGGCTGATTACAGGACGGCCTCACACTGTGCTCTCTGGTGTATGTGGGTGAAGGAACGGAGAGGGCTGAACAGAATTTTTCTTAAGAGAGCAGAGTTGTTCTTTCTGCTTGTTCAGTATGGGGCAAGAGGCCAGCTTGCTCTTGGCAGGACGCACTGCTCCTTTTTGAAGTGTTTATGGCTTCCCCCAGAACTGAAGTGTCCTGGTTAATGCTGGCTGTCCTGGCCAGTGGCTGAAGCATCCAGCAGAGCAGCTGCAGGCTCCTTTCCTGCCTTGCATTTTGGAATAGCATGGGGTCAGCAGGGTGTTAGAAACATCTTCTGAGCCGTGGTTCTTGGGGAAGAAAAAGTGAACCCACCTGAAGATGAAGCTGCTGTAAATCTTTCCTGTGTGTGTTGCTGCTCTGGACAATGGAGAGGTGAGGTGTGGAGTACCTGACCGGCTCTAGTCTCAATTTGGGAAAGATAGAGCCCTCCTGTGGGTGGTCCATGTGAAGTGACTCCTTCCTGCAGGTCAGCAGGCAAGAGTCAGCACCCAGAAGGGAAAAAGGAGGAAATCTGCTCCCGTCACATGGCTGCAGCTCTCTGACCTGGGCTGGGACACTCAGCCCTTGGCAGGAGGCCTGGCCACATGCCCCGTCCTGTCTCCCTGTCACAGTGGGTGTGCAGAGGTGTGCTGTCCACAGAGCCGGTTCTGCTCTCCTGACTGGTGGCACTGGTTGTGCTGGTCTGATCAGTGCTGCTGCCATGGGCTCTCACACTGCCTCTCCCCTGCCCGGGGCTCCTTTGGTTCTGTGTCACGCGTTGGGAATGGCCCAACTGGAGGGCTTTGTGGGCCTGCTGCATGGAATGGGACGTGTGGTAACAATCTGTCCTTCTCACCGTTCAGTTCCAGCTGCCCTCCCTCCTGCAGCCCCTGCTGCCACTTCTCCTGCCGCAGCGCCAGGTACTCAGAGCTCCTCAGTAACACCCCGTGTGTCACATTAACCACAGTGTGCTGTTCTGGATGTTTGCAGTTGCATTAACCCTATTGGTGTGCAGAGGGAGAACTCTGGGACCTGGCCATGTCCTGTGCTCAGATGAGCCAGGCAGACTTCCACCTGCTGCTCCTGGGGAGGTTGGTGGGGGAGGCTAGCTGGCTGCTGCTCTCCTGCTCAGTCTGTGTCATCCCTGAGCCAGGGACCGCTTCCCAGTGCTGGGGAGTGTGCTGGAGCCCAGGGTGGGTTCCCTGAGAGCCCTCGGGGCACTGTGCACTGGGCTTCTTCCCATAGCCCCCATCCTGGGGGCTCGAGATGTGGGGAGCCCAGAGCCAGAAGACAGACGACATGCTGTTGTGGGTGTGTGTGTGTTTCTTCCTGTGCTGCCCTTGTTTTCTCCTTTTTCCTCATGGGTTCACTTTGTTTCTTTCCTTCAGCTGTTCTTCCTGCTGCTCATTCCCTGCCCCTGACTCCAGCCCTGGGCCCAGCTGCCCAGGCTGTTCCCACGGAGCCACCCAGCTCTGCCCCAGCTGTGCCCCCAGCCCCTCTCTCCCCTGCTGTGGTTCCAGCTGCAGCAATTCCTGTCTTTTCTGCCCCTCCCCAGCCCTCTGCCCCAGCTCTGCCCCTCCCAGTTACTTCTTCCCCTTCTCCAGCTCCACCATCCCCAACTGGTTTTGCTGCCCAAGGTTCTCCAGGGCCTGCTGCTGTCCCAGTCAGCCCAGTGTCTCCAGGACTCCCAGTCCCAGCGTCTCCAGTTCTGGCTACTCTTCCTGCTGCGGGACAGGCAGCCCCCCCAGCAGCCCCCCCAACTCCAGCGAGTCCTGGCTGTCTCCCAGCTGCTCTTATGCCTCCTGTGAAAGTCTCTACTCCTCCCAGCCCCACTGGAGCCACAGCATCAGCCCCTCACCCTGCACCTCCCAAGAGCCCCGGGGCAGCCCCAGCTGCTCTGCCCCTGGCACCTCCCCCAGGAGCAGCCCCTGCAGGTGCCACAGCTCTTCCCCAGAGCCCCCCTGCGATGCCAGTGCACCCTGCTGCACCTCTGCCCCCTCCAGCTGCCCCGCTGAGCCCAGCCCTGGCAGCCACCATCTCCCCACCCATCTTCCTGTCTGCCCCCATGGCGTTGGCCCCTCTGGTGCCAGGTGGCACAGTCCCCTGCAGCACTGCTGCTCCCCTGCGGGGCCCTGTGTCTGGTACTCCCATCTGTCCGCTGGCTCCAGCTGCTCCTCCTGGGACCCTGACCTGTCCTGTGGGCCCTGCCCTGGCAGCCCCTGGCACCCCTGCAGTTCCCCATTCTGTGGCCAGGCCACCCACTGGGAGCCCAATTCCTGTGACAGCCCCTGTCCTGCTCAGCCCATCCCCGGCAGCTGCCTTGTCCCCCTCAGGGCCACCAGCAGCAGCAGCAGCTCCAGTTAAAGCAGCTCCAGCGATCCCTGTCTCACGGCCAGCTGCTGTGAATGCTGCTCCTGCCAGCCCCCTGCCTGTCACATCAGCGATAGCAGATCCAGCCACCCCTCCTGCAGCGAAAGGAGCACCCCAGAGCCCAGTACCTGCTCCACTGACTCCCTCTGCCCCTGCTGCACCAGCTCCTGTGGTTCCTCCAGCTGCCCCTGCTGCCACCAAAGCAGCACCCCAGAGCCCTGTCAGTAGCTCCTCTGTTCCTGCTGCTGTGGTTCCTGCAGCTGACCCAGCTCCAGCTGCCCCTGCTGCCAACAAAGTGGCTCCCAAGAGCCCTGTTGCTGCCCCCTCTGCTCCTGCTGCTGTGGTTCCTGCAGATTCCACAAATCCAGCTGCCCCCGCTGCCACTAAAGCAGCTCCCCAGAGCGCTGTCAGTAGCCCCTCTGTTCCTGCTGCTGTGGTTCCTATAGCTTCCCAAGCTGCAGTTGCCCCTGCTGCCACCAAAGCAGCTCCCCAGAGCCCTGTTGCTGCCACTCCAGCTCCTGCAGCTGCCCCTGCTGCCACCAAAGCAGCTCCCCAGAGCCCTGTTGCTGCCACTCCAGCTCCTGCAGCTGCCCCTGCTGCCACCAAAGCAGCTCCCCAGAGCCCTGTTGCTGCCACTCCAGCTCCTGCAGCTGCCCCTGCTGCCACCAAAGCAGCTCCCCAGAGCCCTGTTGCTGCCACTCCAGCTCCTGCAGCTGTCCCTGCTGCCACCAAAGCAGCTCCCCATAGCCCTGTTACTGCCTCTGCAGCTCCTTCAGCTGCTCCTGCTGCCACCAAAGCAGCTCCCCAGAGTCCTGTTGCTGCCCCCTCCATCCCTGCTGCTTCAGTTCCTGCAGCTCCCCAAGCTGCAGCTGCCCCTGCTGCCAGCAAAGTGGCTTTCCAGAGCCCTGTTACTGCTGCATCAGCTCCTGCAGCTCCTTCAGCTGCCCCCTCTGCAGCCAAAGCATCTCCTGGGAGCCCAGCTGCTGCCCCCTCTGTCCCTGCCAGCTCTCCACCTGTCACACCTGTGCTGACAGCTCCAGCTGCACCTCCTGCAGGCAAGAAGTCCCCAAAGAGCTCTGCTGCTGCCACATCCTCTCCTGCTGCAGCAGCTCCACCAAATCCTGCAGCTCCAGCTGCCCCCACTGCAGCCAAAAAGCCCCCAAAGAGCTCTGCTGCTACCCCCTCTGCTTCTGCTGCACCAACTCCAGCGGCCCCCCCTGCAGCCAAAAAGCCCCCCAAGAGCCCTGCTGCTGCCCAGTCTGCTCCCTCTGCTCCTGCTACAGCTCCACCAGCTCCAGCGGCCCCCCCTGCAGCCAAAAAGCCCTCCAAGAGCCCTGCTGCTGCCCAGTCTGCTCCCTCTGCTCCTGCTACAGCTCCACCAGCTCCAGCGGCCCCCCCTGCAGCCAAAAAGCCCTCCAAGAGCCCTGCTGCTGCCCAGTCTGCTCCCTCTGCTCCTGCTACAGCTCCACCAGCTCCAGCGGCCCCCCCTGCAGCCAAAAAGCCCCCCAAAAGCCCCACTGCTGCCCCATCTGCTCCTTCTGCCCCTGCAGCTTCAGCATCTTCAGCTGCAGCCAAAGCACCTCCCAAGAGCCCCACTGCTGCCCAGTCTAATCCCCCTGCCCCTGCTGCAGCCAAAGCACCTCCCAAGAGCTCCACTGCTGCCCCATCTGCTCCTTCTGCCCCTGCAGCTCCAGCATCTTCAGCTGCAGCCGAAGCATCTCCCAAGAGCCCCACTGTTGTCCCATCTGCTGCCTCTGGCACTGCAGCTCCAGCATCTTCAGCTGCAGCCAAAGCATCTTCCAAGAGCCCCACTGCTGCCACAGCAGCCCCTGCTGCTTCCTCTGCCCCTGCTGCAGCCAAAGCACCTCCCAAGAGCCCCACTGCTGCCCCATCTGCTTCTTCTGCCCCTGCAGCTCCAGCATCTTCAGCTGCAGCCAAAGCATCTTCCAAGAGCCCCACTGCTGCCACAGCAGCCCCTGCTGCTTCCTCTGCCCCGTCTGCAGCCAAGGCAGCTCCTGCCAGCCCGGCAGCCCCTGGCACGCTGCCTCCGGCTCCAGGTGCTGCTGCCTCAGCCCCAGGGGCTCCTGGTGCCCTCCCGAAGCCAGCAGCTGATCGTGCTACCCCCACACCCCAGAAAACAGAGGCCACTCCTCCTGCCTCTTCTGTGCCAAATGCTGCCCCTGCCAAGAAGCAGCCCCCCACCAATAAAGGCAGCAAGCAGGCCCCACGTCCATCCCCAACCAAGCCTCCTGTGAAAGCCCCCGTTCCTGCCAGTGCTGCTGTTGATGACGATGATGACCTGCCCCCCCTGATCCCCCCCGAGGTGCCCGCTGCGGAGCCGCCGCTGCAGCCCATCCTGGTGGACCTCTCTCCCCGAGCAGCCGTGGCCCCTGCTGAGGCCCCTGCTCCTAAGCAGCCCATCGTGAAGAATGACAAGGGTACTGCTGGTCAGCACGGTTTGCCGTGTGCATGGAGTGTCACTGGCTGCCCACCAGATACTAACCCACCACGGGGCCCCGAGTGACCCCGTGTCGCTCGGTGTGTCCGTCAGCTGTGGTGTGCCGTGCTGAGAGCGGGGTGGGGGGTGGGGGAGGACTGACACTGTGCCATCACCTCTCCAGGGCTCGGCACGGTGCCTGCAGGCTGCTGTCACTAACAGTGTGTCCTCGGGCACGGAGCATGGTGTGACCTGTGTGAGTGCTGGGACTGCTGCCTGAGCTGGCTTCACGCTGGAACTTTGGGAAGAGCTGCTCCGTGCTGTGCCCAGCTGTGTGTGTTCACTGTTGGCTGTGGGTTTCCCACTGTCCATCCCCAGAAGTGCGGAGCTGGGGGCTGTGCTGGTGCCAGGTCCATCCTGGGCTGTTGGCATCTCCCAGCAACCTGTGGGGACCTTTGTTGGGGCTCCTGTGTGTGTGGTGCGTACAGAGACCCTTTCCAGAGAAGGAAACAGGCGTGAACTTGGGTTACAGCTGCATGAGAGCATTGCGTGCAGCCTGCTCTGTGGGCTGGAGACACACAGCTCTGCTTTGTGCACTCCTGCACGGCAGGCAAAGCTGTGCAGTGTTCTGGAAGGTACCATGCACTGCAGCAGCAGAGCAGGAGCTGGTGGAGAGGCCAACCTGAGCGTCCAGGATGCTGTTTTTTGATGAGAGCTTTTAAGCTAAGTACAGATCATTCTGTCATCAAGTCACAGAGAGGTGCAGCAGCCTCAGGGACCTGGTACACTGGGTCTTGATTCCGTGCTGTGTCTCAGCTCCTGTAGCACCAGCTGCTGAACAGGTTTGAGGAGCTCTGAAAGCATTGCTGCTGACTCACAGCCTTGGCCCTACCTGGGCCATTGCTCTGGTCTATAGCCTTGGCATTGGAGCGAGCCTTTGGGCACATGCAGAGCTCTGGCAGCCCCACAGGGCACTGCCTGGCCTGTCACAAGCCCCTGGTGTGGCTTCTCTGGCTGCTTCTGGGAATCTTCCACCATGGTGAGAGCCAGGAGGAGGCACTGAGCTGGTGGCACTGACTGGCCCGCTGCTGTCCCTGCTCGTGGCTGCAAGGAGAGCTCTTCCCACCAGGTGTTACTCAAGCATATTTAATGGAAATGCATTTCACTTGGAATTTTTTAACTATGTCAGCACCTGAAATCCCCAGCAACAGTTGATACTTAGGCATTAGGGTTCCATGATCTTATTGTGTCCTTTGAAGCTACCTGCAGCTTCTGGCAAGGTGCTGAGCTGAGAATTATGACATGTTCATTTCTGCAGGGTCCGGAACAGAGTCTGACAGCGATGAGTCTGTACCAGAGCTCGAAGAGCACGACTCCACACAGGCCACGACACAGCAGGCACAGGTAGGGAGGGGTGTGAGCCAGCCACCCCCTGTGCCCTGCGGGGTCAGAGATGCCCTGTGCCCCATCAGCTCTGCATGGTTGTCACAGCACTCTCCTGTTTGCTCTTCTTGCAGCTTGCAGCAGCAGCTGAAATAGATGAAGAACCTGTTAGCAAAGCAAAACAGAGCCGAAGTGAAAAGAAAGCACGGAAGGTAAGGGGATGGCAGATGGGCAAATGTGCATCTGGACAAGCTTTGGCTTTGGGTCTGGCATATTATCCTCAAGTGCTTGGTGTTTGCTTTGGGAAGCCATTTGGGGCAGCAGCTCCTCACCTCCCAGCCCAGCACTGCAGCAACAGCAGGGTCTGTGGGAGCTGCAAGAGATTTGTATGACTATTTGCCTTCATTAAACCCCTAGGCAAGGGAATGTCCTTGTTCACAGGCAAAATCCTTGTGTCTGGAGTGGTTCCAGATCACGTGGATCCATGACGTGGATCTTTGCCTGTCCTGGGAGTTAAGAGTTTTCTCCCGGACTCTACGCTGTGTCAGTCTGAAAGCCTGGGAATGACTGATGAGGGGACACGTCTCACGGGCTGAGCTGTCTCAGTACCTCTTCATCCCCCCGCTTTTCTTTCTCTTTGTTTTTCAGGCAATGTCTAAACTCGGCCTCCGCCAGGTCACAGGAGTAACCAGAGTCACCATCCGCAAATCTAAGAACATCCTCTTTGTCATCACAAAACCAGACGTGTACAAGAGCCCAGCATCAGACACCTATATAGTCTTTGGAGAAGCAAAGGTGAGCTGACTGCCATGCCAGGCAGCCACACTCCTCCGTGTTAACAGCAGCAGGGGCAGGCTGCAGGGCTGTGAGGGGTGCTGGAGGTTTGTCCTTGCTGCCTGCACCCCTGTTTGTGCCCTGGGGTGGTACAGGCGGGCCCACAGCCCACACCAATGTCTTGCATCCCTGTGGGGCTGCTGTGTGCGGGCGCTGCTGAGTTCAGCCTCACTCATATGAGCCCGTGCGCTGCCATCAGACTGCACAGACCTGGCCTCACTTCTGCTCCTTCCCTCCTCCAGATTGAAGACTTGTCCCAGCAGGCCCAGCTGGCAGCTGCCGAAAAGTTCAAAGTGCAAGGAGAAGCTGTGTCAAACATCCAAGAAAACACACAGACCCCCACCGTGCAGGAGGAGAGCGAGGAAGAAGAGGTGAGCCTTCCCCTGATGGCCCCGCAGGGCTTCTCCATCCACCTCGTGCCTGCGGTTGTGTCTGATGGGCAGCCAAGCAGGATTTGTGTGCAGGCACAGAGTTCTCCTCCATCCACCTCCGCCTCAGTGGCAGCAGGGTGCCTCTGTAGGGCTGCACAGCGGGGGCTGCTCAGAGCAAACCGTGCTCGGCTGCAGCCAGACCCGGGCTCTGTGTCCCCAGGTTGACGAAACCGGTGTGGAGGTGAAAGACATCGAGCTGGTCATGTCCCAGGCCAACGTGTCCCGAGCAAAGGCAGTCCGTGCCCTGAAGAACAACAGCAACGATATCGTAAACGCTATAATGGTGAGCTGCTGTGTGCTGGGGGGGGTCTGCACCCACATCCCCCGTGCTGTGCTTGGGGTCCATTGGGGGGCTGCTGACGCCTCTTTCTCTCCGCAGGAGTTGACGATGTAGCCGTCCAGAGGAGGAGCCTATTTTTTTTTTTTTGGTATTTCAGAGAAGAGTTAAAGGAACCTAAATTTAAAATTTGTACTGTTTCTATCAGTTAATAAAAGTTAATTGATAGAGCCGCACTGAGTGAAGGCGCAGCTTCTCTCGGACGCGCTCCCCCCGCCCCCCCCGTCTCCATGGCAACCGCCGGCTCCGCCCCCCGCGAGGGCGCGCGCAGTGCGCATGCGCGCCGAGAAGCTGCTAGAAGGGAGGAGGGAGCGGGCGCGCGCGAGGGGGGAGGCGGGGAGGGGGCGGGGCCCGCGCGCGGGAGGCGACACGCGGGACACGCGCATGCGCAGCGAAGGCGGCCGAATCGGCGCGGCGGTATTTTGCTGCGTCACCAACGCTGGGCGCCGCCGCTGCGCGGAGCATTGTGGGAGCTGAGGCCGCGCCGAGCCCGGAGCCCTCGGAGCGCCCGGAGCCCTCGGCCCACCGAGCCGCGTCACCGCCACACCGGACCGGAGCGCCCCGGAGCCGGACGGGCCGCCCCTCCCCCGCCCCGAGCAGCGCCAGCCGGAGTCGCCGCCGCCGCCACTCGCCATGTGAGGCCCTGCGGGGGTCGGGGGGGTCGCCGCGCTCCGGTGCGCGCCGCGGCCGGGCCGGGCCTCGGTGCGAGCGGCGCTGACCTTCGCGGGGCCGCGCCGCGCCAGGCCGGGAGCTCCGCGCTCAGCGGCGCGCCGGGTCCCGGTCCGCGGCCTGTCCCGGCACGGCGCCGCGCGGGGCCCCGAGAGCCGCTCCGCTCCGCCCGGGCCGCTCCGCCGCGCAATGAATGGGCACCGGGGCGGGGCCGTCCGCCGCTGCGGCCCGGGGTGGGGCCTGGAGGGGGTGGACGGGGCGGGGGGGCGCCGGGCCGGGTTGAGCGCTGAGCCCGCCGGGGTTGGGCCGCTGGGGGCTCGGCTCCGATGGAAGCGCGGTGGTTGAAGTCGGTGCGAACGGCGGCGCCGTTCCGACGGGTTTTATTTGTCCCAAACTCCGCGCTTGGGGCGAATAAGCGGTGATACGTCCGGTGGGAGCAGCGTGGTTTGCCCCTGTTCGCCTGCGTGGCCCCGCTCTGAGCTCTGGAGCTGCTGGATGTGACTGAAAAGGCGAAAAGCAGCGCGGTGCTCTGTAACCTTTGAGGAGTGCATCATCCCGAAACCTCGGCGCTGCTGCACTGCGCCCGGGGCTGCGCTCAGGGCCCACGTGGTGCTGGGAGATGAAAGCAAAAGTAGTTATGCAGAACAGAACTCGTAATGCTGGATGTGGAGCTGGGAGGTTTTCTTGTGATTCTGTCTGGGGGTGAGAATCTTTGTCCAGCAGATGATGTCTGTAACCATCAAAGTGTTCTCCAGGACAGGAATGTGCCTTCCCAGTGTGCAGAACGGGTAAGAGAAAGCACGTGGGCAGCCTTGGGAACATCCTGGATGGCCACAAGCAGCACCCGGTGTGACCTGACTTCAACGTGGGGGCACAGGGCGTGAGGATCCCCCTCGCCTGCACCCACCGAGGGGTGAGGGGGCTTCTCAATCCAGCACAGTGCTGCAGTGATCATTGCCATCCACGTTGGGTAGCGATAGTGCAAGGGGGAATGGTCTTAAACTGAGACAGGGGAGGTTCCGGGTGGATATTAGGAGGAAGTTTTTCACACAGAGGGTGGTGAGGCACTGGAACAGGTTGCCCAAGGAGGCTGTGGATGCCCCATCCCTGCAGGCATCCAAGGCCAGGCTGGATGTGGCTCTGGGCAGCCTGGGCTGCTGGTTGGTGACCTGCACACAGCAGGGGGTTGGAGCTGGGTGAGCACTGTGGTCCTTCTCAACCCAGGCCATTCTAGGATTCCATGACTAGAGGAGGGTTCAACACAGGTGTAGAGTAGTGGTTCAGGAGGTCACCAAAATCTATGGGTGGTGGTGAGAGCTCACCAGGAATTTGGGGAGGGCTCCATTGCTGCACTGGGCACTGCTTTGTGCCTGGCAGTTTGTTGTTGGGTGGGACATAACGTTTATTTGCTCTGTTCTGGAGCAGTCTGAATGTGGTTAGGACAGGAGAATGATCCATCACCAAAGCACACACTCGAGTTGACAATGTTGGCATAAGGCTGAGGTAATGTTCAATTAATTTATTCTGCTCTCATGCTATGAGCTCAGCTGAGTGAGGAGGAAGCGCAGGGCTTTGCTTAACGATCCTGACATCCTTCTCAGTGCTGTGAGGAAATGGGTTCTGGGTCTGTGTGGGTGTGGAGGAACCACCTGCACTGCTCACCCAGGGTCTGCTCAGAGCAGTCATGGTGTGGGCAGCAGCACAGCAGGAGATCCTGGCTTCTGGTGGTGATTCCTGCATAGCTGCCCTATTCAAATGCTGAGTCCAGCCTGAAGTGCTGCATCCAGCAGCCTGGGGAAGGCCTCTGTTCTGAGAGGGGGGAAAAAAATCAGTGAGTAGTTCCTGTAAGACTTTGGCACAGTTTTAATGTGGTACAGTGAGTGTATTTCAGCATCTGGGGAGGTAGCAGAAGTTTGCTGTTAGAAACATGAATTTGTTCTAGTAAGCCGTAGTGCAGTTCGTTGAGGTTTTGGAGGCTCTGAGAGCAGTGCTGTTGGTGCCTCAGAACACTGCATCTTGATAAAGATACCAACATCAGGGCTGGGCTGGGGCAGCACGACTGGGAAACGCGTGCAGCTCCCAGGGAAGGTCGGGGATATCTCCATTGACACTGCAGACATGTGCAAAGTCTTCTTGCTATTCACAAGAGCCCCAGCGCCGTGCTTAGCAGGGACACTGAGGCTGCTGTTGTGATAACAGTGCTGCACTGGGTGGTGGGATCTCTGTCCCTTGGCAGTGTGAGCGGTGGCTGCTGCACGGGGCTCTGCAGGGCAGACTTGCTGTAGGCACTCACAGCGTTTGCTGCTCTCAAAGCTGCAGGCAGAGTGCTGCACCCAGCAGCTGGGGACATGAAACTGGGTGGATTACCTTGAAGCAGTGCAGGAATCGCCCATGGAGTGGATCCACTTTGGTCTCGCTGTGCAGTGACTGAGGGGCTGCCTGCTTTTCTCACCGACAGCCCTTTTCCTGGTGTTTGTTTTGCTCACTCACCTTTGGCAGCTGAATCGCAGCAGCTGTGATCCCAACTCTGCAGTCAGAAAGAATAGTGGGGTTGGAACTTAAAGCAGTGTCCATTATGGCTGTGGGGCTGCTTTGGGCTCACAGCAGTGGCTGCACCCCGCAGGTCGCAGTGCAGGTGAGCTCAGTGCCAGCAGCTGAACGGGCTGGGAGTTGAGATCTGCTCTGAAAGCTTAGCAGCGGTCACCCTGATGGAACATTCTGGAAACTTAATCCGTCTTTGCTTGGGTTCTTGTGCTGTAATGCTTTAGAGTACAGTGCTGAGTCCGAGCACCTCACAGTGTGAAGATGCTACAGAGAGCAGCACTGTGTTCTGTGTGTCCTGATGTGCTTTCACTGCCTGGAGCTGTGCTGTAAATACCAAAGGAAGTGACCGTTGAGTTCAGAACAGGAAACTTCAGGCCCAAAACACTGAAATTCCAGTGTTGCTCACACATCTCTGGAACGCAGCCTGGGAGCGAAGCGTCCATGCTCACTGTGCCATAGCAACAGCAGCTCCTGCTGGGTGTCCCTGTGCTCAGCACTGGAATGCGGATGTTGTGCTGTGGGGAGGGCTGCATGTGGTGGGAGCTGTCAGCAGGGCTGCTGTTACCCCCCTGGTCTGGGCAGGATGCACTCAAATACTGCTGCTCACCTGGAGGTTGAGCAGTGTGGAAGCTCAGGAACCCAGCAGCTTTTTCTGCCCGTCAGAAGGGCAGAAGTTGCCCTCTGTCTCAAGGGGTGCCAGCTTGGAATTCAAGTCTCCAGGTGTAGGAAATTAAACGTGGGTCAGAACAGTGCTGGTTTGGTGGTACTGACTCCAGCTGGGTTTGACTTGAAGTTCTTAGCCCATTTTCTCTTCAGCCTTTATGTCTCTTCACCAGCTTTAAATGCACTTTTAAAGATTGTTAATTGTAAGCTTGTAGCTAAGAACAAGCTGAAGGTTTTCAAATGCACTCTAACTCAGACTGCTCTATCTGTGCCTCAGGAGAAACATGAGGGAAGCTGAAGGCGAGCAGCAATCCTAACCTGCGTGTCTTTAAATGGTCTCTCTACAGGCAGCCTGCTTCTGCCAAGTGGTACGACCGGAGGGACTACGTCTTCATCGAGTTCTGTGTGGAAGACAGTAAAGATGTTAATGTAAATTTTGAAAAATCCAAACTTACGTTCAGGTAAGTGCTGGACAACCTTAGCACAAGGATGCCCACAGCTGTACCAGCACTGATTAGGTGATGTTTTCTCTTAAAGGAGCGAGTTCTGTTACCAACCTGTATTTATACCATAAGACATTTCCTGCTGAACATTCTTTTTTTTTTCTTCTCTCACCAGTTGTCTTGGAGGAAGTGATAACTTTAAACATTTAAACGAAATCGACCTTTTTAATAATATTGATCCAAATGTAAGTATCCTCTGCAGCTCTTCTCCTACCAGCTTCTTAACACTGTATGCAGAATGCTCAGCTCTTTCTCATGCACGCTGCCTGCCTTTCCTGGAGCAAGTTGCACCCTGCTGCTTCCATCCCAGTGCTGCTTTCTGTTAGCCCTCCTCACGTGTGGGGCAGGAGGGAGTTCTGCTCAGGCATTCCCAGGCACTCAATGCCACTTCACCTGCTGCATTCCCTCACAGTTTTTATTGTTCTAATTAAAAGCAAAGCACTGATGTCTGGATTGATACAGATCTGCTTGTAATGGGAGCTGTTCTGACAAATACCACACTGTGATTTCACGTGTCTGAGTGCTCTTGCACTCTAAGGACCAACTTTCTCACAATACTGGCAGTAGCTTTAAGAACAGACAGTGCTTTTCAGGACAAAGAATAACTTAACAGCTTAAAACAATGAATACTACAAGTTTGTGGTGGTGTTACTGATTACTAAACTAACCAATATTTACTTTTTTTCTTTTTTCCCCCCCCCAGGAATCAAAGCATAAAAGAACAGACAGATCTATCTTGTGTTGTTTACGAAAAGGAGAATCTGGTCAGGCATGGCCAAGGTTAACAAAAGAGAGGGCAAAGGTGGGTTTCATCCCCTTGGTGGCTGTAGCAGCAGTCCTTGATGGCCCCTCTATTTTTTGGGTGGGTGGGGGTCACATTTGAACGATGCAGCGTTTGGCAGGTTGCTTACTTGGCTGCTGGTTGGGGTGGCAGTTCTGGTAGCTTTCTTCCTGTGTACTAACAGCTTGTCTTTAATTTTTTTGTGTGTGTTAATACACAGCTCAACTGGCTCAGCGTGGATTTCAACAACTGGAAAGACTGGGAAGATGATTCAGATGAAGACATGTCCAATTTTGATCGCTTTTCTGAGGTATAGGAAGATGAATTCCTGGAGGTTTGGGTTCTGCTTGGCTGGGTGTGTGCGCAAGCAGTGACAGACAGCTTTAGAGAGTTCTCTTCCTCTGCCTTCCTCCTGCTCTCTGGGTGTCTAACCCAGTGAGAAAGGTCCTTGGTGCAGTGCTGACAAGCAGGAGAGCTCAGGGCAGGAAATAACAGCTCTGGAGCGGACTGTGGTTGCTTGAACTCATGCTGTGGGCTTCTGGCACTGCAGCTCGTGCTCGTTATCAAATGTGAAATGAATGCTTGTCCCACTGGTGTCGGTCACCTTGTAATTTCTGCGTAGCAGCAGCAAGGCTTGTCAGAACAGCTGGTGGCTGTTGGTTATCACAATTTTAAGCTAGTTTATAGGGTTTTAGTCTTGTTTATGTGGCTTCACTCTGTGGCTTTTATCTTTCTAAAACAGATGATGAACAACATGGGTGGAGATGACGATGTAGACTTACCAGAAGTAGATGGGGCAGATGATGTAAGTACTTTGCAGTAGATGTGTAGCTCTGGCTAAGCATGCTGCATGCTCAGTGCTACTTGCTGAAGTCGAGCTCGGTTTCCCCTCTTCAGCATAGTTCTAAGTATAAACGATGTCAGACCTTGTTTGTTAAATGATGTAGTTGAGCAGTAGCAGCTGTTTTCCCCTTTGGTTGTGCTGGGGACAGTTGCATCAGTGCTTGCAGTGTCCCAGGTAGCTCTGGTGTTGTACACCTTCCTGCAGTAATTGGTTATTGCTGGTCTGTCGACAACTACTGGTAAAACTTAACTAAATCCTGTCCTGAAGAACCTGTACTTCCTTGGAATATGCTCTGACAGCAAGCTTGCTACTCTGAGCTTCTGAAAGTGCCCTCAAGCATCATCTGCTCCACTTAATGCCTTTTCTTCTTTCCAGGACTCACCAGACAGTGATGATGAAAGTAAGTCGGCATTTTTCTGCCCCTGTGCAGCAGTCTGTGTGTGCTGGGGCTGGAGGGAGCTGTGCAGGGCTAGCTGTGCTGCCCTATGGGTCACACTAAATCCAGGCTGCCAGCTGATGTCAGCGCCTCTCTTCAGCAGCATAAAATGTAACGTGGAAAGCCTTCCCACACCAGCATGAAATACTTGTGTGACCTTCCTGGGCTGCTGTAGCCCTGCTGAAGCTTTGGCTGTGAGAGCAGCAGTCACTGACACGAACATCAGTGCCTTCAGTGCTGCCACAGTTGAGCTCCTGCCCTGCCAGCAGTGGCTGCGCACAGATCTTGCTCGTAAAGAGCCACCTCTGCACTTCAGTGCCAGCAGCACTGAGCCCAGAGACCCTGAACTGCTCTGTGCCTTCCTGGCTATGGGCTGTATCTTCTTGCTCACGTTGGCAGTTGGTGGCTTTGTTTTTGTTATGGCTAGTGTTATTATAAACACTAATACTTTTTTTTTCTTCTTTCCTATCTAGAAATGCCAGATCTGGAGTAAGGAAAACTGTCGTCTTCAGGGTTTGGGGAAAGAACTTCATCACATTTCATAATTGAGATAAGAATTCCTGAGTTGATAGCCCTAAGGGGAGACATTGCATCCTTTAACCCATTTTTTTCAGTCCATTTTAAATGGCTTCACTGATGGTAGGTGTGTACCATTGTGCGGGGCAGTCTTAAGCCACGAGAGGCAATAAATGATGTTATGCATGAATTCCAGACTTCCAAAACCAATTGAGGTATGGGCAATCGATCCAGAACAGTCGCAATAAAGTTTACAGAGCCTCCTTGCCTCGTAGCAGACCTGACAGCAGAGCAGGCTTTACGTCCTGTGCTCAATTGGCTTTTTCCCCTCTGTGGCCCACGGTTAAATCTGACTTTTGTGCCCGGAACAAAAAAAACTTCTTGGATTTGGCTCACCAAAATTTGAACAAGCGCTGCGCAATACCTCTGTGGTGTCTTCAGGTGTGTTCCACTAATGTTTTTATTAAAAAGGAAACAAAATCCTCTCTGTTTGCTATTTTAATGGTTAGTTTTGTGTGTCCCGGTGCCCGCGCTGTGAGGGGTGAGGCCCAAAATCCACCCCCTGCCCCATGGATCCGTGGGGCCGCGTCGTTGCTTGTGGATCTGTTCGTGAGACCAAATGTATTTGCACTGCTGGTATGGAAGCGAGTGACAACACCGTTGTCCCCGATGGGCTCCTCTGTTGGTTACCCGGCCAGGCTGACAAACCTCAATTTCTGTTCAGAGCGGTGGGAATTTTTTTAATGTCTACATTCTTTCTAATAAACTGTTGAAGACTCCACCCTGCCTCTGCTCCGTCTGACTGCGCGGCCGTGGCTCCGGGAGCCGCTCGGAGGGGCCGGGCTGCGGCCGTTCCGTTACCGCGGGCCGAAATGGCGGCGGGGCGGGAAATGTCCGCGCGCCGGGAGCGGGGCGGGAGGCGGCGGTCACCGCGCCCGGCCCAAGGACACACGCAGAGCGCGTGCGCTGCCGCTTCCGGCGTCTTGCACCCGCCCCTTCCGGCCGATCCGCTCACCGCAGCGCCCAATCGCTGCGGGGCGTTTCTAGACAGTCGCGCGCGCGGCCCAATCGTGAGGAGGCGCGACGAGAGCCGGGACGCGTCCAGCCAATCGGAGCGCGAGAGCGGGAGGCGCGGGTCGGCTTCTACCCAATGGGCGCGAGCGGTGGGCGGCAGCGCGCGCGGAGGGCCCGCCCCCTGTGGGCCGTGTCGGGCGGGCGGAGCGCGGGGCTCAGTCGGCGCCGCCATGTTGGGGCTCGCGGTTCGCCGCTCTGCCGCTGCCGCCACCGCCGCCCGCCCGGCGCTGCGCCGCGCTGCCGGGCCGGCCCATGGCTTCCTGCCGCTGCTCCTCAGCCGCGGGGCCGGCCCGGCCGCCGCCGTCGGTGCGCGTGAGTGCGGAGCGGCCGCGGGGTCACCTTGGGGCCTACGCGGGCGGGGGGCGTCGCGGCGAGCGCCGTTCCCGGGCCCCGTTAAGGCGGAGCGGCCCTCAGCGCCCGCCTCGACTCGCTCTCTCCTTTAGGCCGGGACCACGCGGCTCAGGCGGCCCCCGCCGCCAAGGCCGGCTCCGCCACCGGGCGCATCGTGGCCGTGATCGGCGCCGTGGTGGACGTGCAGTTCGACGAGGGGCTGCCGCCCATCCTGAACGCCCTGGAGGTGCAGGGCCGGGAGACGCGACTGGTGCTGGAGGTGGCCCAGCATTTGGGTGAGCGGGGCTGGGGCTGGGGGGTCCTCTTCCGGTGATGATGGATTTCGGTGACTTTCGTTCTTCTGAGCTCGCTGAAGCCACACGCGAAAATCTGAGGAGGAGGAGGAAGGGGAGGAAGGTGGCTGCTGGGGGGCCGCGCTTTGCCGGGGGGCTGCAGCCCGCAGGGCCTCCACTTGAGGCTGCGTTTTCCCTGCGCTGTTTTGTCCTTCAGTGCCTCTCGCAGCAAAGCATCCTCTTGGCAGGGGTGGGAGGAGGTGTGCAGCTGTCCCCAGGGTCAGCCCGAGGGCACTGCGGTAACTCTGCCCTCGGCAGGGGAGAACACGGTGCGCACCATCGCCATGGACGGCACGGAAGGGCTGGTGAGGGGACAGAAGGTGCTGGACTCCGGCGCTCCCATCCGCATCCCCGTCGGCCCCGAGACCTTGGGAAGGATCATGAATGTCATCGGGGAACCCATCGACGAGAGGGGCCCCATCACAACGAAACAGTGAGCGATGCTGCAGGCCGAGCCGTGGTGCTGTGTGGGGTTTGGAGGCAGGGGCTCGGGGCCTGGCAGCGATTGCTGCCCATAACGGATCGAGGGGATCTGCGTTGGTCGCTCAGTTTCTTCCCTCTTGTGCTGCAGGTTTGCTGCTATCCACGCCGAAGCCCCTGAGTTTGTGGAGATGAGCGTCGAGCAGGAGATCCTGGTGACAGGCATCAAGGTGGTGGACCTGCTGGCCCCCTATGCCAAGGGTGGCAAGATCGGTACGTAGCCCCCAGGGGATGGAGGAGCAGAGGCACTGTGCCCACCACGAGGCTCAGAGCCCATCCCCACACAGCAGCTTCCTTCGCTGATGAGTAACCTTTTGACTTTCGTTCTACTGAGCTTGCTGAAGCAACGTTTATTGTCTGAGGAGGAAAGGGATGAAGGGAGACCCCAGGGTGGTGGGATTGGCTCTGGGTTGAGTGGGTCACCCTTTCCCCCAGGTTTGTTTGGAGGCGCTGGCGTCGGCAAGACAGTGCTGATCATGGAACTGATCAACAACGTGGCCAAAGCTCACGGCGGTTATTCGGTGTTCGCCGGTGTGGGGGAGCGAACCCGCGAGGGCAACGATTTGTACCATGAGATGATTGAGTCCGGGGTCATCAACCTGAAAGATGCCACCTCCAAGGTGCTGCGTGAGGCCTGGGCTAGGCTGGGCTGGGGGCCTGCTGGCACAGCAGCTGTGCTGATGTTGGGTCTGCTCTTGTGCCAGGTCGCTCTGGTCTATGGACAGATGAATGAACCCCCGGGTGCCCGTGCCAGGGTGGCTCTGACTGGGTTGACAGTGGCAGAGTACTTTAGGGACCAGGAAGGCCAGGACGTGCTGCTCTTCATCGACAACATTTTCCGCTTCACCCAGGCTGGCTCAGAGGTTGGTGCTGACTGCAGGGCAGCCAGCTGCCCCAGCATCAACCACCCTTTGTCAGGCCCGTCCCCATAGCAATGCTGCCCTTCACGTGGGCACTGCTTGTTGTCTCACCGTCTCTGTTCCCTCCTAGGTGTCAGCCTTGCTGGGCAGAATCCCCTCTGCTGTGGGCTACCAGCCCACGTTGGCCACTGACATGGGCACCATGCAGGAGCGGATCACCACCACACGCAAAGGCTCCATCACCTCAGTGCAGGTAGTGCCAGTGCTGTGCCCTCTGGGCTGGGGACCCCACAGCACCCACCTGCGTCCCACGGTGCCCACCCTCCCCGCAGGCCATCTACGTGCCAGCAGATGACCTGACAGACCCTGCCCCTGCCACCACCTTCGCCCATTTGGATGCCACCACGGTGCTGTCCCGTGCCATCGCCGAGCTGGGCATCTACCCTGCTGTGGACCCGCTGGATTCCACCTCCCGAATCATGGACCCCAATATTGTGGGGCCCGAGCACTACGACGTGGCCCGGGGTGTGCAGAAGATCCTTCAGGTGAGGGGAGGATGGGGCAGCGACTGCTGGGGATGCCTTTGGGGTGCAGGAAGCCTGGCTGCTCACCACCTGCTTTGGTCCCCAGGACTACAAGTCCCTGCAGGACATCATCGCCATCCTGGGCATGGATGAGCTGTCTGAGGAGGACAAGCTGACTGTGGCCCGGGCCCGCAAGATCCAGCGCTTTTTGTCCCAGCCCTTCCAGGTGGCTGAGGTCTTCACCGGCCACATGGGCAAGCTGGTGCCCCTGAAGGAGACCATCAAGGGCTTCAAGCAGATCCTGGCAGGTGAGGAGGGGGCAGGGGGAGCTGGGGGGCCCTGCCCTGGGCCTGGCGCCAGCTCCCCCTACCGCTGGCTGTGTTCTTCCCCCCAGGTGAATACGACCACCTCCCGGAGCAGGCCTTCTACATGGTGGGGCCCATCGAGGAGGCAGTGGCCAAGGCAGAGAAGCTGGCTGAGGAACACGCGTGAGCAGGGCCGCCTTCACCCCTCCCGGCTCCGTGCGGGGCCAGACCCAAAGTATTTAAGGTTTCCAATAAAACGTTGGTGAAAACAGCCCGGGCCCTGCGTGCAGAGGAGCCCTTCCCCACCCAGGGGTACATCTGGGAGGGGCCTCTGCCCTCCCCCCCATCCTGCTGTACTCCTTGGGGGGGAATTATTGCAGCAGTGCAGTGCCCTGTGCTGCATCCAGCTGCCTCCAGCAGTGCGGGGCCTCTTTTTTGGGGGGGTCTGCACCCACCCGGCGTGCCCTTGTGTGGGGCTGCGCGGTGGAGCACAGGGAGGGGACCAGTGGCAGCTGCCTTCAGCGGGGGGGGCAGGTCAGCCTTCCCCCCCAGCCCCCACCCCATCGTGCAGCACAAAGGGCTCCCGCCTGGCCCTGCCAGATGGGGCTTTGTCTGCGGGTCCCGGGGGGGCGGTCCGGGCCCGCCCTGTGTGGGATCACCGAATCCCGAGCCCGGGGGCTGTGGCCGAGCGGCGCCGAAGGGAGTGGGGGAAACGCGGTGTTCCCTGGGGGGGGACAGGATGGAGGGGGGGTCCCCTTAGCAGTGCCCCCCCCCGCCGCAAAGCGCTGCGGCTCCTTTAAATGGCGGCGCGTCCCGTGCCCGGGGGGGGCGGTGCTGACATCACGCGGGGCCGCGAGCACCGGCACAGCCCCGGGCGGCCCTGCGGCACCGGCACCAGAACCGGCACCGCCCGAGGTACGCGCTGCGTGACGCCGGACCCCCCCACCCCAACGGGGCTGAGACCCCCCCTTCTCCCCCCCCCAGGCTGGGATCGGGGCTCCGCACCGGGACGGCCCCCCTCCAACCCCCGCCGTCGGTGCCGGTGATGTCAGCGGGGAAGCGGAGGAGCCGTTCCCGGTTGATGGCGGTGGGAGGCGGCGGCCCCACGTGGGGGATTCCCCCCCGCCCTCCCCGACCCCTCCGGGGGCGGAGATCCCCCCCCACGTGGGCGCGCGTCCGCCCCGCGCTGACGCCGCCGCCGCTCCCGGTGACGCCACCGCGGTGACGCGGGGAGGAGGGCGGGGCGGGGACCGCCCGGCGGCGCGCGGCGCTTCCTGCCCTGCGCCGCTCGGCCCGGTCCGGTTCGGCTCCGCTCTGCGGCCCGGTCCGCTCGGAAGGACCGCGCCATGCGGAGCCGCATCCCGCCCCGCACCGCGTGAGCCGGGCCCGCGGCGCCGCTGCCAGGTGCGGGGGTCGGGGGGGGACGGCGGGCGGAGCGCTGCGCGGCGGTCGGTAACGGCGGGGGCGGCGGTTGGGACCTGCGGGGCTCCCCCTCCCCCCCACCCCCTCCCTTTTCTCCTCCCCCTCCCGACTCCGTCGGTTCCCCGTTCCTCCCCCACGCACTTTCCCGCAGTCACCGTCCCGGTTTCCCCCCCCCCCCCCCCCCCTCCGGTGGGAACGCGGCCTCTGCGCGGGGGCGGCTGCCGGAGGGCTCCCGGTGCGGTTCGGTGCGGTTCTCCCGGTACCGGACCCCCCCCTCCCCCCCCCGCAGGAAGCGGCCGAGCAATGGCAGCGGGCGTTGCGCCGCGTCGCGTTGTTTTGAAGCGGCTCCGGGAACGGCTGCGCGGAGCCACACAGCGCTGAACCGGGGGGGCCGGGGGGTTGGGGCAGCCCCCATACCCCCCCCCCTCACTACCCCCCTTTTCCAGCCTCATTCTCCTCCCCCCGCTCCCGGCTCCGGTTTCAGCCGTGGCCCAATTCTGCGCTCTGCCGGCAGCGGGCGGCGCTCCGGGTTGGGACAGCGCGGGGGGGGCACAGCGGGACGAGCCCGGGGTCCGTCCCCCCCCTCTGCGTTCGTTCCCATCCTCTGACTTTATTCGTTCCCCCCCCCTCCGGCCTGCAGCAGCACCTGCCCGGCTCTGCCCGCCCCCCCCCCCCCCCCCCCCCCGACCTTTGGTAGCCCCGGAGCATCAGTGCGGTGTGTGGGGGGGGGGGTGTTGGAAGGGTTCTGCTTTTAATCCATCGCTCGGGGCAGCCCCGGGGTGAAGGGGAAGGGGAAGGGGGGGGGATGTGTCACCCCTGGGGGGGCCGCGGCGGTGTCCTCGTGGGGCCGTGACGAAATCTGTGCCCGGGTTACGACACGGCCCTGCCTGGCGCTGCAACGGCGAATTCGGTGTCCTCCGTGTGCGGGGGGGCTGCGGGGGGGGGGGGCTGCGGGGGTCCCTTCGCCCTGCGCGCCCCCGCGGAGGTGGCACCGCGCGGTGCCCCCAGCTGCGAATTGAGGCCGCCCCCATCGGAGCAGCTGCCCTGGGGGTGGGGGGAGGGGATGTGGGGGGGGGATGGGGCCGAGCGCCCTCCGGCACCGCTGGACTATTGGGGGGGGGGCGGGGGGTGTAAAGAGGTGTCCAAGGAGCAGCCATCCCTACACGCAGCACCGGGAGCTGCGGTGCTCCCAGAGGGGGGGCGGGCCGTGCCACGTCCCTGCAAGGTCACGGGCACATTGGGGTGGGGGGGGACCTGCTGGTCTGTGCCATGCTGGGAGCACGGGGATGGGGGGGGAGTGATGGGACCCTCTGTGTAACAGCGTGGCACACCGGGGCACGGCAGTGCCCATGGGCTGATCCTGGGGGTCGTGGCACCTCCATAACCCCGCGCCTTTCACCCCCCCCGCAGCCATGGACACCGATAACCATTTTGGCTTTGCGGGTCTTCCCCCCGCACCCACTGCCTCAGGACTGAAACCCACCGCGCCTTCCTCAGGGGACAGCCCGTACAGCAACGGGGCCGCGCTCAGCTTCCCCCCCCAGGGGAAAAGTGAGTATGGGGGCAGGCGTGGGGCTGTGCAGCAGAGGAGTCCTGGCCTTGTGTTCTTGGTGCGAGGCGTTGGCGCGTCGCTGGGGGGCCACCGAGCACAGCTGTAGGGTGGGGGCTCCTGGTGGGGTCGGCTGTGTGCTCCCAGCCGAAAATGGCCGGGCTGGGGGCTGTGGGTTTGGGTTTGGCTGTGAACCGATCCCTGCGCAACCCTACAGCGGGGCTGCGGGCGATAGCAGTCCTGCATCCGTCCCCAGACCCTCTCTCCTCGGGTTGAAGGCAATCCCTGCCATTAACATCTCCGCCTCTCCCCCTCCCGCAGGTCTGAACGGGGGCATGAATGTCAACGGCTTCTCTACTGTATCTCACACCACTACTTCAGGGACCTTCACCTCCAGCACGCATTCCTCGGGGCCCCCCCACCTCCACCCCTACGACTGCCTCTGGGACTACACGCAGTTCCAGCCCCCTGGCGGCCTCAAGGACGGCGGCCTCGCTCAGTTCCCCCTCAACGGCGTCTCTGGGGGCTCCAGGCCCTCCTCCCCCGGGCACAGCGCAAACCTTCGGGGCGCGGGGACGGAGCTGTGGGGCAACGGCACGCCTGGCCCCATGGGGCTGAACTTTGACTCTCAGGAGCTGTATGATTCCTTCCCCGAGCAGAGCTTCGAGCTGATGCCCAACGGCCCCACCACTTTCTACGCAGCCCCACAGCCATCCCCCATGCTGGGCTCTGGCGAGCCGCCGTTCCCGTTGCCCGAGGAGGAGCTGGGGGGTGATGCAGACGATGCTGAGGCCTCCAAGGAGCTGCCCCCCCCTATTGCTGAGAACGGGGCTGGGCTGGTGGGCAGCATGGAGCTGGAGGACACGCAGCCAGGTAGGGCGCGGCGGGGGGTCGTGGTGGCGGGTTGCGTCGGGCCGTGCTGGGCGTCCTGTGGCCACGTTCCCGTCCGTCCACAGCACTCAGGACCCCACCTCCATGGGGCTGTGACCTCTGGGTGGGAGCTGGGGGGGGTCCAGGCCCTGGGGGCGATGGGCAGTGCACAGCCACGGTGGGGGGGTGGGGTGGGGGTGGGGCGGGGTGGTGCCCACCGGGCCCCCCGCTCCGCTCCCAGGTTCGTTGCTGCAGCTTTCTGCTCCCTGCAGATCTGAAGCTCTGCGCTTACGACGGCGCAGCGCCTGCCGCGGTGCCGCTGGGCCGGGACAGCCCGGGCCTGACCTCCGGCACCGCCAGCCTGGGGCCCGCATCGCCCATGGGCGCGCCGCTGGAGGACGCGCAGCTGCTGAGCGAAGACCCCCTGGAGCCCTTCGAGGCCCTGGCCGGAGGTAGGGGGGCTGCGGGCAGCGCGGCGCTCGGGGCCGATGGCGATGGCTGCTGCGCTGCGCCGCTCCGGCGGAGGGGCGGGCCGGGATGGCGCGGTCCCTCCTCCGCTCCGGCCTCCCTTCCCAGCGCGGTGACGAAGCTGTTCCTCAGCGCCTGAACTTCCGCGCTGCTGAACATCGCCGCCGCCGCCACGGCCATTTTGGGCTCCGCTTCCCAACGGAGGAGGCGTGGCCGGGGGCTGCGGGCTCCCTTAACCCCTCTCGTCCCGGCACCCACCGGGGTTTGGGGCTGTCAGCCCCGCTGCCCGCGCGGCCACGTGGGTTGTGGGTCGTGGGTCGTGCGCCCCCGGTGCGCGCAGAGCCGGGGGGCTCCTCTGTGCGGTGCTGCCCCACTGAGCTCCGCGCTGTGTCGTTTTCCTCCGCCCCCCCAGACCCCGACACCGGTGACCTCTATGCGATGGATGAGGCGCAGCTGGTGGGCGACAAATCCCCCCTGGAGGAGCCCCCCGACGACGCGCCCGGCCCCCCCCTGCCTGCCGCCAGCCCCCCGCTGCGTGCCGCCAGCCCTTTCAGCCTGCTGGCAGCCCACCGCCCGGCCCCCCCGCTGCTGCCCAGCCCTGACTCACCGCCCCCCCTGCACGGTGCGTGGAGCACCTTTATGGTGCTGAGCCCCAGCTCAGTGCTCGGGGGGGGGCTCCTATGGGAGGAGCAGGAAGGGATGGCAGGCGTGTTGACGGTGCTGCTTTGGCCCTGCAGACAGCAGCCCAGAGCTGAGCAGCGGCCACGCAGGGCCAGAGCAGTCGGGGTCTCTGGAGCTCAGCGCTGCGCTGGAGCCTGAATCCCCGTGTCCTTCTGCTGAGGAAGAGGAGGAGGAAGAGGAGGACGAGGAAGAGGAGGTGGCTGACAGCTGCACGGAGGCTTCAGCTGCTCCAGAAGGAGAGAGCAAGGAGGAGGCCGCCCCGCTGAGCACATCGGTGGGAGGTGAGGATGGAACACCCCCCCCTCTCCACCCCCGGCCGGGTGCCCCCCACACCCCCTGAGCTGCTCCCCCCTCTGCCCCACAGGTGATGTCCCACGCAGGCGCATTGCCACCCCTGAGGAGGTGCGCTTCCCTCTGCAGCATGGGTACGTGGTGTCCCCATATCCACGTCCCACGTGGCTGTGCAGGACCCAGGCTGAGCCCCCTCTGTGTGCAGGTGGAGGAGAGAGGTGCGCATCAAAAGGGGGAACCACCGCTGGCAGGGAGAGACGTGGTACTATGGGCCATGTGGGAAGAGGATGAAGCAGTTCCCGGAGGTGATCAAGGTACGGTGGGGGGTGGTGGGCTCTGAGCAGCCCCCCAGCTCCACCAGGGCTCCTCATCCTCCTCCTCCTGCCCCCCAGTACCTGAACAGGAACGTGGTGCAGGATGTCCGCCGTGAGCACTTCAGCTTCAGCCCCCGGATGCCAGTGGGGGATTTCTATGAGGAGCGAGAGACGCCGGAGGTGAGCACTCATAGTGCTCTGCAGGCCACTGCTCTGTGCAACGGCCGCAGCCGTGGGGCTGTGGGTCGCTCCCTGTGGGGCTGATGGGGTTTCCTTCTGCAGGGTCTGCAGTGGGTGAAGCTGAGCCCCGAGGAGATCCCGTCCCGTATCCAAGCCATCACCGGGAAGCGCGGCCGACCCCGCAACGCTGAGAAGGCAAAGCCCAAAGAGCTGCCTGCCATGAAGCGCGGCCGCGGGCGGCCCCCCAAGGTCCGGATGGTGGATCTGCTGAGCAAGACGGACGCGCGGCTGCTGAAGAGGCTGGAGGCCCAAGGTACCCCCCGGCCCCCAGCCCGCCCCGCAGCCCGCTCGCTGTCACCAACCACCCCCTCCATTCTCACAGAGGTGCTCAGTGATGAGGACAAGCTGAAAATGAGCAAAATCAAGAAGAAGATGAGGCGGAAGGTATGAGGGGTGCCTGGGGAGGGCTAGGGGCAGCCCTGGGACTCCTCCATCTTGGTGGCTGACACGGAGCCTTCCCTGGCTGCGGGGCACAGAGCAGCCCCCTGCCCCGACCACTGCGTTGCTGCCGGTCCCTGAGCTGCTCTTCTTCTCCCCAGGCCAAGAACAAGCAGAAGCAGGAGGCAAAAGCTCCCAAAGCGAAGGAAGCCAAGAAGAAGTCCAAGGTGGGTCCGCAGCAGCCATGGGGAAGGGAGGGAGGGGGCTGGAGGGACCACCCACCCCGGGATCTGTCTCCAGGCCAAGGAGAAAAAGGGCAAAGCGGAGAAGGGCAAGGACAAGGGGCGGCCCAAGGAGAAGAAGGGCAAAGGGACGCGCAGGGTGGACAAGGGGCTGCTGGCCCAGCGGCGCCTGGAGGAGCGGCGACGGCAGCAGCTCATCCTGGAGGAGATGAAGAAGCCGACGGAGGATATGTGCCTGGCGGACCACCAGGTTGGAATGGGGAGGGGGTGCAGCAGGGCTGACCCCCCCTGCGTCCCCTGCCCTGACCGCCCCACTTTGCCCCGCAGCCGCTGCCGACCTTCTCGCGCATCCCAGGCCTGGTGCTGCCCAGCCGCGCGTTCTCCCACTGCCTGACGGTGGTGGAGTTCTTGCAGAGCTACGGCAAGGTGCTGGGCTTTGACCCCAGCAGGGACGTGCCCAGCCTGAGCACGCTGCAGGAGGGGCTGCTGGGGGTGGGCGGCAGTGCTGGCGCGGTGCAGGACCTGCTGGTGCGGCTGCTGCAGGCTGCGCTCTACGACCCCGGGCTGCCCCCCTACTGCCAGGTACTGCCCCTCCTCTGTGTCCCCTGCCTCGTCTGAGTCCCTCCATTCCCTATCCTGGTGCCCTTGGTGCCCGTGAGGCTGCAGCTGCTGCAGGCCTGGGGTGGGTGGGCACTGCGTTTTGGGATGTGCTGCTCACGCTGTAGCCCCATCTGGGGACACCCACCCCAGGCTTTGGGTTTTCCAGTCACACAATCACAGAGTGGTTGGGTTGGAAGGGACCTCAAGGATCATGAATCTCCAACCTCCCTGCCACGTGCAGGGCCACCAACCTCCACATTTAATGCCAGCCCAGGCTGCCCAGGGCCCCATCCAACCTGGCCTTGGACACTTCCAGGGATGGACGGGGCATCCACAGCCTCTCTGGGCAGCTGTTCCAGCACCTCACCACTCTCACAGCAAACAACTTCCCCCTAACATCCAACCTCAATCTTCCCTCCCTCAACTTCAAACCGTTTTCCCTTGTCTTGCTGCTGTCTACCCTTTCAAAGAGTTGACTCCCCCATCAGTGTTCTCTCCATGTTGTCCCCTTCCTGCTGCCCCCCCCCAACACCTCTCTCTCCCCGCAGTCCCTGAAGATCCTGGGTGAGAAGGTGTCAGAGATCAGCCTGAACCGTGACACCGTCTCGGAGGTGCTGCGCTGCTTCCTGACAGCCCACGGGGCTGAAGCTGAGCTGTGCACGGGGCTGCGCACCAAACCCTTCCAGGCGCTGCTCCCGGAGCGCAAAGCTGCCATCCTGGCCTTCCTGGTCAACGAGCTCAACAGCAGCGCCCGCATCATCAGGTGAGCATAGAGGGGGGAGCGCCAGCTGTGCCCCCACCCCATGGAGCTGAGCCCCCCGCCCCTCCCCCTTCATGTTCTTGCAGTGAGATTGACAAGACACTGGAGAGCATGTCAGCCTACAGGAAGAACAAATGGATCATTGAAGGACGGCTGCGCCGGTGGGTGCTGTGGGGTGGGGGTTGTGTTATGGGGTGGGGAGGAGGCTGTGTTGTGCCAGGGGATGGGGACAGGGCTGTGCCATAGAACGAGGATGGTGCTGTGCCACGGGGCAGTGCTGTGGGATAGGGACAGGGCTGTGCTATGGGATGGTGCTGTGCTGTGGGGATGGGAGATGGGGCTGCGCTATGGGATGGGAAATGGGGCTGTGCCATGGGATGGGGTGGGGCTGCGCTCCCCAAACCCATCCCCCTGACTCAAGGGGCTCTGGGCACAGAAGGGGTTCCGCGCAGGATCTCCACTGTCACTGTGCTGTGTCCCATCAGGTTGAAGGTGGCCCTGGCCAAGAAGACGGGTCGCCCTGAGTCAGAGCTGATGGCACTGGAGGATGGGCGACGCCGGCGCAGCTCCCGCCTGTGTGAGGAGCCGGGGCTGGAGCTGGAGGAGGAGGAGGAGGGTCGGGGCCGCCGCTCCCGCCGGGACGAGGAGGTGATGTTTGGCATTGGGAGCGCTGTGGGATGGGATGGAGTGCGGTCTCAGGGTCTCCCCTGGTCCTGATGGTCCCTCAAACCCCCCCCCCAGGCCGACACATCCACCTCCAGCATCCCTGAGCTCGAGCGGCAGATCGAGAAGCTGGCTAAGGTGAGTGGAGGCACGGGTCTGTGTGTCCCCATCCCATGGCTGTGACCCCTCCCCTCCCCACTGCAGCCCCTCACCCCGTGCCCTTCCCACAGCGGCAGATGTTCTTCCGCAAGAAGCTGCTGCACTCCTCGCAGACACTGCGGGCTGCCTCCCTGGGCCAGGACCGGTACCGGCGGCGGTACTGGGTGCTGCCCCACCTGGGGGGGATCTTCGTGGAGGGGGCGGAAGGTGAGCGGGGTTGGGGCTGGAGGCGTGCTGGGGACCCCCACGGTGCAACCTGCCCTCGTTCCTCCCCTGCAGTGCCCGAGGAGCGCCCGGAGGAGACCACGGAGCAGAAGGTTCTGTGCCCGGTGCCCGCGGTGAAGGAGGAGCCACCGGACCCCGAGGTGCCGGCGCCGGTTCCCCAACGGGTCGCCATGAACTGTGTGGCCGCACGCGCCCGGGGACGACCGCGGAAGAGCAAAGAGGAGCCACCCCCCCCGCCCGTCCCCCCGCCCATCCCCCCGCCCGTCCCCTCACCCATCCCCCTGCCCATGCCCCCCAAATCGCCACCCATCAACGGCGCCCTGGAGGAGCCTCTGGCGCTGGGGCAGAGCCAACACGACCTCAGCCAGTCCGCCTTCCTGTCGTGGCTCAGCCAGACGCAGCCCTCGCTGCTCACCGACGCTGTGCTCACCCCGGACAGCAGCCCCGGAGCGGGGGATGTGGGGCTGCCGCCCCTCGAGGCCTCGTCTGACCCCACAGAGGAGGAGAGCAGCACAGAGACTGCAGATACGCAGGGGCCGTGGTTCAGCCCCCTGCCCCGCGATGACAGAGTCCCCCACGCGCCCTCCTCAGCTGAGCCCCCACCGCCCCACAGGGAGCAGCCCAAGGCCTCAGCCAGGCAGGTGGGTGCTGCAGTGTACGGGGGGCTCTGAAGAGTGATGGCTGGGGATCTCCTACTCACCGTGCTCCGTCCCTGCAGCTGAATGGGCTCCCAGCAGATGACTCCACCTCCCCTCTGCTCGCCTCCACCCCGGTCCCCGCCGGTGCCAGGGCCCCCCCTGCCTGCCCACGCAGCCGGAATAGCCTGGAGAAGCTGCAGGACCCCCCGGGGCAACCCAAGCGCCGGGGGCGGCCCCCCACCAAGTTCTTCAAGCAGATGGAGCAGAAGTACCTGACGCAGCTGACAGAGCAGCCGGTTCCCCCTGGTGAGAGCGCTGCCCGGGGTCGGGGGGGGGGACGGGACGTGGGGGAGAGGTGGGCAGCGCTGCGGGACCGGTTTGACCACGGCGCTGCCTTGCAGAGATGCGGAGCGGGTGGTGGTGGCTGCAGGACCCCGAGCAGCTGGAGGCGGTGGCACGAGCGCTGCACCCGCGCGGCATCCGGGAGAAGGCGCTGCACAAACACCTGACCAAGCACAGGGAGTACCTGCGGGAGGTCTGCCTGCGTGCGGCCACGGGTACGGGGTGCGCGTGGGCTGCGGGCTGCGGGCGTGGGTCTGCGTCCCCCCTGCCGACTCCTTCGTGTGCCCCCAGACCCCATCTTCCACCCCCGCCCCGAGGCGGCCGCCGTCACCGCCGCGTCTCAGGAAGCGTTGGCCCAGTGGTCGGTGATGGAGAGGGCGTACGAGGCCGACCTGTCGGTGCTGCAGTGGGTGGAGGAGCTGGAGCAGCGCGTGCTGATGGCCGACCTGCAGATCCGGGTAGGCGGGGGTCCCCGTGCGCAGGGCGGGGGGGGTCTCAGCCGCACAGGAGGGTCTCAGCCCTGAGCACCTCTGTCCCGTAGGGCTGGACGTGCCCCAGCCCTGACTCCACGCGCACTGACCTGCGGTACTGCGAGCACAAAGTGGAGCCTCTGGAGGACATCACGGTGCGCAGCCGGCGGGACGGGCTCCCCCCGCGCCGCGAGGACACCAACCCTCTGGACCTGGCGGTGCTGCGCCTGGCGGCGTTGGAGCAGAACGTGGAGCGGCGCTACCTGAAGGAGCCGCTGTGGGCACCGCACGAGGTGGTGCTGGAGAAGGCGGTGCTGAGCGGCCCCGAGGAGCTGAGCCCGACGGAGATGTGAGCCCCCCCAGCCCTCACACCCCCGCGGGACCCCCCCGGCGCTGTGCTGAGCCTCGTGCCCCCCTGCAGCGCCTACGAAATCACCCCCCGCGTGCGGACGTGGCGGCAGACGTTGGAGCGGTGCCGCAGTGCAGCCCAGGTGTCGCTGTGCATCCACCAGCTGGAGCGCTCCATCGCGTGGGAGAAGTCTGTCAACAAAGTGGTGAGAGCGCGCTGCCGGCACCGGGGGGGGGAAGGTCCAGGGGCTGGGGGGAGACCACCGTTCTGAGCCCCTCAACCCCTGCAGACGTGCCTGGTGTGCCGGCGTGGGGATGATGATGAGAACCTGCTGCTGTGTGACGGCTGCGACCGCGGCTGCCACCTCTACTGCCACCGCCCGCGCATGGCGGCCGTGCCCGAGGGCGACTGGTTCTGCTCGGTCTGCGTCTCGCGGGTACGCGGGGGTCCGGGCTGTGCGGTGCCGCCGTCGGGGCCGTGTGCTGTCGGTGACCCCGCGTGTTTGTGTCCACCCCGCCCCCCCCAGGCACAGCAGTACCCGGAGCCCCTCGCCCCGCGGCGGGGGAAGAAGCGGAAGCGGGGCCGCGTGCCCGGGGGGGGCACGGCGGAGGACGGCAGCCCCCGACGCAGGGCGGCATCGCGGCGTCCCGAGGGGGCGTCCCCAGCCAAACGGCGTGCAGCCCCCCCGCGGGGCCCACCCGGCGACCTGACCTTCTGCGAGTGAGTGTGGCAGGGTCGGGGGGGGGACATCCCCAGAGCCACCCCCTCCCCTCCTCTCCTCCACTACCACCACCCAGCTCCTGTCCTTCCCCCCCCCTCCAGGATCATCCTGATGGAGATGGAGGCACACGAGGACGCCTGGCCCTTCCTGGAGCCCGTCAACCCCCGCCTGGTGCCCGGCTACCGCCGCATCATCAAACACCCCATGGACTTTGGCACCATGCGTGTGCGGCTGCTGCGGGGCGGGTGAGTGCAGCGTCCCCCCTCTGTGACCCCCCCACAACATCTCTATTACATGCCCCCTACATGCCTTTCCTCTATATGCCTCTCCCCTGTTACATGCCCCAATCTCTCTCTCCTGTACCCCCCCAACATTTCTCCCCAGTATATCCTCCCCAATCTCTCTCCTTTATGCTCCCAACATTTCTCCTCTATTACGACCCCCCAACACCTTTCCCTTATGTGCCCCCCAACACCTGTAAACTCCCCCCACCTTTTCTCCCCTATTATGTGCCCCCCCAATATCTCTCTCCTATATGTCCCCCCCAACAATTCTTCCCTGTATCCTCCCGCATCATTCTTGTCTGTCCCCCCGATATCTCTTCCCTGCGTATCCTATAATCTCTCTCCCCTGTACGCTCCCCCCACTCTCTCCTATATCCTTCCCCAACTATTCTGTTATATCCCAACCCTCCCCTATCATCTGCCCCCAACACCTCTCCCCTGTGTCCCCCCATCATTCCCCTATATGCTCTCCCAATCTCCCTCGCCCGCTTCATGCCCCCTCAACACATCACCCCAACGTCTTTCCCCCATTCCATGACCCCTTAACATTTCTCCCCTTGCCCCCCTGCCCAGGTACTCGAGTGCAGCCCAGTTCCGTGCTGATGCCACCTTGGTGTTCGACAACTGCCGGACGTTCAATGAGGACGACTCGGCCGTGGGGCGAGCAGGGCACAACATGCGGCGCTTCTTCCAGAGCCGTTGGGAGGAATTCTACCAGGGACCCCCCCAGCACTGATGCTACCTGCTGACTCCCCCCCCCCACCCTCACCCAGGGCCCTCCCCCCCCCAGCCCCATACACCCACCCACCCCCCACAACGCCCGCAGAACTGTGTAAGCCAAAAAAAAAAAAAAAAAAAAAAAAGACAAAAAAAAAACAACAACAAAAAAAACAACAAAAGAGGCTTTTTTTTTTTTTTTTTTCCTTTCTTTCTTTTACCAAATTTTTAGTTTGCCGATGACGAAACAGAAGCAGCCCCCCTTCCACCCCCCCCCACTCACCCCCCTCCCTACAAACGAGGAAAGCAAATAACCCCCCTTCCTCCCCCCCCCCTCGCTGGGAATATTTAATAATAGCAATAGTTTGTAGTGAATGTCTCCATGCATTAAGGCCAGTAAAGTGGACTTAACCCCCCCACGGCCCCCCCCCGCCACCCCACCCTGCAGACACTTTAAGGGAGGGCCCTCCCCACCCCGGTGCACCCCTTCTGCTGTAGGACCCCCCCAAAACGCACCGGGGTGGGTGCTGCCTGCCCCTCACCCCCCCCAGCCACCTGGCTCCAGGGACCAAGGGGGTGGGGGGGGGGCAGGGGGCCCCCCCAGCCCTTTCCCCACCACCACTTCTCAGGAAGACCCCAACTCCCCACCCCCTCCCCGACTTGAGGCCCCCACCCCCCTACCCCCATGGGACCCCTCAGGAACGCTACTGCACCCCCAGGGGGGGGGTGGGGTGGGGGCGTCTTCCCTTCCCCACCCCCCCACCCCCCCCAACAGGGACTTGAAGCCTCAGGCAGGAGCTGCCCCCCCATCCAACCCCGCCAGGCTGGGGGGGGGTGCAGCGCCAGGTGGGATTGGGGAGCAGAGGGGGGGGGTCAGGTGGGGGTCCCCCCCCCCTCCCTTGATACCCTGGGGTTCTGCAGTGGGCCCTCCCGCCCCCTCCCCCCCCCTCCCCCCCCGCCGGTCAGGATATACGGGTACTGCTCTGGGGGTCAGCAGCCGGCGGGGAGGGGGGGTCCCTGACCCCACAGAGCACTGAAAACAACTCACCTACCTGGAGGGGGAGAGGGGGGGGGCCAGGCTGCGTCCCGCCCCCCCTCCCCTTCCCCCCCCCCCCCCCCCCCCGCTCCCCCAAACCCCCCCGTCTCAAAGTAGCCTTTTTTCTATCGGATAAACCTCAGAAAACTTTTTAATTTTTATTTTTATTGTTTTGCTTTGAGATAAAAAAGAAAAAAAAAAAGAGGTGGAATTTGAGGTCTATTTGAACTGACTTTATATGACGCATAAATATTTATATTTTATCTAAGGACGGCGCCCCCCCCCCCCCAAAAACCCCCCTCTAACCTCCCCAATCTGTGCTTTGTTCGGAGCTGTCGGGATTTCTTTCTTTTCTCCTTATTTCTTTTTTTCCCCATTGTGGGAACGTTTTTGGGATCCTCCGCAGCGTTTTGTGTCCGTTGGAGTTCAGCCCCCCCCCCCTCCACCTTTAGCGCCCCCCCAAGCCCCCCCCTTTATCATCACCCCCCCTTTTCTAGACCAGCCGTGTTCGTTGCAGTGGACTTTTTGATAAATGTACAGGTTTTTGTGGATTTAAATTTATTTCTTTCTATATTTTTAGGACCAAGCTCATTTTTAATAATGGTTCAAGGAGAACAAAGCAGATTCCGGTGTTTTCCCACCCCCCCCCCCCCCCGTTGTGTCCCCCCCCCGTTTGTCGCTGTTTCCCCCCCCCACCATGAGCTGTAGGACCGTGCGTGTCGAATAAAACTCACGTTTGGTAGAGAGCTGCTGTCAGAGCCATCCTTTGGGGGGGGTTGGGGAGATGGAAGGGGGGGGCACGGGCCTGAGACCCCCCCCAGAGCACCACCCCCCCACACAACAGAGGCAGTGGTGCTTTTCTTTGCCGTTTTATTTAAAAACAAAACAAAAAGAAAACTCCAAAATTGAGGGGGGGGAGAAGGAGCTGAATTTGGGGCGGGGGGGGGGGGTTGTAAATGGAGTGGGGGGGGCGGGGGGAGGGGGGCCGGCCGGAGCGCGGAAGCAGAGGAAGAAATACAAAACTAGAAACCTCTCAGATCCTTTTAAAAAAAAGCAACTTAAAAACCTGTACAAAATGCGCTACGTATAAATTAAAGGGGGGGGCAGAAGGGAGGGGGGGGCGGGGGGGGCTGCAGCATTGCAGCCACAGCTCAGATCCCCCGCCCTCTGAGGTGGGCAGGATCCCAGCGCCCCCCCCTTCCCCCAGCCCCTGGGCAGCAGAGGAGGGGGCTCAGCGCCGGGGGGGCCGTCTGTGGGGCTCCCTCTTTGGTTCCTTCCTGGGGGGCCCCTGCCTCCCCCCGTACCCCAGGGGTCACCTGGGGGGGCGGAGGGCACCGGCACTAGCAGCAACGGGAGAGGTGGGTGATGGCTGGAAACCGGGAGCGCTGCCCGCCCGGGGGGGCGGGGGGGGGGGGTGAGAGGCTGCAGCCCCTCCCCCCCCCCCTCCTCCCCAGCAGACCTGGGCTGAGCACGCGCTGAGCTGTGGGGTGAGGTAGATGTGTGGTGGGAGGGGGGGCCCTGCTGCCCGGGGGGGCCCCTCGGCCCCATGGAGGGACTGAGGAGCCCACTGCCCCGGCTGTGGGGGGAGGGGGGGGGGGGGGGGGGCAGGGGACCCCACTGCGCTGGGAGGGGCTGGAAGAACCGGGGAGGGCCTGGGCAGAGCTGGCACTGGGGGGGCACGGCCGGCCCCAGAGCTGGAAGCAAAGAGGGGAGGGGGCTGCCCCCCCCCATCCCCTTGGAGACAGACAGACAGACCCACAGAGTGGGCTCATAATGCAGGGTGGGAGGGGTGGGGGAGGCCGGGGCAGCTCAGCAACCCCAATCTTTGGTTAAAAGAGACGCCCCCGCGGCCCCCCCTGATTGTCTTTGCGCAAGCGGGGGGCGTGGTGGGGGGGCTCAGCAGCCTCCGGGGGCGCAGGGTGAGTCTAAAGTGCCTGGCTGGCCCGTGGGGCAGAGCAGGGGGTTATTGCACTTGTCCTGCCCCCCCCCACGGCTGGGGGCAAGGGACGGTGGGGGGGGTGGGCATGCAGAACCCCAGGCCCCCCCGGGACAGGAATGGCTGCAGCGGGGGGAGGGAGCAGCACCCCGGGCCTGCTGGGGGGCTAGGGCGCCGGACCCTGGTGGGCAGGCGGGGGGAGGGGGGTCCATCGCTGCCCCCTCCTCCCCACTCTGGCAGCAGAAGGCACAGGGGGGTGGGGTGGGGCAGGGTCCGCAGCTTTTGGGGGGGCCTGGCAGGGGCCACGGGCCGTGGAAGCACAAGGTTGGGAAGGGAGGGGGGAAGGAGGGGGCTGGGGCTGCTGCGGATGGAGAGCCCCGACTCCCTTTGTGGGTGGGGGAAGAGGGGAGGCGGGGGGGGGGTTCTTGTTTTTCTCCTTTTTTTTTCTTTTTTTTTTTTTTCTTTTTTTTCCTTTTTTATAAAACGCAGGAGGAAAAAAAAAAGCCCTCCCATTGCAGGGGGGGCTGCCCTGGGGGCTGCGGGACCCCCGGCACTTCAGGACCCCCCCCACCCCACCTTGCTGAGGAGGAGGAGGAGCAGAGGCAGGGCACAAGGTGGGCAGCAGTGGTGGGGGTCCCTCGGTGCCGGCCCCCCCCGCCCGCTGCTACTTGGGGTAGGGGTAGGGAAAGGCTCCGGGCTCAGAGGGCGACTCCACGGGGCCGTGGCCATGGGTGGGTGCAGCACTGCCGTCCTGTGGGGAGGGGTTAATGGAGAAGAGGCTGGGACCCCCCCCAGTACCACCCCCCCAGTACTGCAGGACCTCCCCCCCCCACCTGCACCCCCAGCACTCACCTCCAGTGGGACCGCGGGTGGCACTGGGGGGTACGGTGGGAGGAAGGCTCCAGGCAGGGTGGCAGCAGGCACGTACTGGGGGGGAGGAGGTATCAGTGGGGCGGGGGGGAATGGGGGCAGTGGGGGGGGGTTGCAGCCGGGGGGGTCCTTACCGTGCCAGCACTGCCCAGAGAGAGGTGGCCAAGCTGCTGGGCCAGGGGGGCCACCACTGAGGGCTGGAGGGGGACGGCGTGGTCCACGGCGGGGGCCAGCACTGTGCCCTGCATGGCTCCATCAGCAAGGGAGGGGGGGGACAAGAGGGTGGGGGGAGCAGGGCCGTGGGGTGGGGAACACGGGGGGTTGGGAACAGCAGTGGGACGTGGGACTGGGATGTGCAGGGTGGGGTGGCAGGGTTTGGGCTGGGGATGTGGGGTGTATAGAAGTGGGTGGGAGGCTCTGAGCACGTGGTGGGTGGGGCTATGGGGACCGGGATGTGCATTGCCTCCTGCTGTGCTCACCGTGGGCTGCACGAGGTAGGACTGGTGCATCCAGGTAGGGCTGTGGACCTGCAGAGCAACCAGTGGGTGGGGGCTGCAGCCAACCCACTGCAGGGACCCCCATCCTGCAGGGACCCCCCACCCTGTACTCCCATATACCTGGTAGGAGGAGACAGGTGAGGGCAGGTAGGGAGCCAGGGCGGTGGGTGCAATCATCCTGTTGGGGGCCAGGCCGTAAGGTGCGGGGTAGAACCTGTGGGGTGGAGTCAGTCATGGGGTGGAGGCTGCAGCCATTGGCCCCTCCACCTCCCACCACAATGGGGGCTGTGGGACACTCACCCGTTCTGCAGCGCTGTGGCAGGGTCATAGGCCAAGGTCACAGTGCCCTGGGAAGGGACAGAGGGGTCAGAGCTGCCCCACAGCACAGCCCCCCAAGAAGAACCCCCTCACCGTGCCCCATTCTGCCCTCAGATCCCATTTACCGCATCACTGTCCCGGGCCCAGGCTCTCCCATTGGGCACGAACTTGCCCTGGCTCTGCCGTTTCTTCTGCCCTCCATCTGCAAACTTGCAGAGCAGCGGGTCCGGGGGGGCTGTGGGGAGAGCTGTCAGTATCACCAGCCAGCACCCAGCCACCCTGCCCCCGCTCCCCCCAAGCCTACCTGGCACCCCTGGGGGGGTCTTGATGTACTTCCCATTAAAGTGGGTGATGACAGCCTCGCACTTCTCTGTGGACTCCATCCTGGTGGGTGGGAGAACAGCTGGAGGAGCCCTTCTGGGTGTCCCCAGGGCATCTGCAGCCCCCTTGCTGTTCGCCCTCCCCCAGCCCCACGCAGCCCCATACCGTGCAAAGCCCACGCCACGGCTGGCCCCGTGGGGGTCCCGCAGGATGCGGGTGGATACAACCTGCCCAAAGGGCTTCAGCAGCGCCTCCAGCTCCTGCTCGTCCACCCCCAGCGGCAGGTTGGAGATGTAGAGGTTGGTGGGGTCCTGCTCCTGTTGCTGTGGGGAGGGATCAGGGGGCAGCGGGGACACCCGCTGGGGTGGGTCTGAATTTTGGGGTCCCCCCCATCGGGCCTTACCTTGGCCATCTGTGCCTGCACCCCGCTGGCCTTGAGAGCCGTCACTGCCTTCTGGGCTGCTGTGGGGCTGTCGAAGTCCACGAAGCCGTAGCCTTGGGGGGGGGAGGGGAAGGGACATACAGAGTGAGAGGGACCCCAAAGCCTTCAATCCCACCCCTACTACTCAGACCCCCAAACCTCAACCCTCCTCCTTAGACCAGAAGTGCAGTGAAAAGGCCCCAAAATGCAGACCATCCGTCCTCATCTTAGACCCTAAATACAGTGGAAGTGACCCCAAAGCTCTAATCCCCTCCCCTTAGGCCATAAAACCCAGCACTCCATTTTCCCTTTAGTATCTACACATAGTGAATGGGACCACAAAGCCCTCACACTCTTCCTTTCCCCTTAGACCCTAAGTATAGTGAGAGGGACCCCAAAACTCTCATCTCCTCCTCCCCCCAGACCCTAAATACAGCAACAGGGACCTCAAACCCCTGACACCTCCAAACTCCTCTTAATACAGTTAAAATGACCCCAAAACGCTAATTTCCACCCCCCCATGCCCCACTTCCATCAGACCCAAAAATCCTGACCCCTCCCCCTTTCCTCTAAACACAGTAAAAAGGACGCCCAAGCCATTACTCTCTTTCCCCCTTTATACCCTAAATACAGTGAGATGGACCCCCGAACCCCAATCCCACCCCCACCTTTGCACTTGTTGGTCGTCTTGTCCAGGATGGCTTTGGTGGAGACGATCTTCCCGTAACTGCACAAGGAATCAAGTATGTGGGGGGGGGGGGGGGGGGGGGGAGGAAGGGGATTCCAAATTGCCCCCCCCCCCCCCAACGAAGCCCCCCACTCACGGCTGACACAGCTTCACCAGGTCCTGGTCGGTGGTCCCGGGGTGCAGCCCCCGGATGTACAGATTGGTTTTGCTCAGCTGTTCGCCCGCCCCCCCGGAAGAAGGGCTGGGGCTGGGGGGGCCCATGGGCTGCGACGGCGGCACATAGGGCTGCTGGGGGCGGCAGAGGGGAGGACAGTCGGTGTCACCGAGGCCCGGTCCCGGTTGGGGCCGCCTCCCGCTCCGGCCGCGACCCACCGGGCCCCGCCGCCCGGCCGGAGAGAGGCCCGAAGGGGCGGGCGGCGAGGCCTGGCGCGGCGGGCCCGGAGAGAAGGGCGGCCTCGGCCTCGTCCCCCCCCCCGCCCCGTTTACCTTCTTTCCGCCCTTACTGCAGGCGAAGGCGGCCAGGCCCGGGCGCGGCGGCGGCACCGAGAGCAGCATCCCGGAGCGCGCGGCGGGGCGGGCGGCTCCGCCTGACGTGACGCGGGATCCGGGGCGGGCCCGGCGGGCGGCTGCGGCCTGGCAGCGAAGGGCTCGGGGAGAGGCCCGCTCCGCGCCTTAACGGGATTTCTGGGGATGCAGCCCCGCGCTCGGGGGTTCGGTAACCGGGGCCTGCGGCGGCCGCGGCCTATGAGCAGGACGCGGTCCCTTTAAGAGCGCAAAGCCCCGCCCCCGCCGCCATTACCGCCACAGTGGAGGCGGTCGCACCGTATCCATGGGCGCAGCCATTTTGGAGCTGTCGGTCACGTGTCCCTCCGCCATCTTGGCGCCTCCCACCCCCACCGCGTGACTCCGGCTGAAGGCGGGCGGGGGGCCGCCATCTTGGCGCCTCGCGGGGTTCTCCTTCGGGCCCAGGAGGACGGGGGGGGTCCGGGGGGCGGCGGGGCCTCCGTGGGGCGGGGGGTGCCGGGAGGGGGCTGTGGGGCAGGAGGGGTCCTCAGCGGGGTGACGGGTGACGGGTCCCAGGAACCCTGGGGGCTCCTGCGGGGCTGAGGTCGGATGCGCGGCCTGACCCGTGTCCCACAGAGGGCCCCTGCGGGCCGCGGAGCCGCAGCGTTTGTCCTCCCCCCCCCCCCCCCCCCACACACACACGGCCTGGGGGCAGGGCTGCGTGTCAGGGCGGCCGTCCCCATCCCGGCCCTTTGTGCAGGGATTGTTCTGGCTCTTTCGGGGCGGCTGCGGGGCTGTGCTGAGCCAGGCCCTGGGCAGCGACCCGCTGACTCACGCCGTGTGTGGGGCTGCTGAGCTGGCAGGGACGTGGGGCCCGGCCCCCCCCTCCCCCCACACACACTGCAGCAGGGCTGGGGGCAGCTCCAGTTCCGCAGCCCCTCCTGCCCTCTCCTGCTGCCTTCAGACTGGGCATCCCCGGTACCCTCCTGGCACTGCAGTGTGAGCAGGGCTGGTCCCATCTGCTGCTCCCCGCCCCCCCCTTCATCTCTGCATTCCCTCCTTTCATCTCTGCCTTTCATCTCCCACCTGAGCACCTCATGCTGGTTGTCGTGGCAACGCCCCAAATTGCCCCTGCTTGTTGCCGTGGCACCCACAGCCATCCTGGGGTGCCCGAGCCCGATTTCAGACCCCTGCAGCTCCTGCCATGGCTGTGCCCTGTTGGCAGACCTCTTGTGTGTTTTGGGGATGCCCTGGGTGTGGGCACCCTCCCCACATCGAGGGGGGTTGGCAGGACGAGGAGCTGGGAGGTGCCCCTGCTGCAGGCATCCTCTGTGCTTGCCTTGGTCCTGCAGCTGCACCATGGCCATAGGGGAGGTAAGGCCTCGCGAGCCGTGTGACCCCAGCCCCCCCAGTCCCAAGCCCTAGCTGAGAGGCCCTGAGGTCCGTCCCTGCCAGGGGAATGAGGCTCATGGCCCTTGTAGCCTGTGGTCTCAGCCCCTAGCCCTGCTGGGGGGCTCCTTGTGTGCCCCTAGTAGGGAACCCCCATTCCTGGGCTGCTCCAGTTGCCATAGTGACCCCATTGCCAAGGTGCCCTGTTGCCAAGACACCCCCTGTCACCGTGGTTGCTGAGGCATCCAGTTACCATGGCACCCCATCATCTGTCATCACTGACACTCCATCATTTCGGTAACAAATTGCTGAAGGGTCTCATCACTGTGACACCCCATCACCATGGCACCCCATCATCATGACTTCCACTTCACGCCCACAGGAGCTGCACAGCGGGCGCTTCTGGCGGGAGGTGTTGGCTGAGGCTGTGGCAACGCTCATCTTTACTGGGGTGGTCCTGGGAGCTTCAGCTGCCCCCGGCCCCCTAGTGCCAGCCCTGGCCGGGGGGCTGGCAGCTGGGACACTGAGCTGTGCCCTCGGAGCACCCCAGGCCAACCCAGCACTCACCCTGGCACTGCTCTGCACCCACAAACTGGGTGCCCTGCATGGAGCTGCTGTGCTGCTGGCACAGTGTGCCGGGGCTGTGCTGGCTGCCACTGCTGCACGCCTGGCACTGCCGGATGACACCGGAATGGTCACCAGGGTGAGTGTCCCTGTCCCTGTGCCCATCCTGGTGCCGGTGGGTGCTGAGGCTCTGCCGTGCCCACAGGTGAGTGCAGCAGGGACAGCAGGGCAGGCGTTGTGCTGGGAGATCTTTGCCACCTTCCAGCTGGCGCTTACCACCTTTGCCTCCACCAACCATGAGTCTGTCCCCACCGGGCTGGCCCTGGGCTGTGCCATCGTTGCTGGAGCTCTGACTGCGGTAAGGACCCCCCAGTGCCCCCTGCCCGTGGCCCCCTGGCCCGGCCAGTCCTGACCTGTTCCCCCAGGGGCCATTCTCGGGGGGCAGCATGAACCCGGCCCGCTCACTGGGGCCTGCCATCGTCACCGGCATCTGGGACAACCACTGGGTGAGTCACAGAACCTCTGGGTTCCCCCAGAAAGCCCTCCCATCCCATCCTCCCCCAGAACAGCAATCCCTGCCCCCCCCCCTTCATTCACTCCCCCTGAGTCACCCTCAACAGCATCTTCAGATGGCGTTCTCCTGGTCCCCCCATCACAGAACAGGTCCCCCCACCCCCATCCTTTGACAGTCCTGCTCCATCCCAAACGTGGTTCCCTCCTCACCCCTGGAGCAGCTCCCTCTGGTCAGTCCCCATCTCTAGTGTGGGCCTCGTGTCCCCTGCAGCCCCTGACCCCCGTGCCACCCTGGGTATCCCTGCTCCTACTGGTCCCACTGACCTCCCCCAGGTGTACTGGGTGGGACCGGTGCTGGGTGCTGTGCTGGCTGGGCTCTGCTACGAGTTCATCTTTGGCCCTGGTGCCTCCCGGGAGAAGCTGTGTGCCTGCCTCACCTGCCGAGACGTGGCATTGGTGGAGACCACCACCCCTTCCCCCTCCTCACCTTCCACTGCCCCCCTCAGTGCTGCTCGTACCCCCCCAGCCTCCCAGGGCCAGGGCATGGCCTGATGGGAGAGCCGGGGGGCTCCTGCACTCTTGCCTCCTTCTCCCCCCCCTCAAACCATCCTCTTCCCCATTGGGATTAAAGGTGACTTTGGGCCAGAGATGAGCGCAGAGTGGTGCTGTGGGATGGGGGGGGTGGGGGGTCGGGGTGCATGGGGTCACTGCGGGGCCTCTCCTTGCACTCCCCCACTCTGTACCCCCCCTGTTGGCCCCACAGTGGGGGACGGGGGGCTGCTCCTGCCCTGTGCGGGCGCTGAGCACAGCAAAGCCTTTTGTCGGAGCCTCTGCAGCCCCGGCAGATTCCTGTGGGCGCCAATGACTGCGCTCAGCCCTAATCCCCCCCGGCCAGGGGCTTAGTGCCTGCTAAGCCAGCCTGAATGCACCACAGCCAGGCTGGGGGGGGGGGGGCAGCGGCAGCCCCCAGGGGGGCACCTGCACCCCTGTGATGTGGGGCTGGGCATGGGGCACCTGCTGCCCCCAGGATGTGTGGGGTTGGGGCAGGCTGGCTCCCAGTGCTGCCCTCCCATAGTGTCCCCCCAAAACCTGGCTGGGGGGCGGGGGATGTCACAGTGTTGCCCACAGCCTCGAGTATGTTGTTGACCCTAGACCCTATAGAGGGTACCTATGGGTCAGAGCCACCCCCCAGCCGGCATTCCCAAGGGTGGGGGACGCAGCTCTGGGGGGTCCCCACTCTCTCAGGGCGGTGGAACCGCCCCTGAGGGGGGAACCGGGGTCCCACACAGCACCTCACCCACCCCATATTCCGGGCAGCGAAGCAGTTAAGGGGGGGTGGCGGTGGTGGGGTCCCACCCCCAGGGCCGGCTGGGGGGGGGCTTATAAAGGTGGGTGCGGGCGGCCCCCGGGAGGGGAGCGGGGCCGCACCGGGGCCAGGCCATGCGGGAGCTGCGCTCGTCCTCCTTCTGGAGGGCCATCCTGGCCGAGTTCCTGGGCAGCCTCCTCTACACCCTGCTGGGGCTGGGGGCTTCGCTGCGCTGGGCCCCAGGCCCCCACGGGGTCCTGGGGTCCGCCCTGGCCTTCGGGCTGGCCCAAGCCACCCTGGTGCAGGCACTGGGGCACGTCAGCGGCGGGCACATCAACCCGGCCATCACGTTGGCCTTCCTGCTGGCCTCGCAGCTCTCCCTGCCCCGCGCCCTGGGCTACCTGCTGGCTCAGCTGCTGGGTGCCCTGGCGGGGGCCGGCGTCCTCTATGGGGTGACACCGGCCGCCGTGCGCGGCACGCTGGGCCTCAGTGCGGTGAGCGGGGCGGGGAGGATGGGGGACTCTGGGGGGAGAATGGGGTGCTGGGAGGTGGGGGAGGAGAGAATAGGGGGCTGGGGTGGGGGGAAATGGGTGGGCTGGGGCGTGTTCGGGGTTTTGTGGGGATGGCTGAAGGGAAATAGGGGTTTGGGGAGAGGGCGTGAAGGTGGTTAATGGGGAATTGGGCAGCCAAGGTCTGGGAGGCGTGAGGCTGGGAGCCGGCGCTGAGCCCCTCTCCCCCACAGCTGCACCCCAGCGTGGGCCCGGGCCAGGGCACGGTGGTGGAGCTGCTGCTGACGGCTCAGTTCATCCTCTGCGTCTTCGCCAGCTTCGACGACCGCCACGACGGGCGCCCTGGCTCCGCTGCGCTGCCCGTTGGCTTCTCCCTCACCCTCGGCCATCTCTTTGGGGTAAGGGGGGGTGGCAGCTCCGTGGGACGGGGGGAGCAGCCGGCACCCACCACCCCCTCCTTCCCCTCAGATCCCGTACACTGGTGCTGGCATGAACCCTGCACGCTCCTTTGCCCCCGCTGTCATCACCCGCAACTTCGCCAACCACTGGGTAAGTGGGGAGGACTCTGCGGCCCGGCCCAGTCCACTCCAGCCCATCTTTGTCCTGCCCAGTCCACCCCAGTCTGCCTCAACCCACTGCTGTGCTGCCCAGTGCATCCCACTCCTATCCCAGTGCATCTCAGCTTGACCCAATCCATCCTACTCTCGTCCCAGCGCACCCCAGTCAGCCTCAGTCTGCTGCAGTCCTGCCCGGTTCGCCCCAGTCCTGCCCCAGCCCATTCCAGTCCCGCCCAGTGCATCCCAGTCCTATCCCGGTCCATTTCAGCCTAACCCGATCCATGTCCCCGTCCCAGTCCACCGCAGCCCTATCCCGCTCCGTCCCATCCCATCCACAACCCCACCGGCTGCAGCGGCCCCGAGGGCTCCCCCCGGGGGGGTCGCACCCGTTATCACCGCACTCCTCGGGCTCAGGGATGGCCGCACAGGGGGGTCGCGGCCGCCCCTCTCTCGGGCTGGGGGGTCGGATGGGGGGTTCCCTTGGCCGCCCCCTCCCACGCCGCCCCCCGCAGGTGTTCTGGGCGGGTCCGCTGCTGGGCGCGGCGCTGGCGGCTCTGCTGTACGAGCTGGCGCTGTGTCCGCGGGTGCGCAGCATGGCGGAGCGCCTGGCCGTGCTGCGGGGGGAGCCGCCCGCCGCCGCGCCGCCCCCCGAACCGCCGGCAGAACCGCTGGAGCTGAAGACGCAGGGGCTGTAGGGCCGCCCCCCAACCCCACCCCCAAACCCGGGGCCGCCTTTGCTGTGTCGGGGCCGCCGATGCGGTGCGTGTGGTGCGTGCGTGTGTGTGCGGGGCGGCGGGAGCGCGGCGGCCAACGGCACCCAACGGCCGGCCCCGCCCCGCCGCGGCGGGAGCTCCGTGTTCGGTGAATTAAACCTACGCTTTATTTTGGTAACCGCTCTCGGAGGGCGGGGGGCGGAGGGGGGGGGGGCACCGCGTGCGGGGCGGAGCGCGGAGCGGCGCCTTCCCGCGCCCGAGGCGATGCCCCGCCCAGGGGGAGGGGCTACCGCACAGCCTGAGCCGTTCTTAAAAGGGCAACGTCGAGGTGGGCGCGGGGCGGGGAGTGGGGGGCAGCGCGGTGCGGGGAGAGCGGGGGCGTACGACTGGTCGCCACGAGGGGGATGAGGGGGGAGAAAGGTGCTGCGGTGCGTGGTCTCCGCTTGTAGCGGGCGGAGGGGGGAAGGGGGGGCTGACCGGCGCGGTTCTGGCGTTTCCGCTTTAAGGCCTCCGGCGGGGGACGGCGGGCGGGGCGGGGCGGGGCGGGAGCCGCGGGAACTGGGCCGGTTGTGTAACGGCGGCGGCGGGAGCGTGCGGGGCTGGGGGCTTTCGGTACCGGGATCGAGATCGGGATCGGGATCGGGATCGCCACCCGGACCCGGACCCTCAGAGCCGCCCGGTGCCCCGGGACCGGGGTCGGGCCGCTCCGCCCCGCCGGGTTTTGCCCGGCTCCCCGCGCCCGCCCCGCGCTGCATGGACTGGTACATGATGAACTGCGAGCTGCTGGCCACCTGCAGCGCCCTGGGCTACCTGGAGGGCGACGTGTACCACCGCGAACCCGACTGCCTCGGTACGGCACGGGGAATGGGGGGGCGGGGGGAGAAACCGGGGGGTGCGGAGTTCTGACCGCCCCTCCCGCAGAGAGCGTGAAGGATCTGATCCGGTACCTCCGGCACGAGGATGAGAGCCGCGACGTGCGGCAGCAGCTGGGAGCAGCGCAGATCCTGCAGAACGATCTGCTGCCGCTGCTCGTTCAGTACCCGCAGGACCGGACGCTTTTCGATGCCGTCGTCAGGTACCGGGGAGCTGCGGGGATGGTGCGGGGCTGCGGTCCCACGTGGGCAGCGGTCCCGAGTCCTGCCTCCTCCCCCCCCCCCAACTCCCCCCATAGGCTGATGGTGAACCTGACGCAGCCGGCGCTGCTCTGCTTCGGCAAAGTGCCGTCGGACGCCACCGCCCGGCACCACTTCCTGCAGGTGCTGTCCTACCTGCAGGCGTACAAAGAGGTGAGGGTGCACCATCTCCGGGTGGGGGGGGGGGTCTTCAAAGCTCTCCCCCCCCCACACACACAGAGCTCACAAAGGGGTTTCTGCAGGCGTTCGCCAGTGAGAAGGTGTTTGGGGTGCTGAGCGAGAAGTTGTACGAAGTGCTGCAGCTGGTGGGTGCTGGGGATCTTGGGGGGGGTCCTATGGGGCTGAGGGTCAGGGGGCGGCTATGGGGCTGGGGAGGTCTATGGGAGTTCTGACAGCCGTGCACTGCAGGACTGGGAGCAGAGGCAGGAGGAGGACACGCTGCTGATCGAGCGGATCCTGCTGCTGGTGCGCAATGTGCTGCACGTGCCCCCCGACCCCGCTGCGGAGCAGGTAATGGGAGGGGAGGGTGGGTACAGACACAGGGATCCTCAAGGTAAGCTGCCCTGCATGCTGCCCCCCACCCTGTGCTGCCCCCCAGGGTGTGGATGGCGATGCCAGCGTGCACGACCGCGTGCTGTGGGCTCTGCACATCAGCGGCATGGATGACCTGCTCAAGTTCCTGTCCAGCGCGCCAGCTGAACAGCAGTGGGCTCTGCACGTCCTCGAGATCATCTCCCTCATGTTCCGTGACCAGGTGAGCAGGGTGGGTGCAGGGACCACCCCGAGCCCCCCATCCAGCTGTGCTGAACCCCCCATCCACCCCGCAGAGCCCGGAGCAGCTGGCAGCGCTGGGACAGGGGCGGGCAGGCACGGAGTGCGGGGAGGACACGCGGGAGCTGCAGAGTCTGCGGCAGCGGGAGCAGGCAGAGCAGAGAGCACGGGTGCTGCAGCGTCCATCCAGGTGGGAAGGGGGGCTGAAGGGGGGGGGGCAGAACCCTGTGGTAGGGCCAACGTTGCTCATCTTGTGCATTCTCCCCTCCAGGCACTCCCGTTTCCGCGGTTCCTATGTCATCCAGGGGCTGAAGGCCATCGGGGAGCACGATGTTGTCTTCCATAAGGGGCTGCACAACGTGAGTATGGGGGTGGGGAGCACCAGGGGGGGCTCGGTACGGTGTCAAGGGGCTCAATGTCGTGCTGAGGGGACACAGCTCATGCTCTCCTCTCTCCCCACAGCTGCAGAGCTACAGCCACGACCTGGGCAAGGAGACGCGCCGGGTGCCGCGGCGTCGTTGGGCCCCCCCTGAGCCAGGACCCCCCCGGCGCTCCGCCCGCAACGTCCGGCTCTTCCTGAGCTGCTTCTGCCAGGACTTTCTGGAGGGCTGCTACAACCGCCTGATGCTGCTGGTCAAGGTGAGGGTGGGGAGTCATTCCCCCCACCTGCGCTCACCCACCCCACTTCAGGTCTACCCCCTTCCTGGGGTCACCCTGTGCTGAGTTCCCCCACACGCCCCCCAGGACCAATTGCTGCGGGAGAAGGCACAGCAGCACGATGAGACGTACTACCTCTGGGCCACTGCCTTCTTCATGGCCTTCAACCGTGGCCGGGGATTCCGTGCTGAGCTGGTGTCGGAGACGGTGAGCGTGCGTGCCTTCCACTTCATCGAGCAGCACCTCACCAACTACTATGAGATGGCACTGATGGACAAGAAGGAGGCGGCCACCTGGGCGCGCAGGTGGGGGTCACAGCCCCCTCTTTGGCCCCAAGCCCCCCCCCAGCACCGCCTGACCACCCCTGTCCCCCCTGCAGGATGCACCTGGCTCTGAAGGCGTACCAGGAGCTGCTGCGCACGGTGCAGGAGATGGACCGCTCCCCAGAGCCGGCGGTGCGGGACAGCAGTCAGGTCATCAAGAGTGAGTCCGTCCCTTTGTCCATCCGTGTGTTTATCCATCTGTGGCTCTGTCTGTCTGTCCATCCCTCTCTCTGTCTGCATGGCCCTCTTTCCTTGTGTCTCTCTATCCACGTGTTTGTCCGTGCGTCAATCTCTCTCGGCATCCGTCTGTCCGTCCCCCTGTCCAACCACTCACACATCCGTCTGTCTGTCCACACTGACCCTACCCCCTCCCGCCCCCCCAGACCACATCTTCTATCTGATGGAGTACCGGGAGCTGCTCCTCGCGCTCTTTCGGAAGTTCGATGAGACGAAGCAGCCTCGTGCCTTCCTGCGGGACCTGGTGGAGACGGCGCATCTCTTCCTGCAAATGCTGGAGCGCTTCTGTCGCGGCCGCTCCGGCCTCGTGGTGCAGGTGGGTTGGGGTCACCAAGGCTCTGCGTGGGTCCTTGTGGTCCCTCCTGACCCCCTCCTCTCCTTCATCATGCAGAGCAAAAGTGTGAGGAGGAAGAAGAAGCCCCGTGCCCCTGCAGCACCGCAGCCGCCGGGCACAGCGGAGCTGGAGGAGCTGTGGGCGGCAGTGGCCCAGCAACTCCAGGACTGCCTGCAGGTAGGGACAGGCCCTGCTGTGAGGGGGTGTCCGTGGGGTGCAGGGTGACGATGTGACCCCCCCCAGGGCACGGTGCCGCTCCCTGAGGACGTGGTGCCTTTTGATGCTGCCTCGGAGACCCCGGTGGAGGAGCAGCGCGCAGTGGCTCTGCTGCGCATCCAGGAGTGCCTGCGGGAGGGGAGAGCCCCCCAGGCCCTGCGGCTGCTGCGCTCTGCCAGGTACCCCCAGCCCCCATCCCACCCCTCAGTACGTGGGGATGCAGTGCCAACCTCTGCCCTCCATGCAGGGAAGTGTGGCCTGAAGGGGATGTTTTTGGCCCCCCTGGCGCGGAGCCCCCTGAGGAGACGCAGCTGCTGCGGGAGATCTGCTTTGCTGCTCTGCCCCGTGAGTGCACAGCCCTGTCCTGTGGCAGTGGGGTCTGGGGGTGCTCTGGGCCCCTAACGCTGCCCCCCACAGGTCCCACCCCCTCCCCTGAGGCTGAGGAGCCGGAGGAGCCTGAGGAAGAGGAGGAGGAAGAGGAGGAAGAGGAGGAGGAGGCTGTGCGGGTGTCGGAGAAGGAGTTCAATTTCATGGACTACCTGAAGCGGTGAGGAGAGCCTCTGAGAGGGGGAGGGGGGCACAGGGAGGGCAGCACAGTGCTGCTCACCAATTGTGGGGGGGGGGTTCCAGGTTTGCCTGCGTGCCCGTGGTCCGTGCCTGCGCGCTGCTGCTGCGGGGCTACACACAGAACAGCGCCCGCACCAACCACTGTGCTGCACGGCTGCTGCACCGCCTGTCCCGGCAGCTGCGCATGGAGGCGCTGCTCTTCCAGCTCTCCCTCTTCACCCTCTTCCAACGCCTCCTCAGCGACCCCAGCGCCCACCAGGTGAGGCACAGCCCCAACTCCCCCCTGGACCCCAAACCCCAATTCCGGCCCGGTGCAGTCCTGCTGCCCTCACCCCTCTGTTCCACCCCCAGGAGCTGGTGGCCTTGGCCAAGTTTATCCTGGGTAAGTTCTTCACGCTGGCAGCCACCAACAAGAAGGCATTCGTGGAGCTGCTCTTCTGGAAGAACGCCACGGCTGTGCGCGAGATGAGTGAAGGCTACAGCTCCCTGAGGGATGGGGAGGGGTGAGTGGACTAGGGGGGCTGTGGGGTTGAGAGAGGGGCAGTGGGCATGGGGAGGGGGCTGTGGGCTGGGAAAAGAGCTCTGACTTCCCCTCATCACTCCTTTGCCCAGGGCTGGAGCACGCCGGACCCCCGCCTGGAGCCCACAGGAGGAGCAGGCGCTGCGGGAGCTGTTCTGGAAGTATAAGGAGGCAGAAGGTACGTGGGCATGGTGGGGGGCAGGGGATGGTGGGGACTCTCCCTGCAGGCCCTGCTCCCACAGGTCAGGACATCATTGCCTCCATCCTGGCGGAGCTGCCTGGCCGCACACGGCGACAAGTGGTGCAGCAGTTGGTGCGCATGGGGCTGGCGGGCAGCGCCAGGGACTTCCCACGGCCAAGGTGGGGATGAGACCCCCAAGTGGGGACCCCCGTGATGGGGAGCAGTTTGTGTGCCCACGTAAGCACCCAGGGTTGTGTCCTCCCCTCCCCCCAGGAAGGGCACCAATATTGTGCTGTGGACAGAGGAGCAGGAGCTGGAGCTGGAGCGGCTCTTTGAGGAGTTCAGGGGATCGGATGGTGAGTGGGTTCCAAGGGGAGGGGTGTGTGGGGGGGTCCAGCACCCTGCCGACCCCCCACACTGACCCCTGCCCACAGACATCCTGGGGAACATCATGAAGAACCTGACGGCACGGCGCTCACGGGCACGTGTGGTGGAGAAGCTGCTGGCAATGGGGTTGGTGGCAGAGCGCAAGGAGCTGCACAAGAAGCGCCGGAGGAAGAGCTGCGGCCCCCAAATGGTACGTGGGTTTGGGGGGGTCGGGGGGCTCCAATCCAGGGGTGCTGTCCCCCTTCCCCTCCTCCCCTGGGCACCCAACCGCCCCACCGGCACCCAAGTGTTACGGTCCCTGCAGGGTGAGGCAGATGCTGCAGCGGTTTCAGCCCATAACAGCTCTGCTGAGGACAGCGAGGAGGAGGAAGAGGAGGAGGAGGAGGAAGATGAAGCAGAGGATGACCCCTTGGAGGAGCCCTGGGACCCCAAGGAGGGGACGGGGCTGGCCCTGGTGCAGCGCCTGCAGCAGGAAGGTGGGTGGGAGCAAGGAGCTGTGACTCCACCGCCCCTCAGGCTTGACCCCCCCCTCCATCCTTTGGGGTCAGTGGGGCTGCACTCTGACTCCACCATCCCCAGGGCTGGATGGGCCCCTGCGGTGGCTGCAGAACTGCCTGAGGAGGACGGCGCGGGACCGTGAGACGGAAGGTGAGCAGGGCTGGGGGGGCACAGGGCTGGAGATGGGGAAGGGGCTGGGCTGACGGCGCTTCCCCCCCCCAGGGATGTCCTTCCCAGTGCCCTTGGTGCCACTCTCAGAGGAGAATGAAGATGCCATGGAGAACCGGGGCTTCCGTGCTCTGCTGCGAGAGGTGGGGCTGCGGCCCCCCGCCAACGAGCAGGTGATGCCCCCATCCCCATCTTGTCCCCATTGCTCCTGGCACAGCCCACAGCATCCCCCCTCTGTCCCCAGGAGTCCTTCTGGCGCATCCCTGCTGCCCTCACCCCACAGCAGCTGCGCCGCGCGGCTGCCTCCATCACCCCCCCGAGCCCTCAGGGACCCCTCCAGGAGCTGCCCCCCCAGGAGCTGCCAGCAGCACCACAGGACCCCACTGGAGGTGAAGGTGTGGGCTGGGGCCCAGGGAGCAGGGTGAGGGGTGCAGGAACCTCCCCTGAGCCCCTCTGCCCCACAGCAGAGCCGCTGCCATCCCCGCTGGGATCGGACTCAGAGAGGTGAGGCTGGGGTCCCACGTGCTGAGCCTACAGCGGGGTCCTTGCTCATGATGGGACGGGGGCCATGGCCTCTGGGACCCCCATGGGCTCTGCTGACTCTATCACCCCCCCCCCAGTGAGGAGCCCCTCACCGTCCCTGCACCATCAGGCAGCAAACGGCGGCGGCAACTCGACAGCGAGGATGAGGATGGTGACATGGGTGAGTGCAGCCCCTTCCCTGGTTGTAGGGGGGCTTTTCCTCCCTTCTGCCCCTGACCCCTTCCACTTCCATAGAGGCAGAGCTGCAACGCCCGGATCCCTTGTCAGAAGAGGATGAGGACCCCCACCCCATGGGCAGGAGAAAACGCATCCGCCGCCTTCTGGAGGAGGAGGAGGAGGAGGAAGATTGAGCCCCCACAGGACAGCAGTCCCTGCAACGCCCCCACTCTGCTTTCGGGGCTTTTTGTACAGGTTTATCAGTTCTGGGGGTTCTCTGTGGGTTTTTTAGCTCTTTTTGAAGGCGCAGTGCTTTTCCTTCCCCTGTCCCCATTTTACCTTTTTGCCGGGGTTTGGGTTTCGGCTTTGTTTGTTTGTTTTTGACACTGTTTTACATCGGGAACGGCACCAAATAAATCAATACACGAAGTCTCTGGGCTGTGCCCGGCGCTGTCGGGGGGGGGGGGAGGCCGGGCGGGGGGCGGTGCGGGGCTCCGTCCCCGTGTGTCGCAATGGCAGCTGATAGCAGCGGTTATAAAGGGGCCGTGGAGGGGAGGGGGGGGCACAGCGCAGCGGCGGAGGTGCGGGGAGAGCGGTGACTGCGAGCGGTGAGCGGGGGGCTGGGGGGTGGGAGGGGGGGGGGTGCAGCCATGGGCTGACGGCTGTGCCCCCCCTAAACCTCCGCAGGTGCCCCCGAGCCGCCACCATGGGCCGCACTCTGCTCTTCCTCCTCTTCCTCCTCCTCCTCCAGGGCCGGGGGGAAACCGCGACCACCGGCCCCCCGCGGGGTGACGGAGGGACCGCGGCGGTGCGGGGGCTGCTGGCGGAGGTCGCTCCCCCACTGCAGGCATTGCGGGACCGGGGGGTTCCGTGCGGAGCGCTGCTCCCCGACGCCCTCCCCGGTTTCTCCCGCATCCCCCTGCTGCCCCGCGCCGTGTCCCGCGCCTCGTTGGCGCTGGCGCTGAACGGGGCCGGCTGCGAGGCGGAGGCGGAGGCGGCGGCGCGGGGGCTGTACCGGGAGCTGAGCCCCCCCGCGGCCACCGCCCTGCTGCGGGGTCTGGCGAGGCTGCGGGACGTCCCCGCGCACCGCACGCTGCCGCTGCTCTCCAGCCTGGCCCGGCTGCGGCGGCGCTGCGCTCCGCCCCGCAACGAGACCCGCACCGGGACGTTCCGGTGCCGTCGGGAGGCGGAGGACGACGCGTGCAGCCCGCCCGGGGAGCGCGAGGCGCACGGGGTGCTCGAGTGGGTGCCGGGCGTCAACGCCGTCTACAACCTGGGCAGCGGCCTCTACTTCGCCTTCCAGGGCTGCGAGCTGCTCGCGTCCGAGCGGGCGCTGCAGGCGGCCGAGGATTTGGGCTACGCGGCGCTGACGGCGCTCACCGGGGGCGGCCCCGTGGCCGTGGGGATCCGGTTCGGGCTGCAGCCCGGCATCAAAGCGGGGGTCCGCGCGCTCTACGGGTACTTCACCGCCGACGGGGAACCCCCGACGGCGCCCAGCTCGCACAGCGGCCCCGTCCTCGTGGTGTGAATAAAGGCGCGCCCCGCCCGTGTCCCCGCCGCTGTCTGTCCCGGTCGGTGCGGCCGCGCTGCCCCGGGGCGCGGGGACCTTGGCCCGGGGTCGGCCTTGGACGGGGCGCGCGGTGACAGCGCCCGGCGCGGGGACGGCGGCGCGCTGCCCCACGGCGCTGCCCCGCGGCTCCGACCTACGGGCTCAGCCCGCCGCTCCGTTCCCCGCGCTCCCGCTGCCGACCCCCCCCCGAGGCCGCCATCTCCTTCCGCGACCGCCCGCTGGCCCCGCCCCCTTGCCCATGGCCCCGCCCACTCGGCGTGACCACGCCCTCCCGCCTCGATCCTGTCCCTTTGCCCCGCCCCCGCCGCGGCCCCGCCCCCGTCGTCATTTCGGGGAAGCGGAGCAGCCCCCAGGAACTCCCGCATCGCCCGCCTCCGGGGGGCGTGGTCTCACCGCCGCGCTCCACCAATCACCGCGCAAAGCCGGGAGGGGGCGTGGCCACAGTGCTTCCCTGCGCGGGGTGCGGGGACGGGACCGGGACCGGGACCGGGACTGGGACCGGGCCGGGGTTCAGGGCTGGGAGCGGGGCGCCGCGTCCAGGTCTGGCACTGAATCGGGATTAGGGTCGAGGTACGGGGCCGGGGGTGTCCACCCGATGGGCGCTTCTGGTTGGGGCCTTTGGGTGCCGGGACAGCGGCGGGACGGGAGGGGCCTGGGGGGGGGGCTGCACCCCCAGCACGGCCCCCCCCGCACTGAGTTTGAGCGGAGGGAGCCGTTGGGGGGGGGGAGGTGGGTGTGTGGTGTGAGCGAGCACCGCTTCCATCCCCCGCAGCCGGAGGGGTCCCAGCAGCACGCCCTGCCCTCCCCACCCACCAGCATGGCGCAGTGGCAGGAGATGCAGCAGTTGCCCCCCACCCACCTGGAGCGCGTACACCAACTGTACACCAACGCCGCGCTGCCCATGACCGTCCGGCAGAGCCTGGCGGACTGGATCGAGGACCAAGACTGGTACGGGGGGAATCGTGGGGCGGGGAGGATTCCCGTGGAGCGATGGGGGGCTCCCCGTGGGGCAGGCACTGAGCGGTCCCGCAGGCAGCAGGCGGCCGAGCCCTTTTCGTCCCACGCGCGGATGCTGTTCCATTCGCTGCTGACGCTGCTGGGGGAGCAGCAGGGCAGCCTGGGGCCGGGCGATGAGGACTTCATGCTGAAGCACAACCTGCGCAAGGCGCGCATCGACCTGCAGGTGGGTGGGTGGTGGGTGGGGGACCGGGGAGTGGATCTATGGATGGAATGGGAACTTGCTGTGCACTGACACCCCTCCCCCCCCCGTGCTCCCCATAGGCTGCCTTCGAGGAGCACCCCGAGAACTTTGCCAACCTGGTGGCCAATCTGCTGCAGGAGGAGCGGTGCATCCTGCGGAGGGCACAGGCGAAGGGGCAGGTAGGGTGGGGTACCCCCCCAGCCGGCAGAGCTGAGCCACCCAGTGCCTGACCCCCCCACGTCCCATAGGTGGAGACCCCCCCAGCACCCAGCACAGCCCCACAGAACAGCCAGGAGCAGGAGATCCAGCAGCGCCTGGCCGAATTCCGCACCGCCCTGCAGGTAATGCCTCCCCACAGCCCCCCATCCCATGGGGGCTGCACAGTCCCTCACTCCCCCCCAATCCACAGGAAGCTGAGCGTGCATTCCGACACATGGAGGACCTACAGGACACCTTTGACTTCAGCTATAAGATGTACTACATGCCGGGTAAGGCTGCATCTCAAGGGGGGGGTGGCACAGCCAGCGCTCCCTCCACCCCCCTAAAACCCCACCCCAATGCTGCAGGCCAGGACCACTCCCACGACCCGCAGTACGCACAGCACGTCCAAGCACTCCAGGCCAAGCTGCAGTCCCTGGACCGGCAGCGGCGGGTGAGCAAGGGCAGAGCCAGGCCACGGGGAGAAGAGGGGGGTGTAGCTGCCATGTGGCCTCCATTCAGATCCTGTCCCTGCAGGAGGTGGTGGCACAGATTCAGCAGCTGCTGGGGCGCAGTGAGACCTTGCGGGACTTCCTGCAGCAGGAGCTGAGCGCATGGCGTGAGAGGCAGCAGCACAGCTGCCTGGGAGCCCCCACTGATACCTGCCTGCTGCAGCTGCAGGGCTGGTAGGGGTGGGCTGGGGGGGCTGGGGGGCAGTCGGGGGGGGCCATGCCCTGCTGACCCCACCACCTGCAGGTTCACGGCGCTGGGCGAGGGGCTCTTCCAGCTGCTGCAGCTGCTGCGGGCAGTGGGAGAGCTGCGGCAAAAGGTGACCTACGAGCAGGACCCGCTGCAGTCAGAGCTGCCGCTGCTGGAGAAGCGGCTGCTGGAGCAGCTCACCTGCCTGCTGCAGAGGTGGGGGACACAGCATGGGGGGGGGCTGGGGATGGGATGGAGCTCTCTGAGACCCCCCCCCTACCCGCAGTGCCTTCGTGGTGGAGCAGCAGCCCTGCATGCCCAACACCCCCAAGCGCCCGCTGGTGCTGCGCACAGCCAACAAGTTCTGCACGCGCGCCCGCCTGCTGGTCCGCCTGCACGACCGCAACCACCGCATGGAGGCCAACATCCACATCGACAGGTCGGGGGGGCCGGGTCCCACCACCCCCCGTTAGGGTCCTGAGCCATGCTCACAGCTGACACCGTGTTGCCTTTTACAGGGACCCGCCGAAGACGCGAGGGTGAGAGCCTAGTACCAGCAATGGTGGCAGGAATGGGACGTCAGGGGGGATTCCTGGTATCCCCAGAGGGGTATCAGCATCTCCAGGGGACGTCAGCTGCAGCAGCCACCACCTGCAACCTGCATGTGCCCCACAGGTTCCGCAAATTCAATATTCTGACCTCGAGCAGCAAAACCGTCCTGGTTGGGGACAGCCCCCGGGAGGGGTTGGTCTGCGACTTCCAGTACCTTGTATGCACCCCCCTTCCTGCACTGGGTCCTCCCCATCTGGGACCCCCGCTTGGGTCCGCTCCATCCCAGCCCCACTTTGACCTCCCCCGCCCCTCCACAGACGCTGAAGGAACAGAAGGGCGGAGGATCAGGCAAAGGCAGCAGAGGCACCAATGAGGTGGGTGTGGGTTCTGGGGAGGGGGCGCAGGGTGAGCAGTGGGTGAGGGTTCCCATCCTGTGCAGGGTCCTCTGGCTGTGACTGAGGAGCTTCACCTCATCACCTTCACGCTGGCGTATGCATACTGTGGGCTAGAGCTGAAGCTGGAAGTGAGTTTTGGGGGGGGGAGTGTCTGGGTGTTGGGGCTGCCTGTAATGACCCCCACTTCCCCCACAGACCTCCACGCTGCCCTTCGTCATCATCTCCAACAACAACCAGCTCTCCAGCGCCTGGGCCTCCGTGCTCTGGTTCAACATGCTGAGCCCCAACCCCAAGGCAAGCAGCCCTCACACTGTCCCTCCTACCACCACACCCCTGCCCGACCCATTGCCCCATACCCCAGTCCTAATGACCCATCCCTGTTTTGTCTGTGTCCTATGCTATGTCTGTTCCCTTACTCTGTCCCCTGTGCTGATCTCACCCCATGCCCTATTCCATTTTCTGTACCACATCTGTCCCACATGTCTGTCCTTTTCCCATCCCTGCCCAGTCCCCCCATCCATCTCACCAGTCCCATCCCTTTCACGGGTCCCATCCTGCCCACTGGTGCCATCCCTACAGGACCAGCAGTTCTTCTCCACACCACCCCCAGCCCCATGGCCCCGGCTGGCGGAGGTGCTGAGTTGGCAGTTCCAGAGCACAGCTGAGCGGGGTCTGAGCCGGGAGCACCTGCACATGTTGGCTGAGAAGCTCTTTGGTACGGCCCTGCATCCCTGAGCCCCCCAGCCACAGCCCAGCCCCCCTCACTCACCCCACTCCCCCCCCTCCCAGGCTCAAAGCCATCTCCAGAGAGTGCCTTGCCCTGGACCAAGTTCTCCAAGGTGAGCAGTGCCCATCCCACGTGTCCCCATCCATCCTGACACGTCCCCATCTCGCACATCCCGGTCCCACGTCCCCATGTCCCCGTCCTGCAGGACGGTGCTGCAGGTTTCTCCTTCTGGGCCTGGCTGGATGGGATCCTGGCGCTGCTGCACGACCACCTGAAGCAGCTCTGGAAGGATGGGTACGGCCTGGCTGGGGGGGAGGGAGGGGTCGGGCTGTGGGGCTGTAGGAGCTGACCGTGCCACCCCCCCGCCCCCAAGGCTCATCCTGGGCTTCGTGAGCCGCAAACAGGAAAGGAAACTGCTGAAGGTGAAGCGGTCGGGGACGTTCCTGATTCGGTTCAGTGAGAGCATGCTGGGGGGGGTCACCTGCACCTGGGTGGAGCACCCTGAGAGCGGTGAGTGCAGCCCCGGACCCCCCCTCGGTGTGACCTCACCCCCACCCGCTAACCTCCCACCCCCACCCCATAGGACCCCCCGCCTTCCGTGCTGTCGTCCCCTACACCGCAGCCGAGCTGGCATCGCTGGCGCTGCCCGACATCATCCGTGATTACCAACTGCTGGCAGAGGAGAACATCCCCGAGAACCCATTGCTCTTCCTCTACCCTGACATTGCCCGTGACGAAGCCTTCGGGCCCTACTACAGCCAACGGCATGAGGGTATGGCGTGCTGCAGCACGGCACGGCGGGGGGGGCAGCGCCCAGTGCCCCCTTCCAACTCCTTGCCCCTGCCCTCCCTGACCCCAGGGATCCTGAGCAAGAAGAAGGAGTACCTGAACCAGCGCCTCATCCGCGTATCCTCCAGGTGAGCCCCCCCTACACCCCCAGCCCCACAGGGATGGACCCCCTCGCCCCCCACCCGACCCTCCACCCCCACGCTGTGCCCACAGGCAGCCCCACGAGACGTGGCAGACGGAGGAGGAGTTGGTGGTGGCCACGGAGGACCTGGAGACGCTGCAGTTGAAGAGTGGTGGGCAACAGCCTGTGAGCCCAGGGACGGTGCCGGGGGGGGGCAGGACCCCCAGGACACCTCAGGCCGTGAGCCCGGGGCTGCAGCAGGTGGTGGCTGCAGTCCCGGTGCTGCCATCCCTGCAGCAATTGGGATCAGGGGATTTGGGGGTGCTGCAGACGGGGATGGGGGACCTGGGGCCGCCCGTTGTGCTGCAGCTGCTGCAGGTGGGGCCCGGGGCGCAGGGGGTGCTGCCCATGGGGAGCAGTGCCATAGGGCCGCTGTTGGGGAGCGATGCTGCAGAGCTGCTGTTGGACAACGGTGCCGTGGGGCTGCAGCCGTCGGGGCTGGGGGAGCTGGAGGGGCTGCCGCTGCAGGAGCCGGCGCTGGAGGTGGGAGCGGGGCAGCTGGAGGCTGTGGAGCTGCTGCCCACCCTGGACGGTGCGTGGATCCGACGGGTGAACGCCGGGGGCGGTGGGGCTGGGGGATCGTTCAGCGCTGACCCCCGCATCCCATAGACAGCGCCGTGCTTCTGGACTCCAGTGACCCCTTCCTGCCGCAGCCCGAGGACGCGGCCCTGCCCGCCACCGCCTCGCTCTTCACTGCAGACGGCGATTTCCCACCGCTCCACATCGACGCCAGCGACTTCCAGTGACCCCTCCCGGCCCCCTCGTGTAAATAAACCCCTTCCTCCCCATCAGCCCGCGGTGCTGTTAGGGCAGCCCTGCCGTTAGGGCAGCCCTGGTGCGGCGTTGTAGCAGAGAGCAGCTCCTCGTTACCCAGCCCTTTATTAGAAACCCATAAATACGCCATATAAATAGGGAGCGCGGCACATAAATAAGAAATAAATAACGGGAGGGGGGCCGGGGGGGTCAGCGGGCGCTGGCGCTGTGGGTGAAGACGCGGCTCATGACGGCGGTGAAGGAGCGGAGCCGCTCCAGCGTGTCGTGCTGCAGCAGCGGCCGGGCCCAGGGGTGAGCATGGGGGGGCGGGGGGGTCCGGCAGGAACGGATGGGGACCTGCAGGGAGAGAGGGGTCAGAGGGCTCTGGGTTGGGGTTGATGTTAAGATCGGGGTTGGGGTCGGGGTCAGCTCACCTGCACGAGGCCCAGCAGCCCCTCCAGCACCGCCTTCAGCTCTGGCTGCGGGTGGGTGGCGAAGATGTCGGAGCCCAGCATGGCCTGGTAGTGCTGCAAGCCCTGCAGGATCCGCTGCAGGCAGTGCTGGGGGTTGGGAGGGGGGGGAGTATGAAGATGCTGGACCTCTGAGCACATCCCCAAAGCAACCCCTGGGGATCTTGTGGATCCCAACAGCCCTGAGACCCCCAGCATGCTCCTGGCACCCCGACCCCCAGGCTACCCTGACATCCCCAAGTACATCACTTGGGTGCTTCCGAGATGCCCCCAGGAACATCTGCAGCATCACTGCCCCCCTTCCCTCCCTCCCCCAGTACACCCGTGGCACTTCTGGGACCCCCAGCACCCCCAGACCCCCAGGACTCCCACCCAAGATTCTTCAGTGCATCCCCAGAGCATCCACACACCCCACAAGACCCCTCGGGTTTTGACTGTAGGGATATCCCCCGGACCCCCTCAATTTTCCCCCCACCCTCCCAGCCCCCCCTTGGTACCGTGCTGTTTGTGTCCAGCGTGGAGGGGTCACAGGCGTCACTGCAGCGGATGCGGGGGGCACAGTCCCCCTCGGAGTCCTCCTCTCCACCCAGACGGACCCCATCCTGACAGCAGGAGTTAACAGGGATCCCATAGCACCTTGGCTCTCCCCAGGCAGACAGAGCATCACAGTACCCCCAGATCCTCTGTGCCCCATAGCCCCAGTTCCAGGAGCATCCCCAGTTCTCTCGGTTCCCTGAACATTTTCCAGTTCCCTGAGCATCTCCAGTTCCCGGAGCACCCCGGTTCCCTGAGCCCCTGGTGCTCCCCGTTCTTGTAGCATCCCTCATCTCCCTGCTCTCCCAAACCCCGTCCCAGCTCTTACCAGCGCCCGGTGCGTCTCCTTCATTGTCCCCAACAGCCGCGACAGCCGCTGGGAGAGGTCCCTGCAGGCAGCCCAGTCGGTGCTCGGGGCCGGGAACGGGACCGCGAGCGGCAGCAGCATCGCCGTCAGGCAGAGTGCGAGCAGGAGGCGGCGGAGCGGGGCCATGGCGGGGCGGGTCGGATCGGGTCAGTGCCGCCACCGGCGGATCCATCGGCTTTTATGGGGCGGCGGCAGGTGGGGAATCCCCGGGGCAGGTGGCACCCGCCCCCCGTTACTGCGAAATCGCCGCCTCCCCCGAAAGCAGAACCGATACCGGGCCGGGGTCCCCAGGCTGCGCCCCGCCGCGCCCGCTCCGGCCCCGCGCCCCGACGGGACGGGCAGGAAAACCCGGGGCAGTTCCTGGTGGCTCCACGCCCGGCGGCCGCGCGGACGGCGCTGAACACACCTGAGCCCGCACCGCACCGCATCGCTCCGCTCGGATCCTCTCCCGGGACGCCGTGGGACGGGACGGGCGCGGTTCCGCACGCTGCGGGGCGGGGCGGGGCGGGCCCGCAGGTGTCCCGCAGTGCTTCCCCGATGTCCCCACGTCCCCGCTCCGTATTCCCGGTGCCCACCGGGGAAACTGCTGCGGCGGTCCCGGCGCTGCCCCGCTCCCCGCTGCCTCGGGACACCCGGCTGCTCACCCCCACCCCCCGTTTTCCCCGCGTTGCCCGCGGCTCCGCAATCGCGGCGGCCCCGACAGGGCGGCTCCTGCGCTTCCCGGTCCCCGCCCGGAGGGGCTGCCCCCGGCCTTCCCCGGGCACGGCCCCCCCGACGGGTTGCGCCCTCGCCGCGTACCGACCCCAGGGCTCAGCGGCTGCCTGACCCTCCGTCCCACCGGGACCCCCACCGGCGGCACCGCGTCCTGAGCGCCGGTTCGGGGATGGGGTCTGTGCCCCCGCTCTCCACCGCCCTCCGGTTCCCCTCTGCTGAGTTCCACGGGAGCGTCCCCGTCCCCGCGGGGCTCCGTGGGGCGAGGAAAGCGCTGCGGCACCGCTGAGCGAGAGGAGGGCTCCGCGGTCACGGACCGGAGACACCGGGAGAGGACAGTGTTGGACACAACGAGACAGTGTGACAGCGGGCGACACTGCAGGGGGCCGTCGGGAGGGCCGTGGCACATGCAACATTCGGGGCTCCATGGGGGGGTACCGGAGCCCCCCGCCCGGCCGCGGTGCCGGGTGGGAGCACAGCACTGCCCGGACTACCGCTCCCGCACCGCGAAACGCCACCCGCAGTTTTCTGTCCCCTCCGCCGCACCGTCCGGCACGGGCGCTTTGTCCCGCCTCCCTCAGGCGCTGATTGGCCAGTGCACGAGACTCCGCGCTGCCATTGGCTCGCCGGCCCTGAGATCGGGCCGACTTCCGGTCCGGACGGCGGGGGGCGCGGTTGCCATAGCGACGTGAGGAGGGGCGCAGCGGGACGGGCCGGGTCGCTCCCGGCGGGCTCTGCCCGGGGCCGCTCGGTAACGGCAGCGTTCGGCTCTCAGCGTGACGGCCGCCGCCGCTCCCGTCTTGCGCGGCAGAGTGGGATCCTCGGCCGGAGCGCGGGGGGTTGTGGGTAACGCTCCCGGTTGGGAGCTTCGCGGAGAGCGCCGGGCCCGCCGTGCTGGGCCGGGCCTAACCGGGCGCGCCTCGCAGCCAACGGCCGCGGGTCTGCGGGAGCTGATACCGCCCGTCCGCCCCGCGCCGGCCGCAGAGATAAGGGGCAGGTGCGGGGTTGGCGCGGGGCCCTCCCGCCCGGGGCGGCCCTGGCGCTGGAGGTGCGGGGAGGCCGCGCCCGCGGCTGCGGGAGCCTCGGGAGAGGGGCGGGGGTCCGGCTTCCTGCAGGCACCGGGCGGAGGGGCGGCGGGCTCCGTCCCCACGGCCGTGACGCGGCGCTGAGCGCGTCCTGGGAGGGACTTTACGGTGCTGCCGCGGGCCGCCCGTGAGCGCGGCCCGGAGAGGTGCGCCTTCTGCTCGGCGGAGATTCCAGCGCCTTCCCATCGGCCCTACAGTCAGCGGCTCCGCGCGGTGTTTCTAAGAATCGCGGCCCTTGGTGTTTCTGACTGACCAACTTAGTTCCTTTTCTGTTCCAAAGGGAGACGTTGGTTTTCACCATGAATTTTGAAGGTCTCGACCCCTCCCTTGCTGAGTATGCCCCCACGCTGCACCCGGCGCTGGATCCCGTCCTGGACCCCCACCTCAACCCCAGCCTGCTGCAGAACGTGGAGCTGGACCCCGAGGGGGTGCCCTTAGAGGGCATTGCTGTGCCAGAGTCTGTGCACATCGTGGAGGGCATGTATAGTGAGCTGCACACCGCCGTCTCCGAAGTGGGCGTGCCCGTCTCTGTCTCCCATTTTGACCTCCATGAAGAAATGCTGTGGGTTGGGAATCATGGGGTAGGTGGCTTGAGGCAGCTGCAGCCCCAGACGTGTGTGCTCCAACCTGCTGGAGGCAAACTGGTTGTGAATGGAGCGCTGGCATGGAGAGGGGTCTGAGCTGGAAATTCCGGCTTGTAACTGGGAATTGAGCCATGTAGATGCAAGAGCTGGAAGTGGATGACGTGTCCCGGAGCATGGGAAATGCTCAGCCTTGTTTGTCTGTCAAAGAGCTGCCAGGTGCTACAGCCCTGACCTCTTGGTCTGGTGGAGCTTTTGGTTCTTTACTCACGTCTGCCAAAAAAAGGAAAGTCTGAACAACCTTTCATGGTTCTGTTGAGACAGAGAGGCAGGAATCCCTTCTCTATGTGGCAGCAAGGTGGCCTGCCTCGACCCGGCTGGTGCAGAGTAGAGCAGTGCTTGCCTGTGTTGTACCCAGGGTCTTGATGATCCTGTCCTGCTGCTTTTAGGGCCACGCCACCTCATTTTTTGGCCCAACGCTGGAGCGTTACTCCTCCTTCCAAGTGAACAGCAGCGACGACATCCGGCAGATCCAGAGCCTGGAGAGTGGGGTCCTTTTCCTGACCAAAACCAACCTGAAGTGCATGTCACGAGGAGGCCTCATCATATTTGACTACCTGTGAGTGCTTTGCCCTGGCAGCTGGGAACAAGGGAACGGCCACAGTGCGTTGGTGGGAGGAGAAGTTCTCCGCTCCCTTCCTGCAGTGTAAAAGCTCAGTCTGGGAGAAGAACAAGGGCAGGATCGCAGATGCCTTCCCTGCTCTGTCCCAGAGCTCAGTGGGAGTGCAAAGGCTGTCCTTTCTCCTCTGCAGCATGGATGAGGCTGAGGACATGCACAGCCTCCTGCTGACGGACAGCAGCACTCTGCTGGTTGGTGGGCTGCAGAACCACGTGATTGAGATAGACCTCAACACCGTGCAGGAGACGCAGAAGGTACCGCTGGGCACCCGGCCCCTGGCACTGCATCCCGTGGGTGCTTTGTCTGGTGTTCACCCTGCTGCTCTGTGTCCTTCCCAGTACACCGTGGAGGTGCCTGGCATCACCATCATGAGGCAGTCAAACCGCTTCTTTTTCTGCGGACACACCTCAGGGAAGGTAATGCCGTCAGCCCTCCTGATGCCCGAGTTTCCCCCCCGGGGATCGACTTTTCCCAGAGCTCAGAGGGCTCCCGTGTGACCCCTGTCTTACCCTCCCAGGTCTCCTTGAGGGATCTGCGCACGTTTGTGGTGGAACACGAGTTTGATGCCTACTCAGGCAGCTTATCTGACTTTGACGTCCACGGGAACCTGCTGGTGACCTGCGGCTTCTCCAGCCGGATGAACGGCCTGGCCTGCGACCGCTTCCTGAAGGTGTACGACCTGCGCATGATGAGAGCCACCACCCCCCTGCAGGTCCACATCGACCCCTTCTTCCTCCGCTTCATCCCCACCTACACCTCCCGCCTGGCCATCATTTCCCAGACAGGTGGGGAAGCTGCCTTGCCCGTGGGTCGGCGTTGAGTTGCGGTGGCACAGAGCTGGTGGAGCGCTTGGTCTGTGCCCAGCTGGCTCAACCTGCCCCATCAGTGAGGGCTGTGCTAGGAGTGCAGCGTGCTGCTCTGCTCTCCTGCTCCCTGATGCCACCTCACCCTGTGCTTCCCTCCTGCAGGTCAGTGCCAGTTCTGCGAGCCCACTGGCCTCGCCAACCCGGCTGACATCTTCCATGTGAACACCGTGGGGCCTCTGATCATGACCTTCGACGTCTCAGCCAGCAAGCAGGCCCTGGCATTTGGTGACTCTGAGGGCTGCGTGCACCTCTGGGCCGATTCCCCAGAGGTCACCTTCAACACCTACTCCCGGGAGACTGACTTTGCTCTGCCCTGCATTGTTGACACGCTGCCACACTTGGACTGGAATCAGGACCTCATGCCGCTCTCACTCATCCCTGTGCCGCTGACCAGTGAGACCCTGCTGTCAGACTGGCCTGCTGCCAACTCTGCCCCGGCACCCCGGTAATCTGCAAGTCTCTCCCAGTGAAAGCTGGTGTGGAAAAAGTCCTCCCCTGCTCAGGGCTGGGGGCAGCCGGGCATTGTGCTGGTCCGGTATTTTATTGTGGCTGAAAATGAATACTGAGTTTCTGGAGGGAATGATTGAATGAGAGGAGCCCTCGTGACCCACTGGCGGGTTCTTGAGCATATCCAGCAAGGCACTCCGTTAAGCAGTGCTGCCAAACACTGAGTCACAGTGTGTTTTGTAGGCGAGCTCCTCCAGTAGATCCTGAGATTCTGCGCACCATGAAGAAAGTGGGGTTCATTGGCTACGCTCCAAACCCAAGGACCAAACTCCGCAACCAGGTATGAGCTCTCGGGAGGACACTGTGCCTGGTCCTGTTGATCACTCGCTCTGTGGCAGGGAAGGTTTGAGCTGTTTGGTCTGCAGGTTTGTGGACATGGCATGTCCCTGCCCTTGGGAAAACACTGCTGCGTTTCGCCCTTGCCCGCAGCACCGCTGTAGTTTCCCCACAGTGATAAGTCCCTCGTAAGAAGGAAGGTGTGGAGGACTCGTGCAGGTTAAGGGAGGGCCCCGCTCCTTTCTGGTTTATTCATTTGCTCATTTGGGGAGGCAGGAAAGCCCAGGAGCTGCTTGTTTCGGTTCATGGTGCTTCACCTCAGGATTCAGCTGCTCTTCCCTTCTCTTCTCCCTCCCAGATCCCCTATCGGTTAAAAGAGGCAGACAATGAGTTTGACAGCTTCAGCCAAGTTCCCGAGTCCCCGATTGGACGGGAGGAGGAGCCTCACCTCTACATGGTGGCCAAGAAGTACAGGAAGGTAACCTCTGAAGGACCCACATAGGCTCAGGCACCAGCTTACATCTCCATGGGGAGACCTGGACGTTTTGTGGATGCCTTGTGGCGTGGGAGAGCGTTTGTTTGACACGTTGCATCTCTCCTCAGGTCACAATCAAATACTCCAAACTGGGGCTGGAAGATTTTGATTTCAAGCATTATAATAAGACTCTGTTTGCAGGCCTGGAGCCCCATATCCCCAATGCCTACTGCAACTGCATGATCCAGGTGGGAGATGCCCAGCCCTGCCCAGGCCATCACAGCCACTGGACCACTCCTGATGTCTCTGTCTCTGCTAGGTGCTGTATTTTTTGGAGCCTGTCCGCTGCCTGGTCCAGAACCACCTGTGCCAGAAGGAGTTCTGCCTGGGCTGCGAGCTGGGTTTGCTCTTCCACATGCTGGATCTGTCCCGAGGAGACCCCTGCCAGGTCAGTGGCAAGCCCAGACAATGTGAGACAAGAGTAATGTGGGTAAGAGATCACAGAGGAGCAGGGTGGTGTTGTGTCCTGAAGAGATGGCATCAGACAGATGGAAACTCCTGTCATTTGATGGCTGTGACATACCACTCTTGCTCCATCCCCAGGGAAGCAACTTCTTGCGGGCTTTCCGTACAATCCCAGAGGCTTCAGCACTGGGGCTGATCCTGGCTGACTCAGATGAAGCCACAGGGAAAGTGAACCTGGGGCGGCTGATTCAGAGCTGGAACCGTTTCATCCTTACCCAGCTGCACCAGGAGACCCAGGAGCAGGAGGGACCACAAGCGTATCGGGGAGCTGGCAGCAGGTAACTGCCTGATCTGAGGGAAGGACAGAGAGTAAATGAGTCAGGGAGAGGGTCTGGCTCCCAGAGGCGCCATCCATCCCTCAGGAAGGGGGGTCTGCATGGGAACATGCATATCTGCAGCTATCCTTGTAGTGGGGTTTGAACCTCTGTCACTTCTGGGCCTAGTCCTGCGTGCAGAGATATGTGGGCCCCCAGTGCTTGGTCTGCTGTACCACCCATCCCTGCTCAGCAGGGATTTTTGGGGTCCTGCTAACTCAGGTACTCCTTTTTTTTCTCTTTCCAGCACCTTTGGGTCCACGGGGGATTCGGTTATCGGGCAGCTGTTCAGCTGTGAGGTGGAGAACTGCAGCATGTGCCGCTGTGGAAAGGAAACCGTCCGTGTGTCCTCCACGCTGCTCTTCACCCTCTCCTACCCTGAGAGTGCTGGTAACAGACGGGGGTGGGCAGGGCTTGCAGATTTCACCCCGCTGCCTTTCCCTTGGGACAGGACAAATAAGTGGGAGGGTTTTGTTATCTGTATGGATGAGCCGTGGTTGTTTTTTTTTTTTTTTTTTTGAGGTGACAGACACCTGAATTCCTGCAGCCGTCTGTCCTGGGCTGCAGGCCCAGCAGTTGAGCTTTGGGATGCAGGAAGGCGGATTTGGGGGTTGACCTTCTCCCTGGTGGTTATGAGGAAAACCCCAGAGGCTTGGCTGAGCTAAATCAGTAAAGATGTGTATGTTGGAAGGTGACGTTGTTGTCCTTTCTCCCTTCAGAAAAACCAGTCAAAGACTATGAGTTTGCCCAAATTTTAAAGAGAAGCATCTGCTTGGAGCAGAACACGCAGGCTTGGTGTGAGAACTGTGAGAAGTACCAGCCCACGGTGAGCCAGAGGGGGAGCTGCAGGCTGGGGGGGGTGGGGGGGTGGGAGGAGGGGGGTGAATGCTTCAGACTAAGCAGGGGCAGTTTCTCTATCAATCAGCAGGGAACCTTCTGAGTGGATGCAGGGGATTTGGTTTCTCACCTGGCCTGTGAGCTGGTGTGGTGCAGGGTATTCCACGGCCTGATGGGGCTGCATAGTGCTGAAATGTGGGTCATGCGGATCCCATCTGAAGCCCCCAGGGTAGGGGAAGCCCCCAGGAGCCAAGCACACCTATTCTGATGCAGCCTCTGAGGCTCTGGGGGTGTGGGAGTCTGCTTCCTGCCTCAGTTTCCCTTACAGTACGCCCTGAGCCTATCAGGCAGCGTGGGGGCAGTCCTACAGGCAAAGACTTTGGGAGAGGGAAAAGGATGGGATGTGCGACATCCAGCTCTGAGCCTTTCCTGGGGCTCTTGGTATTGCCTTCCTTCCATCTGCCACTCTTTCCACAGGTCCAGACTAGGAATATCCGCTGCCTGCCAGATGTCCTGGTCATTAACTGTGAGGTGAACAGCTCCAAGGAAGCAGATTTCTGGAAGACACAGGCTGAGGTGGGGGAGACACTTTGGGGCAGAAGCAGGCTTGTCCTCCCTGGCACACGGGGTTTGCTGCGTGTCCCATTCTTCGGAAGTGTTTTCGCTGTGATCTTGCTGTTTCTAACAGTCTCTTGCTCTCCACCCAAGCATCACCATACTTTGTCTGCAGAGGACTTGTTGGTGTTTGGTCATGCACGCAGCATGAGCTGTGCATTTGGAGTTGGAAAAGACAAGATCTCCTGCCATGACAAAGCTGACAGGACTTCAGTAGAGTCACGCTTTCATTCCCCCAACCCCCTAGGACCTAGGAGCAACGAGGCAGTGCCTGCTTCCCCAAGTACAAGCACAGCAGAGCTGGTGGACGGCTGGGTTTCCCTTGCTGTCTTTTTCCCTGTCACTGACTTTACAGTCTCTGTCTTTTCCTTGCTGCTGGCCTGGTTGTCACCCACGTGTTCCTGAGCCCTGCCTGTCGCTCCGTGCTGACACTTCCCTGTGTTTCGTTGTCAGTATGCCTTTCAGAGAGCCCTGATGAAGAGAGGAGGCTTTGAGATCACCAAAGGCAAAGAGATCTCTCTTGGAGATTGGTAGGTCACTGTTCCTGGGGTGGCAGCTCTAGCTGAGCAGCGATGCCTTCTGGATTGCTCCAGAATTCAGGGCCATTTCTCATTTAATAATCATTCCATAAACTACCTGCCTGTGCTTCTTATGGACCCTAAACTGGAACAGTCTCTCAGCTGCTCTGAGACTGACCCCGTGTAGGTGCTCAGATACCCTTGTAATCCACAAGGGTTGTTCTTTTACCCTTGTGATCCACTTTCGAGCCCTCACTCTCTATTGTCCATCCTTTTCAGACTGACAAAAGTCCTAGGGCCACGTATTGGCCCTTTTTGGTTGACGTTAGCTTCCCCAGGGCTCTGATCTAGGCAGATGCAAAGGAAGGTTTATAAAGGAGCTGGCCGATGGGTGGGTTGGGCAGTATGGATCCTGCCACAGAGAATTTGACCGAGGCTGCATCTCATGACTGCTTCCAGCTCTGCCTTCTGTGATTCTCCTTGCAGGAAGGAACTGGGAAACCCCGAGGTGGGGCATTCGTATCCTTCTGTGGAGGAACTGAAGAACATTTGGATCCCCCACGCCATCAAGATGAGGCTGAACAAGAATAAGGAGCTAGATGTGTGCAACTGGACTGAAAGCGATGAGGTAAAGGCTGATGACGTCCCTGTGGGACTGTGTGGTTGTGTGCACGTGGGACTGCAGGAACAGAACTGCTTTAGAACCGCTTTCTGTTGAGTGTATGTGGGTGAGAAATAAAGGGACCATCTTGGAGATGCCTTGAGTAAGCTCCGTGCCTCAGACATGGCCAGTCTGGAAAACTCTGCATGTCTGAGCTCTGGCGTTTGGGATGGAGATCTGGGAACTGCCTAGAAGGCAAGTCAGACTCAGACATTTTCCTCTGGGGCTGCTTCCTCCCCCAGCTAAGTCCATCTGATGACCCCGAGTCGGTCTATGTCTACGATCTCATGGCCACAGTTGTCCACATCCTGGATTCCCGCACAGGGGGCAGCCTGGTGGGTCACATCAAAGTGGGAGAGACCTACCACCAAAGGAAGGAGGTGAGGTTCCTCTCGGGACTGGTGCGCTCCTGCCTTGCCCAGGAGTTCTTGCTCAGAGCTTGTTCAGGAACTGGGCTGTCTAATGGAACCATTCCTAGCGCTCTTGCTCTCTTACTAAAGTACTGAGTGTGATTTACTGGATGTGCCAGGCAGCCTTCAGCAGGTGAGTGCTTCTCAGGCACCCTATGGGGAGGAAAGGGCTGAAGAAGCACTCTTCCCACTCTTACTGTGCTAGTTCCTCCTGGGTCACGGGCACATTGCCAGCCTGCGTTTGTGGTTCCAGGTAGGGGCTGTGACTTCATCTCCCTTCCAGAGGAAACGGGGCTGGTCTGGGCAGTCCTCTTGTTCGGTGGAGATGCTCAAACCAGGAGTTCCCAGAGTGTGTCAAGACTGCATCCCTGCCTGTTGTTTGTTGCATCTCAGTGGAGTGCCCGTCCAGCCCCAGAGCTTGGTGTACACTTGTCACCACCCAGGCCATCAGGGATTTCCCCACAGTGTCCCAGGAAGGAAGGGAGTTCCCACATGGCACAGTCACACCCCTCTCCCCAGTAGCTGGGGAGAGGAGTCATTGCATTTGCCTAGGGGGGGCTCTAATGCAGTGTCTGTGCCTCTCTCCACAGGGAGTCACACACCAGCAGTGGTATCTCTTCAACGACTTCCTCATTGAGCCTGTAGATAAGGTGAGTGCCTGTGGCCACTAGTGAGGGAGCCCAGCAGCTCCTCCCCTGGTGCTGAGCCAGGGCTCTGATTCCTGCTGTAAATGGGATTCCTGCCATGTTCCTGTCCCTCCCTCCCTGCAGTGCGAGGCGGTGCAGTTTGACATGAGCTGGAAGGTGCCAGCTATCCTGTACTACGCCCGGAGGAACCTCAACTCCAAGTACAACCTTGTCAGTGAGTGTCTGAGTGGAATTGGCTGCGTGGGGGCAAGCTGTCTGCTCCCAGCTGATCCCCCCTTCCCTTCTCCTGCAGTCAAGAACCCAATTGAAGCCAGCGTACTGCTGGCAGAGGCCTCTCTGGCTCGCAAGCAGCGCAAGTGCCATGCCACTTTCATCCCCCTCATGCTGAGTGAGATGCCACAGGCGGGCGACCTGGTGGGGCTGGATGCCGAGTTTGTCACGCTGAATGAGGTCAGGCAGTGGGGGACAGGGTGCTGTGGCTGTGCCAGGTCACACAGGGCTGCAGGAGCTGTCTGTCCCTGAGCTCTCCTCTTGTCTGTTGCAGGAGGAGGCTGAGCTGCGCAGTGATGGGACCAAATCTACCATCAAGCCCAGCCAGATGTCGGTGGCCAGGATCACGTGCGTGCGGGGTCAGGGTCCTAATGAGGGTGTCCCCTTCATTGACGACTACATCTCCACTCAAGAGCAGGTATGGTGCCTCCGGGGGCTTTGTGCAGGGGTGGCACAGCCTCTCCGCCTGCTGCTCTCTGGAGGTATTACCTGGGATAATGGCAGCACCTTCCCTGGGACGCTGGGAGGAGCAGAGAAGGTACAAATCCTGTGGGTGCCCCTACCTGTCCCAGCCTGGCACCGTGTGCTCTGTCACCACAGGTGGTAGATTACCTGACGCAGTATTCGGGGATTAAGCCTGGAGACTTGGATGCCAAGATCTCCTCTAAGCACCTCACCACTCTCAAATCCACCTACCTGAAGCTGCGCTTCCTCATCGACGTGGGTGTCAAATTTGTGGGCCATGGGCTGCAGAAGGATTTCCGTGTCATCAACCTCATGGTGAGAGCTCTGAACCCCATCCCTGGAGCCCCGCAGTGTCCTGGGTGGTGTGGGGGGCCCATAGCAACCCCTGCACGTGGAGCTGTGCACCGCCAGCAGCAGCCTCTGCCTTCCAGGTGCCCAAGGACCAGGTGATCGACACCGTGTACCTGTTCCACATCCCAAGGAAGAGAATGATTTCCCTGCGCTTCCTCGCCTGGTACTTCCTGGGTTAGTGGCTGCATCCTGCGACCTGGGGGGGTGCTGAGAATGGCTCCCCCAGGCTTCTTTCCCACTGGGGACCGCGGGGGGAGCTCCGCACTGACCCGGGCTTCCCCTGCAGACCTGAAGATCCAAGGTGAGACCCACGACAGCATCGAGGACGCACGCACGGCTCTGCAGCTGTACCGCAAATACCTGGAGCTGAGCCAGGGGGGCAGCGAGCCCGACGACTTCCGCAAGGTGCTGAAGGCCCTGTATGAGAAGGGCCGCAAGCTGGACTGGAAGGTGCCCGAGCCCGACAGCCAGAGCAGCCCCAAGCGTAAGCACCGGGACCGCACCCCCCTGTCCCCCCACCCTGCCCCCCCTGACTCCACTTTATCTCCGCAGATGGGGCCGTGTTCCCCCCCGTGCTGGCGCTGTGAGGGGACGAAGAACATTTGGGACTGGAACCAGCAGCGGGGCCGGGGCCGCCCAGGGCTCAGCGCTGCCTCTGGGCACGCGGACCCGCACTCCCCGCCGGTACCGGGAGGGGCCGCCCGTGCCCGGCAGTAGCGCGGCACAGCCCGTGTTGTCCGCCCGCCGGTTCGGGCGCAGCCATAAAGCCGCCTCGGAGCTCCCCTCGCGCCGCCGCTTCTTTTGCTGCGGGACCGGGACCGGGACGGGGACCGGAGCGTGAGGGGGCGGGGCCAGGCCGAGGGGGCGGGGTTATGCAAACGAGACGGGCGTGGTTATGCACAAAAAGGGGCGCGCTCGCCATAGGCTCCGCCCCCTGGGGCCGACCGCCACGCGGGCCGGGTCCTGTCAACTCGGGGCCTTTCCCCGCCGGGGGTGGCCGAGGCGCTGCCTGTGCGCGGGGCGGCCCGGCCGCGCTCCGAGGAGCGGCCTCGACCCCACGGCAGCCACCGTCGCTCCGGCAGTCTCCCTCCCGCTCTCCCGGAGGGGCCGTTCTCCGCCACAGAGCGGCCGCGAGGAGAGCGGCGGGACAGGCACCGCGGCGGGCAGCCCCGGGGACGGCGGGACCGGGGGGCGGCGGTGGCGGTCGGGGGCTCGGCCGGGGCCCGGCGGGTGAGGGGCGGGCGGGGAGCGGGCTGCGCGCGGCCGGGGCGGAGGATGAGGACGATGAGGAGGGGCCGCGTCTCCATCCCGGCCGCGCTGTGCGTGGCCGTGGCTATGGCCGCTCTTCTGCCCGCGGTGAGCGGCCGGCGGAGTCAGGACCTGCACTGCGGAGGTGGGACGGGACGGGACGGGGTGCCGGCGGGGCTCCGCTCCGAGCGCGGGGCGGCGGCTGGGATGCCGGGCTCCGGGGCCGCTGACGCTCCCGTCCCGCAGCGTGCCGGGCGCTGGTGGACGAGCTGGAGTGGGAGATCGCCCAGGTCGACCCCCGGAAAACCATCCAGATGGGTTCGTTCCGCATCAACCCCGACGGCAGCCAGTCGGTGGTGGAGGTGAGCGCCGAGCCGGGTGCCGTGGCGCCGGGGTTACGAGCAGGGCCGCGTCCCGGTCCCCCCAGCGCTGCCCTCCCAGCTCTGACCCCCCGCCCCGCAGGTGCCGTACGCCCGCTCTGAGGCTCACCTGACGGAGCTGCTGGAGCGGATCTGTGAGAAGATGAAGGAGTACGGTGAGAAGGTGGATCCGTCCACGCACCGCAAGAGCTACGTGCGCGTCATCTCCCACGACGGGACCAAGATGGACCTTTCCGGGGTCAAAATCGACGGCGATGTGGCCTCCAGCCTCAAGTTTGCGGTGCGTGCGGGGATGGCTGCGGGACTGGGGGCTCCCTGGGTTCTGTTGCTGACCCACACGTGGTTCCGTTGCAGTGTGAAAGCATCGCTGAGGAGTACGAGGATGAGCTCATTGAGTTCCTGTCGCACGAGGCTGACAACGTCAAGGACCGGCTCTGCAGCAAGCGGACGGGTGAGTGGGGAGGGGGCGGGGGGGGCTGTCTGCCATGGGCCACAAGGACAGGGGGCACTTCAAGGGGCGCAGAGCCACCTCTGTGAGCTCTCCCTGGGGGTGGCGCGGGACTGCCCCCTCCAGGTGTGTCCCTGGGGCTGCCTGCTCTCCCCTCCTGTTGTCTTTGGTTCTCTGGGGGGTGTTTCTTAAAGATGTTTCTCCTGGAGGTGCGAGCAGCCCCAGCACTGGGCCGGGAGCTGCAGGATGGGAGCACAGTGAGCAGCCATCGCCGTGCTGTCCTGCACTGTCCCATCCCACACTGTGCTCCTGCTCTCTGTGCTCCCAGCCCTGCAGCTTTTTTTGGGTGCTGTGCTTGGGGCGATCCAGGGCGGCCGTCCTGCTGTCCCCATTGGCCGCCCCGGCCCCATGCTCCCCCCGCAGCCAATGGCCTGGTGCCCACTCCTGGCCTCGCAGTGCTATTTCTGGTTCGCAAACACCGGGGTCAGGGCACACCACGACCTTTGTGCTTCCTTTATTAATGAGCGTGCTCCAGGCTCGTTACCTGCACCCTGACACCAGGGTGGGTCTGCTGCTGCTCCCCTATGCCTGAGGGATTGGCTGTGGGGCCCTGGGGGGGGCTGCGTGTGGCTCTGAGCAATGCTTTGTCCCCACAGATCTGTGCGACCACGCACTGCACCTCCCACATGATGAGCTGTGACGCCGACGGCCCCGGGCTGCGCCGACCCCACGACAACACCATGCTGCCCCACAGCCTCGGCCCCATCCCCACTCTGGGGGGGGATTCTCCCGTCCTATTTATTCGCTGTCCATCCGCTGCCGTGTGGGCAGGGACGCGTCCTTTGGGTGGGGGCGTTCCGGTGGCTGATGCGTGGCTCCAGGTTCTCTCTGCTGCTGCCTGGGGCTGCTATAGGGACAGCGGTGCTGCTGTGGGTCTGTTGGGCACCCGGGGCCCAATCCAGGAGGCAATAAATGGGGCCCAATGTGGGCTGGTGTCGCTGCTGTGCACCTCGGGGGGGGTGGGTGTGAGGCTGGGGCAGGGAGGGCCCTTACCCGCAGGAGCGATGATGGCCCTGCGGTGCCCTTTGACCGCAGGCTGCTCTTCCTTACGTAGCTCAGCGCTGTCGCTGCCCCAGTGCCCCCGTGCCACGCAGTCCTTCAGGCAGCCCCTGTCCCCTTGGTGCTGTGGGTGTGCCACCCACATGTCGCGTGGTGCCACCGTGGGGTCACCAGGACAATGTCCCGGGGTTATTGGGCACCGTGCCCCCCCCCCGCCGTGTCCTCTCCTCCGAAGTCACCGCAGTGCAGTGCGGCGTCACGGGCTGAGCGCCACGTGCTGACATCGCAGAGCAGCACTGAGTCGCAGCCGAGCAATAATGACGGCACGCGTCGGGAGAGAGGGGGCGATGCGGAGGGGTGACGTCACGCAGCGATCCGTGATGTCACGGTGCTTCGGTGACGTCACGGGGCGGGGCTCCCATCGCCGCACCCCACGCCCAGATCAGGCGAACGCGGCGGCCACCTATAGCCCGGCCCCCCGCCGCCTCGTTTGCATAATCCCGCCCCGTCAGGGACGAGCGCGGCCAATAGCGAGCGGCTCAGCCCCGAGGGGGGCGGGCGGGGGCGGGGCTATGCTAATAACGTACGCGGCGCCGCGCCTCGCCCCGCCCGCCGCGCCGAGGACCCCCGGGCGCCGCCGCCGCCGCCGTTCGCTTCGGTCCCGGTCCCGGCCCCGCGCCCGCTCCGTCCGCTCCGCCCCGCGCCGCCATGACGCTCCTCGCTGCCGGCAGCCGCGCGGCCGCGCGCCTCCGCGGGCCCAAGGTGAGCGCGCCCGGCCCGGCCCCGCCGTGCCTTAAAGGGGCGACGCCGCGGGGGGGGGGGGGGCTGCGTTCTTAAAGAGGCGACGCGGGGGGGGGGGCGCCTTAAAGGGGCTGCGGGGGGTGCGGGGCCGCGGCGGCACCGGCGGTGTCAGCACGTGGTGCGCGGGCACCGGCACGGCGCGGGGAGCGGCGGGGCGGGGGGCCGCGCCCGGTGCGGGGTTAAGGCGGGGGGGGGCCGCGCCCGGTGCGCCCCCGCAGCGGCGGCGCTTTGCGGAGCTCCGCTCCCGCGTTGCGTTTCGTAACGGCCGCGGCGGTGCGGGGCGGAATGGGCGTTGTTTCGGCGCGCCGCGCAACGTACGCCTTCAATAAATTAATTAATGAATCAGCGCCCGCACCGCGCCCGCAGCCGCGCTGACCCCGCGCAAAGCCGGGCGCGGCCTTCATCCTCCTCCTCTCCAGCCCCTTCCCCGCATCCCCGTTGCCGCAGCGGCGGAGCGCCGCCCGCGGGTCCCGCACGGTTCGGCGCTGCGGGATCCGCCGCGACCCGCGGGGGGCGATGCGGGGTCCCCACGCCCCCCCCGGAGCCCGCAGCCGCCGCCCCGCGCCGTCCCCGCAGCGCCGCTCTCACGCGTGACCTTGAGCGGGCGGCGGAGCCGTGACAGCTGCGGGCGGGCGGGGCCGGGCGGGGGGGTCCCCGCGGGGCTGCTGGGGGTGCAGCGCACGGGGCTGCGCGGGGGTGGGGGGGGCACTGCGTGGCGCTGCCGTGCGGGGGCGGCCCCGCAGATTCCTCCTGTAGGGCCCGGGGGTTCCGTACGGTGCGGTGTCGCGTTGCGGTGGGGGGGGGGAAGGGGGGGGGCTGACCTTGGGCTCCGCTCCGCGCTATTGTTCGCGGCGTCGCTGAAACCTTCTGCGGTGCGAATGGGCGGGGCTGCCGCCCCCCCGGTGCCGGGTTGGGGTCTGGGGTGCGGGGTGGGTGCGGGGATCGGGGCGGCTCTGAGTTCCCCCCCGGGGCGCAGTGGAAAAAGAGCGTCACGGTCGTTGCGCGCCGGGGGGGGGGGGGTGGCAACGTGCCGGGGGGGTCTGGCCCGGACCCAGCGCTGCAGGACTGTGCGCGGTGCCGGGGTGTGCGGGGGGGGGGGGGGGGGGGGCAAAGTCGGGGATCCCTCCGGGCCGGGGATCAAAGCGCGGCGCTCCCCGGGGCCGGAAACCCGCGGAACGGCAACGGCCGGCAGCGGCGGCCCCTCGTGCTTCCGCTGCGGGGTGCGGGGGGGGGGGTGGGGGGCGGAACCACCGCTGGGACCGAAACTCGCGTGGGTGCAGCGGCTGCGTGGGAGGGAGGGGGGCACCGCGGGACCCTTCCCACCGCGGGGTGGGATCCCCCCCCTGTAACCCCCATCTGCTCTCTTGCAGAATGCTCCATGTGTCCTCTTTGCTGCCCGCCACGCTGCCACTGCTGCCACAGTAAGCACCAACCCACAGCTTCACCCCCTGATACCCCCCCAAGTGCCCCCCCAGCACCGCAGGACTCACGGTTCTCCCCCTCCTCTTCCCCCCCCCCAGAACCTGAAGGATGTCCTGGCCTCCATGATCCCCAAGGAGCAGGCGAGGATCAAAAGCTTCCGCCAGCAGCACGGCAGCACGGCCATCGGGCAGATCACGGTGGATATGGTGAGTGGGGGCACCGGGATGGGGGTCGGGGGGGGCACCAGTTTGTGCCAGCCTGTAACTGTGAGCTCTGCCCTTTCCTCCTCCCTCAGGTGTACGGCGGGATGCGGGGCATGAAGGGGCTGATCTACGAGACCTCAGTGCTGGACCCCGATGAGGTGGGGCTGCCCCCCTCCCCTTCCCCACTCGGGCAGCCATAGGGCAGCAGTGCTGATGCCCGGTCCTGCTGTGTTTTCCCTTCCAGGGGATCCGCTTCCGTGGGTTCAGCATCCCTGAGTGCCAGAAGCTGCTGCCCAAAGCGGCGGGGGGGGAGGAGCCACTGCCTGAGGGGCTCTTCTGGCTGCTGGTGACGGGTGAGGTGCCCACCCCAGAGCAGGTAACGCGCCAGGACCCCCGGGCTGGGGAGAGGGGGGGTTTGTCAGCCCTCTGCTCAATGCCCCTCCCTGCAGGTGAGCTGGGTGTCCCGTGAATGGGCCAAGCGGGCGGCGCTGCCTTCCCACGTGGTGACCATGTTGGACAACTTCCCCACCAACCTGCACCCCATGTCCCAGCTCAGCGCCGCCATCACCGCCCTCAACAGCGAGAGCAAATTCGCACGCGCTTACGCTGAGGGCATCAACCGTGTGAAGTACTGGGAGGTATGGGGGGGGGGGGCGCAGGAGGCGGGGGGCTGCGGGCAGGACCTCGCAGCCCCTTCACTCCATCTCCCCCCATCTATCCCAGTTTGTCTATGAGGACGCCATGGATCTCATTGCCAAACTGCCCTGCGTCGCTGCCAAGATTTACCGCAACCTTTACCGTGAGGGCAGCAGCATCGGCGCCATCGACCCCAACCTGGACTGGTCCCACAACTTCACCAACATGCTGGGTTACACCGACCCGCAGTTCATCGAGCTGATGCGCCTCTACCTCACCATCCACAGGTGCGAGGCTGCACCGCCCAGCGCTGCCTCGGGGCGTGGGATGTGGGATGTGCCCAGGCAGCGCTCAGTGTGGGGCAATGGGAGCGCCGGGACGGGGTGCGGGGCTGCGGGGGCCCTCAGTGGGGTGTGGGGACCTAACGCTGCTCCTCGGCCCCACAGTGACCACGAAGGGGGCAACGTCAGCGCCCACACCAGTCACCTGGTGGGCAGCGCTCTGTCTGACCCCTACCTCGCCTTCGCTGCTGCTATGAATGGGCTGGCCGGGCCCCTGCACGGCCTCGCCAACCAGGTGGGTGTCCGTCCGGCCTGTCTGTTTGTCCATCTGTCCGCCGCCATCTATCCTTATCCATCTGTCTGTCCGCCCGCTGCCATTCTGACCCCCGCCGTGCCCGCAGGAGGTGCTGCTGTGGCTCACAGACCTGCAGAAGGAGCTGGGCCAGGACGTGTCGGATGAGAAGCTGCGGGATTTCATCTGGAACACACTCAATTCGGGCCGGGTGAGTGCTGGGCTGGGGGGGGTGGGGGGCGAGGGGGGGGGGACAGGGGGCAGTTTGGGTGCTGACTGCTCTCCCAGGTGGTGCCGGGCTATGGGCACGCCGTGCTGCGGAAGACGGACCCACGCTACACGTGCCAGAGAGAGTTTGCCCTCAAGCACCTCCCCAAGGACCCCATGTTCAAGCTGGTGGCTCAGCTCTATAAGATCGTCCCCAACGTGCTGCTGGAGCAGGGCAAAGCCAAGAACCCATGGCCCAACGTGGATGCACACAGCGGGGTGCTGCTGCAGGTGAGCCCCTGCTGCCCCATGTACCTTTATTGGGGGGGGTCCCGGCCCCCCTGCACTGCCCTGACGTTGCTTTCCCCGCAGTACTACGGCATGAAGGAGATGAAGTACTACACGGTGCTCTTCGGGGTGTCCCGCGCTCTGGGCGTCCTCTCGCAGCTCATCTGGAGCCGGGCGCTGGGATTCCCCCTGGAACGCCCCAAATCCATGAGCACTGCGGGGCTGATGCAGCTCGTGGGCTACAAATCCGGGTAAAAAGGGACGGGGTCAGGGCTGCGCTCGCTGCTCCCCCCGACGCCTCCGGGCCCGGGACGGACTCGGCACTGAACCCCACTCCGGCTGTGGGGGGGCAGCCCTGGGGGCCCCTCCTGCCCTGTGCCCCCTCCTCCCCATAGCACAGGGCCCGGCCCCCTCCTTTGTGGCTCCTGTGCCCCCAGCCCGGCAGCACCACGCACACTGAGCCCCAGCTCCCCGCTGCCGGGGGGGGGGGGGGCGGATTTGGGCCTCCCTTTGCAACCACTTCCCCCCCCCCCGAGAGGGGTTCAGTCCCAGACTCCAGTCCGTGCCCCCCCCCGGGGGGGATCCAGCCCTTGGGGCAGCTGGTGAAGAATGAATGTTTCAGCCCCCCCCCACCTTGAAAGGCCTCGATACACTCCTCCCCAGCCCGCGCCCCCCGTGTTTGTGTGAATCCCCACGTCTGATGCCCCCGGAGCCAGAGCTGGGCCCCCCCTCCCCGTTGGCCCAGCCCCGGCCCAGCGCAGGCTTTGGGCAGTTCTGTACAAACAACGATAAAATGCAAAATAAATGTTTTTATTAACAAAGCCCAAGCTGCTGCTACCCTCCCCAGCCGCCCCCCGGCACCCTCTGGGTGCTGGACCCAGACCTGGGGCTGCCCCTGTAGGGTGCCTGTAGGTACCCGGCTGGAGCCTGCTGGTTTTGGGGTGCAGATCTCCCCCCCAGCTCCCCTTGCCCCCCTCCCTGCCCCATGGCTGCCCAGTGAGGAGCAGGAGGCCGGGCTCACCCTTGGAAAATGCTCTTTATTGGCATATGTAGAAGTCCTTCCTTGGACAGCAAGGCCACGATCTCCTCCGTGATGGGGATGGAACTGGGGGGGCTAAGTAGGGGAGCCTAGGGCCGGGGGGGTGGCTCAGGGGGCCCCTCATGGCCCCCCCAGTGGGCATTACGGCCTGCTGGAGCTTGGGTCCTCCAGGCTGAAGGTAAGGGAAGCTCAGGGGGAGCAGGGGGCACCTCAGGCCGGGGCCGTGCTGGTCCCTGGGGCGGCAAGGGGCTAACGGGTTGGGGTAGGTGGGTGGGGGGACAGGGGCCGGCCAGAGCGAGCCCCCCATCCCCCTGCTGTGCGTGTGACTTGTGCAAACTGTGCGACGTCGGGGCTGGCGGTGGGGCGGGCGCACGGCAGCTGCAGGCAAAGGGCGGGCAGCTCTGCCCCAGCCACTGCCTCACTCTGCCCCTTCTCCTTCCCTTTTATTCCTGAAGAGCCAGGGCACGGGGCAGGGGGGGCCCCGGCAGCGAGACCCCCACCAACCACTTGTGTTCCCCAGCAGGATCCGGCCGGGCTCCCCTGCCAGCGAGCACCAACCTTCCTCCTCTCCAGGGCAGGCAGAGCTGACCCGGGAGTTCCTCCACCGCGGGCGCAGGAGCTGGAGCCCTCTGGCCTTGCAGAGTTAAGAGGAACGAAGGGTTTAAAAAAAAAAAAAAAAAAATCTCCCCCCCCCCCCAAAAAAAAAAAAAAACCTAAAACAAAAACTTAAAACCAAAATCAGCTACAAAATGAGGGAGTCCGGCGCTGGGCCGCGGCTCCTGCCGTGGTGCGATGGGGCCGGGGGGGCTCACAGCAGCCCCCTGCAGGAGCACCGCTTCGTGCCCTCGGGGCTGGGAGGGAATTCCAGGCAACGGCAGCAAAGATGCACTCAAATAAATATTTAAGAGGGGGGCGGGGCTGACCCTGGCACAGTCCGCAGCCGCAGCGCTGCCCTCACGTCTGGTGCACCTCGTGGAACATGAGCTCCCGGGGGATGCGGGTCTCGGGCCCGAAGTTCTTGGCTGCCTGGCGCTCAAAGGCCGCCACCATCTGCTTGACAACCTCGTCGAAGAAGACAGTGGCCAGCTGGGAGTGCAGCAGGGAACGGAACTCGAAGGAGATCTGAGGAGGAGAGCGGTGTGAGAGCCCGGTAGGAGGCGCGGGGCTGCGTCCCCACTGCAGGCATGGAGCTGGGAAGGGCTCACCGAGAAATCCACGGTGCAGGTGCGGGGATAACCGGGGATGCCGGGGCTGAAACGCCAGTTTGTCTCCAGGTGGTTGAAGAGCCGCCCATCCGTGCAGACGGCCTGGGGGGGAGCAGGAGATCAGGGGGCCCGGGGCTGCAGCGGGGCTGGGGCTGCACTGGGGCTGCGCTCACCTTGACGAGGTGCGGGCGGACGAGGGTGACGATGGAGGTGTAGCGCTCCAGGACGGGTGGGAATCCCACCTCCAGCTGGGCCTTGATGTGCCCCGTCCGCTTGGAGACCACCACCGACTTCTTGCACCAGGGCACGAAGGTTTTGTAGTCATCCACGTTGGAGACCACGTCGTACATCTCTTGCATGGAGTACCTGCGGGCAGAGCGGGCGCTGCAGAGCGGAACGTGGGATCCCAGCGTCGGCTCTGGGGACACCACACCTACCCGATGATGCGCCGCTCCGAGTACTCCTTGCGTTTGTTGGTTAGGGACCCCGCGAGGTTGAGGAAGGAGCGGGTGGGCGCTCGCTGTGGGTCCCACTCGGTGCTGATCGCTGGGCGGCCGAACCCGGGGCCACACAGCGCTGCGTGTCTGCACAGGAGAGAGGTGTGGGCAGAGGAACGGGTGCGGGGCTGCCCCACGGCTCTGCTGGGCATCCCCTCCTCAGCCCCCGGCTGGGGCTGCCCGCGGCCATCCTGAGCTGGGGGTAACCATGCGGTGCGTGGCGGAGCCGCCCCATCCATCCCGCCCCGGGGCTGCGGGCAGCAGGGAGAGGCCAGGAAAATCCAAGCGCAGCTGTGCCAGCGCTGCTGTTGCATAAGAGGAGGAAGGCAGAGGGAAACCTGACCTCGGGGACACCTAATCCAGACCGGCAGAGTGAGGACAACCGCCCACGGCCCCTCCCCAGCTCCGCGGGGCCGGGGCGGCTCGGGGCCCAGCCGAGCCCCAGCGTTCACCCTCCTCCACCGCCCGCCGCGCTCAGGGCCGAGCGGACAGCGCTCCCCGCCGGGAGGGAAGCAGCGACCCTCCGCGGCCCCGGGACGCGCGGTCCTCCCGCAGCCTCGCGTCACCCGGCCGAGGTGACAGCGCGGCCCGCCGCTGCCGTTTGTCACCGCCGCCCCCGCGGCAGCCCCGGCCGGACGCGCTCCATCGCCGCGGGTGTTTTAACGGCGCTCCTCCGGGACCGGCGGCCGCGGGAGGAAAGGCGCCATGCCGGCACCCGCCAGCGGGAGCCCCGGGGCGGCGACGGGCGGAGCCCAGGACCGGCCGTGCCCCCATCCCGGCGCGGAGCCGCTGGCTGCCGGCCGCGTCCCGGGCGCAGAGGTCAGCCGGGACCGCCGACACCCCGCGCGGCTCCTGCCGTCCCGGGCGCGGCGGCCCGCGTTCCCCCGCGTTCCGCCCCGCTCCGCCCCGCAGCGCGCGCCGTTCGCCCCCCGCGGAGCCGCGCCCGGTGACCTCTGGGCCCGCGCCGAGGCCCGCCCGGCCCCGTCCGCCCCGCGGCCCCCGCCCGGCCCCGCCGCTCACCTCCCGGGAGGCGCCGCCACCGCCCGCAGCCGCTGCCGCGCCCCGAGCTGGAGGGCCCCGCGGAGCCGCCGGGCCGCCATGACCGGGGCCGGGACGCGGCTCCGCTGCCCTCAGCCCGGCGCCGCCGTGACCTTTCACCCCGCGCGTGACGTCACCGCGTCACCATAGAGCCCGCGCGCGTCACGGCCCGGGGGGGCGGGGCCGGGCGGCGCCCGCGCGCGGGGCACGCCGGGAGCGGTAGGCCGCGTCGCGCGAGGCACGCCGGGAGTTGTAGTCCCGCCCGGTTCGCTCCTTTCCGCGCGTCCCCTCGGGCCGGGGCTCCGCGCGCCGCCGCCCCTCCGTGCGGCATCGCGGCCGAGCGCTCGCGGCTCCCTTGTTTCGCGTCCCCGGTTCTGTCCCGTCGCACCGAAGCAAAAGCCACCCCCCGCGCAGCTCCGGTGCGCACGGCCGGGGAAACGCGCGGAGCCGGGCTCCGCATCCCCGCGCCGCCCGCGTGGCGCTGTGAAGGCGTCGCTTCGCTCGGCGCCGTGCGGGGCCGCAGCGCTCGTGGCGCCCGGGCGGTTCGACGGCGGGGCTCCCGGCCCGTCGCGGAGCCTCAGTAACGCGGCGCGGTGCTCGGCCGCTGCCTCGGCGTCTCCCCGGCCGGCAGGCGGTGGAGCTCCGCGCTGGCAGCCCCGGGGCGCGGTGCGGAGTCCAGCCGGAGGCGGGCGGGGCGCGGGACGGGTGGCGGGGAGCCCCGGGAAGGGGAACCGAAGGAAGCGGCCCGGGCTCCGCGCCCGGCGGTGGCGGCTCCGGACCCGCACGTGCCGGGCGCCCCCCGGTGCCCCGCTCCCCGGCCGGGCCGCCCCGTCCCCGCCGGCACCTCGCCGCCCCCGCCCGATGGGGCGACGACCCCCGCGGCCCGGCCCCGCCCCGCCGCCCCGGTGCTGGCGGTGACGACGGCCGGCGGCGGCGCTGCGGCCCGGCGGTGTCGGCCGCTCCCCGGCGGTGGGCGGGCCCAGGCGCTCCCCGCCCCGCAGCCGCCCGAGCGGAGCCGCCGCGGCCGGAGCCCGATGCCGGGAGCTGAGCGCTGAGCGCGGCCCCGAGATGGGGATTCTCAGCATCACGGACCAGGTACGGCCGCCGCGTCCGCCCCGCCGAGCCCGCGGCGCGCCCGGCGCCGCCGCTACGCCAGGCCGGGGATGCGCGGCCTACCGCGCTGCGCTCCGCGCCGGGCCGCCGCCCCAGGCCGCGGGGCCTCCCGCCGGACCGCGACCCGCCGCTGGGCCCGGCCCGACCCCCGCGGCGCCGCGGCGCCGGGATCCGCGCTCGGCGGGGCGGTCGGGGCCGCCGGGCCGCGGCGCGGTTGGGGATCGGGCCGCGGAGGCCGCGGCGCCCGCAGCTCTGGGACGGCCGCGGTTCCCGCAGCGCCGCCCGCACGTGGCCCCGTGCCGCTTCACCCCCGCCCGGCTCTGATCGCACGGCCCGGTCGGGTCCGATCGCCTCGGAGCGTCGCGGCCGCCTTTCGCGGAGGCCGGCGGGGAGAACCGGGCGCCCGGCTGCGCCTAAAACGGAACTTTTTTTTATTTTTCCGGTCACCGGAGCCGTTCTCTTCCCCCGGCGGCGGTGGGTGTGTCGGCAGCGCGGTGCCGTCTGCCGGCGTTTGCCCGTTTTTATTTTATTTCTGTGCTTTTTAACGTCGAGCCGAGGGGATGCGGAGCTGCATTCCGACGGAATGAGTCACGCGTCGCCTCCGAGCCGGGATGCGCTCCCCGGGTTTGACGGCTTTCAGGTGGACGCTGCGGGGAGCTGGCGGTGCTGGGCACGGCGCGGGGCGGAGCAGGAGCTCCGCGGCTGCTGCCCCACCGAACGCGTGGGATGCGGTGCCGCTTTTAGGGGTGGCAGAGCGGCGATGAATCCCAGGTCTCCCCTGAGCTGAGTTGGGCGCCCGGCGGTTCCCCGCTCTGCGCTCAGCACCGCTGCCTGGGCTCCATAGCAGGGAGCTTTTCTAGCCATCCTCTGAGCGTCCCCCGTCCAAAACCCATCCGTGCTGCCATCCAGAATCCAAGAAGACTCTCTAACCCCAGTGCAGTGTTAGAAAGCAGCACTCCTTTCTTGCTCACAATCCAGACCAGGCGACGTGACAAGCAAGCACCCTCGCAGAGTTCAGTTCCACATCTGAACAGCCAGGCCGTACCTGTGCGCTGTAAGGGCACACGTGCTCATTCTGTTCCAAGGACTCGTGTATGTGCTCGTGTCCCTTTGGGCACGCTCAGTGCTGTGAAGGTGGTCGAGCGCCCACCTCCTCCTTCCCCATTTTCCCGAGACCCTTCCGTGGTTTTTTCCTTTCCCAAGCAATTCCCATTGCTGGCTAGGCCGCAGTGAGCAACTTTTAGTGCAGTGTATGTGGCACCCGAGGAAGATGTCCTTGCAGCTGGTGATAAAAGTATTCTATTTTGACTCCTGGGCTTCTTGCGAGGCAAAGTCGTCGAGGCAGAAGATAAAAGTCTTCTGCGGTGTCCCCAGTGCAAAATTATTGAGGGAAACAAGACTTTCACCCACAAAAGCTGAAATGGGGAGTTGTAGAGCTATTGTTGCTGGGTTCCTTTTGCTGAAGTAATAGGTTGGTTTTTAAACGAATGTTTTTATCGCCGTTGCTGAATGATATCAGTGCCATGAAAACCACCTCCACTGGCTTTAAGATGGGTCCCTGCTGCTGGTTGAGCTGCCCAGAACCCCATCCTGCTCCTCACGCAGCCCGTGCTCTGGTTTTAGTGCTGGATGGGGCTCCATCTCCCTCCTTCACCTCCCACCCCCCCCTCTCTCTGCAGCCTCCTCTGGTCCAAGCCATCTTCAACCGCGATGTAGAGGAAGTGCGGTCGCTGCTGAATCAGAAGGAGAATATCAATGTACTGGTGAGTGCTGCCCAGCCTGCAGCTTGGACCCACACCCGGCTCCCAGCAGCGCTGCCCTTCAGTGGGGGGAGCATGGGCTGGTGAAGGGGTTTGGGGTGGGCTCTCTGCAGGAAGCTCAGAGACCAAATGATTTCAGGATTTTGCCACTGTTAGCTGTGCTTTGTCCCGTGGCCTCCATCGTGTAGAATGGGGCGTGTGGAAGGATGGGGCTCCCATCCATCCCTGGAGATCTCTTCCTGAAGCCTTCCGTGGCGCAGAGCGTGGCTGGGAGGCGGTGGGCTGTGTGGGAGGGCTGCCATGGGGGCTCAGCTCTGCCACGCTGCTGCTTCACCTTTTACTTCTTCGGGATGCTGACCCGGAATAGTTTGATGAGAACACAACCATAAGGTTACTCCCAGTGGAAGGAGGAAGATTGGAGCTGGTTAGCAAAGCAGGGTGAGCCTGGTGGATGCTGGAAGGTGCTGCTCATCTCCGGGACGTCCCCATGGGTCCCCTCGTGGTGCACACACCATTTCCTCCACGTGGACCAGTGCTGCTCAGCAGTCACTGCGCTCCCAGCCCGAACACTGAGCCACGAGCACTGCTGTGTTCTGCTTCACCACCTTGCTGGGCTGTGGTGCTTGGCTCTGTGCTACCCCTGTAGCGCATGCTCGCCTGCTCTGCTGCTTGTGGCAGAACAGCACAGTCTGCATCTGGAGGGCTGAGGGCTTCTCCCTGTGCCTGCCTGGGTCAGGGACCGGGCAGCGCTTCGTCCTCGCTGTGAGTGTTGGGATTGTTTCTCAGGGCTCTCGTGCAGCTGCCGAGGGAATAAAACCACGATTGTTGATGCGTAGTTTCCTTCTGGTGTGCAGGTTTAGAGATGCTGTTGCTTGTTTGCTGACCTGCCAGCTGGGTTTCTCTTTCACATCCTCCTGCCTGGCCGTGCCAGCTCAGCATGCTGCAAAAAATGAGACCGCCACCATTTCCCAGTCCTCAACTCTCTGAAAAACAATTTCTTTTCTCCCCCAACACAAAATGTGGGACTGGAAGCGAGTTGTGCTTTTCCAGCTTTCTCCTTGCTTGCTTCCTTCCCAGCTTTGGTACGTGGCACTTCCCCGAGGAGCGCTGAGCTGAGTGCCTGGAGGCAGAGGCTATGCAGGGCCCAGCCCTGAGCAAACAGAAGTGAAAGGTGTTTTTTCTTCAGCTAATCCAACCAAGGCTTGGAGAGGGGCTTTGCAAGCCTTGCTGGCCTCCAGCAGCAGGCTGCAGGAGCTGCCTGCCGTTCCCATGGTGGGAGGCTGCTCGTTTGGGGGAGCTTTCCCCACTGCACGCCCTGAGCCATCTGCGTGTGCTGTGCTGGGGCAGGAGGGGCTGTGCTGAGTGGTCCCCTGCTCTGAGCTGATGGCAGCTCTCGTTCCTTCCATCCCTGCTCAGGACCAAGAAAGACGAACACCTCTGCATGCTGCTGCCTACATAGGAGATGTTGCAATCCTCGAGCTCCTCATACTGTCAGGTAAGGGCCAGGGCTCAGGTATTTTGCTCAGCACTGGGGCTGCCTTTAGGGAATTGTTCTGATCCCTTCTGCACTCGGGGGTGCAGAGCAGGAGGGGTTGGTCACCCTCCAAACACCCCTGTGCTCGTAATTAAGCCAATGGGATTGCAGCCAGGGAAAGATTAGGAAATGTTGCTGTAATCCTAAGAGGTTTGTTCAGACGGAGAAGCAATGTGGAGCTGAACTAACAGAGGTGGGCACCCAGCCAGGAGGGAGCTGCGTTCTGGGGCTCTGCTGTGGCTGTTTGGCTCGGTGGGGAGCTGGCACTCTGGCAGATGCAGTCACTTCGCTCTGCCTTGCTGTGTCCTTTGCATTGCACTGGCACAGCCTTCAAGAGATGTGGCTCTGGGCTCTGTCCTCACCTAAAGCTCAGCACAGCCCCTTTTTGCAGCGGGGCTGGTGCTCGTGCCTGCAGGAGCCCCATGTGACAGCATCCACGGCAGCAGTTGGTCACCTCTTCTCCCTGACCCTGCTCTCTTCTTGCTCAGGTGCTAACGTTAATGCGAAGGACACTGTTTGGCTCACCCCGTTACACCGCGCTGCGGCTTCTCGCAACGAGGTATGTGCTGCTGGGAGGAGGAATGCTTCTCCTTCTCTTTTGGTCTTGCCTGACTTTGGCTCGGATGGGTGTTCTTGTTGGAGTGGAGAGAGGATGACCTCGTAATCCAGCTGCTGAAAATGAGAGCTGGGGAAGATCCTCTCTGTTCCCTCCATCCTTCAGGAGCCAGCACGTGTGTTTTCCCCACGCTGCCCTCCTGCCTTTTCCCCCTTTCCAAGAGCTTTGGTTAATCCAGCTTTATGTTTCTTTGAAGGATAATGGGGCTCTCTTTCTCTTTTTGGAGCCAATTCCAAGAGATCTTGTTGGAAAGATTTCCTGACATTTGGCTTTTGTGGGCTTAACTTCATCCCACTTAACTTTGTCCTGTTTTGAGTCACTTGAGAGCAAGAAACGTTGCTGCCGTGTTGGTTGGAGCCAGGGATCAGCAGCTCTGAATCTGACACGCAGGGCAGGTTACCACACATCAGCTGGCGTCGTGGATTGTCTAATTGGCAGCAGACAGGAGATGAAATGCGTGAGCGTAAAGCTCTGCCAGAGGCGTTTGCTGTGGGCTGTGAGCGTGTGTGGACAGTCACTGCGTGTCCAGAAGGCAGGAGTTGCTGCAAACGTGGGGCTGCAGCACATGGCCTCTCTCAGCAGAAGAGGGAAATTGCTGTAGAATGCAGGTCAACGTGTTCTGTTTCTTGTCCTTCTGGGTGCTCTGCACCTCCTCAGTCACAAACGAGCCCTCGCTGACGATTAAATCCTGTGGCTCAGATGTGTTTCTCCCATGCCAGTGCCCCCATGCAGCTGCATTTCACAGCTGTGCTTGGGTGGGATGAGCCTATGGGCTCCAGCAGGCTGAGTTAGAGCTCTCCTTTCCTCTGCTCCTGCCAGAAAGCACTTCACCTCCTCCTGAAGCACTCGGCAGATGTCAATGCCCGCGACAAGTATTGGCAAACGCCTCTGCACGTCGCTGCTGCCAACCGGGCCACCAAGTGTGTGGAGGCCATCATCCCCCTGCTGAGCACTGTCAATGTCGCTGACCGCACGGGCCGCACGGCGCTGCACCACGCCGTGCACAGCGGCCACCTCGAGGTGGGTGATGGGGCTCAGGTGCAGGGTCCTCACCGCGTCCTCTCCTGCATCTGGGCTGCTCCTGCAGCCCTGGGGGGGTGGAACGGCAGCCTTGCCCCTCACGCTGCTTTTCTGCACCCAGATGGTGAACCTGCTGTTAAACAAAGGGGCCAGCCTGAGTACTTGTGACAAGAAGGATCGCCAGCCCATCCACTGGGCAGCTTTTCTGGGTAGGCTCCCCAAAGACATCACCCTCATTTCTTTTCCCCTGTTGCCCGTGGATTCGCCTTGCAGTGCTCTCTGCAGCCGCGGTGCCTGTGTGCCCGTTGGCTCTCACCTCCCTCCCTCCCACAGGGCATTTGGAAGTTCTGAAGCTGCTGGTGGCCCGGGGAGCCGATGTGACGTGCAAGGACAAGAAGGGCTACACCCTGCTGCACACGGCGGCGGCCAGCGGGCAGATCGAAGTTGTGCGTCACCTGCTGCGGCTGGGCGTGGAGGTGAGCCCCCAGCCAGGGGTCTGGGAGCTGGGGAGGTTGGGAACGTGGGCTGCTTTGTGGCTGCCCTTTTGTTTCCCCCCTTTTGTCCTTCTCAATCCCCAAATCCTCTGGGTTCGCTGTTCCCGCAGATCGATGAACCAAATTCCTTTGGTAACACTGCACTTCACATCGCCTGTTACATGGGCCAAGATGCCGTGGCCAATGAGCTGGTTAATTACGGCGCCAACGTCAATCAGCCTAACGAGAAGGGCTTCACCCCTCTGCACTTTGCTGCTGTCTCCACCAACGGGGCCCTGTGCCTAGAGCTCCTCGTCAACAACGGGGCCGATGTCAACTTTCAGGTCTGGTGCTGAGGGGCTGAGCCTTGGGGATGTGGAGATCCGCTGCCCCGGGGGGGAGCTTGGGGTGGTGACAGGAGCCTGATGTGACCTCGCTTCTGCTCTCCACAGAGTAAGGAAGGGAAGAGCCCCCTGCACATGGCTGCCATCCACGGGCGGTTCACGCGTTCGCAGATCCTCATTCAGAATGGTGAGCGGCTGCTGCTTTCTGGGTTACCCCATCCTTCTGCTGTGCTGCTCAGTGCCTCCTCCAGGGTCTCCCTGCTTGTTTGCTCTGAGGATCTGAGAGCTCTCCAGTGGTCGCTCAGATTCAGTGCTGTTTCATGGGGGCTGCTGCCCTGTGCTGACTGGGGCAGTGGAGGGCACACGAGCTCCTAAGGGCAGCGAGCGCAGAACAGAGCACTGAAATTCCAACCAGTCAGAGCAGCTAAGGCCAAAGGCCTGCTGCTGTGACCAGCCTGGAAGACAGTATTCCTGCGGGAGGGCAGCAGACTTGGCAGCACCCCAGGGGTTCAGCCAGAGACCTGGGGGCTGAACGCATCCCTTCCTGGGGGATGAGGGGAGATCTGATGCCCCGGGCTGGCAGGTGGGCTCCCAGCACAGACGGCGGCTTGCAGCTGTCCTGCATGATACAGAATGGACTCGAGTTATCAGCCATGTCCCTGAGATGGGACACAGCTGTCAGAACAGCCTGGTCCTCATGTTCATCACTCCCAGCACAGTCTGAGCCTCTTTCAGAGCAAGGTTGCTTCCTGGGATTAGAGTGCAGAGATCCACTGGTAACGCTTGGCTTTCCGTTTCCAGGCAGTGAGATTGACTGTGCTGACAAATACGGCAATACCCCCCTCCACGTTGCTGCTAGATATGGCCATGAGCTGCTAATTAGTACTTTGATGACAAATGGTGCTGACACTGCAAGGTAAAGAAGATCTCTTCCTTCCCTCTGTGTCCTTGGGCTGGAGGATGCGTGGATGGCCCACGCTGACCCCGTCCCCTCTCCTGACAGGCGTGGGATCCACGACATGTTCCCTCTGCACTTAGCTGTTCTCTTTGGATTTTCAGACTGTTGTCGTAAGCTACTTTCCTCAGGTGAGTGGCTCAGCTGTCCCCTACCTGTGGGGGTATCAGGGTGAGACCTGCACTGCCCTGACTCCCTGCACTCTGCCCTGTAGGTCAGTTGTACAGCATCGTCTCCTCGCTGAGCAATGAGCACGTGCTGTCTGCAGGCTTTGATATCAACACACCTGACAACCTTGGGAGGACTTGCCTCCACGCTGCTGCTTCTGGAGGGTGAGCTGAGCACTGCCTGCTGCTGGGTGCTGTGCCCAGCTCTGGCAGGCAGTAGGGATGTGTGGTAGAGCCAGGAATAGAGAGAAACGCACCTCTGGGCCATGTTGTGTTGTTGATTCTGATTCATCCCAGCCTCTGCACCCTGGGACTATTCACCTTTATTTAATGTGGAGCTGTAATGCTCGCTTGGCTGAGACTGGGGAAGGGTTCACAGTCTGATGCCAGAAGAGCAGCAGGGCTTAGCTGGCCGTGTGAATGCCTCGTTCAATTTCACCGTGCAGTGCAGGACAGCACTGGCAATGCAGGAGGCACAAGAGGGTGATTTCACTAGAGAGCTTTGTACGAGCAGCATCCAGCCATGGCTGGAGATGACAGGCTGCATTGAGCTCCGCACAGCCAGGCTGTGTGGGTGAGAAGTGTAGCTGCCTTGTCTGCAACTAGGAGGAGTTAGCGTTCCTGCTGTGCTCCCTTCTCATCTGTGTCTGACTCGTCTCCCTAACTCCTGTAGGAACGTTGAATGTCTTAATTTGCTGTTGAGCAGCGGTGCTGACTTGAGGAGGAGAGATAAATTCGGAAGGTAAGCATGCCGTGGGCATTGCAAAGGTGATTCCTCTGCAACAGCTGGGTTTGGGCTGGGCTTTTCCAGGTCTGCATGTGGTGTTTACATCCTCACAGCAGTAGTGTAGGGCTGAGCTGGGGTTTAGGAGGCGATGCCAGCTGAATCTGGGCAGGCTGATCGCTTGGGCTTGGTATCAGAAGGCAAAACCAACCTGCCTCCAGGGAGGCTTTTGGATCTAGTGCCCTGCATTCGCTGCTTCTTTAACCCCATATCTCCCTGAGCAGTCTGGCTCTTTAAGTGGAGCAGCTGCCCAAAAGTGAGGTGCAGCTCAGCAGCTGAGTGGGCATCTCCCTGGGTCCTGCTGATGCCCCACAGTTTCTCTGTGACAATCAGTGCTCCTCAGCCCTTTCTCCTTTCCCCTCCCCAGGACTCCACTGCACTACGCAGCTGCCAATGGCAGCTATCAGTGTACAGTGACATTGGTCACTGCAGGAGCCAGTATTAACGAGGCTGACTGTAAAGGCTGTACTCCCTTACACTATGCTGCTGCTTCGGACACGTACAGGAGGTGAGTGTGTGCCCTGAGTGGGGGGATGCTCTGCTGTGCCCTGGCCACCTCCCCAAGCGGTGCCTTGTGAGGAGGGGGTGCCTCACGAAGGTAGGAGGGGGTGGTCAGCAAACTGATGGGAGCTTCTGGCCTTTCAGAGCAGAGACTCATTCAGGAAACAGCCATGACACTGATGAGGAGCCACTGAAGGAGTCCAGGATGAAGGAGGCATTCTTGTGAGTCGATGCAGCCCCATCTGGACATTGGTTGTTGTTCACCCCTTCCCAGGGTTATACCTCACTTCTGCTTACGCTGAGCTGAGCTGCAGTGAGGAAACACCTGCTGGTTTGGTTCTTGAGCAAACCTTGGCCATCACCCCAGCCCTGATCCCCAGGGTGTCTGCATGCACTCCTTGTCCAGCAGGGTTTCATACAGCATCTGCTCTCAGATGAAGCAGGAGGTTCCTTCCTGGGCATGCTTCTCTACTCTCACTGGTTTCCTGATCTCCCTTTCTCTCTCTTGTTGCAGTTGTTTAGAGTTCTTGCTGGATAATGGTGCTGACCCATCCCTCCGGGACAAGCAGGGATATACTGCTGTCCACTATGCAGCTGCATATGGCAACAGGCAGAACCTTGAACTGGTGAGTAAAGCAAAGCCTTGTGTGCTGCAGGGGATGGGGGAGGCCTGCATGAGGACCCCTGGAGCCTTACAGTGTCCAGTTGTGTGCATTGTAAGCACTGCAGTGCCATCGTTTGTTCAGAAGGAAGGGAAGTGGGTTTGATTAAATTCCACTGGGATTCTCGGCGAGCCATTGTGTGTTGATGGTACCACAGAGGAAGAGCTTGGGCCTTGTTGAGGTTAAGGAAGGTTCTATCCTGAAATTCAGATTTTCTAAAGCAGATGAGCTGGCTTTATTTTTGCCCTGCAGCCTGCTGGTACATTGATTGTGGGTTGAAGCCTCCATGATGGAGTGTTTTCAGGGGGCACTTACTGGTTTGTGTTTTTGCTGTCGCAGCTCCTGGAAATGTCTTTTAACTGCCTGGAGGATGTGGAAAGCACCATTCCAGTCAGCCCTTTGCACTTAGCTGTAAGTACGGCTGGCCCAGCCCCATGGTGGCAGAGGGCACTTGGCTCTGTGCTGGGGTTCGCTGTGCCCTAGAGCTGCTGCTCCCCAGCAGCGTGGGCTGGGCCACCACATTGGCCAAAGAGCTGCGTGGGGCAAAGCAGGAAGGGAGGCAGCAGCCTGGGGGCTGGCTTTTCCCACAGGCCGTGGCTCGAAGTCCCTTTGATTTGCATTTGAGGCTCCTTGCTTTTTCTGTTTCGTGGCCACCTCATCTGCGTGTGGCAGGGGTGGGGTGGGAGTGCCAACAGAGGGCAGCAGAACCATCCCAGGGTTGGATCTCCAGGCTGCGGCCTCTCTGGACGCTGCTTTGACATCACCTGCTCTGTCCTCAGGCCTATAATGGTCACTGTGAAGCCCTGAAGACACTTGCTGAAACCCTCGTGAACCTGGACGTGCGGGACCACAAGGGGCGGACAGCCCTGTACCTCGCCACGGAGAGAGGCTCCACCGAGTGCGTGGAGGTGCTCACCAGCCACGGCGCGTCTGCCCTGGTGAAGGAGAGGAAGAGGAAGTGGACCCCTCTCCACGCTGCAGGTAATGAGGCGGGGGGCTGCGAGGGAGCCGGGGATGCTCGTTGACCCATTTCCCAGCTGCTTATTCGGGAAGGAGAAAGGGCTGTGGCTTAGGGCGATGCCTGTGGTCAGGATGGGACCGGTGCTGTGCCACAGCTGGGGGAGCTGAGGGCCCAGTTGCCCAGCAGCAGTGGGGAGAGGACACCAGTGGCTTCTGCACACACACGTGTTTCCAGCTCAGCCTGTGCGTGTGCTAATCGGTCCTGTAGCCTAGCAACCATGTAATGAGTTTGCTCAGCCACGTGTGCCTGGCTGCTGAGCACGAGCCTGCACCTTTGGCGTATGGTGGCAGCTGAAAGGAGGGACTCATCAGTGCGGGTTTGTAACTCCTTTCCTCTGCTGTCTGCAGCTGCCAACGGGAATACTGATTCCCTGCACCTCCTGATAGACAGCGGGGAGCGGGCAGACATCACCGATGTCATGGACATCCACGGCCAGTGAGTTCGCCTGCGTGTTTCTCTGGGGCTGTGTCTCAGGGTGGTGGGTTTAAGCTTGAGGGCAGCACTTGAGCCCAGCACAATGCCAAGCCCCCTCCTCCCCACAGAACCCCACTGATGCTGGCGATCATGAACGGCCACGTCGACTGCGTCCACCTCCTCCTGGAGAAGGGATCCACGGCTGACGCAGCCGACAAGAGAGGAAGGACCGCCCTGCATCGGGGGGTGAGTTCATCTCTGGGGGTGCCTGGAGCCCTGCAGCTTCTGCTCTGATGCCTCCTGCAGGGGGGCTGCTTGGAGGACAGGCAAGTGGTTCCTATTGCCACGAGAGTCCTCAGTGAAATAGCCCAATTCCTCTTCCTAAAAAGCAGCGTTGGAGAAGGAAGCTGTGGAAGAAGGGGATAGCTCTGTTGTTAAATGAGGGAAGGAGGAGGTCTGACCTCGTCCTCTCTTCTGGCACAGGCTGTAACGGGCTGTGAGGACTGCCTGGCTGCTCTGCTGGACCACGATGCCTTCGTTCTGTGTCGGGATTTCAAAGGCCGGACCCCGATCCACTTTGCATCGGCGTGTGGGCACTTAGAAATCCTGAGGACCTTGCTGCAGGCAGCCCTCTCTACTGACCCTCTGGACTCTGTGGTGGACTACAGTGGTTACTCACCAATGCACTGGGCTTCGTACAGTGGTAAGAACCGGGGCTGGGCCCCATCCCACCTCTGCTCTGACTGGGTGCTGATGGCCTTATGTCTCTCTCTCCTCACAGGGCATGAAGATTGTCTTGAATTGTTACTTGAACACAATCCATTTGCATACTTAGAAGGAAACCCCTTTACTCCATTGCACTGTGCAGTGTAAGTGGTGTCGGGGGCTGCCCTGGGTTCTTCTCACCAGGTGACATGGGAGAGGGGTACAGGGCCAGAGCAGGCTGGAGCCTGCAGATGGAGCTGCAAACGCTGTACTGCTTGCCAAGGGCTCCTCTCTGGGTGGCAGTAACAGCTCAGGGTTATACAACCCTCTTGTCCTCGCTCCCCTGTGGCGGGGAGGTGGCTGCCAGACCATAGGAGGGCCTCTGGGAGCTGCAGGGCTTCTGTCTTGGCTGTGTGCAGCGCAGCTGGGGCTGGCATGCGTGAGCTCCACGTGCCAGCTTGGTGGAGCTGCCGAGGTGGGAGGGTCAGCCCCTGGAAAGCTGACAGCAGAGGGATGAGCAAAGCAGTTCTGTGACGTGGTGTTGTGATTCCTTGACTGTCATCAAAAAAGATAAAGGGTGTTTTACTCTAAACAACTCCACATAGCTGCTGTTGGCTCTTGAGCCTCAGGAGCCTGCTCCTCATTCCAATTGCAGCCATGCTAATGCTGCTGAGTCTTGTTCTCTTTCTTTCTTGTCCCCACTGCAGAATTAACAACCAGGACAGCACTGCTGAAATGCTGGTGGAAGCATTAGGTGCCAAGATTGTTAATAGCAGAGATGCCAAAGGAAGGTGAGCACAGACGTTGCTCTCTATGGTGCTGCTGAGTGGTGGCTGTGAGTCCTGCAGCTCTTCCTTTTTGCTGTGGCTGTGAGGTTCCCACCAGGAGAGTGGCAGCAGTGCTGCCTGACCTGTCTTAGAGTCTGCCTGGGGGAAGCTTGTTGGGGTGGCTGTGGGAGGGAATGGCTGCACCCAGTGGAGAAAAGCAACTCTGCTGTTTCTGCTCTTCCCCTGGCGTGAAATCATAGAATCATAGAATGGTTTGGGTTGAAAGAGGGACCATTAAGGTCATCGAGTTCCAACTCTGATGTCCCCAGGCGTGTCTTCAGGCCTTGGCAGTCTTGCTGTGGTGCATTCTGTGCCCTTCTCTTTACCTGAGCTCTCCTCTTCCCAGGACACCCCTTCACGCTGCTGCCTTTGCAGACAACATCCATGGTTTACAGCTGCTTCTTCGCCACCAAGCCGAGGTGGACACGACTGACAAGCTGGGGAGGACTCCCCTCATGATGGCCTCTGAGAACGGGCACACTGCAGCAGTTGGTACGTGGTCAGCTGCCAGCCCCCTCCCCAGGCACGGCCAGTTGGCAGAGGGCTGCCACCACACTGTCCATGTCCTGCAGCACTGCCTGGAAGCTCTCTGGAGGAGTGGAGGGATTTGCTGCTCGGGGTCTGCAGTGCTTTCAGCTTTTCCTGGGGCTGTCAGCCACACTGACACAGCTGCTTTCCCCAGAATGGGTTGTGAGACCCCTCTGCCTCCTCTGGGGTCCTTTGGAGCCGGGCTGTGCCGCTCCTGCCCCTCAATATGTGGCTGCTCCCCCCACTGCCGTTGTCTGAGCTTCACTTTCTCATGACAGCTGTCCCTTCTCATTTCAGAGTTCCTGCTGTACCAAGCAAAAGCAAATATAACTGTGCTGGATGTCAACAAGAACACAGCTCTTCACCTGGCCTGCAGCAAGGTAGGGAGCCAGAGCCCAGAGACAGTGCAGGGAAGGGAGCGTAGGAAACAGCAGCTCTCTTTGCAGACCCTTCTGAAATGGCGAGCTGTTCCAGAAGGATGTGTTTAGGGAACGTCTGTGAATCCCAGGGAATTGCTTTGTGCTTTGACAGCACCCAGCTCCCGTCTGCTGCCTTGCTGCCTGTGTGCTATAAACAGTTTGTCCTCCTTTACAGGGTCATGAAAAGTGTGCCTTGTTGATCCTGGGGGAAACCCAAGACCTTGGCCTTATCAATGCAAGTAACAGTGCGCTGCAGATGTGAGTATTTGGACAGCTGGCACAGGTGGGGGGGGAGGTGGGAATCAGGGCTTTCCTGGGGGGTGGTGCGGCCTGGGTGAGAAGAGAAAGGGAAAAGAGGATGGAGGAAGGAGATGCACTCGTTTGGTGCATGCAGTGAGGACTCAGCCTCAGTGCCTGCACTGATTCCTGCTCTAATGGGAGGGTGGTCCTGCTGCCCCAGGGCCTGGTTGCTGCATTGCCCGCACCTGACCACTCCCTCCCCTCCCCAGGCCGCTCCACATCGCTGCACGGAACGGGCTGGCCACGGTTGTCCAGGCCCTGCTCAGCAGAGGTGCCACCGTGCTGGCTGTGGATGAAGAAGGTGCGTGTTGCTCACGGGCGGCTGGGCTCTGCGTGGGGCTCAGGGGCTGCGTGGGGCTCAGGGGCTGCGTGGGGAGGCGGTTGGCCGGTGCTGGGATTTCCCACCCCTTCTGCGTTTGAGCTGCGTGTGCTCAGTCAGGGTGAAGATGCTGACTCCCTGTCACCCCTTGTAAAAGCACTTCCAGGTCCCAGAGGGGTTTCAGATGCGTGTCTCTTAACCTCATGCATCTTCTGGGCTTTTTACCTCGTGTATCTCCTGGGCTCGCTTGCCCAGGTGCCAGGCTGAGCTGTTGATAAGCCGTTGACTCACTTGCAAGTTGGCAGAAGCTGGTTGCTGCCACCAGAAGCTGTTGATCCCAGCAGTTTTTGCTCTGCTGGAACACCTTTAAGTTGTGAAAAATATCATTAGGTCTGCCCCGCTGCCAGGGCTTCTGAGGCTTTTGTAATTCACCTCCTGCTGATCCCAGCAGGCTTCAAAGCAGTTTAGAAATGGCAAGGATCACTGGTGGCCGGCAGCAGGGTCCTTTGGCATATGAGCAGGATGAAGGCCGCCCCTCGCAGGGCACAGAGTGACATGGAGCAGGGAAGCAAAAGGCTTTCCCTCCCCCTCCTTCCCTTCAGCCTGTGCCGGTCGTCCCGGCGAGCAGCCCCTCCATCTCCGGCTCTGTCCTAGGTCATACCCCAGCCTTGGCATGCGCCCCCAACAAGGACGTTGCCGACTGCCTGGCACTTATCCTCTCCACCATGAAGCCTTTCCCACCTAAAGACGCCATCAGCTCTTTCAGCTTCAACCTCCTCAAGAACTGCGGCATTGCAGCCAAAACCGCGGCCTGCGGGGCTCTGCCCAACGGCAGCAGCTGCCCCTACAGCAAGGACCGGCACAGCGCCATCGGCTTGGACGGCTGTTACTCGGAGTAGCTTAAACTATGGGTGACCTAATATCTTATTATATTTATTTAGAAATTCTATAAATATAGGGCACTTTAAAGGAGAACAAGACTGGGTAGGCCTTCTAGCATGGCCGAGCAGACCAAGAGTTCAACGCTTCTTCCCCTTGCAGGAGCGGCAGCGCGGTGCTTGCACTGCTGATGGCCACGGCGAGGGGCTGGCAGAGCTGCCCTGGTGGCACGGGGTGCCCTGAGCACCAAGCCACGCTCCTGCGTGGTCCTCTTGCATCCCTCGTGTGGCAGCCACTGCTTCTCTCGGGCTGCGTGGCCACAGAGAACCAAAAAATGAGAAAAAATTCCAAAAAAAAAAAAACAACAAAAAAGCAGCTGATTGGGACCATCCGCTGGGCTGCTGATGGGAAGAGAATTTGGCTCCCAGCTTTTGGGGGTGGAGCGAAATGGGTTCCGTCGGTGTCCCCATGCTGTCTGCAGGCTGGAAGGGGGAAGCCTGAACTCTTGGTGTGGGGTTTGGGATCGGGGTGGTGCTGCAGCCGCTGGGGTGGGTGCTAGCTCCTGGCCAAGTGCCACTGTAATGCTCCTCTCTGAGTCACTTTTCTCTCGTGCTCATCCTTCGATTCCAATACAAACACTTGAATCAAGATCTACTGTACCTGGGACACTAAAATACCCTTTTGGCAGCTGTCATTTTTATGCAAAAACGGGTGCTGCTGCCCAACCCTGCGGTCTGCGCGCCGCGGCGCTGCTGGAACCTCGCTCCCCACGCCAGGCACTTTAGGGGTTCTGTTGGTTTTCTGTTCTCGGTTTGTTTTTGGTTTTTTTGTTTCTTCATCTTGGCAAAATGTTGGATCCTAAGAGACGATTCCTTGGTTCTTTTTGGAGTTTTCGTTCTCTGTGCTGCATGGCTGCTCCCATGCGAGAGTCAGTGTTGCTTTTTTTTAAAAAAAAGAAAAGAAGGTTATTTATAAAGAAACAAGCATTTACCTTAAAAAAAAAAAACAGCAAAAATCGAAAAAAAAATCTGAAACTTTTAGCCTTTAAACAAGGAAGAAAATGCACTTCAGAGTCCTTATTCACAACCCTGATAGGTCTGTATTTATTTTTCTAACGCAGCATGTTGGCAGGTTTTATTAGCATGCATGTATGTGAGATCGTCGGGTTTTTGTTGTCGCCGTCGTCGTTTCGGGTTTTCTTTTCTAATTTTAGAGGTCATATTTATAATGCAGGTTTGAAGCATTCGAGAAACGTTGCACTGTTGGGTTTTTTTTTGTTTTGTTTTGTTTTGTTTTGTTTTCTTTCTGAATTACTGTAACGGTATCACGTGCAAAGCCGATGCTCTGCTCCGAATCACGAGTCTGTGCAAAGCCAAAGCCTGGGCACTGAGAAGGGAAGGGGCTGATGGGGAGAGGCAGCCCAGGGTTGGCATCTGCTGCTGAGTTTGTCACCGTGCTGGGCTGGGGGAGGGCCTGGGAGTGAGGGCAGACCCTGGGAGAGCTGCAGCTTGCTCGTGGCCTGCGTGGTTCCTGGTTGTGGCGTGCTCATGTTCTGCTCATGGCTGTTTGTGGCATGTTTGTGGCCTGCTTGGTTCTGTTCATGGCGTGTTCACAGCCTGTTATGGCCTGCTCATGGCATGTTTGGGTCCTGCTCGCTCACGTCCTGCTCATGACCTGTTCGTGGCTGCTTGCAGCCTGCTGGGGGTCTGTTCACAGCCTGTTTTTAGCCTGCTCGTGTCCTGTTCTTGGCCTGTTCACGGCTTGCTTGCAGCCTGCTTGATTCCCGTTTGTGCCCCACTCAGGGTCAGCTCGTGGCTGCTTGTGTTCTGTTCACAGCCTGTTTGTGGCCTGCTTGGAGCCTGCTGCTGTTGTGTTCAGGGCCGCTCACATCCTGTTCATGGCTTGCTTGCAGCCTGCTCAGGACCTGTCTGTGCTCTGCTACGTCCTGCTCACAGCCTGTTTGCAGCCCGTTCAGGTCCCGTTCAGGTCCCGTTCAGGTCCTGCTCAGGTCCCATTCAGGTCCCGTTCAGGTCCCGTTCAGGTCCTGCTCAGGTCCCATTCAGGTCCCGTTCAGGTCCTGTTCAGGTCCCATTCAGGACCCATTCAGGTCCTGTTCAGGTCCTGCTCAGGACCCATGCAGGTCCCATTCAGGTCCCGTTCAGGTCCTGCTCATGTCCCATTCAGGACCCATTCAGGTCCTGCTCAGGTCCCGTTCAGGACCCGTTCAGGTCCCGTTCAGGTCCTGCTCAGGTCCTGCTCAGGTCCCATTCAGGTCCCGTTCAGGACCCGTTCAGGTCCCATTCAGGTCCCGTTCAGGACCTGTTCAGGTCCCGTTCAGGTCCCGTTCAGCTCCTGCTCCTCCCACCCCAGCCCCCCCCCGCTGCGGTGCCCCTCGGTTCTGCACAGCGTAGGAAGGAAAGCGTTTCTGTAACCAAACCAGTCTTTGTTCCTCGTTGCCTGTTGGAAGTTGCTCTCTGTCGCGTTGCTGAGGCCGTCCCTGGGCAGGGGGAGGCAGCGCCTGTTGCACTGCGGCTTTCTTTTACCAAAGCCCAACCCTCAGAACCAAATAGGGAGCAGCGGCCACCCTGGCCTTTGGCTGACAGCACTTTGAGTCTCGCAGGAGCATCTCCTGGTGCTCCTGGTGCTGCAGTGCAGGCTGTGCTCCTCAGCTTCTCTGCCCCCGTCCCCCCGTCCTCCGGCTTGAAGGAAAGCGTAAACCTTTCTGCACCGAATACCTCAGTTGGGAACCAGAGCTCACAAAACTTGAATTAAAAGGTCCTTTTTGAAGATCCTTTTCAGTATTCTGCAGAGAAGAACTGGAAAAAAAAAAAAAAAAAGAGATTTGTTTACATGGCTGCCGAGCCCGCGCTCGCTGCGTCCTTTATCTCCCGGCTCCTCGCCGATGGCCGTCGCCTTTCCCTGCGGGGTGGGAGGTCGGGTCCGAGCCCCACGGAGCCCCACGGAGCCCCACGGAGCCCCAGGCTGTGGGGTGGTGGCAGAGCTCAGGGCTGGCGCCGGGTGCAGACGTCGGCTGGGCAGCGCGTCGGTCGGTCACAGCTTTTTCCGTATCCAGGACGAGAGAATTCCTCAGAGCACACACAGCACGCTGCTTTTCCTTCCCTCCTTTCGACCGCCTTTGTCAGTATTGTGCTTCTCGGTTTCTTTTTCCAAACCTGATCTCTTCTGCCTTCTGTCCGCGCTGTGCGTTGTCAGCGTCGCTCCACGCGACGGCTGGACTGCGAGACAATCAATGTGATCTCTGTAAGGGCTGCTCCATTTCCTCTCTGCAGCGCCGTGCTTTACGTGGACGCGTTCTTTGCTCTTAGCGAGGAGTTTTTTCTCCCCTCCCCTCGTGTCTTATTATAAGTAATGATAATGATGATGATGATGATGATGACAGTGGAGTGAAACGAGGTTTCAGCAGCGCACCGCGGTTGGGGTTCTGGGGGTGGTGGGAGAGGGAAGCGCGGCCGCGTCCCTGCAGTCCCAGTCTTGTTCTCCTTTAACGCTGTATTGTATACATTTGACAGCACAGCTTGACAATTTAAGTAATAATCAAAGTGTTTGGTAATAATGCATTATTTTGCTAAACGAGATTTGTGATGGTTTCCCCAGTGCATTGTAAGAGGGATGGAGGGAAACTTCCGCTGCCCGCCCGGTGCCCGCTCCTCCCCGCCACCTCGATGCCAAAGTTGGACCATTCCTGCTTCGCGTTCCCTGCGGCACACGTTTGGTGCAGAGCTCACCAAGCAGCGACTTTTCGCCCCCTCCCCCCCCCAAAGCTGTCCGTGTGGGTGTGGAACAAACAGCCCCATCTCCCCCTCCCCAAAACAAAAGGAAGTTTCTCTCCGCCCCCTGGTCCAAAGCACTTGCTTCAAGTAATAAGCACTTTTGTTAAAGCATGAGTCTGGATTCCCTTTAGCGTCCCACGGGATAGAGAGCAGCAAAGGAAGGGATTACGAGAGTGTCTTTGGGTTTTGGTTTTTATTATTCTTTGATTTTTTTTAACTTGAAAAAAGAAAAAAAAAAAAAAGTTTGTTTCTAGGGAATGAATGAACAAAGGGAAGATGTGTTATGAGAGAGAGGGGGAAAAAAAAAAAAGAGGAAAAAAAAAAAAAGAAAAAAAAAAAAAAAGAAAAAACAGCACAAATACATTTCAAGTCGAGAAGGTGTATTTGCACTGCCATTGCTAGAATCCCGGGCTGCACAGCCCGGCTGAGCCATATAAACTGCTGACAAACACTGAATGTAACGCAGCGCCCGGAGCAGCCCGGCAGCTCCATTGGCTTTTCCTGACGGCCCTTCCACAGCCCCACAGAACCCAGCGGTGGTGAGGAGGTGCTCGGTGCGTTTCCTTGTTGCTGCTCCCGAGCTGCAGGCGATTTGTGTTTCCTTAGGGAGGTGTGAGACCCCCGTCCCTGTGCCCCCCCCAGTCCCGGTCCGGTTCCCCAACCCAAAGCACCGCAGAGGTCCCAGCCCCCCCCCGACCCGGGGCTGAGTCCGACAGGTCCGAAAGTAGCACTGATAGCAGAGCAAAAGCTCAAAAAAAACAAAAAATAGGAAAAAAAGATAAGAGGGGTGACTTCAGGTTGTGAGCAGCCCGAGCGCCGCAGCGCAGCCGGCGGCACTGAGCGCAGCGCGGAGCAAAAGCCAAAACAACAAACCAGAGACCCCAGAAACAACCTTTTTGGTTTATTTGCGTTGTGTGTGGGGCCGGGGGCTGCGTCCCCCCCCTGCTCCCCCCATAGGGACCACAGAACCGTGAGCATCGTGTCTGAGCTGTGCAGAGCGCGTCCCACTTTGCCTTCAGTAAGAAACCAAAGGACAAAACCCACCCCTCTCCATCCGGAACAGCGTGCGTTGTTCGCTTTGGGGCAGTTGGTTTTTTTTTTCTTTCTTTCTTTTCCTTTTTTTTTTTTTTCGTTTCGCTGTTCTGTTCGTTTCTTTCTTCCTTTCTCTCCAAGGACGCCAGGAGCTGGTGGCACCTCTTCTCCCAGCGGCGCTTTTTCGGGGCAGCGGGAAGGGGACGCGTCTCCGAGGACTTGAAGGCATCTGTAGCAAGCTCTGTGTCTTTACAATATCCTGTGTGTAAATGCTGCACCTCTGTATATTATGCACATAAACATTTCTTCGAATACGATAGGACAGACCTCATCAGCAGTCAGGTACAACGACTTCCTCCTCTGTGTCCCGGTGTCCCCCGTGTGCGTGTGGATCCGCGTGTCTGGGCGTTGTCTGAGCTCGTTCCGATGCAAAGAAGGAGGAACAAAATAATAATAAGAGGAACATGGCCTTACTCGATCCCGTCCTATTGATCTTGTTCAACTTGACCATAATAAAGTGAACGCATGGAAAGCTGTGGCCTGGCTGAGCCGCGCGCGGGGCGGCTGCGGGGTTTGGCTTCACCCTTCCCTCCTCTCCTCTCTTCTTTCCTCACCCAGCGCTGCAGGGAATTCAGCCAGAGGGTGAACTGCTGTGCTCTGCTCCCAGTGCTGCTCTGTGGTGGTGAGCTGCCGTCCGTCCGTCCGTCCCTCAGCCAGGACGTGGGTTGGGCTCCGGCCGGGTCAATGCGAGCGCATTTAGGGGTCCTGCTGCCCTTAGGGTCTGTGTGAGCGTGGTTTTTGGGGTCCTGCTGTCCTTCGGGTCGGTGTGAGCACTGTTTGGGGCCCCGGTGCTCTGAGGATCGGTGTGAGCGCAGTCCCACTGTCCTTAGGGTTGGTGTGAGCGTGGTTTATGGTCTCGCTGTCCTTAGGGTCAGTGTGAGCACATTTTGGGGTCCCACTGTTCATAGAGTCGGTGTGAGCTCCAACTGGGGTCCCGGCATCCTTAGGCTCAGTGTGAGTGCAGTTTGGGTCCTGCTCTCCTTAGGCTCAGTGTGAGCACAGTTTGGGGTCCCAGTGCTCTTGGAGTCAGTGTGAGCACCATCTGGAGCTGCTGTGTCCTAGGGTTGGTGTGAGTGCCTTTTGGGGTCCCAGTGCCCTTAGGGTTGGTGTGAGTGCTTTTGGGGTCCCGCTGTCCTTAGGGTCAGTGTGAGCACCTTTTGGGATCCCAGTGCCCTTAGGGTCGGTATGAGCATGATTTGGGGTCCCACTGTCCTTAGGATCTCTGTGAGCACAGTTTGGAGTCCCACTGTCCATGGGGTTGGTGTGAGCGCCGTTTGGGGTTCCCCGGTCCTTTGGGTCAGTGTGAGCACTGTTTGGGGTCCCAGAGCCCTTAGGGTCGGTGTGAGCATGGTGCCACTGTCCTTAGGGTCAGTGTGAGCACAGTTTGGGGTTCTGGTGCCCTTAGGGTCGGTGTGAGCACCGTATGGGGTCGTGCCATCCATAGGCAGTAGGATTGCAGCTGGGCTGGGCGTCTCACTGCTGATAACATCATTCCATTCCTGAGTTCTGCACTACGGCGCCGCGGGAGGTTTGGGACGGGGTCAGAGCGTTTGGGTTCTGTGCACCGGAGCACCCATGGGCACAGCGCATCCCTGGGAGCTCTGCTGCTCTGAGTCCTCTTCCAGAGTCCTTTAGGAGTTTTCTGGAAGGTTCTGCCCTTTCCTCGCCCTCCTCGACGTGTGTGTTGGGGAGCTGAGGAAGCATTGCTTCCCTTCTCGTTGCTGAGTGCTCTGGGTGTATTTCCGAGTCTTGCGGTGCGCCCTGGGCGTAGTGGTGCCAAACGGGGGGAGTGGGTGTGCAGCCCCCCATTCCCCAAAGCAATAGAGCCCTGGGGGGGCTGCACACAGAGCTCAGCATGGCATTCCCGGGGGGTCCCGCATCCCCCAGCCCAGCGCCGACAGCACTTTACTGATGCCCGGAGTGGGATGAGCCCCATGGGGGCATCCCCACACCCCCCGCTTCCTCCCTTAGACTGCATCCCAGTGCCGATCTGTGGCACTGGGGGGGTCAGCACGGTGGTTGGAAACGGAGCGCTCTGAGTTGTGTCCTTTCTGCACTGTTCTCACTACCTCTTGTGATAACCGGACGGCGGCAGCTCCGCTCCGGGCCCCACTGCTGCCCCATTGGCACTGGAGGGGCCCCCCACTGCCCGGTGTGTGTGCGCCCATCTCTGCAGCAGGTACTCCTGTTTGGGGGGTGGGTGGGTGGGTGCCTCTGTGCCGTGGGGCGGGGGGAGACATGCGGGCACTGTCCTGTGGGTGCAGCTGCTCCTTCCTCCCACCGCTGGTTCCAAGCACAACGCAGCCATTGCCCCCCAGCTGAGCGTTCAGCTCCACGTCCCACCACCAGTGGGGCAGTTTTGATGTGCAATTTACAAATAGACTAAACAAACCACCAATAACCCCCCCGACCCCTCGGGGCCGTCGCTGTGAGCCGTGTCCCAAAGTGTAGTCCTATCCCAAGAGCCCCGACCCAGTTCTATTTTCAACCCCCCTCCCCCCCAGCTGTAGGAAGAGCACAGAGCTGTGCCCCACACCGCCCCACGGCCCCATCCCCGTGCTGAGCATTGTGAGCAGTTCCTTTCGTCTCAGATGTCCCATTGATGCATCACCTTTGGGGGAGGGATGGGGGGAGGGAGGGAGTAAAGGAACAACAGAAAAAAAAAAAAGAAAAAAAAAAAACTAAAAGGGGGGGAAAAAAAGGAATAAAATAAAAGAAAAACGCATTCAGACTTGATCTATTTTATACAATGTAAGCTGCGACCAAGTCCTGTTATTCATATTGTGGCTTTGAATCGATTATGTTTATTAAAATGCTATTGCTTCTACTCCCTCTTCTGTTGTCCTTTCTCGGGGAGGGGAATGTCGGTGTCCTTTCCGTGTCGGTGCTGCCAGACCCGGAGCTCTGCAGTGCCACCGAGGAGGGGTGGGGGCCCGATGTTGTCCCTGCTGTCCCTCCCCTCCATGGGGACGTGGAGTTGGGGTCTGGCAGCTGCGACCCACGGAGCCCCCCGGGTTGGTTCCACGCGTTTCGTCTTGGCAAACATCCGGGTTGGCAGACGGGTCCCGCGAGGAGGGGAGAAAGTCCGAACCCAGGGGTGGGTTTTGGGGGTCCCTGCAGCCATCGGGGTGGGGGGCGCATGGGGGCCGCCCCCTCAGGGCTGCAGCCACGCGCTGAGGTGGCCCTCGGCCAACGCGATGCCCAGCATGATGCCGCTGCCCAGCAGGAAGCCCACGTTCTGCAGCACGAAGTGGCCCCACGTCCCCCCGCCGGGACCCCGCAGCACCTCGGGGAGCTGGGGCAGAGTGGGGGCTCAGGGGGGGGCACAGCACGGCCCCCTGCCCCCAGCCCTGCCGGCCCTCACCATGTCAGCCAGAGCCACGTAGAGGAAGGTGCCAGCGGTGGCGGTGAGGATCCACGGGGTGAGATGAGCCGCGTTCTGCCCCACGGCCGCCCCCACGGCCGCCCCCAGGCAGGAGAGCAGCGCCGAGAGCAGGTTGAGCAGCAGGAGCGTGCGGGGGGCTGTGCCTGCCTGCAGCAGCACCGCGAGGTCACCTGCAGGGAGAGGAGGGTGGGCGTGGGGTGGGGGGTCTGGGGGGTCTGGGGGCGGGGGGTGCCGAGCCCTTACCCAGCTCGTGGGGCAGCTCGTGGCACAGCACTGCCAGCGCGGTGCTGAGGCCGCTGGGGAGGCTGTGGGAGAAGGCGACGCCTGCGGGAAGAGGGGACCTCCGTGTAGCAGTGCTCAGCCCCGTGTCACCGCGTCCCCCTGCGCCCATCTGTGTGTTTTACATCCCTCTGCACACCCCCTACCCCCGTACAGCCGGCACTTTGCCTGCTTGCACCTCCCACCCCCCCCCCCCGGGCGTCCTCATCCCCTCGTGCCCCCCCCGTCACCACCCACAGCCCCCCGCCGCTGCCCACCGATGGCCAGCCCGTCGGTCAGGTTGTGGATGCCGTCCCCCAGCACCACCATCCACGCCAGATCAGCGGCCGCGGGGCTGGGGGGCAACGCGGGGCCGTGGGAGTGTCCATGGTGGGGTCCGGGGGGGCCCTTGGGTTCCGCCTCCACCTCCGGGGCCGTCAGACAGCGCAGCTCAGCGCCTGCGGGTGGAGAGGGGCGCACGGCGCGTGACGGTGTCGGTGCTGGCGGTGCGGGGGGGGGGCTGTGGGGGTCTTACCGCCTCGCAGCGTGGCCGGGACCCCCGCGGCCGCCTCGGGGGTCTCTCCGTGGGGACGGGGCTGGGAGGAGAGCAGAGGCGATGGGCACAGCGGGACTCAGCGGTGCCCCCGTGCCCTCCCGGTGCCCGCGGTTCCCACCGTGGTGGCACGGCGACGGCGCAGCATTCCCAGCAGCAGCTCCAGCAGCAGCAGCACGTAGATACCCCCCAGCACCGCCAGGCCCTGCAGCACCGCCCGCAGCACCGCCGCCGGCTCCTGGTGCTGCCCCTGAGCCTGCAGCGGGGCGGGGGTCAGCGCCGTGCCACGCTCCGTGCCGCCCGTCCCGCTGCCACGGGGGTACCTACGTGGGGCCAGAGGTGCAGCAGGGCGTCCCCGCAGAGCGTCCCCACCGCCAGTGCCACCAGGAAGGACAGCAGAGCGTGGAGCTGCCCGAGGCTCAGCAGCGGCACCACGGCCACGGCCGCGGCCGATGGAACGCTGATGAAGGTGACGGCCAGCAGAGCCCAACCCAGAGCTGCGTGGGGACGGGGTGAGGATGGGGACCTCGGGACCGGGAATGCGGAGGTGGGGATGTGGGGATACAGGGATGCGGGGATGGAGGAGCGCGGGGTGGGGCTGAAGGGGGACGGGGACCGAGGGTGGGGCTGTGGGATGGGGACGTGGGATTGGGGATGGGGGGTGATGGGGATGGGAGGATGGGGACCAAGAGGCGGGGACTGGGGGACAGGGAGCTGATGGATGGGGATAGAGGGACTGTGGGATGGGGATCGAGGGATGGGGGACTCCGGGATGAACGGCTCAGGGCTGGGAGCCCAGGACAGAGCCTGGGTTGGGGTTACCTGGCCACAGGGCCCCCCCTGTTGGGGACCACGTCACCTCGTCGCGGTGGTGGATGCAGACCCGGCTGTCGATCTGGTAGAGCAGCGCGGGGCAGAGCAGCGTGAACTGCTGCGGGGTGAGCTGTGAGGCTGCGTCCAACCCGAAGTTCAGCAGCAGCTGCGTCACATTGAGGCACTGCGGGGGGGGGGGATGCTCAGGGCTGGGGGGGCTCCATGTGGGCTCCGCAGCCCCCAGCCCAACTCACGGAGTCATGTGCATGGTCATATCCGGAGTGGTCCAAGCCCAGCACGCGGCCCAGCAGCCCCAAGCTGGAGGGGTCCATCTGGGGGGGGTGGGGGGCACTGCGGCCCCCAGGAGTGGTCCTGGGACTGGGGGGCTCCGTCCAGGTGGGTGCGGGGCTGTGGGGGTGGGAGCGGGGTGAGCCTCGGGGTGGGGAGGGGGGAACAGAGCACGGGGTGGGGAGAGGATAATAGCATGGGGGGGGTATCTGTGTGAGGGGCAACGGGGGTACCTCTATCTGGGGGGGGGGGGGGATATCAAAGGGAGGGACCGGGGGAGGAACGAGGGAGGGGCGTGAATGGGGAGTACCTGGGGCGTGGGTACGTGGGAAGGGGCGTTCGGGGGGACGGTACCGGGGGGAGCACCTGGGGGGGGGTCCCGGGGGGGCACCTGGGGGGGCGGTCCCTGGCAGCCTCCCCGCTGCCGTGCTCCCAGGCCGGGTGGCGATGCCGGTGCCGCTCCTCCTGCACCTCCAGGAGGTCGAGGTGGCTGACGTGGCCGTGGCCCATCTCCTCGTGTTGGATGCGCACCACCTGCACCCTCCCGAGCCCCAGGCTGCCCAGCAGCCGCGCCAACCCCGCCGACGGCAGCGTCCCGTTGGCTCCGTACAGCCCGAAGAGCTGCTGCAGGTAATAGCCGTGCTCCTGCGCGGCGTCTTCGGGCAGCGCCGACGGCTCCGCTTCCCCCCGAGCCCCCGCGCCCCCCAGCAGCGGCAGCAGCCACGCACACAGCAGCAGCAGAAGCCCGGGGGGGCGCGGGGGTCGCGGGGTCCCGACGGCCGAGCTGCGGGTTGGGAGGGGGGGAGGAAGCGGCGTCAGCGTGGGGCCGTCAGGGCGCCCGCGGGTTCCATCCCCTCCCCGTGCCTCAGTTTCCCCCGTGGCTGAGGGTTCCTCCCCCTGAGTCCCCCCCCGTGCCTCAGTTTCCCCTCTGCACACCCCACGCTGGGGTCGGAGGTGCGATGTCAGCGTGGGGACGTCGGGGATGGAGATCTGTGCCCTGTTAAAGCACGGTGGGACCTGCGCTCCAAGTCCCCCCACCACCCAAAAACCTCCCCCGTGCCTCAGCCCCCCACATACGCACCCCGCTGCCATCCGTCCGTCTGTCTGTCCGTCCGTCCGTCCGCCCGAGGGGACGGCTGGGAAACAACAGACGGCGTCGGGATCCCGACCCACGGCCACGCGTCCGGTCCGGGGCTTTGGGGACGGGGGACGGGGGGGACACGCAGTGCCGCGACCCCCGTGGGGACAGCGCTGGGGGGGGGACACGCGGTGCCGCTCGTCCTTGACGGAGGTTTTGCAACCGGGCAGCCTTTGTGGCGGCAGTTAATGTTTCACCGCACAGGGAGATAACGTGGGGGGGCCCGGCCGCCCCCCAGCGGGGCACACGCACCCCCACCCCAAAACACCCCACGGCCGCAGCCCCCGTCCCTCTCCCCCCCCTTCCTCTGCTCTACAGCCGGGATGCGGGGAGCAGCCCCCCCCCCCCCCTCCGTGTCCGGGAGCCCCAACCCCAGTGCAGGAACAGGGATTGGGGGTGGGGGCACAGTGAGGTGCCGTGGGGCCCCCCCCAACCTCCTGCAGGTGGGCCAAGTAGTGGGGCTGGGGACAGGCACAACCCCCCCCTGCTCACCCCTCTGCAGTGTGGGGTCCCCCATGTCCCCCCCGGGGCACGTGGTCCTCAGTGTCACCCAGTGCCGGTTCCATCCCGCGTCGGAATCCTCTGCATCCCCCCCGCTCCCCCGCCCCAGTGCTCACCTGGAGACCAGGAAGGGGGGGGGGAGCTGCGCTGTGCCGCCTGGGGGGGCCGGGGGGAGCACAGCTGACCGCCCCCGTCCCCGAGCTGCAGCCGCGCCGTCTGCTGCGCCCCAACCGGGGGAGGGGGGGGGCGGGCAAGGGTCACCTGTGCAAACCCAACCCCGGGAGGGGCCGCGGGGGGGAGGGCCCAGCGGCTGCGGGGGGCACGGACCCCCCCCAGGGCAGTGGGAACAGAGCAGGCGAGGCGTGAGGGGGGGGGAATTCCACCTTTATTGACACCCCCAAAAAGCCGCGGGTGGGGGGCGGCTGGGGGACACGGGGCTGTGCCCCCCCCCCAATCACAGGGCTGCCATGCAGCTCAGCCCCTCCTGGCCAGGACTTGGCACGAGGGGGGGGGGTTCCCCAGGCTGTAGGCTGGGGGGGTGCTGGGGGCCGGGACCCCCCCGCAGCACAGTCCAGACCTGTTATCTCTTGCTGCTTCTCCGGGTCTCTTTGCCGTTGCTGACGGGGCCAGGGGGGCCGGGGGGGTGCCCAGGTTGGCTGCGGGTGATGCGGCCACTGGGGGGGTGCGGGGGGGCGCTGGGGGGGTGCGTGGGACCCCCCGGGCTCAGCCCGTTTCCATTCTGGCTGTCGGGGGCTGCGGCTGTGGGCGGGGGGGGACCTGGGGTGCTCTGCGGGGCGGCCGTCGTCGCATTCTCATTTGGGGTCTGTGGGGGCAGGCAGCACTGGGGTGGGGTGGGGGTGCAACATCACCCCCCCAAATGTCCCCATGCCCCATGAAATGTCCCCATCCCACCACAAAAATCCCCCCAAATCCCTCCACAAAGTCCCCATTCCTCCCAGATGCCCCCATCCACCCCAAACATCCCTGTTGGCTTCATTTCTCCCCAGTATCCCCCCTCCCAATACCCCCCCCCAATGTTCCCATCCCCCACAATGCCCCCATCCCCTCCAGATGTCCCCAACCACCCCCATCTCTTACCCCCCCCATCTCAGCACCCCACTCACCCCTTTGCTCTGCTGTGCCACATATTCGGGGTTGGGCTCGCTGAAGTTGGGCACCTCAGAGTACACCATGCAGAACCTGCGGGGGGGTCGGGGGGGGGCAGTGGGACCCAGCCTGCCCCAACACCCCCCCAAGCCCCCTGACCCCCCCGTACACCCCCCCCGGCCTCCATACTCGCCAATCTTCTGCAGGTCCCCTCCACGCCCTGTGTACAGCGTCAGGCAGCCCTTGAAGACGGAGGCGTAGCTGTGGGTGCAGGGATGGGGCTGTCAGTGGGGTGGGGGGGGATCCCACACTTATAGGGTCCTAGAGATATAGGGCCCCAGTAGGTGCGGGGTCCCATAGATACAGGGCTCTATAGATATAGGGTCCAATAGGTACGTGGTCCCATAGTTATGGGATCCTACAGGTACAGGGTCCCCACAGGTGCGGGGTTGCCTATTTATGGGGTTCTACAGATACAAGGTCCCAATCTTATAGGGTCCTAGAAATACAGGGTCCCAATAGATGTGAGGTCCCGTAGTTATGGGGTCTTACAGACATAGGGTCCCAGTAGGTGCAGGGTGTCATAGTTATGGGTCCTACAGGTATGGGGTCCCAACAGGTGCGGGGTCACCTAGTTCTGGGGTTCTACAGATACAAGGTCCCGATCTTATAGGGTCCTACACACATAGGGTCCCAATAGATGCAGGGTGCCATAGTTATAGGGTCCTGCAGGTACAGGGTCCCAGTAGGTGCGGGGTCCCACAGCTGTGGGGTCCTACAGACGTAGGGTCCCGTACCCCTTGGTGAGGCGGATGATGTCCCCTGGCTGGATGAGGTTCCCCACGTCGTCCCACACCGAGATGTTGATGCTGCCCGTCTTGTCGGCCACTTTACACGTCCGCACCTCGTGGCCGTCCTTCGTCTTCGTCACACGGCCTTTTATTGGGGGGGGGGGGGGAGGGAACGGGGTCAGGGCTGCTGGGGTCCCGGGGGGGTCTGGGGGCTGAGGGGGGGGCACCCACCCGTCTCCAGGACGATGAAGATGAGGTTGAGGTTCTTCAGCCCCGGTTTGATGTCCTTCACGAAGGTCTCGGTGCTCATGGTGCCGGGGGGGGCCCTGCGGTGGGGGGGGGGGAACGGGACGGAACCGGGACCGGGATATCAGGGATGGTGGGAGCGCTGGGGGCCCCGGGATGTGGGGGGGCGGGAGGAGCAATGGGATGCCGGAGTGGGGGGGGCTCGGGGGCACTGATGGGCACCGGGGATGGGGATGTGGGGGGGGGCGCAGGGACCGGAACGCCGACGGGGCACCGAATGGGGCAACAGCCGGAGCGGGAGAGTGCGGGCAGAGCTCGTGAGCGGCACATCGGGACCGGGACACCGGAGGGGGACGTGGGAGGGGGCACCGCAACATCGCAGTGCGGGGGGGGGGGCGAGGAGCAGCGGGTTGGGGCCGTCGGGCGGACCGGCAGCAGCACCGGGACCGCACGGCTGGGCCGGGACCGCCGGGCTCCGGCGCTGTGGCTCCGGGGATGGCGGCACCGGGCCTCCTCCGCCCATCCACCCCACCGCCAGGGGGCGCTCTCGCCCCGCCCCGCCACCCCGCGCGGCTCGCCCCCCCCCCGCCCGCTGACCTGCCGGAGCGCCGCCGCCGCGGGCATTCCCGGAAGTGACCCCGCCGCCACGGGTCGCAGCCAATCAGCGCGCTGCGCGCTGCGAACGACCCACGCTTTCGACCAATAGCGGCGCTGGGCGGGCGGGACGAGGGGGCGCGGATCTCTGGGTCGTCCCGCCTTTGCCCCGCCCAGCGCCCGCGCTCATTCCCAGCGCGACCATCGAGTTCAGCGCTCGGAGCGTCGCTTCCGGTCCGCAGCGGGGCGGCAGCTTCCGGCGGGGCGGGGGTCGCGTAGCAGCGCGCCGGGGCCGGGCGGGGGCAGGAGGTGAGCGCGGGGCTGCGGCTGGGGGTCGGGGCGGGGGAGATCGGGGCGGAGCGGCGGAGCTCCGGCGATGCGGCCCGGCCCGGGTTGGGCCCCGCGGCCTCGTGGGGCCGCTCCCGGTCCCGGGGTCCCGTCGGGCTGTCGGAGCGGCGCTCGGTGCCGTGGCGGAGGCGCTGCCGGGGGCCGCGCTCGGCACGAAGGGCCTGAGGGCGTCCGGGAGGGGGATGGGCCGCTCGTGGCGTCCCGCCGCCCCCCGACGTGGGGCTGCCCGGCACCGGCGGCTCCTTCGTTCCCGGCGGTTCCGTCCGCTCCCCGCGGCGCTGCGAGAAACGCTTGGATTTGAGTCGGAAATCGCGTTTGGGGAGAGCTATTTTTAGCGAGGTTGCGTAACCAGAAGGATGAGAGTCACCGGCGGCAGCCGGGCTCCGCACGGCGGTGATGCGCGGAGGGGTTTCGTCCCGGGGGGGGCAGGGCTGGGCACGGCCCTGCGCGGCGCCTCTCCCTGCCCTCCTCACTTTCCCCTCCTGCTTTTCTCCCCTGCTCTCAGATCCCTCGGGCCTCCCAGCTCTCCGTTGGCAGCGGCTCACGGCCCTCGCAGAGCGATGTTTGTGTTGTGAGAGGAGGAAGGGGGAAAGATGGGCCACTGGGAGAGCCTCCCTGGAAAGAGTGACCCAGCGCCAGCCCTGCCTCTGCGCCGCTCAGGGAGGAATTCTGCCACGGAAGGTAAAGCAGCCCAAAGCTTTTCTTTACTTATCCTATGGGGAAAGGTTGAGGGTTGGGCTTGTTTAGCCTGGAAAAGAGAAGGCTCGCCTCATTGTGGCCTTCCAGTACTTGAAGGGAGCTTGTAAACAGGAGGGGAATGGCTGTTTGTGAGGGTGGATGGTGATGGGACAAGGGGGAACGGCTTTAAACTGAGCCAGGGGAGGTTTAGGTTGGATATGAGGAGGAAGTTTTCATCCAGAGGGTGGTGAGGCACTGGAACAGGTTGCCCAAGGAGGCTGTGGATGCCCCATCCCTGCAGGCATCCAAGGCCAGGCTGGATGTGGCTCTGGGCAGCCTGGGCTGCTGGTTGGCGACCTGCACACAGCAGGGGGTTGGAGCTGGGTGAGCATTGTGCTCCTTTTCAACCCAGGCCAGTCTATGATACGATTCTATTTTCCCATATCTGTGTGCAGGCCGTGGGTTTCTTCCCACACACGTGGGGTCTCAGCACGCAAAGGGCTGCTGCTCTCCATGCAGGCCCAGCATTGCCTGCTGCAGGGGTCTTTGAAGCTGCAGTTTTGCTCCTCAGGCTCTCTATGGGTCCACGTGCAAACCCTGTGAGGGTCCCTGTGCAGCTGGCAGTGCGGCTGTTCCTGCAGCTGCTCAGCCTCTGCTCTGGCAGATTTATGCAGATCACTGTTTGGAGACCTCAGACTGCAAGGCAGAGGTCTGGGCATGGCAAAGAACACAGTTTTGTTCTAATGCTGTTAAATGCCCTTTGTTGTGAATTAATGTCTGCGGGGAAATAGAAAAATCTTCCTTAAATTTCAGAGAGTCCCCAGTTTCAGAGTCCTGCCAAACTGGATTGCAGAACTGCCCCTGCCTGGTTTCTGCATCCCTGCTTTCAATTGGTGCTCTGGAATGAGAAAAGCAGACGCTGGAATTTCCAGAGCTCTCTCAAAAAGCCAAATTCGCTGCAATTCGTGGGGAAAGAGCTTTGCTAACCAAAGCTGCAGGCAGACGTGGTGCTTTGGGAAAGCGTCCCGAAAGCTGGCAGGGATTGCTGCAGGCAGAGCAGAGCTTTGCAAGGAGCTGGAGGTGGGAGTGGGGGAGTGGGGCAGCTCGGATCCCTCCTGCTTTGCCCCGATCTGTCGCTTGGTGCTGGGCCAACTGCTGCCTGTGTGGGCTCCTGCTGGTGGAAAACAGGAACCACTGCTTGCTGGATGGGATCCTGGCTGTTCTGCTGTGAGGATGGGGTTGTTCAGCAGCTATAAACACAGCCCTGGCATCCAAACGAAGGCGTGAAGCTCTTTGGTTTCCCTGTCTTGTGTGGGGGAATGTGGCCCGGCTTAGTTTCATTTTAGGCTTTCTGTCTCTTGGTTCCTTGGCACCATAGGAACAGGCTGGAAAATAGAACGTGTGGTAGAGCTGCTTGGTTGCAGGTCCTGCTTGGAGCCCATCACTGTAAGCACAGCAGGGCTGCGTTTCTGCCCCTGGCATTTCCAGGGAACCCTTTCCTCCCGACCCGAGGGCTGTGGCAGCGAGCTGTGCTGCATTCCTCAGAGCTCTCTGGAGTTTGTAGAATGTGTCAGAGCTCAGTGCTGGTGCTGGAGAGCAGGCTGTGCTGGGTGGATGGGGCTCGAGTGGCCCTGGGTGCTCAGAGCCTGGTGCTCAGCACCTTGCTCAGCTCATGCCTGGGTTCCCAGGGGGCAGGAAGGGTGGGAAGGACACCAAAAGCTGCAGCAGAAAGGGCAAAGCTTCCAGCTGAGGTCTCTGTCTGGTTGTGTATCCCTCTGTACAAACCTGAGGCACGTGGATTTGGGGTTTAGGAGGTGCTGTTTGGGTGCGTATTGGTGTTGGAGAAGATGGGCACTGGAGGAAAAAGTCATGATGGGAAGAGCTGCTTGATTTGTGCTCGCTGCGCTTTGGGCTTTTAATTAAATGTTAGTCATTATTTGCTGTGCGTTTTGCCCGTGGCCTCCTGAATCAAAGTAGCAGGCATTGGAACTCCATGCGTGGCTCTTGGTTGTTGTTGGCATCTCCGTTAAGTGGTTAAAGGCTTTGGAGCAGCACCTCCACTGAGGGAGGCTCTTTTGGGGGGGGTGACAGTGATTTTTGGGGTATGGGCCCACAGTGAACATGCTCAACCCATCGGATTTCTGAGCACAGTTTGGGGAAGGAATGAATTAACGCTGTGACCATTGTTTAAAAACAAGGCCGTGAGCTCAGCAGTGATGTTCAAGTGGGTGGTAACCCTCTGAAGGATTAGGAAGTGAGAACCAAGATGCTCGTTAGCGCTGTAAATCAATCAAGCTTCAGTTTGGTTGCGGCCAGCATCGGGTCTGTGCAGGAATTCCTGGGAAAGCCACAGCACCACACAGGCTCACCCTGTGTGCTGGCAAGCTGAATGCAGACACAACACAGGGTGATGCAGAGGGTGGGTCAGAGCTGTGCCATGCGTGTGGTCCTGGGGCTGCCCCTCATGGCGCTGTGGGTCTGGAGAACCCAAATGTGGGGCAGCCAGGACGTGCGAGGGGCGTCAGCCAGCTCTGGGCTGTGCCACGTGCGTGGGTCCAATCCTCCTCTTGTGGATCTCCAGCACAGAGCTCTGTGTGGGGCTGCCTCCTGCCCTGAGCCAGGGCAGAATCCACCTCGTGGGTGCTGGTCTGGGGGCTGTGAGCCAGCTGCTGCCAAACTGTGACTCCTTTAAGCCCCCAGGTCTCGTTTTTTCCCCTTGGAAGCAGCGAGGCAGCATCGGAACCCTGCAGCCCCCGGGAGATGCTCTGTATTTACTCTCAGCAGGGAACTGTGACATCAGAGCACACGCTGCCCCAGAACACACACAGTGTGAGCCGACAGGGCCGCTGTGGTCCTGGCTCTGTGCTGGGCTCCAGCTGCTGCAGAACGGCCCCTCTTGCATCCATGTGTTGTTTTTCCTCCCCTTCTCCCCCCCCCCCCTTTTCCCTCTTGCTTTCTGGTTCTAATTGTATTTCTTTTGGCTCACAAAGCTGATAAAATCAGGAAAAGATTCTTAAGAGCACAGAACAGGTTTCTTGCGAGCTGTCCCAGCTGCAAAGTGCCAGGCACTGATGCAGCCCCTCCTGTCCTCCCTGGGAGCCATGAGGACCTCCACCTCAGTGGGTGGGTGCTGAGGAGGCTCTCATCAGCCACGCAATACCTCCTTAGGGCCCTCCTGCAGGTATGAGTGTATCTGGTGTCCTGCACGCAGCTCAGTGTCACCTCAGGGTGTGCCAGGAAGAGGTTGGGTTTCCAGCTCCTTGCTCAGGCATCACAGATGCTTTCAGCTCTCCACTGCAAAAGGAGCAGAGCACTCCTCGCTGCAAAGCCCTGCAGATGATCTCTTGCAGAAGGGGGAAGCAGCTGGGCTGAGGCATGAGGGGAATCCTGAGGCTCTTGGGCTCACTGTTGCCGGTGTTGCAACACTTCTGGAGGAGGTTCTGGTGCCGTGCTGTTTGGCAGCTGGTGTGGCTGGGTGTCAGGGTTTGTGTTCTGCCCTCTGCTCCTGTCACTGCTGAGCGGGTGCCAGGCCTTGCCCTGCTGCTTGTTGGAGGGGTGATGCTGCACGTCAGAGGTTTGGAGGTGAATGATGATGAGAGCAAAGTTGGTGCTGTGCCAACAAGAGGAGCTGCTGTGCTGGGCCCTCCATGCCCGTGTCTGCCCTTCCTGTGGGTTCTAACCCAACCTAGATGTGCTGGAGGAGCTGGGATTTGCAGCATGAGCAGCTCCTAAAGAGGTGGGAAGGAACTGGGGCCCCTTCCCAGCTGAGGAGATGAGCACCTGTCCAAAGGTGCAGGGAGGACTCGGGATGGGCTCTCCCCACAGCCTCATGCTGTTATCTGCATTGCAAACTCCAACACAGGGACTTCCCCCACCCCTCCTCCATCAAAGGAGCCCTTTGTGCTGCCTCCTGGCATGGAGCAGTGGGTGTTGCTGGGCGGTGCTCCAGGCTGCTGCTGAGGGGGCTCAGCACCTGAGAACCCACCCTGGCCTGCAGGACTGCCCTCGCTCCCTGGAGGCTCTCTGCTGCCTTCCCCTCCACCCTGCAAACAGAGCTGTGCAACGGGGGGAAAAAAAAAACAACCAGCAAGCAGGAGAACTGCAGCAGGATTAGTAACAACGAGTGGGAGAGCAGAATGGAGGAGCAGCTCAGAGCACACAGATGGGGCTTCTCCCCACGCTGCAGCCACGGCTCTGTGCCACTGCTCCTGACCTGGTGTCTTTTTCTGTCCCCAGGGTTCTGGCATCGGTGATGAGCAATGGGGTATGATGTAGCACGCTTTCAGGGGGATGTTGATGAAGACCTTATATGCCCCATCTGCAGCGGGGTCCTGGAGGAGCCGGTCCAGGTAGGTTTCCAGCTGCAGACCTCTGGAAGTCTGGGGGAGGTGATGGGCTGCACAGCATGAGGTGAGCTCAGCGGGTTCCCAGTTTTCTTAGCAGCAGTGTGGGTTAGGAAGAGCTCGGGTGACCCACAGCCCTGGTGCCAGCACACCGCTCTGTGGGGCACAGCAGGGTTTGGCAGACGTCCTGTGCTCTGCAGCTTGAGCAGCCCCACAGGGTGCCAGCATGCTGCTGCCTGAGTGGGATTGGGCTCAGCCTGGGACCTGTCCATTCTCTGCTCTTCAGGTTCTGTATTCCCCCAGCAGCATTTAGCTGTAGCCACATTGAATGCCTTAGTGCCCGAGTGCAGCCTCACTTGAAACTGAACAGGACTTAAATAGGATGGAGCCGATCAGTTTCTTGACTGATCGAATCAGAGCTGTGCCTCCCCAGCTCCAAGTAACACAGCCCTCTGCTCCTCTCCCTGCAGGCTCCTCACTGTGAGCACGCCTTCTGCAATGCCTGCATCACCCAGTGGTTCTCCCAGCAGCAGACCTGCCCCGTGGACCGCAGCGTGGTGACGGTTGCCCACCTCCGCCCCGTGCCGCGCATTATGCGCAATATGCTCTCCAAGCTGCAGATCACCTGTGACAATGCTGTGTTTGGCTGCACGGCTGTAGTGCGACTGGACAACCTGATGTCTCACCTCAACGACTGCGAGCACAACCCCAAGCGCCCCGTGACCTGCGAGCAGGGATGCGGGTGAGGATGGATGCCTTGGGGGGCTGCGACCTCCTCCTTCGTGGTCTGTGTAGGGATGCAGGGATGGGCAGAGTGAGGGCCACAGGCTCAGGATGGGGCGCTGGGGCTGCTCTCTACACCCCTTTGCTGTAGGGGCACACGGCAGGGCTGTGAAGGCTGCAGTGCTGCAGAAAGGTTTTGCATCAAACCCGTTTCCTTTTCAACTTGTTTCACAACCTGTGGCTCTTTGGCTCGCTGCTAGGCTTTGGGTGTCAGGTGCTGGAAAACAGGTGCCTTTGTACGTCTTCCTAAGGCCATACCAGCCTGGGCTGAGCTCCAGTGTGAGCTCTGCTCCCTCCTACGTGTCACCCAGAGCCAGGAGCAGTGGGTGGCAGCTCTGGCCTCGGCAGCAGTGCAGTTAGTGCCGATACTCTGCCCACTCAGGTGCTGTAAACACCCAGCCAGGCAGCAGTGCTGGCTTGAGGACCGTCAGATCTCCTGGGGTGGAGTCAGTTTGGGTCAGGTCTGTGGGCTGCCTAATGCTGTCTGCTTTGGGGGAGGAAGGACCAAGTGGTGGTTTCTTCCCATAGCCTTCCCCTCCTAAACCTTTTGGAGGTTGCAGTGCTTCCTGGACCTCTCCTTGAGTTCACCAGTGCTGGATTTGTTCTGGAAATTGTTTATGCACTCATACCAAGTGCTCTGGTATGCACTTTTCCATAATGTGGGGTCCCCACCTTTTCGTGTTGCTCCACAGCTTGGAAATGCCCAAAGACGAGCTGCCAAACCACAACTGCATCAAGCATTTAAGATCCGTGGTGCAGCAGCAGCAGACCAGAATTGCTGAGCTGGAGAAGACCTCAGCAGAACACAAGCATCAGCTGGCAGAGCAGGTAGGTCCATGGTCTTACCTGTGAGCCCAGCAAATGCCACAAACAGTGATGCTGGGATGTCCTGCTGCAGTGCTGCTGCCTGCCACAGCCCCCTCCATGTTCTTCCTCTCCTAGAAACGCGACATTCAGCTGCTGAAGGCCTACATGCGTGCTATCCGCAGCGTCAACCCCAACCTGCAGAACCTGGAGGAGACCATCGAGTACAACGAGATCCTGGAGTAAGTGCTGGCTCTCGTGCTGCTCGCTGGGAGCTGGGGAGCGGAGCTGGGACGCAGGCAGCTTTGAGAGGGGGTGAAGGTGCTGCTGCAGAAGGAAACACTTTGTGTGCCTTCCTGTCACACAGCACGAGGGTGGCTGCGGGCTGTTTGTGCTGGGGAGTGGCACACAAGCGGGTTGCACAATGGATCCTGACCTTTGTGATTCCTCCACCTGCATCCTGTCCAGGAGCAGGAAGCTGCCACATTCCTTCCTCCTCATGAGAAAGATAGGAGGAAGGGGACCTGGTGCTGTTCCTTCTTCCTCTGCCTTTAGGAGGGAGGAAGGGCTCCGCTTAACAAAGCCGGGTTAGAACAGAGAGGGGAGGAGCTGGCATTCCCTCGAGCAGCTCCTGGTGTTGGGTGGGCACTGAGTTATCCCCGCGTCTGTCCCCAGGTGGGTGAACTCCCTGCAGCCCGCCCGTGTGACGCGGTGGGGCGGGATGATCTCCACTCCGGACGCCGTGCTGCAGGCCGTCATCAAACGCTCGCTGGTGGAGAGCGGCTGCCCCACGTCCATCATCAACGAGCTGATTGAGAACGCCCACGAGCGGAACTGGCCGCAGGGCCTGGCGACGCTGGAGACTCGTCAGATGAACCGGCGTTACTACGAGAACTACGTGGCCAAACGCATCCCCGGCAAGCAGGCCGTGGTGGTGATGGCCTGCGAGAACCAGCACATGGGGGAGGACATGGTGCTGGAGCCGGGGCTGGTGATGATCTTTGCACACGGAGTGGAGGAAATATAAAGGACGTTGGAAGAGCGATGCTTTGTGCCGAGGAGGGGGACGGGGCCGAGGCCCAGGGTGGATGCTCCCCGCGGCCGGGCTCTGCTCACAGCTCTGCTGGGTGCTGCTCCCTCGCACCTCCTGGCTGAAATGATTCCACGCCCCCCCCATAACCGCTGCCTCCACCCCAGCCCACCCCCGTTTGCCCTCTGCAGCTCCGTTTTCCCACTTGGTGTCTTCAGGGGGGCAGAGGAGCTCCAGCTGCTCCCCAGGTACTGCTGGGCTTCCAGCCCCATGGACTTCCAGCCCTAAGCTGCTCCCCCCGGCTCACGCTGTGCCTGCGGCCCCCGGCTGCCCCCTCCCTGTGCTCCGTGTTTTCTGCCCTGTGCTTGGCTGTGTCTGTCCCTGGGGGCCGGCCTGGCCTCTCTTTCCCCATTGACCCTAAAGGCAGAGCCGGGCACCCGTGGGCAGGGGGAGCCGCAGGGGAGGGGGGAGCGGGCGGGGGTCTGGCAATGGCCCGGGGGGCGGCGCTGTGCCCCTTCTGCCCCCCTGCTGCTCCTCTGCAGCCACTCGTGATCGTGGTTCTGTATGATTTTGTACTTCTCGGCCTTCTGCCCTGTCTCCCCCCGTTTTATTTCGCAGTGCCGCGGTTGGGTGCGTTGACCCCGGTCACGGTCACCCTGTGGGAATTTAATTTATTTGCATTCGTTTCGTCGTTTGTTTTTTTTTTTTACGGACCTTTCCCCTCCCCCGCTGTCTGTACGGTGCGGTTCCGGGGCTCCCCCCGCCCCGGGGGGGTCAGTGATCAATAAACGCTGTTCTGGTTTCTGTAGCGGGGCTGTGGCTGCTCGGGGCTCGAGGAGGGGAGCGGGGAGCGCCCCAAGGCGGGGCCGGCAGCCGCCCCACGGCCTGCGCGTGTGGAACCGCCCCGCAAAAAAGCGATGGCGGCGGCCGAGAGCCCTGACCGCCTTCCCACGGCGCTGCGTAAAAAGGACGTTCCGTCACGGACAGGATTCGAACCTGTGCGGGGAAACCCCATTGGATTTCGAGTCCAACGCCTTAACCACTCGGCCACCGTGACTCCCGCGCCTCCCTCCGCCGCGCTCCGCCTAGAGCCGCCGCGCCCACAACGCGGCTCCGCCGGACCGCCTCCCCTTCCCCCCATCGGCTCTTCCGGGCCTTTGGGGGCGGAGCGCCGCGACGCGCGGGGGCCGAGAGAAGCGCCGGGCCGGCTGTGCGCAACGCGCCCGGAGGGGACGCCATAACGCCTGCGCTGCGGTGCCGGAAGTGGGCGCTCGAAGCCTCGCGCTGCGTCCCGCCGGCAGGGGGCGCCGTCACACTCAGCCCTGTGCCGCCGCCAGGGGGCGCTGTGGGCACCGGCTCTGTGCCGCCGCCGGGGGGCGCCGTCACCTCCATTCCCCTTCTGCCGCCAGGGGACGCTGTCACGCTTCTCCCCGTTGTGCCGCCAGGGGGCGCCGTCGCGCCCGTTCCCCGTTGTGCCGCCAGGGGGCGCTGCGGCGCGGCGCGGCGGGGAGCGGCCCGGCCCGCTGGAAGATGGCGGTGCGGAAGAAGGACGGCGGCCCCAACGTCAAGTACTACGAGGCCTCGGACACCGTCAGCCAGTTCGACAACGTCCGCCTTTGGCTCGGCAAGAACTACAAGAAGGTACGGAACGCGCGGCCCCGCCCGGCCCCGCGGCCCCGCCCCGCACGGAGCGGGCCCGCGGCTGAGCCCCCTCCCGCAGTATATCCAGGCCGAGCCCCCCACCAACAAGTCGCTGTCGAGCCTGGTGGTGCAGCTGCTGCAGTTCCAGGAGGAGGTGTTCGGGAAGCACGTCAGCAACGCGCCGCTCACCAAACTGCCGGTGCGTGAGCGTGCGGGCGGACAAAGAGCGCCGCGACCCCCGGCTCCGCGCAGCCCCGCACCGCCCCGCAGCGCCCGGCGCCCCCCAACCCGCGGACGGCGCCCCCCGGGGACGCGCGAACCCCCCGGGCTCCGGGGGCGTCCCGGCACCGCAGCGCCCACCGCCCCGGCTGGGAGCGGCGCCCTGGGGCGGCGGGGCGGCGGCGGAGGGGTCGCGTCCCGGCGGCGCGCGGCAGCCCCCGAGCCCTGCCCTGCCTTTGCAGATCAAATGCTTCCTGGATTTCAAGGCGGGGGGAGCCCTGTGCCACATCCTGGCGGCTGCTTATAAGTTCAAGAGCGACCAAGGATGGTGAGCGGCACCGTGGGGTGGGATGGGGTGCGATGGGATGGGGGGGGTGGGATGGGGGGCAGAGATTTATCTGCTGTTTGGGCACTGGGGGTGGTCGTGGCCCTGGGTTGGGCTGTGCGTTGGGTGCCCATCTCATGCACGCAGCCCTGCTGGGGTGTCCCGTTCTCCCTCCCCCCCCCGGGCAGAATGGGGCTGACTGATGAGGAGACCGGAGCTGTGGCTTTCATGAGAGTCGCTCTTTTCTTCCAATAAGGCGGCGTTTCGATTTCCAGAATCCCTCGCGGATGGACCGCAACGTGGAGATGTTTATGACCATCGAGAAATCCCTGGTGCAGGTGAGAGCTGCTCCCCTTTCCTCGTCCCCACGCCCTCTGTTTGCTCCCCGCTCTGTTTAACGCTTTGCTTTCCTTCCCCAGAACAACTGCCTGTCCCGGCCCAACATCTTCCTGCACCAGGAGATTGAGCCCAAGCTGCTGAGCAAACTGAAGGACATCATCAAGAGGCACCAGGTGGGTTTCTGTGTTGGTGCTGGGGACGCTGGGCCCCATTCAGTGCTTCCTCCTGGTGCTCAGCCCTGTGCTCCCTCCTCTTTTCCCAGGGCACAGTGACTGAGGACAAGAGCAACGCGTCCCACGTTGTCTGCCCCGTCCCTGGGAACTTGGAGGAAGGTGGGTGCAATGCAGGAGGTGCAATCTGAGCTCCTCCGCTCAGAGCTTAAGGAGAATCACCCTAGGAGGGAGGAGGGGGGGGATGTTGCTGGGAGCCAGGGCTGTGCATAGGGCTGCTCCATCAGTGGGGCAGGTGCAGCACTGTCCCCTCTTTGTGTCCCTCATAGAGGAGTGGGTCCGGCCGGTCATGAAGCGAGACAAGCAGGTCCTGCTGCACTGGGGTTACTACCCCGACAGGTGAGGGGTCTTGGGGGCTGCCACTATTTTGAGGTGAAGGCACATGGCTGGAGCTGGGGCATCTGCTCACCCACTGCCTCTGTTATTACAGCTACGACACCTGGATCCCAGCCAGTGAGATTGAGGCCTCTGTGGAGGACGCCCCGACGCCAGAGAAGCCCCGGAAGGTGATGAGGACCCTCAGCCCCCTCCCCTGCCCACCGTCGGTGTCCCTGACTTGCTTGCTCCCTTGCATGCAGGTCCACGCCAAGTGGATCCTGGACACGGACACCTTCAACGAGTGGATGAACGAGGAGGACTACGAGGTGTCTGATGAGAAGAGCCCCGTTGCCCGCAGGAAGAAGATCTCAGCAAAGACCCTGACAGATGAGGTCAGGGAACAGTTTCCCCAGGAGGGGTCTCTGTCCCAGGGCAGGTTCTGGTCTGGAACCTGTGGCTCATGACGCTGCTCCCGGGCCCCCTATAGGTGAACAGCCCTGACTCGGACCGGCGGGACAAGAAGGGAGGCAACTACAAGAAGAGAAAGCGCTCACCCTCACCTTCACCCACTCCAGAAGCCAAGAAGAAAAACGCAAAGAAGGGGTGAGTGGGATGGGGGCCACAGGAGGGCAGCAGGGTCGGGGCTGCCCAGGGCTGTGGGAGCCCAGCAGTGCTGACAGCAGGAGCTCTGCTCTTTACAGACCCTCCACCCCCTACAACAAATCCAAGCGTGGGCACCGTGAGGAGGAGCAGGAGGACCTGACCAAGGACATGGATGAACCCTCACCCGTCCCCAACGTGGAGGAGGTCACCCTGCCCAAAACAGGTGGGGGTGGCAGCCTCCCCATGGGGCCACCCCAGCCCCTCAGTGCAGTGCTCAGTGTCGTCTTCCTCTGTTGCAGTCAACACCAAGAAGGACTCAGAGTCTGCGCCCGTTAAGGGAGGCACCATGACGGACCTGGGTGAGCCGAGCTGCTCTGGGCTGGGCGCTGCAGGCGGTTCCTGGTGCTGCTGAGCCAGCGGTGCCCAAACTGCCCCCTCTGTGCTCTCTTCCAGATGAGCAGGAGGATGAGAGCATGGAGACAGCTGGCAAGGTGAGGCTGCAGAGCTGTGCTGGCCCTCGGTGTGTCATTTCTTCTTCCTGTCCCCATATTCCTCCAATGATCTTTTTCCCCTCCTAGAAACCACCACAGCATGCCTGTCTGTTCTTTCCTTGTCTCTTTCTGGAGATGGAAAGGTCTCTGTTTGCACTTTGTGGGGGGGCTCCAGCCCAGGTCTTACGGGGCTGTGAGTGCCCTGATCTCACAACTGATCTTCATTATCTGGATGATCCTTAAGGCTTTTTTTGCCCCAAACTATGCTGTGATCCCACGGTGCTCACTGAGGGTGTGGGGGAGTGCTCACAGCCCCGCTGTCCCACAGGACGAGGAGGAGAATGGCACTGGGAGCAAAGGGGAGCAGGCCAAGAACCCCGACCTGCACGAGGACAACGTGACGGAGCAGACCCACCACATCATCATCCCCAGCTACGCCGCGTGGTTCGACTACAACAGGTACAGAGCTCGTAATGCTGCAGCGGTGCCCCCCCAGCACAGCAGTGTGAGACCCCCCCGCCTTTTATCCCGCAGCGTCCACGCCATCGAGCGCCGAGCCCTGCCTGAGTTCTTCAACGGCAAGAACAAATCCAAAACCCCCGAGATGTGAGGCTGACCCCCCTCCATCCCTTCCGCTGCCCCTCGCCTCCCCGTGGCCGCTCTGACGGCCTCCTTTCTGCCTCAGCTACCTGGCGTACCGCAACTTCATGATCGACACGTACCGCCTGAACCCCCAGGAGTACCTCACCTCCACCGCCTGCCGCCGCAACCTGGCTGGCGACGTCTGCGCCATCATGAGGTGGGTTTGGGTTCGGCCCCATGGCGGCGCGGCCCCGCGCAGACCCCCCTCTCTGACCCCCCTCCCCACAGGGTGCACGCCTTCCTGGAGCAATGGGGCCTCATCAACTACCAGGTGGATGCCGAGAGCCGGCCCACCCCCATGGGCCCCCCGCCCACCTCCCATTTCCACGTGCTGGCCGATACGCCCTCCGGTTTGGTGCCTCTGCAGCCCAAGACGCCGCAGGTGGGTGCATGTGGGGGGGTCCCGCCGCGTCCGCGTCCCGTCCGCCTTCCCTGGGTGCTGGGGGGGGGGGCTGAGCACAGCCTTGTCTGTGCCTCAGGGCCGGCAGAGCGATGGCGACGCCAAGACCGGCCGCAAGAGCAAAGAGATCGAAGACCTCGTCACCGAGTCGGTGAAAGGGAAGCCGGAGCTGGTAGGCGGCTACGTGGGGCGCGGCCCCCGCCGCTGGCCGAGGAAGGCTCCTTCCCTCCTCCCCCTCGCGCCCCGCATGCCGCCCTGCCCTGGGGAGCAGGGACGCGGGGGGGACACCGTGACGAGATGGGGGCACGACGGCGTCTCTGGGAGCGGACGGATGGGCGGGGGGGGCTGGGGGGGGATGCGGCGTCCTCGTGGGCTGCGCCTTCCCCATCGGCTGCGTCCCCAGCGTCTGCTCTCCTTCCAGCAGCAGAGCTCGGCCTCGCAGCAGATGCTGAACTTCCCCGACAAGAGCAAGGAGAAGCCGGCCGACATGCAGAACTTCGGGCTGCGCACCGACATGTACACCAAGAAGAACATCCCCTCCAAGGTGGGTGCCAGCCCCCCCGCGCCCCCCCGCCCCACCACGCCGCTCACTCCGCTCTCCCCACCGCAGAGCAAAGCTGCTGCCAGCGCAACGAGGGAATGGACGGAGCAGGAGACGCTGCTGCTTCTGGAGGTGAGCTGGGGATCCGAGCTCCCGGGTTGGGGACAGGGGTGACCACGACCACCCAGCCCCACTGAGCACCACCTGCCCACCCCCAGGCTCTGGAGATGTACAAGGATGACTGGAACAAGGTGTCGGAGCACGTGGGCAGCCGCACGCAGGACGAGTGCATCCTGCATTTCCTGCGCCTGCCCATCGAGGACCCCTACCTGGAGGACTCAGAGGCGTCGCTGGGGCCGCTGGCATATCAGCCCATCCCCTTCAGCCAGTCTGGTAACCCTGTCATGAGCACCGTCGCCTTCCTGGCCTCCGTCGTTGACCCCCGTGTCGCCTCTGCTGCTGCTAAATCGGCGCTGGGTAAGGGGGTCGGGGGGGGGGACTGCAGGCTGGGGGTGGATGGGCACAACATGGGGGGCAATGGGTGTAGAAGGGGCCGGGCAGCATCGCCTGCTCAGGGCCATGGGGGTGAGGGGAGCTGCACTGTGGCTGCTGGGGACAAGAGGGGATGGCTGGGGGGGGCCGCCTCTCTTTGTCCCCCCCCCGGGTGGCTGACAGGGTGCTGCCCCAAACGCAGAGGAGTTCTCCAAGATGAAGGAGGAGGTGCCCACGGCGTTGGTGGAAGCTCACGTCCGTAAGGTGGAGGAGGCTGCCAAGGTGACGGGCAAAGCCGACCCCGCGTTCGGGCTGGAGAGCAGCGGCATCGCCGGCACCGCCTCGGAGGAGCCAGAACGGATCGGTACCGGGGGCGGGGGGGGGTCTGTGGTGAGCTGGGTGCATGTGGAGGGGGTGGGGGGGTCACCTCGTGCTTCTGTCTGCCCCAGAGGAGAGCGGTGCGGAGGAAACACGCGCAGAGACGGCGCCGGTGGAGGAGAAAAAGGAGGTGAAGGTAGCGGGGGTGGGGGGTCGGGGGTCAGGATGAGGCCTCACGTGGGGACAAACCACCGTTGGACCCCCCCCCAGGAGCCGCGTGACAGCACTGCTGAGGAGGAGGTGAAGGAGAAAGTGGGGGACGTGGCCAAGAAGGAGGAGGAGAAGAGCAAAGAGCCCGAGGGTGAGAAGGAGGCGGAGAAGGGCGACAGCGACAGCACGGGTGAGTGGGGTCCGGATGGGGACGTGGGGGGGGTCAGCCCCTATGGCTGCCCCCCATGGACCGCCCAGCTGCCCCACACTCCAGGGGAGCTGGAGAAGGAGAAGGAGGCGAAGGAGACGCAGGAGGAGACTCCTAAGGAGCCACCGGAGCCCGAAGCTGAGCGCAAAGCCAAAGTGGAGCGCGACATCGGCGAAGGGAACCTCTCCACTGCTGCTGCTGCTGCGCTGGCGGCCGCTGCTGTGAAGGCCAAGGTGAGGATCGGGGGGGGGGGGGGGCTGGGAAGGGCGGGGGGGGCAGGCCGTGATCTCCCATCCCATCCCGTCCCTGCAGCACCTGGCGGCCGTGGAGGAGCGTAAGATCAAATCTCTGGTGGCTCTGCTGGTGGAGACGCAGATGAAGAAACTGGAGATCAAACTGCGGCACTTCGAGGAGCTGGAGACCATCATGGACCGCGAGCGGGAGGCGGTGAGGGGGGGGAATTGGGGACTGTAAAGGGGGGCCGACCCGCGCCGTGACACCTCGCTGACCCCGCTCCCCCCTCCCAGCTGGAATACCAGCGGCAGCAGCTGCTGGCCGACCGCCAGGCCTTCCATATGGAGCAGCTGAAATACGCCGAGATGCGCGCCCGCCAGCAGCACTTCCAGCACCTGCAGCAGCAGCAGCAGCAGCAGCCCCCCCCGCTGCCCCCCGGCGCTCAGCCTCTGCCCACCGCAGGAACCCCCCTGGCCCCCGCCGCCCACCCGCTGGCAGCGCCGCCCACCCCAGCCATGGTGGCCCCCGCTGAGCCGGGGGGGCAGCTGATGCCTGGGGTTCCCCCCCCGCAGCCCCCCCCGCCGCCAGGAGCAGCGCAGCCCGGCCCGGCCATCCCGCACGGTCAGTGGGTGCTGGGGGGGGGGAAGGGGGGGGTTGTGTAGTGGGGGTGGTGGTCCCGGCTGTTGGAGGGCGCGGGGGGGGGCACGGGATAGGGCTGAGCATTGTGGTGCCATCTATATGAGGGGTTTAAGGGTGGGGGGCACAGCATGGGGCTCAATGCTGATGCTGCCATGTGTTTTTTTGTATGGGGGGGGCACAGCACAGAGCTCAGTATTGATGTCGCCATCCATTTGAGGGGGGGGCACAGCATGGGGGGGGCACAGCATTGGAGGCAGCACAGCATGGGGCTCAATGCTGATGCTCCCATCCATTTTGGGGAGGGGGGGGCGCAGCACAAGGATCAGTACTGATGCTGCCATCCATTTGAGGGGGGGGCACAGCATGGGGGGCTCGGTGCTAATGCTGCCACCTCGAATGGCGGGGGCTTGAGGGGTGGCACAGCACGGAGCTCAGTGCTGATGCTCCACTCAGGTGGGCTCAGGCTGTGCGCTGGATGCTGACCTCCCCCTCCCCATCACACATCCTCTCTCCCGCAGCCCCGGTGCCGTTCCCCGGGCAGCAGCCGCCGTCTCAGAGCCTGGGGGGGAACCTGGGTGGCAGCGGCCACCCCTCCGTGCCCGGTAATGCGCCCACGGCGCTGCCCTTCGCTCCGCCTCCATCCGCCATCCCATTGAGCATGGCTAACCCCCTCGCCGACTCCATCGCCACCACTTTCCCCGCTAACCCGCCCGCCCTCCCGCTGCATGGGGCCCTGGCCAGCAGCATGCCGCCCGGGGGGCTGCCCCCCCCCCCTCCTCACCCACCCGGCCTGGCCTTGCCGTTGCTGGGGGGGGGCTCGCCCGCCGCGCACAGCCCCGCCATCGTGGCCGCCGTGCAGGGGAGCCTCCTTCCCACCCCTGGGCTGCTCGCAGGTGAGACATCGGGGCGGGGGGGGGATGGAGTTCGAGGCGGGGGGACCCCCCCCCCACGCACATCGGGATGGATGCTGGGTTTGGGTGCCGGGCCGGGGGGAGGCTCGCTCATCCCTTCCGTGGGCAGAGGGGCACGCAGTACCTCGCACCGCCCGCATCGGGATGCGACCCCCCCCACAATTCTTTCTGTTTCTCTTCATACAGATCAAGGCCCCCCCCTGCAGACGGACCCCATCGCTCCCAGCCCCAGCACGGCCACCCCCGTCCCCCCCACACAGTGAGCCCCCCCACCCACCGCGGCTGAGGACCCCGCCCCCGAAGGACCCCCCCCCCCTCGAGGAACTCCTTTCCCCCCAGCTTCAGTATTTTTTTATGACTGTCTGGATGTTATTTAAGCGTTGGTCTCCTTTGGGGTGGGGGTGTGGGGGAGAGGGGGGGCCCTGCGGCACCTGTGCGCCCCCCCCTACCCCCCCCTTCCCAGCTCCATTTGTTGTGTTCCACCCCCCCCCCCCCCCACTGCTCCCCCTCCCCTCCTTATTTTGTTTTTTTTTGGTTTTTTTTTTTTTGTTTTTTAAATAACAAAAATAAAATTCCATGTCCCCGGGGCGGGAAGAAACAGCCAAGTGTGGGTATATGGGGGGGGGGGGGACACGTGGGGGGGGGTACAGAGAGTCAGCATCGCTCTGCAGCCTTTATTGGGCGCTGCTGCACAGAGCAGTGATGGAGCCGTGGGGCTGAGTTGGGGGGGGGGGACTCAGCAACGGGTGGGGGGAGCAGAATGGGCAAAAGGCACCAAATCCATCATGGGGGGGGGGGGGGGTCTTCAGCCGCTCAGCACCATCCGGACGAGTTCTGCAGAGAGAAAGGAGAAATGGGGGGGGGTGAGGGTCTGCTCCCCCCTGTGCCCATCCCGAGGAGAGGCGCAGACCCAGGAAATGGAGGAAGAGAGCGGCGGCCGCACCGGCTCCATGCGGGGGGGGGACATGCGAGGAGGGGGGGCAGAGCTGGGGGGGCACCGGGGCACAGAGCAAACAGGCGACGGCTTCGGGGCTTTGGTTTTTGTTGGTAAAAGGGGAAAAAGGAAAAAAAAAAAGAGAATTAAAAAAGAATTAAAAAAAAAAAAAAAAAAAAGAAAGAAAAAGCACCGCTAAAATGAACGGGAAAAAAAAGGAGGAAAAAATGGTAATTAAGTAATTAATGCTTATGGGGGGGGTAATGGGAGAGGCGTACCCCTGTGGTGTCACCCCGACAGGATGTGTCGCACAAACGCTGGCAGGAAGGAAGGAGATGGTGGTCAAGGGGGGGTGGGTGTGGGGCTGAGCCCCTGGGACCCCCCCACACCAGGACCCCCCCCAAAACCCAGGGATAACCTCCCTCCCCCCCCCCGGCAGCACAGCCCTCACCTTCGTAGTTGATGCAGCCATTGCTGTCCTCGTGCCCCGCCACCAACTGCTCCACCTCCTCCTCTGTCATCTTCTCACCTGCGGGGGGGGGCAGGGGGGTTGCAGGTCAGGGGAGGGACACCATGGGAAGCTGATAGCAGACAGCTTTAGGGTCATGGGAGGGAGGAGCTTACTGCGCACCCAGGGCAACGGGGAGGGAGATGACACCAATCAACCAGGGGGGCTATGGGGGGGGGGGGTTAATGAGTGGGGTGACACCATGGGGGGGCAACACCACTCACAGAGGGCAGCGGGGGGGTGGGACAATGGGAAGAGAGGGGCAACGCTGTGGGAAGCTGATACGGCTCACCCACTGCAACGGCGGGGGGGTGGCTGCTCACCCAGGGCACCGGGGGGGGGCTTTGGGGGGTGGCTGCTCCTCTGGGGGGGGTTGAGGGGGATGACTGCTCACCCAGCTCAGCCAGTGGAGGGGAAGCTGCTCACCCAAGGCTCCGGGGGGGAGTCGAGGGGGGTGTGTGGCTGCTCACCCAGGGCACTGGGGGGGGGAGATGCTCACCCAGGGCACCAAGGGGGGCTTTGGGGGAATAGCTGCTCACCTGGGGGGGGGGTGACTGCTCACTCAGGGCACCAGAGAGTTGGGGAGGGGGCTGACCGCCCACCAGGGGACCAGGAGGGGTGTTGGGGGGGGGGGGGCTGCTCACCCAGGGTGACGAGGACGTGGCGGATCTCCGCGCCCATGACGGTGCCGTTGCCCTCCTTGTCGAAGACGCGCAGCCCCTCCACGTAGTCCTCAAAGCAGCCCTGGTCCTTGTTCTTGGCGATGGTTTGCATCATGGGCAGGAACTGCTCGAAGTTCAGCGTCTTCAGGTTCATCTCTGCGGGACGAGGTTGGGGGACGGGTGGGTAAAGGTGGGGGTCCAGGGGGAAATTAATGCACTGGGGGGGGTGCACGCACTCACCATCGCTCTTGGGGTTGCCCAGCACCTTCATCACCTCTGCGTTGGTGGGGTTCTGCCCCAGCGCCCGCATCACATCCCCGCATTGGCTGTAGAGGATTTTCCCATCGCCCGTGCGGTCGAACAGCTGGAATGCTTCCTTGAACTCTGGGGGGGGAAAGGTCAGAGGGGGGGGCACCCACAGCACCCACCCACAGCACCCCCCCCCCCGTCCTATGGGATCCCCGTGTGCTGCCAGCACAGCCCGCACCTCCAGGACCGGAATGAGCAGAGCTGCCGGGACCGAACAGCACCCAGAACCGGGAGCCCACAGCAGGGGGAGCCCACAGCACACACCTATAGGGCGCCGTACGTGTGGGACCGCTGCATACGGGACTCAGCACCCACTGATGGGGTGGAAACCCATAACCTGCCCTTATGGCCGGGCTGCTATGGGGCGCGGCTGCTTTGGGGCCGGGCAGCACCTGCGGGCCTCGCACCGGTGGAAACCCGACCCCCCCCTCCGACCCCCCCAGCCCCACTTCGGGATTCATTTTCCCGCGCCCCGAGGTTTCGGTTTCGCGGCACAACGCGGTGCGGTGCGGGGAAGGGCGGTGCGGGGGGGCCCCACCCGTGCGGGCGGTACCGGAGCCGCCTCCCCCCCCTCACCCCCCCCTCCCCAACCACCACCAGTGCGGCCCCGCCCCGCAGGAATGCGGGCCGTCCCCGCGCTCTGCCCTTATATGGGCAAATGGCGCAAAAAGGCCCCGATCCCCCGCCGCCCCCGGGGACCCCCCCCCGGCCCCGCACATCCCTCCCCGCCCCGCACGTCCGGAGCGGCCCCGCATCCCACCTCCAACCCCCCCCCCCCCAACTCCTCCGCCAGCAGGAAGTGCCGGTGCGGGGGGGTCACTCACTCACCCGCCGTTTGTTCCTCCGAGAAATCGCACTGCGGGGAGAGCGCGGCCGTCAGCGGGCACCGCACCGCGTTCAGCCCCCCGACCCCGCACCGCACCGCAGCCCCCCGCACGCGGTGCCCCACCCATCCCGGCACCCCCCGCCCCCCCAGGTACCCCACCTCCCCCCCCCACTTCCTCCTCCATCGCATCCCGCTCCCGGCGCCGCCCCCACCCCGCGCATCCCCGCGCCGCACCATGGCTGCACCGCACCGCCCCGCACCGATCCGGTTCCGCTCCGCTCTGGGCCGCGGCCGCGGGGACGGAGCTTTGTAGCGCGTGACGTCAGCGCCGGTAATGAGGGGGCGTGGTATGCAGAAAGGGGGCGGGGCGAGAGTGGAGCGGAGGGCGGGGCTTGAGAGTGGGCGGGGCGCTGGAAAAGGGGGCGTGGCCACGAGCCACACCCTTCCTCCTGGCGGGATTTTTTGCCTTTAGATGGAGACGCAGCGGGGACGGGGGGGGGCACTGAGATGGGGACACGGGGTTGGGGGGGGGGGCCATTCCCACTGGGACACAATGGGGACGTCCTGGGGACACCGCAGTGGGGGACACCCCCGTGCAGAACACCCACATGGGGGGCATCGAGGTGACAGCTCCCCCCCCCCCCAGCACGAACCCAAGGGACAATGTCAGTGTCACCCCCCCGCACACACGGAACACACGAGGACAGCACTGTCACCTCCCTCCTTTATTTGAGGGGGGGTCGGGGGTGACGCAGCCCCCGAAGGCAGTGGGGGGGGCACAGCGGTGGTGCGGCGGTGGTGGCACAGCGGTGGCTCTGACAAAGCGTCCCCCTGTGGGGGGGGGAGGAGGGGTGGGAAAGCTTGGGGGGGGGGTGGTGCAGCCCACCCAGCCCCACCCCCTCCCCCAAACACAGAGGGGATTCCTCCATGGCGAAAGGCACAGAGATAGAGAACAGTCTGCAGGCGGGGGGGGCACGGCCCCGCACATCTTTGGTTGATGGTGGTGGGGGGGGGGGGAGGAGCAGGATGAGGAATCCCCCCCCCCCAGGCACAGCGGGAATGGGGGGGCACTTCCAGGTCAGGGGCTGCTGCGCTCGTCCTGCAGCTCATACCTGAATGGGGGGGGGCAAGATGGGCATAAATGGAGAAACGGAGATGGGGGAGGGGAGATGGGGGGGGGCACAACCCCCCAGGTCCCCCCCACCCCACTCACCAATGCGTCCCTCCCTCGGCCAAGTCCACCTGTGCCAGGTCCAGGTGCAGCTGGGGGGGGGGCACAGAGCTCAGTGTGGGTCTCTGGGGGGGCTCCTGCCCCCCTGCCCCCCCCCCACAGGACCCCCCCATACCTTCCCCAGCACCTCCTTCCCCCCCATGAAGGACACGTGGGCTTTGACCTGCGCCTCCAGCGCGCACCGCGGGGCGTCCTCAGGGGCCACGTCCCACTCCAACCTGGGGGGGGGACACAAGGAGCAATAGGGCACAATGCATGAGAATCCCCCCCCCCGGCCCCGCAGAGCCCCTCCTGTACCGCTCATTGAAGTCGGGGTTCAGGGTCTTCCTCTGCACCGCAGTTCTGCGCTTGGAGCCACGGCCACGCTCAGGGGGCAGCAGCAGCAGTGAGACGTAAGGGTCGGGGGGATCCTTGGGGGGGGCCTTGGGGGGGGGCTTCAGCTGCCTGAAGTGGGGGGAAGTGGGGATTAATGTGGGGGGGAGGGGGGGGGGATAAATTGGAGAGAGACAAAATGGGAGAGTCGTGGAAGGGAGACACAAAACAGGGGGGGTTACGGGCTGGGGGCAAATCGGGGGTCCTGCCCCCCCGCCCCGAGCCCCCCCCTCACCTGCAGCCGTGCACGATGGCCACCAGTTTGCGCTCATCACGGTGGTACCACAGCGTCAGCTGCAGCCGGGGCCCCCCCAGCTCTGTACGGCTGTGGGGGGGGGACAGCAGTGACGCTCAGCCCCACACCAGATCCCCAGCCCTGTACCCCCCCCCCCAGGCCCTACCTGTGCGCTGGGGGCAGCCGTTGCCGCAGCGTCCCCCCCCCATCCTGATTCTCCTCCTTGTCCCCCCCCGCCATCACCTCCTGGGGCTCAGCGTCCCCCCCCGAAATGGGGTCACTGCTGGGTGCCACCCCCGAGTGCTGCGACACCAGGATCTGGGGAGTGGGGAAATGGATCAGAGATGGGGGGGGGGTTTCAATCCCACTCCCCCCACCCCCCAAAGAACTGCACTCACCCCCATCTGTGCCCGTAGCAGCACCTGCCCCCCCCCGGCCAGCGGCAGCCACGTGTCCAGGGTCAGCGCCTCGGCTGCCAGCAGCTGGGACAGGGGGAGGCTGAGTGCACCCAGTGCCTGCCCCCCCCCGTCCTGCACCTGGGGGGGCAACGGGCAGCAAGGCGTGGGACGGCCCCCATAGGGCAGTACCCCATGGGAACCCCCCCTCCATCACAGGGCAGCCCCCGTATCGGACAGCCCAACCCCACAGGGCAGCCCACCCCCCTAGGAAATAGGGAACCCCCCCGATCATAGGGCAGCCCCCCATAGAGCAGCCCTCCCCCCCCCCATCAGGCAGCCCACCCCCATAGAGCAGCCCCCCATAGCGAAACTCCCCCCTAGGACAGCCCTCCTCCTACAATCAAACCCCATAGGGAATCCCCCCCCCCATAAGGCAAACCCCACAGGGACCACTACCCATCGGGCAGCCCCCTATTGAGCAGCCCCCCCATAGAGAACCCCCCCATAGGGCAGCCCCCCCCCCAGGACCTTCAGCTCCAGCGCCTCCCCATGCGGCCGTTTGATGAGGAAGGAGAAGCCTTCATCCCACACCGGGTCTGTGCTTGGGGCGCAGGTCTGGGAGCAAAGCCACGGTGAGCCCCCCCCATCCCGTGTGCCCCCCCCCAAAAAAAAACCCCACCCCTCATCCCACTGTCCCACCTTGGTCTTAAAGGAGACGTCACGCACGGACAGGGTGGCGAAGGCAGCGGGGGGCTTGGAGCCCTTCCGGAGCTGGGATACAGCATGGGGGTCAGGGTATGGGGGGGTCAGGGTATGGGGGGGTCAGGGGGGGTCATGGCACGGGGGGGTCGGGGGGGGCTCACCGGGAGCTCTGCGGCGCGGTCCAGGAATATGGAGAGGAGTGCAGCTGAGAGTTCCTCCCCACGGGAGGGCTGCAGGAGGCTGTTGGTGTGCAGAACCTGGGGGGGGGGATGGACACGAGGGGGGGGGGGCACAGGGATGGGGCCAAAGGGACAGGGAAGGGGTGAGAATGATGATTGGGGGGGGGGAATGATGGAAAGGATTGGGGGGGTGATGGTGAAAGGGTAGGTGGGGACACATGGGGAGATGCACAGGGGGTACATGGGGGGGTATATGGGGAAGATACATGGGGAGGCCCGGGGATGAGGATGATGGTGATGGGGATGATGACAGAGATGGGCACATGGAGACAATGGGGATGGGGCAGCCTAGGACCCCCCCTCTACTACTCCCCCCCCCCCATACCTGCTCCAGCAGCGCAGCGCTGGGCTGGGGCTGCAGCCTCTCCAACCTCACATGCAGGCGCCCGGAGCGCACCTCCTCCAGGGGCAGCCACTGGGGGGGTGATATGGGGGGGTGAGGATGAGACCCCCCCGGTGTGAAACCCCCCCCCAACACACAGCCCCCCCCGTACCTCATCCACGAATCCGCAGCTCAGCACCCGCCTGAGTGGCACTTTGCAGCTGGAGGGGGCAGAGGTGTGGGTTGGGGGTATCGTCTCCCCACTGCCTCCCCCCGCTAAAAAAAAGCCCCCCCCCCCCCCCCAAACCCACCGGCCCAGGAAGTCATCCTTGTCCACATCCTTATCAAAGAGCTCAAACTCCACGTCCTGCCCAGGGATGTCATCCACCACCACCTTGGGGGGGAACAGGGGCATCACGGGGGTCCACCCCACAACCTGGGGGGGGGGGTGGGGGGGGTGGTGCTGCCCCCCCCTCCCCGTACCTCATAGATCTCATTCCAGCGGGGGTTCAGCTCCTCCCGGACGACTCGGCTGCGGAACAGCCGCCCCCCCGCCCTGACAGCAGCGTAGGGGTCGGAGCGGCCCCTCATCAGCCCCCCCAGGAAGTTGTCCTTGGCTATCAGCTCCTCCGCTTCCAGGAGGTGGATGCGCAGCACAGCCTGGGGAATTGGGGGGGGGGGGGGGAGAAGTCCTGCTGTGTGCCCCCCCCCCCCCCATCTCTGACCCCAATCCCCACCCCAGTGCGGTGCCAGGACCCCACCCCAAAGCCCAGGGTTCCCAGCCACAACTCCATCCTACCCCCCCCCGAGGACCCCCCTCTCCCCCCCCGGAGCTTCACCTTGATCCTCCAAGTGCCCCCTCCTCCCCCAGTCAGGACTGGGGAGAAACCTGAGAACCTCCTCCCAAAACCCAGAACCCCCAGCCTGAGTTCCATCCTTACACCCTCCCCCCCCAGAGCCCCCAGCCCCAGAGATCCATCCTTACCCCACCCCCAGGACCCCCCAACCCCACTCCCCAGGACCCCATCCTAAGGCCCCCAGACCCCAACAGCATCCTGACTCCCCCTCAGGACCCCCCACCACTGAGCTCCATCCTGATCCATAAATGCCCCCCATTCTCCCCACACCTCAGTCCCAAACTGGGGGTCTGGGCTGGCTTTGCTGGGTCTGCGTGCGCTGCTGGTACCGGGGGGGGTCTCCAACTGCCCAGGGGGGGTCGGTGGGGGGAGGCCACCCTCAGGGCCATCGAAGTACAGCACCTGCACGTGAGGTGGGTCAGAGCAGGGTGGGCTGTGCTTCCCCAGCCCCACACTCACCCACAGCATCAAGATGATGTGCGGGCGACTGTGGGGTCCTGAAGCCCCCCCCCCCCCCGACGCCCCCCCAGCCCCACACTCACTCGCAGCACCAGGGTGAGGTGCAGGCGGCTGTTGGGTGCTGCGTGTTGCAGTGCAAAGGGCTCCTCCAGGGTCAGCTCTGGGGCAGAGAGCAACCGGGAGAGGGGCACGGAGAGAGAGCCCAGGGGGGTCTGCCGGGGGTCATCCTTCACCTGGGGGCATGGGGTCATGGGGGGGTCATGGGGGAGAAGAGGGAGTATGGGGGGGAAATGGGGTATGGGGGCTTGTGGGGATCTGGCTGGGAATAGGGAGAAATATGGGGTATGGGGGCTGTAGGAGGAGTGAGGGGGAATAGGGGGGATTATGGGGCACAGGGCGCCATGGGGGAACTATGGGAGAAAAAAAAAGGGGGGGTATGGGGTTCATGGGGGATGTGGGGTGTGGGAACACAGCGGGGTATGGGGGAATTGTGGGGGGAAACATGGAGTACGGGAGCATGGAGGGGATATGGGGGGGGATTTGTTGCAGGGGCGCAGATGGGGGGGCATTTGTGTGGGGCTGGGGGGGCGGGGGGGGCTTGCCTGGATGTCCAGGTCCTGGTGCGCAGGGTCGTGCAGGAAGAAGCGGAAGGCGTCCTCCCACACCGGGTGCCGTGTGTTGTACACCACCTATGGGGTGTGTGGGGGGGGAGCGATGAGATCAGCCCCCCCTGTGCCCCCCCAGGCACCGCTGAGCCCCCCCCACCCCCCCACCTTGCTCTCTCGCGTCACATCCTGCACAGACACCTGCACCACGGGGTTGGGCTCCTTCCCGGGCTTCTTCACCTGAGCAGAAAGTGAGGGGGGGGAGTCTGGGGGGGTCGGGGGGCTGCAGGTGCCCCCCCCCATTCCCAGGACCCCCACTCACAGGCAGCTCCTCTGCACGGTCCAGGTAAACCACCAGGATGGCGGCTGACGGTGGGTCGGGGTTGGATGGGATCGTGCGGTTCCTCTGCAGAACCTGAAGGCGATGGGGGGGGAATTGAGTGGGATGGAGCCCCCCCCCGTCCCCCCCCTCCTCATCAGCCCCTCACCTGCTCCAGTTTGGAGGCATCAGGCAGCAATGTCAGCCACTCCAAGCGCAGGTGCAGCCGCCCCCGGCCTCCATCCTGCAGTGGGAACCACTATGGGGACAGTGGGGTCAGCACAGCCCCCCCTTTTCCCCTCACCCCCCCCCCCCCCCAGCCCCCACCTCACCTCTTCCAGCACCCGTGCCTTCAGCACCTCCCCAAAGTCCAGCTTCATCCTGGGGGGGGGGGTGTCAGTTGTGAGCTTGGGGCTGTGACCCCAACGTTCCCATATGGGGGCTGTGATGCGAATGCTCCCAGCAGGGGGGCTCTGACCCCGATGTCCCCCCCCCGGGGGCTGTGACCCCAACGTTCCCATATAGGGGCTCTAACTCCAGTGCCCCCCTTGGGACCGTGACCCCAGTGTTCCCATATGAGGGCTGTGATGCCAGTGCTCCCAGCCGGGGGGCTCTGACCTCGATGCCCCCCAGCAGCTGTGACCCCAATGCCCCCCCCACCCCCCAGGAGCTGTGACCCCCACCTGCCCAGCAGGTCGTCCTGGTCGGGGTCTTTATCAAAGAGCTCCACCTCGATCTCCTGCCCTGGCACCTCGTGCACGATGAACTGCAGGAGGGGTTCAGCGCGGTCCCCACGTGCCCAGCCCCCAGGAGGGGGGTCCTGGGGGGGGGTGTGGGGGGGTTCCAGGGATGCCCACCTCATACACCTCATCCCAGGTGGGGCTGAGCTCGCTGTGCACCACACGGCTGCTCGCCACCTGCGTGCCCACCCGCAGCACCGCATAGGGGTCCGACTTCCCCTCCACCAACCCCCCCATGAAGCGATCCTTGCTGCGCAGCTCCCGAGCTCCGAACAGATGCACGCGCACCACACCCTGCAGATGGGGGGAGAGGGGGGGTCAGCTGTGGTCTGTGCACCTTTCATCTGTGCTCTGTGCCTCCCTCCCCCACCACTCTGGCCACTCCAGACCCCCCCCCCACCCACCCACCCCGTACCCTGGGGAGGGGGCAGCGCAGCCGGGCGACGTCGTGCAGGTTGGGCACCAGCGGCACCAGGAGGCGGTTGGGCAGCACCAGGTATGAGGAGATGGTGTCCATGATCATCGTGTCCGACATGGAGCTGGGGGGGGCACAAAGGGGGGGTGTCAGTGTGGGGTCCTGTGGGGCTGAGAGCACCCCGCGTGCTCTGGGGCTCACCTGAGCCCTGGGATGTCCAGCAGGTTGGTCATCCCTGTCCAATTGATGTCCAAAGTCTGGGGGTGGGGGGGGGGTGAGAGAGACGGGGGGGGGTGGTCAGAGAGGTGGGGAGGACCATACTGGGGTGGGGGGGCACAAGGAGGGCACTCACTGGGCGGCGGATGAAGAACATGGTGAGGGCCCCCACGATGGGCACATCGCCCAGCAGCGGCTCCAGGATGACCCGCAGCATCCCGTGGAGCTGGGAGGAGGGGATTGGAGGGGGGGGGCACCTCTCAGCGCTGCCCCCCCCTCACAATGCGCCCCCAGAGCTGCCCCCCCTCACCTGTATGCCCTTCACCCCCGCCTTGCAGAAGAACTTCTTCACCTCCACGTCGATCTGCACATCACCCACGTAGCTGTGGGGGATGGGATGCTGCTGGGGGGGGTCTGGCCATAGTGGGACCCCCCCGGATGTGTGCGTGTGGGGGGGGGGGTCAGCTGCTCACCTGATGTTGAGGTCCAGCAGGATCTGCTGCTTGTGGGTACCGGGGTGCGCCCGGACCCCCAGCACACGGAGAGGCTGTGGGGACAGCAGTGAGGGGGGGGGCACTGAGAGCGGGATGCAGAGAGGTGCCCTCCCGGGGGGGGCACGGCGGAGGGGGGTGTACCTTCTCGCCCATGTCCACCTTGGTGAAGGTGAAGGTCTGCAGGTGGGTGTTGGAGGCACGGATGGAGGGCGCGATGCTCTCCACCAACAGCTTCTCCATGTACCGCCCAAAGAACGGCCACGTCTGTGCCAGGATCTGCACCGGGACGGACAGACGGACAGAGGGAGGGGTGAGAGGGCAGAGGGATGGACAGAGAGAGGGATGGGGGGGAGAATGGGCAGGGAATTGGGTGGATAGATGGATGGGTAGGGGGATGGATGGACAGAGAGAATGGGCAGGGGGACAGATGGACAAGCAGACTGAGGGGAGACAGCTGGGCGGACGGACTGATGGGTGGACCGACAGACGGACAGACACTGGAAAAGATGGATGGATGGACAGAAGGATGGGAGGGCTGGCAGGGGGATGGATGGACAGACTGATGGATGGATGAACGGTTGGACTCCTCACCTTGTTCAGCCATTCTGCCCGCTCCACATCTGGAAAGTTCACCTGTGGGGTGGGGGGGGGGTGGGGGGTCACGACGCCTCGGGGTGGGCGCCTGGAGCCCCTCCCACTGCCGCACGACCCCCGAAGCCCCGAGCAGCCTCAGCTTCCCCCCCCCCGAGGCCGGGGGAGCCGCGCAGCTGCGACCAACATCTGGCAGCGCTGCACGAGGGGCCCGAGCCGGGGAGGGGGGGGGCACCGGGTTGTCACTCTCGCTCCCCCCCCACGCAGGGTGAGCCCAGGCAGGAAATCGTCCCCCCCGGGCGCAGCGATTCAGGGCGCGGCCGGAAGCCCCGGGCTCCAACAGGAGGGGCCCCGAGGGTTAACCTTATTGCGGAGCGGCGCGGGGGGGGGAGGTTGGGGGGGCGCTGCAATGCGGCGGGAGCCCGAGCTGAGAGCAGCCCTGGCGGGGGGCGCCGATCCCCCCCCCGGGCGCCGCTTACCCACGCCGGCAGCTCCCCGCGCGCCGCTCCCAGCCCTGCGGCGGCGGCGCGCACGGCCGCTTCCTCGTCGCTATGCAGGCGCGCCGCCAGGCTGAACGCGCGCTGCCGGGCGCGCCGCCGCCGCCTCCATCCCGCGTAAAGCGCCAACGCCAGCAGCAGCGCGCCCGCGCCCAGCCCCAGCAGCCCCGCGGCGTAGGCGGGCAGCGCCCAAAGCAGCCGCCGTCCCACGGCCGCCGCCGCCGCCGCCCCCGCGCCGCGCCGCTCCATCACGGCGCCGCTCCGCTCCGCGCCGCCGGCCACGCCCACACCGAGCGCTCGGCCACGCCCCCTCCGACCGGCCACGCCCCGGGTGGAGCCGCGCCGCGCGAAGCCACGCCCCCCTCGCCGCCCATTGGCTGGAGGACAGAAGGGGCGTGGCCAGTGGCGTGGCCCCGCGCCCACGCGGCTTGGCCTTTTTAGGAGCGGCCGATGCTTCCCCCCCCCCTCCGCCCCCAACGTCTCCACCCCCCCCGGGTCCTCACGTCCCCTCCCGCCCCACCCCGCTCCGTCGGGACCAACCCGGCGCCGCTGAGCCCGCGGGACGCTGCGGGCACCGGCACGTGGTGGGACGCCGCCTGGAGTCATTGCGTTTAATGGCTGAAAACGTTACACGGAAGCCCGGAGGGGGGCGGGGGCTGCGCTGAGGGTCCTGGTGCTGCCCCCTTCCCCCCCGCCCCCGGGCACAGCCCCAAGATAGAGCCAGAAAGGGTCCCTGCAGCTTGTCCTTCTGTCCCAGGGTTATCCCTATGTCCCATTCCAGGGGCTACAGTGGGGGTGGAGGCACTGGGCACCCCCACGCCATTCATCCCTCATCCCTGAATCCACCGCCACACGGCTCAAGGTCAGGAGGAGACGCTCCTTCCTCCATCCCCGGCCTGGATATGAAGGTCCCGAGGGTTCCTGAGGGTTCCTCAGTTCTGCATCGCTCAGCCCCCGAAGTTGGAGGCGAAGATGTGGGCACGGGCGGGGGGCCGTCAGTGCGGCATGGCCGTTATCCGCATGCTCTGCGAGGCAATGGGGTACGTCACCATCGGGGTGGTGGCGTGGCTCATGGTGATGCCTCCCAGCGGCTGCGCCATCGACACGGCCACCGGAGCCACCGAAACGGCCACCGGGGCCATGGAGACCGGGGGAGCCATGCCCTGGGCAATGGTCTGTGCCAGGGCGGCCGAGAGAGGGGTGATTTCGGGGTTCATGGGGGGAGCGGCGTTGGCCGGAGGAGCCGCCTGGGCGCCGGCAGGCGCTACCAAATCCTGCTGGGAGACGGGCCGGGGCTGCAAGGCCTGGCTGCTGAGCGTGGTGTGGGTCTGCGCGATGCTGTGGTTGTAATTGGTGACGGTGCCCACGGTGGGGGCCAGAGTCTGCTCGGTGGCCGTGGCCGTGGAGCTCAGCGTCATCACCTTGGCCTGGTTGCGGAACTGGGCGTTCTGCTCCAAGAGCACCTCGTTGGTCGCCATCAGGTTGTTCACCTGCTTCTTGAGGTCCTCCACGCGCTTCCTCAGCATGATGTTCTCCTCTTCCAGCAGCCGGTACTCCACTGTCCGTGGGTTGGCGAAGCTGTACTCGTAGGTCTCAAAGGACAGCCCGTCCACCCGCCGCCGCTTCAGCAGGGGCTCGTGGTCGTCGTAGCGATCGCCGTCGTAAATGGCATCGTAGGGGTCGTAGCGACGCACGGCGGCCACCATGCCCGGCTCACGGGTGGCCATGCCCCGCGCCTCGTACTCATAGTCCCGCTGCAGGTGCTGGAACTTACACTTGGCACCCCGCTGACAGTCACCCTTCAAGAAGTCCCTGCAGATGGGCACCTCCTCCTTGCTGTTGGGCAGGTCGGCGGGCGAGAGGCCGAGTCCCGCCGCCACCTTCTGCCGCAGGCGCGGGGGCAGCTCGCCCGTCTTCTTGTAGCAGTCCTCATCCTCCTTGGTGCCGTGGATGAAGCGGCAGTTGAGGCGCACGCATTCCTTGTTCTGGAAGTCGTGGCAGAAGATGAATTCGTTCTTGCGCACGCCCAGGTTGGTCACCTCGCTGATGTCGGGGTGCCGGAAGCGGCAGCGCTTGCCCCGCTTGCAGACGTTGCGCAGGAAATCGCGGCAGATATCATCGGCGTCGGCACCCGCCTCATCGCCGCCGCTGTTGCTGTAGCCGTCCCGGTCGGGCATCTTTGCCGCCGCGGGGGCGCTGCGAAAGGAAGGAGAGCGGCGAGCGTGAGGGGCCGGGCCCGGGACCACGCGGAGACAGCGGGGAGCGCGGCCGCGGGCGAGGGGCGGCCCGGGCCCCCAGGGGGAGCTCGGAGGCGCGGGGCCCACGGAGCCCGAGTCAGCCCCGCGGGAGCCGGGCCGGGCCCCGAGCGCTGCGGGCGAGGGAAGGGAGAGCACCGCCCCTGCGGGATCTCCATAGGAACCGTCCGCAGGCCCGGGGAAGGCCCGAGGGAGGCCCGGCGGTGTGGCCCGCGGCGGGGCCCAGCCTGGAGCGAGACGGAGCGGATGCGACCGATCCCGAGGTCCCGGCCCGGCGCGGCGCAGCTCGGCCAGGCCCGCCGCAGCCCCTCGTGCCCACCGCAGCCCCGCACTCACCCGCTCGCGGCCTCCTCGCGAGTTCTCCAGTGCCAACAATGAGCGGTCCCTTCCGGCCGCCGCTCTGCGCCGGGCAGGAAGTGCTCGATGCTGCTTCCGGGGCACCCCGGAAGGAACTGCACGCTTCCTCCCCGCGTCACGCGCACACGGCCGGAGCGCTTCTTCCGGGTTCGTGATGTCATAAGAGCGCGCCGCCGTAGCCACGACCCGCCGAGGGCCTCGGCCTCACGGGTTCGCTCCGCCGCCCCGGTACCGGCACGAACAGCCCTCCGCCCCGGCGGCTGCCGCCCCGCACCTCGGAGACGCGAACCGAGCCGTCCCTCCCCCGGCCCGCTGCAGCTCCCTCCCAACCGGCGCTCCGTGGGCACCGCGCTGGGCCGCAGCCCCGAGCAAAGCACCAAAGGCGTCCGAACACATCTCCAACTTTATTGGCGGCGCTACACAGCCCGGCCCGGTGCGGTGGGACGGGACCCCGCCACGGCCCCGCGGCGCTGGGTCGGCTCCTCGCTCCTCCACGCGCGGCCCGGTCCGCTCCCAGCACTACTTGGACCTCTGTCGCATCTTCCTCCTCTTGCGCTTCAGCCTAAGGGACAGAGCGGCGTCACAGCCCGGGGCCGCGCTGACGGCCCTGCAGCGGCCGCCGTTCCCGGCTGCAGCCGCGGCCCCGGGGCAGCGCTCGCACGTACCTGCGCATTCGCTTCTTGCGCCACTGCGGAGGGAGAAGAGCGGCGGGTGAGTGACGCGGCCCGCGGCGGCCCGGTGTCGCAGCCCGTTTCCACCGGGAGCCCCCGCTGCCCGCCCCGTGAGCGCAGCATCCCCGCGGCCCTCAGCCCAACCCCCGCCCCGCCCCGCGGCCCTCGCAGCGCCCCACGCGCCGCCGGACCCCCGGCTCCCGTCCCGCGGCCCCGCACGGAGCTCCCCGCAGCCCCGGCCCCGTGTAGGCCTCTCCAGGTCCGGCCGCCGCTGGGGACGCGGATCGTTTCGAGGCACCGTCCGTCTTCCCCCGCCGCTCACCTTGGCCCTCATGGCGGCGCGCTCGCGCCGCGCTTAGTCCCGGTGCGGCGGCGCTGACGGCGGATGGAGGCGGATGGCGGCGGCCACCAGCAGCCGTCAAGATGGCGGCAGCAGCGGCCGAGAGAAACAGGGCCGCCCGCCGCGGCCCATTTATAGGGCAGAGCCCGAGGCCACGCCCCCTCCGCGCAAGGCGTGCCGGGAGCCGTAGTCGCCCCTCCCCGCGGCATGCCGGGAGCTGTAGTCCGGAGCCCGGCCGCCATTTTGCACAGCGCCGCCCTTCCCGGCCCGGCGCGCAGCGAACCGAACCGCCGCCCCAGTCAGCAGAGCCACGTCTCCGTGCAAAGAGATGCCACGAGTCAGCTTTATTTGGAAAACAGAGTCGGTTACAGAGTTCTTCTCGGGAGCTCTCGCTTTTCAAAACCTGAAACAAGCGGGTTTTGTGTTTCTTGTATCAAGAGGTACATTATTGACGGAAAAATAGAAAATTAAATAAACCCCCGGCAGTCTCAGCGGTCTGTACGTCCGCGGGGCGGAGTTGCTCTGCACGGACGCGGTACCGAACACCCGCAGCTCCCGGGGCGGCGGGACGGAAGGCGCAGCGCCGTTCGTCCCAATGGAGGCTGCGCGCCGGCTGCAGCGCGTGGCGCTGCCCGCAGGACCGTCGGCGTTCAGCCCCGTTTGGCCGCAGCTGAGCAGTTGGATACCAGCGAAGAACAGCCCTGCGCACCCAAGCAATTGAACTCCATGTTTGTTAGTGGGTTGCTTGGGGTTTTTTCCCCTTAAAAAAGGCTCGCTATAGAAGAGTGGGACCCCTGGCTGCTCTCAGCCCGCATCCACCGGCTGGAACGTCATCGCAGCTCGCAGGCGTTGGAACGAGTGAGCCCAGCATCGCAGCACGGAGCAGCTGCTGCCCCCCCGTGCAGCGCTGGGCACCGGCTGCTTCCTCTGGCGTTGGGTATTCGATTTAAAAACAAGCTCACCACAGCAATCTCTTTAAAAATAGAGTGTTTATAGGTAAACCAAGGCAGAGACAGAGCGCAGTAGACGGGACGGTCTACAGTCTCACCGGGGACATCAAATTTGCTGTTTTTCCCAATTATAAACGTACAGTCTAAAGGTTAAAAGAGTGAGAAATGCTCTGCCTCGAGGTAACGGACAGAGATCCTGCACGGCCGGGAGGAGCTGACAGCTCTGCGGGCAGATCACAAGCACAGATCACTTTTCTGAGGGCATTATCAGCTTTTTTTTCCTCCAAGAAAATCTGTAAAGGGAAAAATTAAAAACAAAAAGAGGAGGAAGAAGAAAGCAGGCAGCTCTCCACGCTCCCTCTCTCACTGGGAATGGCTTAGTTGTTCACCTCCTTAACAAGTATGAGTAGTATAAAAGGTTAGAAAGATATAGACTAGCTTTTACTCCTGATTTTATTTTTTCTGCTTTCTTTTTTAAGTAGTCTGAAGTGGCAGAGAGAATCCTCCCTCATTGGCAAAATCAATAGGAGCTGGTTGTAGTCAGTGGGAATCCAGACTGTTTGCTGTTTGGTTGTAAGAGACAAACAGAGCTAGATTTTGTTTCTGGTTGTTTTTTGGGGGGTTGGGGAAGGGGTGTTTGTGTGTGTGTGTGTGTGAGAACCGGGTGCTCTGCAGAAAGAGCAGGAGCTGCTCAGTCACCGGCCTCGTTCTCTTCCGCCGTCTCTCCCGTGGTGGCATTCTCTGCATTCTTGGAGGCCTGTGGAAACAAAGCCACAGCCACACTCAGGACAGGGACCCACAGACCATGCATGGCCACCACAATGGTGGCCACAAGGAGCCCACCCGAGGAACCCTTCTGGGAGGAAAACAGGACTCTCCATTCCACAGGACTGCTGCTCCCCGCACCGTGGGCATCCCAGCACATTCTTTAAGTGCTGCACTGAAGCAAGCCCAAAACACAACCATGCAGGAACTGGGTTAAGCCTGGGCACTGCTGATCACAAGAGCCGTGCCAAATCCTCCTAAAATGTGACTCAATTACCTTCTTTTTCTTCTTTTTCTGGGTCTTCCGGCTTGCAGAACTTTGTAGAAGGGCCTAGAGACAGGAAGGAAACATAAGCCGTATTCTTTTTTTTGACAGAAGATGAAAGGAAATGCCTTTAAAGCAGAATGAGCATTGCCAGCCACTGGAGGAATGGTGGTAAGTCCTAATGGGCATAGTGACAGATGGAGAATGCCACAGCATCGCGCTCTGCTGAGGCACGAGGCCTTGAGGCCAGCTGTCCAGGCTTCTCAGTGACTCGTAAGAAAGGGCTGGGTACTGCTATCCCAAGCAAAAGCTTGTGTTTGATGCAGGAAATAGGAGCCCAGCCTGGTCTAAAGTACATTCTTGGGGCTGCAGGATTACAATGAGCCACTGACTTGTACCACGACCTCCTGCTGTCCTTGGGCGCGCAGGAAATTCGGCTGTAAGGGCCGAGCTTTTGCTTTTTAAGCTCCTGCCTCAAAGCAGACTTCTGGATTTCACTTCCCTTCATCCCAAGCAGTATGAACGAAGGGTGACCCGTGTGACGTGCTACACCTGTTTTTATGTATTATTTCTTTTTAAACCAACCTTCAGCTCTCCATCTTGCACCTCAAACTCCGACTTGTAGAGCTCAGGTTCGAAGGGGCCGCTGGTTATCCTCATAGGACCGTTAGGCATTAAAAGCACTGTGAATTTGAACTGTGCAACAAACTCTCCTGCAAAGCAGAAACAGGCATTACTGCACCACAGCAATTCCAGCTCCTGTGCCGTTTCCACACTGTCACTGCTGCAAACCATCTCGTGGGAACTCCCTGGTAAGCAAACCAGAGGACTTCAACCATCAGTCTCTCCTGTCTGGGGAATTACTCTGAGAAATCTCAACTAAGCGCTGGAACAAATCTGAAACAAGACCCAGAAGCCAGCAGGTAGTTGAGTTTCCTGGAGGGTGGATGCCAGGGCCCTCAAAGCATCTCTCTGGCACTGAAACAGCAGCAGTCAGCGTGAGGCTGGGGAAGTGCTGAACACCAGTCCACATCCAGCTCCCAGTCCTCCCCTCAGCAGCACTCACCTTCCTTTTCATAGAGGACGTTGAAGGGCTGGAGCAGCTCATGTTTGGCGCATTCCACCACCCCCATCCTGGCCTTCTTCTCATCTTCAAATGCCCTGCAGAAGAATGGGAGCCACAGCTGAGGCAGATTCCTCCCCACAGGCTTCAGAACGGCCCCTGGGCTCAAGCTGGAGACTTTCTTTGCTTTACATCCCTCTTGCCCAGCAGTGCTGCTGTCAGAACAGGGAACTGCTGGAGGAACTACTGCCTTCAGAGAGCAGAGAAGACAAGTGGATTTAAGGATGGAAAGGGCCTGTCAAGCGAATGTTGTTTCCTTATTTTCGGACTGAGTGCTTACAAAAACTGACTGGATCTGTCTCCTCTCTTCATGCTGCAACCTGATAGTATTTTATTTTAACCACAACTCCAGGCTCCTCACCTGCCACACAAGGCACAGGAGATTCTCCTGTCCTCATACTGTGCCTGGGATTCCAGCTTAAGCCTGTAACTTCCTTCCTCCACCCACTCCGAGGCTCAAATACAGCAAACTGCAACATAAAGCAGCAAGGCTGCCTCCACCTCTGTGGCAGATAATCAATCAAATCACTTTTGCTGTCAGCACGGTCTGTAAGCTCATGCAAAGCATCCACGAGGAGGTCATGAATAAAAGCAAATACCTGAGAGTAAATGGCATAGTATCAAAGCGCCTCTCCACCTCGCTGAAAAAGGCACGGGAGGTTTTCATCTTCAAGCCGTACTGTTTGGAGGGGTCCCTTTTGTAAATTGTAGTTCTCTGCCCAGCATCCTTTGCCTGAAAATGCAAATGGAGGTGAGAGCAGGGAAGGAGCAGAGCAGCAATTCCTCAACATCAACCAACAGCCCACGTGTGTCAGGGCAGTTAAATCTGACAAGAGCTGTCCGTATTCTGACCCTGTAAAAGCACACCTTAACTCTGATGGAAAAATCTACACCCAAAAAGACAGAGAGGTTTCCTGCTGGGATTGGCACATAGAAGGATCCAGCTGTGAGCACCACTCATTGGTGATGACTGTTTGGAAACAAGCTGCTTTGACTGCATGCAGAGGAGCAGAGAGCCAGACTCACCTTTCCCTCTCCACTGCTGACAAGAACATCAACAGCATAAACTTCGTGAACCTCAAATTCTGCTTTTTCATGGTCCTTCCTGGAAGAAAGAGGTTTGGTGAGTCAAAGAATGTTAAGAAGGCAAAACCTTTGTGGCTACACAGCCACAGCTCCTCAAACAAGCCCACACTGAGCTTAGCCAGAGAGGGTGTATGGGCATGAAGCAGTGCAGGGTGATGCATAAAGCAACCAGGACCTTGACCAGAAGAGCAAAAGCTGGCACATAAGTTGAAGACTTGCATGTTGGGCACTAGAGCTGGTCAGTGACAAGCTGGCAGAGAAAAACAGTGACAGACCAGTGGTGTTCCTTCCCAATGAATGGGGGGAGGTCTCTGACACTCAGCACCAGCTCTGTGAACTTACGGTCACATCCTAGGCAGACCAAGGGCCCACCTGGCTTATCACTATACCTGAGACCTTGCAAGCCAAGCTCTGGATTAAACCACTGAGCTCTAAATACCCAGCCTGAGACTCTAACCTCACTGCATCCCTGAGGGAGAGAAGATGCTGGAACAGAACAGAGAGAGATGTCCTGCTCATTAGCTCGGAATCATACTGAGATCTTATTGACAGTGATCACCCTCCAGTGGGCTCCTGGCAGCTTCTGTGAGACAACAGCAGGCCTTGGCATGCCTCCTGGGGAACGAGCATCCACTGCCACGACCAGCAGTCGTTGGTTATTTTGCTGGCAGCCCCCAGGGCCACAGGCTGTAATTTACTGATGGAGACTCCTTCGAGAAACTGGACAGCAACCAAGAACACCTGCAGGTGCCAGCAGTCCCGTGTCACTGACTTTCAATCTTTCTTTCTCAGAACAAAACCCAAGCACAGAAGCCACAGCTCGTGTTCACACAGCCAAGGTATGGGGGTAACGAATTCATTCTGGATCAGACTTTCAAGAGGCAGCCCAGGGAGCAGTTTTCCTTGGTAAAATTCCACCACGGTGGCACTCAGCCACTAGGTGCAAACATACCTGCTCCACCCCCACTCCATATCACAGCCAAGAAAGTGAGAAATAGGATCAGAATCCCAGACTTAGCCCCACCCCTCCCACACACAGGAGAAAGCTCCAGAGGTGATGCTCACTTTTGCTGGTCTGTAGGGTTCTGGATGATTGTTTTCTCCCCATCGATCACGTGCTGCTTCAGCTGGTGTGACAGCATCCCTGCCGAGATAAAAGAATCCATTAACACCTCAGAGCTGCAAACCAGCTACACGGGGGCTTGCATCATTAACACTTCAGCGCTCAGGGCTGAAGCCTTCAGCTGGAGCCAACTGTTGAGCAAACTGGCTTGGGTGTTAGCACTTCCTTAGCTTTACTCTGTTGTAGACATGGAGCTCCCCAAAGCCCTCCCTGACTTCAGGGATGCTTTCTCTCCTTAGTGGGAGAAGCTGCAAGCAGCCAGGGAAGAACTGCTGCTTAACAAAGCAGCTTGGAACACATTGGAGGTGAACCTGGGTGTGAAATTAACGGAGACTTCAGGTCCTGTCACCAGTGTCTCAGCTGCACAGCACTCAAAGCACATTTTGTGGGCTGAATTCACTTTTCCTTTCTGCTCTATGGTTCACCTCCAAACTGAAGCCCAGCCCATGTCCCAGGACACAGCCCAGCACAGATATATCTGTCTCCATTCAGGATGGACAGCGTGAGCCCCCCTGCCAGCAGCTCTGTTTGTTTCCATCAGCTGGGGCCTGAAGCTGCTGCCATTGCCTGGATAATTACGGCACTTGGCTGTTTCCAAAACAGTGGCTGCTCAAACTCCCTTGACAGCGCGAGCAGCCGCCTCCTCACTGCAGCTCATGCCATGCTTTTTCACAGAGAAAGGAGCAAAGCATTGAGGAGACCCACAAAGCCATCCCACACAAGAACAGGAGCTGACGTTCCGGGACTGGGCCAAGGAGAGCAAAGACACTGAGCCAGCTTTACAGCACTAAAGGAAATTTAACTAATAGCAGACAGATCTAATTGTGGCTAATCAGTGATGTCACTGATTAGAAGAAAGGCATTCGCACATGCCAACATCACGCTGAGCCCTCTCACCACCTCTCAAACAAGAGCTCTGCATTCTCAGTTCAAATAGAAGCTGCCCAGGGCCTCCCCACCCACCCGTTATCAACGCTGTGAAGACAGCATGAATCGGTTTCTCGTTGTAAGGGAGGAAATTACATACCCTGCACATCTATGGGCATCTTTTGCGATGGATCCTGCATTACAAACAAGCTTTTATGTATTCACAGAAGGGGTTTTAACTACAAGGGGTCAGGGCTGAAGCAAAGGGCCAAGAGATTGGCACGAGGTCAATGGGAAATCCAAAAGCCAGAACACCGACTGCCATCCCTGGAAGCCCACATCTACTGTTTCCACATGAACACATCTTTTAAACAAATATCATAAAACACAAGGGAAAGAAGGATCTCTGGTTTGGAAAGCATGTTGAAGTGAAGGCTGCTACGTTGAGAGGTGGCACATGTAGGACCAGGCATTTATACAGACTGGAAGGAGCAGCCCTTGAGAGCAGCCCTGCAGAGAAGGACCTGGGGGTCCTGATGGATGCAAAGCTTAACATGACTCAGCAGTGTGTGATTACAGCTTGGAAAGCAAATGGGATCCTGGGCTCCATCAGCAGAGGGGTGGCCAGCAGGGGAGGGAGGTGATTGTCCCCCTCTACTCTGCTCTTGTGAGGCCCCATCTGCAGCATTGCGTCCAGGTCTGGAGCCCTCAGTACAAGAAAGGCAGAGCGGTTGGAGAGGGTCCAGAGGAGAGCTATGATCAGGGGACTGCAGCACCTCCCTTCGAAGACAGGCTGAGGGAGCTGGGCTTGTTCAGCCTGGACCTCATTGCAGCCTTTCAGTACCTAAAGGGAGCCTACAAACAGAAGGGGAGTCAGCTCTTGGAAAGGGGAGATGACAGCAGGACAAGGAAATGGTTTGAAGTTGAGGGAGGGAAGATTTAGGTTGGATGTCAGGGGGAAGTTGTTTGCTGTGAGAGTGGTGAGGTGCTGGAACAGCTGCCCAGAGAGGCTGTGGATGCCCCGTCCATCCCTGAGGTGTTGGAGGCCAGGTTGGATGGGGCCCTGGGCAGCCTGGGCCGGCGTTAAATGTGGAGGTTGGTGGCCCTGAATGTGGCAGGGGGGTTGTAGATTCATGATCCTTGAGGTCCCTTTCAACCCAGGCCATTCTGTGATTCTGTGGCCGGTAGTCAGGAAATGCTCCCCAGAGTTTGAATAGGACAGCTGAGGATTGAGTGTGTGATTAAAACATTGCTGCTCTGCATCAGCTGCTCCCCAGCCCTTACCTTCGATGGGCGTGCAGTGAAACGAGTGGGCTATTTTGTTCCACGCGTCTGTCACTTGTGTATTCTGGATGAAGAACACATGTAAACACATTAAGGGTTTAGAACTCAAGCCAGAAGCACGACTGTTAATTTTCACCTGGCAGTGTTTGGTGATAAAACCAAGTGGTGCTCTAACACCTCCAAAAAAAGGAGGAACGGTGGCAGGCTTCCATTTTTAATCCCCCATCAACAAAAATAACGTGGAACATGAGGTCAGCTCAGCCTCCTGCACTGCACCCGGTGCCTTTTCACACGTCACTCCTTTAGGAGATAACACGGGGAGCCGAGAGCAGTGCTGGAAGTTACTGGAATAGTAACACGGAGCTGAAGGAGAATGCCTACGGCTGCTGAGGTGTCTGAGCAGCGGGCGAGGGAGAGCTGTGAGTGGGAGATGGCAGTGAGCGTGGCACAAAGGGTCAGCTGTGTGCACAGCTGCCCCCAGAGAGGATGGGAAAAGCAGCACTGCTCCTCTGTGGGTCCTGCAGGGATCCGGAGCTGCTGCCTGCAGAGCTGCTGCCACCCAACCCAGGGCTCGGTGCTCCCAGGAACGCTCAGCTGTCTGCAGACAGCTGCCTTTAGATTCCCCACATAGATGGGCCATTCTTCCCAGGCGATGTCACAGGCCTTTATTTTTATACAGCCCATCTCTGCAGAGCTCTCCCCGCACCGGGACACACTCACACACACACATTCCCTCACCTGGTTTCCAGGCTTTACCAAACGCAGCGCGGCCTCAGCACAGAGATGAGCTGCCTTGATGACATCAGCTTTACGGCCTGACACGGGGTTTTCCTGAAAGAACAGAAAAATAAAGGCTCGTAGGGAGCAAGTCTTTCTCCCTCTTATCAGCAAGACTGCCATTCTGACTGCCTAGAGACAGAGATGCAGATCCAGAGTGGGGGATCTAGACGAGAGTAGGAGCACTCCCATCTCCACAGCTCCACCATTAGTCCCTCCCTTGTTAAAAAAGTGCTGCCCTGTGGAAAACCTACCTTTGAGGCATCTATGACAAAACTGTGTGCTACATTCGCTATGAAGCCATCGACGTGGACTCCCAAGTCACTGCAACACAAAGAGAGTTAATTACAGGTGGGGCCTAATGGCTCGGGAAACTGGTGTGACTTCTCAAAGCATTCGAAGATGCAGGCATATTTAATAAAGCTTGACTAGATTAGTTGTTACATTCTGTAATTAGCCACATCGAGGAAGTACTTAACACAGCAAACAGGACTAGAATGCAAAGCCCAGATGCCAAGAGCAAGCTCATGAGAAACATAACCAAGACGCTTACATTTTGACCAAGTCTCCATCTTTGAGGATGTAGTCTTGGTCACTCTTCAAGGGGGAGAAGTGACAGACACAGTTATTTACCGATATACTCGTTGGGAAGGCAATACCTGTAAAGGAGAAAGAGAAACAGCCCATGAAGTCTGACAGCCTCACACAGAGCTCAGCAGTGTGGACTATCACTGAGTTTGATCTTTTTCGAGCAGGGTAAGGTGCCTCATTGAATAATCCCCTGGTGAAGGAGCACGAGGAGCACAGCACATGGTGCTCTCCTGCCTCAGCAGCCATCAAAGAAGTTGATCCTTGGCACTAAGACGCGTGCAAAAGGGACCACAAGTGTGCAGAACACAAATCAGTGACACAACTCAAGTGTCACACAATTTCCACAGCTACTACAGGCTGACTGCTGAGCACAGGGCTGGCCTGCCCAAAGGGAGGACATTGTTGTCCAAAGTAACTCTTATTTCAGGGAGTGGAGCATTGAACTGGGAAGCACCAGCTCAGCAGCGATGCTTACAAGCAGGAGAAACGGGATGAGTTGGGTTTCTGCACTGCTGCCCAGCAGGACAAGCCTGGTGACCCAAGCAAAGGCCTCACCTTTTTTCATTTCTTTTTCCTTCTTGAAAATCTTGCCGGTCTCCTCCATGATCATGGCATCTCCCTTCTCACACAAGCACAGAACCGATGCTCCCGAGTTCGCCTCTTCGACCACAGCACGCAGGACCCCTACAGAGCAGCACAGACATGGGGCAGGTTAACCAAACATCACACAGCACCACGAGTCCGCTTTGTTTCTGACAGAGGGGAACATTCTGGACTCAGCTTTGCACCTACAGAGCTGCAGATACGCAGAGAACCCACTTGAATTCGTATTGCTTTTTGAGAACCAAAGCAGGAGCAAAGCAATGTATGCTGGGATGTGCACAGGTGAAGCACTGCAGCCTCACACGGAGGGTTGGCACACAGAAACACTGCTCTCCCACATTCCTTCCAGAGCACTCAGAGCTACAGGAACAGGTTTGAAAACTGCTTGGGAGACGCACAGCACATCAAAGAGCAGAGGGGCAGCGCCGCGGGCTGCGTGGGACCAGGAGGAAACCGCCCTTACTCTGCAGAACTGCGTCTGTGTGGCAGCACTGCACCCACACTGGGGCATATCCTGGTGCATACAATTACCAGTTGGGCTCCAGGATGGGTGTCAGCATGCCTCGTGCTCTACAGAATGGGGGGAAGGACTGCGAGCCCACGGCTGTCCCAGCACTGCAGTTACATTTTGCATCTTTTCTGTAATCTTTTCATGGGTCCCAAACGTTGGTGAGGGATATAGATAAGAGGGAATGCTCTTATAAAGACCACCTTTAGTAGATGGCAGGGGACAAAAAGGTGAGAACAGGAAGCATTGAAGTGCTGTGGAAGGGCAGATGGAGAGCTGGTGTTTGTCAGAGCAGCAGCGCTGAGCAGGGAACCCTCTGAGCTCCGTGTCCCAGAGGCACAGCTCTGCCGAGCCGGGAAACCCCTGCTGCTCCTCCGGGTTCGTTCAGGGCAGCAGCAACAGCGCAGCGACCCCGTCCCACCCCGGGGCTGTGCTCTAAGCGGGGCCACGCCGCCGTCCCCCACGGGCCGAGAGCCCCCGGCCCCTCCTGAGAGGATCCCGCGGGTCGGGGAGCATCGGGAGGCCCGGGGTCGTGCAGAGCCCGCGGGAGCGGCTGTCAGCTCCGCCGGGACAGCGAAGAGGCGGCGGAAAGAAACGACGAAACAGCAGCGGGGGCGGGGGGGGCACGGCGGAGTTCCCGGCACTGCCCGGCCCCGGGAGCGCGCCTCGGCCCGGCGGGGGGGGGGCGGGAACAAAAGAGCGGAACGTTCAGCGCGGGGGGGCTGCGGGGCCGCGTGGCCGAGCCTTGCACTCGTTCCTACCGGGAGGAACCGGAGAGATCCGGGCGGGACGGGGGGCAGCGCGTGGAGCGCGGCCGGGCCCTGCCCCCCCTCTCCTCCTCCCGCCCGGTGCACGTGGGGCGCGGAGGCCACGTGCGGGCAGCGCCCGCCGCGCGGAGCCGGGCCGGGGGAACCGGAGGGGCACCGCGGGGTGGGGGGGGCGGCACCGGGGATCCCCACCCCCCACCCGGGGATCCGCGCGGCCGCCCCCGGCCCTTCAGAGGCCGCCATCGCCGGGTGCCCGGCTCTCCCCCCTTCCCCCCCCCCCAACCGCGGCCCCGCGCGGCCCAGCGCCGCCTCCCGCCCCCCTCAGCCCCGCGGCCCTGCACTCACGGTTGGCGATGTCCCCCCCCATCTTGTACTTGGTCACCACCAGGTCCTCGGCGATGGTCAGCTCGGCCGCCTCCTCCTCTCCCGACATGGTCGGAGCCCCGCGCCCGCCGCCGCTGCCGCCGCTGCCGCTGCCGCCCCCCCGCCGCCGCCGCCGCGCTGAGAACCCGGGGAGCGCGAGCGAGAGAGCGCGAGCAGAGCAGGAGCGCGGGCTCCGCGCGGGGCACGCTGGGAAGCCGAGTCCCCTCCCCCTCGGACTCCAGCTCCCGGCAGCGCGCGCGGCCCGGCCCCGCCGCGGACTCCAGCTCCCGGCAGGCGGCGCGGCTCTCGCGAGAGATAGAACCGGAAGTAAGGCCGGAAGCGGTGTGGGCTGGCGGAAGTAAAGTGCGTAGCGGGCGCTGCTCTGCCTCGTGCCCGTCGCTGCCCCGCGGCGCGGCAGCCCCCGGCAGCCCCTTCCTCTTCGCCTTTGCCCCCCCGCTCCTCCCGGGGCTGCCCGCAGATCCCGGCCCATCCCCTGCCCATCCCTCCTCCGTCACACATCAGCAGCCGCAGCCCGTTCTATTCCAACCGTATTTATTCCACGTTTACAGACGAGACCCGACTCGGTCCCTGGGAGCGGGGAGATGCTCGGAGTGCAGTGGAAGGGCCTCTGCGGGGCCCGCGGGCACGGCCCAGTCCTGACCCACGGGTCCCTCGGGGGGCCGGGTAGCCGTGCAGCGTGGGCACGCTGCCCAGCCTGCAGTCAGGGGTTACCCTCAATCCACCCCCTGCAGGAAGCAAAGAAACACAGGGCCTCCCGCCCACGGCAGCCGGGAGGACCCCAACCCCACAGGTAGCCCCCCCCCCCCAGCCCAAAAGCAAGGACCGAGACCCCAGCCAGGGCCTGCTGCTGCAGTCCTGCACATGGGGAGCACCGCGGGGAGGGGGAATGCTGGGAATACCGCTGGGGCATGGCAGTGGAGAGGAGAGGGGTCCAAGCCCCCCCTCCCAATGGGGCCTGGAGGGTTTGGGATCAGCCCCACACCCAGGCAGGGCCGCCCCCCCCCAAATCCCATGTCTTCATGTCCCCCATGGAGCTTTGTCTTGTGTCCTCCATCCAGCACCAGTGTGGGGGGGGATGATCCTTCATATCCAGTGTAAACAGCTGGGGGGGCAGGGGGTCCCTACGTCCGCTGGGCGTCCATCTTCGTGAAGAGGCGGCTGTGCCAGTAGTCGGGGTTGTCGAAGGCACAGTCCGAGGCCTCCAGGCTGCGCAGGGGCTTCATGCAGGCTGGGGGGGGTCCGGGGGGGCTGCGGCAGCCAGGGCAGGGAGGGCCACGGGGGGCCAGCACCGCCTCCATCTCCTCGTAGCCCTGCTCCTCAGGTGGGGCCGGGGCGGGCTCCCCAGGACGCATGTCGGTGTAGCCGTCATGTCGGGGGGGGCAGCCCTCATGCCGGGGTCCCGGCCCCCCCACCACGTTGCCCAGCGAGCGGCTCAGCCGCGGCTGCTTGTTCATGTACTCATAGTCCTCCTCCTCCTCCCCACGGCCCGGGGAGGGCCCTACGGGGCTGCCCAGCTCTGAGCCCACCTCCATGTATTCGTAGCCCAGCTCCTCCAGCGAGGCTGGCCGAGGTGGGGGGGCTTGTAGAGAGGCCCCAGGCTGCCGGTTCATGTACTCGTACTCCTCCTCCAGCTCTGGTGCTGAGCCCCCCGTGGGCTCTGGTTCTGCAGAGTGGAAGTCAGACAGTGGCTGTGCCCCCACAGATCTACCCACGGGACTGGGGCTGAGTCCCAGGGGGCTCAGCTGTGCCGGGGGAGGGGTTTGGGGAAGGGGTTTGAGGAAGGGACCACCCAGCCCTCCCACCAAATGTTGAGTCCTCCAACCCCAACCCTGCAAAGATGGAACCCCAAACTCAATTCTGGGGCTGAAGCTCCCAATCTATAGGAGTCCCCCAGCACCCTGCAAGAAGAGACCCCCACCCACAGCCTAAACCCTGCTGGGAAGGAACCCCCCACAATAGGGAATGGGACCCCCAAGCTGGGACCCTCACCCCGTCCAGCGCAGCTGGGTGTGACGTAGCCATTGGCGTCCTCCTCACTGCCCTCTGAGCTGGGGGGCGGGGGGGGGAAGCTCTCCCTCTGGGACAGGTACGCGCTGTCCCCCCGTGAGCGCAGGCTGCGGCAGAGGCTGCCCGACAGCGACAGCCCCTCGGCCAGGTCCAGCTCTGAGGCCGTGCCCCGGCCCTCCGATGACTCCGACACCGTCCGCCCCACAGATTCCTGGCGGCTGCGGCGTGGTGGACGCGTCCCAGTGCCCTGTGGGACATGACAGTGGTTGGGAGGGGAGAGGGGGGAGTGGTCCGTTACCACCCCCTCAGTGCCAGCGCTTCGGCCTCAGAGCTCCAGCACCCACAGACCCCCCTCACCCCTGAGCCCAACCCCCCAGTGCAATGAAATAAAATGAATTGAAATGCAATGAAATCCGCTGCAATGCAATGGAACGCAATGCAGCCCAAACCCTTTGCTCTCCTAGATGCTCCTCTTCTCCCTCCCACCCCTGCTCCAGGTACCTGGCGGCTGCTGAGGCCGGGCTGGTTCATGGGGATGTATCCAGCTGGAGGGCTCAGCAGGCTGGGACTCTGGGGGGGAACACGGGGGGGTTGGTACAAAGCGGGGCACCCCATCCCACAGTGGTAATGGGACTGGGGTCCCCACTGGGGTGATGGCTTAGGGTTAGCGTCAGCTCTGCCCCCCCAGGGGGAGCTGGGATCTGGGGGAGCCATCTGGGGGACTCCAGCCCCACGCTCTGCCCATAGCACGTCACAGGAATCCATGCCCAGGATGCAGCCAGACCACATCAGGGGCCCCAGGGGGGCGGGGGGGCTCACCCGAGTGCAGCTGCCCCGTGGCCGAGGGGGGCAGAGGCCAAAGGACACATCCAGCTCCTCCTCCTCCAGCTCCAGTGTCTCCATCTCATCCAGCTCTTTGTCGCTCAGGGTGGGGGGCTCAGCGGGCGGCACGGCCCCACTCTCCTGCTGTGGGGATGGGCACATGAGGGGCTGCAGGATCCCGGCCCAGGGGGGGGGGGGCCGAGGGGGGGCTCTCACCCACCTTGATGACCAGGTAGCGGGGGGGGTCACGCGCCATGCGGGTGAACTCATTGGCCAGCTCCTTGAAGGTGGGGCGGATGTTCTCATCGATCATCCAGCCTGGGAGCAACCAGAGAGGGTCGTGGCAGGGTGGGGGCCACGGGCAGGACCCCCCCCCTTGCCAAGACAGTGCCCCCCACTCACATTTCACCATCACCATGTAGACGTCGATGGTGCAGATGTGGGGCTGCGGGAGCCGCTCGCCCTTCTCCAGCAGGTCAGGAACTTCTGGCAAGCGGATCCCGGCGTACGGCTCAGCCCCAAAGGTCATCATCTCCCACAGCGTCACTCCTGGGGGGCAGCAATGTGAGCACAGGGTTGTGGGGGAGGGCAGATGGGGTGCCGGGGGGGGCTGCACTCACCGTAGCTCCACACGTCGCTCTGGTGTGTGTACTTCCCAAAATGGATGCTCTCCAGTGCCATCCACTTAATGGGTGTCTGAAAGGACAGAGGGGGTTGGGGGTGTGATGGGCTAGGGGGCACGGGGGCAGACCGGGGGGGGGGAGGGGCTGGGGGATATGGGGATGGATCAAGGAGTGGGGGGTGAGGAGTTGGGGGGCATGGGGATAGAGCTGGGGGGGTGAGTTAGGGGCTGGAAGACATGGGGACTGACCCAGTGGGGGAGAGGGGGAGGGGCTGGGGTACAGGGACAGATTTGGGGCTGGGGGGGGGCTGGGGGGCGTTGGGACAGACCTGGGGATGGAGGGAACGCACAGAGCAGGGGCTCATAGCACACAGGTACTGGGAACATCCAGATGGGAACAGCTCTATGGGATAGGATTTGGGGGGCACACGCAGAGTGGGGGGGGACCCGCGGCACAGGGTTTGGGGACACAGAATCACAGCAATGCGGGGTCCCACCTTGACCTCGTTGTAGAAGTACTTCTTGTCATCAGGGTAGAGCAGATCAGCAATGCCAAAGTCGGCCACCTGCGCCTGGCTGGGCGACTTGAGCAGCACGTTGCGCGCCGCCAGGTTGCGGTGCACCATGCGGTGCTCCTCCAGGTAATACATCCCCTGCGTGCGGGGCGGGGGTCAGCGCGGCAGGGTGGGGGGGTGATGGGAGGACCCTCCCACCCCCCCGGCCCGCAGCCCAGGCTCACCTTGGCCACCTGCACGCACCAGTTGAGCAGCAGCTGCGGGCTGATGCTGCCGCGGTTCTTGCGCACGTAGTCGAGCAGTGAACCCAGCGGCAGCAGCTGCGTCACCAACTGCAGCTGGGGGCCGGGGCAGATGCCCAGCAGCCGTACGATGTAAGCGTGGTCCAGGCTGCCAATGGCCAACATGTGCTGGGGGGGGGAAGGGGGAGCTCAGCTATCAGAGTCAGGAGAGCGGTGGGCAGCTGGGAGGGGGCACGGTGCCGGACTTACGTCGGTGACAGCATGAAAGGACTGCTGCCCGCTCCAGTCCTGGATCACCTTGATGCTCACTGGGATCTTGATGGAGTCACCATCTGGGATCCAGATGCCCTATGGGGTGGGATGGGGAGGGGGATGAGATGGGGGTGGGATGTGAGTGCTCTGCCGGCTCCACTGACCCCCGCACCACCACCGACCCCCCTCACCTTGTGCACGGTGCCAAACACCCCCGAGCCCAACACCTTCAGCCGCTTCAGCTCCGTCTCCTTGAAGATGCGAGCCAGCACCTTGTTGGCCTTCTCACTGGGGTCCAGCGGCTCCAGGCTCTGCAGGGGGAGTGGGGACAGAGATGGGGACGGAGAGAAGGAGGATGGGGAAAAATGGAGTGGAAGCAGACAGGGATGAGGATGGATGGGGACGGATGGAGCAGCGGACACAGATGGGTGCAGGAGGGGATGGGTGGAGGTGGGCACCCCCTGCCCGCCGGATCCCCCCGCTCACCTCCCCCCGCTCCAGGTAGCGCCGCATCGCCCGCTTCTTCTGGATCTTCTTGCCACGCCAATAGAGCAGGGAGAGCAGGACGCAGGAGCAGGAGAGGAAGAGCCCCCCAACCACCAGCACTGCGATCACTGTGGGGGCTCTCCTGGGTGGGGGGACGGGGTTCGGCTCAGGTGCCATCCGCCCCATGCATTGCCCACGGCTGTGCCCCACAGCAGGGAGACAGCATGGCCGGGGGGGGCACATACAGACAGGGAACGCATACAGAAGTGGCACAGCATGGCACAACGAGGCCAAGGGACCCCATAAGCCCCCTAGAGACCCCATACCTGGCACTGGGCAGTGCATCCCCCAGGCAGTCCCGCAGCAATGGCCCTGTGCACCTGGGGTGGGGGGGAGGAGCAGAGGGGGGTGAGCCGTGCGCCACACACAGCCCCCTATTGCTCTGACTGCTTCCCATTCTCCTCCATTCCCCCCATTTCTCCCCATTTCCCCCACCGCATCCCATTCTCCTCCATTCCCCCCCATTTCTTCCCATTCCCCTCCACTGCCTCCATTTCCTCCCACTGCCCCCATTCCCCCCATTCCCCCGTTCCCCCCACACACCCACGGGTGCAGTTCTCATGGCAGGGCCGGCACTCCTGGCTGCTGTCTGGGTATTTGTAGATGGGGCCGCGCTCGCCCAGGATGCCTTCGGGGCAGCGCTCCACGCAGTGGGGTCCATCACGATAATGGGCGCAGCGGGTGCAGGTGTCAGCGCCCTATAGGGCAGGGGGTGTTGAGCACCCAGGGGGTGTCCCTGCTGTCCCCGCCCTCCCCCTCTGTGCCGTACTGAGCCGTTGCAGGTGATGCCGCCCTCCACGCGCTCGCACTCCGGGTGGCACTCGAAGCATTCCGTCCCTTCGGCGAACTCCCGTGTCTCACTGTGGGATGGGGTGGGGGTCAGCACTGAGAAGCCCCCAGGGGACGGCCCACCCTGATGGTCGCTATGGGGTCTGTCCCACCCAATGCTTCTTATGGGGTCCGTCACACCCCAGTGCCACCCATGGGGTCCATCCAAACCCAATGCCCTTCACTGGGTTGATCCCACTCCAGTCCCCCCAAGGTATCCATCCCACTCTGATGCCCTTCACAGAATCAGTCCCACCCTGATGCCCCCCATGGGGTCCACCACATCCCCGTGCTCTCCACAAACTCCATCTGATCCCAATACCCCCTATGGCCTCCATCACACCCTGATGCCCCCCATGGGCTCTGTCCAATCCCAATGACCCCCTATGGCCTCCATCACACCCCAGTGCCCCCCATGGAATCCATCACACCCCAGTGCCCCCTATGGCTTCCATCACACCCCAATGCCCCCTACAGGGTCCATCACACCCACCACCCCTACGGGTCCCCCATCCCCCCTCACCCCTGGGTGAAGCTGCAGGACTCCACGCAGACCCCACGGCGGCTGTAGTGCCTGCAGGACAGGCACTGCGCAGGGCCGGGCCCCCAGCAGCCATCAGCAGAGCACAGCGGGTCGCACACCTTCCCCTCTTGCTCTGCAGGAACGGGGGTGGGGAGAAGGGGGTCAGCACGCGGCCCCCAGCCCCTCATCCCACCCCAGCCTGCCCCCCCAGCCCCCCACTCACGGCATTTGCCACGCGGTTTGTTGTTGCGGATGTCGAGGTCGGCGCGGCGCCGGGACAGCGCTGCCCACTGCACCGTGTGCAGGTAGCACAGCCGGCGGTTCTCCGTGATGTAAACCCGTCCTGCGCTCACCTCCCGCAGCGAGCGCAGCCCCAGAGACGTCACGTTGTCGTTTTTCATGATGAGAAGGGAGAAACCCCGGCTGGGGGGGGGCAGGAGAGGTCAGGGGGAGGGATGGTGAAGGGGATGGAGAGGGACCACGGAGGGGTGTGGGGATGGGGGAGAACGGGGGGGTGGAGGGGCAGAGGGACAACAGTGGGATGTGGAAGAAGGGGGTGTGCAGCTGAGGGATGAGGGGACGTGGGGGCAGAGGGGACCACGGTGGGGTGTGGGATGATAAAGGGGCGATGGGGGACACACAGCTGAGGGACACAGAGGGAAAACGGTGGGATGAAGGAATGGGGGAAGGCCAGAGGGCAGCGGGGATGAGCAGAGGAGGGACAGAGGGACCAATGGGGACAGGGGGTTGGGGAGGGGGGGGTCTCACTTGTAGAGGCTCCGTCCACCAATGGTCTCCAGGTTGGAGAAGACGCTGAAGTTGTGCATGTGCTTTGGCCAGGACTGGATGTTGAGGTACCCTGAGGGGGGTGGGGGGTGAGGGGCTGTGGGGGGGGGAGTCCCAGCACCCCACCCCCGGCTCCACTCCTACCTGTGATCTCCCGCACCGTGCGGAACACGTTCAGCTTCTCAGGGTCCAGCGCCGAGATGTTGCGCCAGGGGTCCCTGCAGGACCACGGCTGTCAGCAGGGGGGGGCTGGGACCACAAAGCCCCCCCCACACACACACACACCCCCAGCTCACCCCTCCAGGCCGGTGATGAGGAAGTCCAGGTTGCCCAGGATCTTGGTGCAGTTCACAAAGCTGTCGATGTTGCTGGAATCCACCGTTTGGTAATGGCTGCCGGCCCCAGTGCCCTCACAGGCTGCATTAAGGGGGGGGCACACGTGATGACAGTGCATCCTACCCCCCCCAACCCCAACCCCAACCCAGCCCCACACACCCCCACACCTTTGGGGCACAGCCCGGCGCACGGCTCGCACATCTTCAGCCCGTTCTTCTCCACTTCCATCTTGTTGCTGGGGCAGGCGCGCACGCACGAGCTCTGATCCACCACGAAGTTATCTATGGGGGGAGTCGGGGGCTCACTCAGACCCCCCCCCATAGCCTCCCCATGACCCCCCCCCCCGCCATCCCCCGCCCTGCTCACGGGGGCAGCTCCGCACGCAGACGCTGCCATACTGGTACTTGGTGTCGGGGTTGGGCTCCAGCTGGAAGGTCAGCTTGTTGTAGATGAGCGGCTGCGGGCACAGCGGGACGCAGGCACCGCTGTCATTGAAGTGTCGGCACGCCTGGGGGGGCAGGGGGTGTTGGGTGGGCGGACGGACAGACGGAGGGGGAAACAGGGATGGAGAGGGACGGAGGGATGGGTAGAATGGATAGAAGGAAGGACAAAGGGATAGACAGGTGGATGGACAGCTGAATGGACTGGGTGATAGAAAGATGGACAGAACGGACAGGAGGAAGGACAGACAGACAGGTAGATGGGCAGAGGGATGGAGAGACAGAGGTTTAGGTAGAAGAAAGGACAAAGGGACAGACAGATGGACAGAGGGATGGACAGAGGGATGGGGTGATAGAAGGATGGACAGAACGGACAGGAGGAAGGACAAACAGGTAGATGGACAAAGGGATGGGCAGAGGGACAGACAAAGGGACAGATAGAGGGACAGACAGACACCGCCCAGCCCACACAGCACGGCCCCACATCCACCCCTCAGTGCACAGGTGGGAGCCGTCCCCAGAGATGGACAGAAGGACGGACACACAAACAGACCCCCCCCACCCCCAACCCCACACCCACCCTGGGAATCCAAAGATGAAGACCCTCCCCCACCCCCCCCTCCCAATCCACGGACAGACAGACATGCAGGGTGGCTGGATGGACAGACGGACACACAGTGGGGATGGGTGGACAGACAGCCCTCCCCCAGCATCGCCCCATGAATACCTGGGGGGGGGGGAGGGAAGGGCGGGTGGCACAGGGACAAGACTCCCACCCCACAGAGGGGCAGACAGACAGACTGACACAGAGGATGGACAAACAGAAGGAGGGACGGCTGGGCAGTGGGGGGGGTTACATACGAAGCAGTGGGTCTGGAGGGGACCGGTGCAGCCCCCCGCACACTCCTCATGGCAGCACTCGTTGGGCGCCCGCCCGAAGCAGCGCCCGTTGCACTGCGGGGCACAGATGGTCTTCGTCACTGCGGGGAAAGGGGGGTGAGTGGGGTGTGGGGGGGGCAGCACCCCATAAACTCCCCCTACGCCCCCCCCGGTACCCACACTGCTGGCAATCATCGGGTCCCGGCCCCCAGCAGTGCCCTCCGCAGCTCTCGTGGCACGGGGCGCCTGTGGGACAGAGCACAGTAGGGTCGGGGGGGGTGGTTAGGGTTAGGGTTGGGTCTGTGTGGGGTGAGGGGTCAGTGTGGGGTCAGTGGGGTCAACGTGAGGTCAGTGGGGGGATGGGGGTCACTGTGGGGTCTGTGTGGGGTCTGTATGGGGTGAGGGGGTCAGTGAGGGGTGTGGGGTCACTGTGGGGTGTGGGTCAGTGTGGAGTCTGTGTAGGGTCAGTGTGGGCTGTATGGGGTCAGTGTGGGGTGTGTGGGGTCAATGTGAGGAAGGGGGGTCAGCGTGGGATCTGCATGGGGTGTGGAGTCAGCGTGGGGTCTATGGGGTCAGCGTGGGGTCTGTATGGGGTGAGGGGTCGGTGGGGGTGCGGTGCCCCACGCACACGCTCTGCCGTTGTCCCCCACCACGGGCTCCAGCCGGGGGTCCCGCATGATGTCCCTCCACTCCACGGTGTCCACGTGGCACAGCTGCTCGTTCTTCTCAATGTAAACACCACCCGCCAGGATCTCTGTGGGGAGCAGAGCGGGGGGCGTTGGGCTGTGCCCCCTCCCTGGCCCTAAGGGATGGCACCACTGGATGGGGGGGGGGGGGGCATGGAGGATGGCACTGCTTCGTTATGGGGGCACCATGGGGACACGGCACCACTCTGGGATAGGGAAAATGGAGCACAGGCATGGCAGAGCCCTGGGGTGGGCAGAAGGGGGAAAATGTCACTGCATGGGGACCGTGGAATGCGGGGTGGCATCATAGTGGGAGGGGACAGTGGGGAATGGCACTGCTCCAGGATGGGGGCGACCATGGGGCACAACATCACCTTGGGATGGGGACAGTGGGGTACAGGGGGATGGCACTGCTCTGGGATGGGGGACCACAGGGATGGGGACAATGGGGACACGGCACTGCTCTGGGATAGGGACAGTGGGGTAAAACAGGGATGGCACTGCTATGGGATGGGGATCACTGGGATGGGGGACCACAGGGCACTGGGAGCGGCATTGCTCCAGGATGGGAACCATGGGGCACACCCGGATGGCACCGTGGGGCGCAGCCCCACCGCAGGACAGGGACCTTTGGGGGGGGGGGAGGGGTGGCACCAAGTGGGGACGCCAGGGACACGGCCCCACCTGTGAGGCGGTTGAGGCCGAGCTGGCGCAGCGCGTGCGTGGCGTTGGGGTTGTAGTTGAGCAGCACGAAGAGCGCGTACTTCTCCTCGTAGAACTGCGTCCCGCGGATGACGCGCAGGTTGCGCAGAGGCAGCGTGGAGAAAACGTTCATGGCAATCAGGATGTAACCCGTCACCTCCCGGATGGTCTGCGGGGATGGGATGGGGATGGGATGGGGATGCAATGGGGATGGGATGGGGATGGGATGGGGATGTGATGGGGATGCGTCACCCCCACAGCCCCACAGCGGATGGTGGGTGGGTGGGTGGGTGTGGGTTGTCCCCCCCCACACCTGTAGGAAGGAGAGGTCCTGCGTGTGGTCAATGAGGACGATCTCCAGGTTGCCCATGACGATCTCGCAGTTGTTGTACATTTTGTGCAGCGTTCGGTACTGATGCTGCGCATCGCCTGTCACGCTCAGCCCGTTCAGCGTCCCTGCACACACTGTGGGATGGCACTGCTGGGGGGCACCGCGCCCCGACCACCACAGCCCCAACCCCACAGCGTCCCCAGTCCAATACTGTCCCCAACCACGGCATCCCCAACCCCACAGCATCCCCAACGGTGTTCCCAACCCAGTGCCATCCTCAAACTCAGTAGTGACCCCAAGTCCACAGCGTCTCCAACTCCCATACTGTCCCCAACTCTGGTGTACCCAACCCCACAGCATCTCTAACCCCAGTAACATCCCCAGCCCCACTGTCCCCAGCCCCAACAGTCTCCTCAAACCTGGCATCTCCATCCCCAGTGTCCCCAATCCCACAGCGTCCCCAACCCAATCCTGTCCCCAACCCTGGCATCCTCAACCCCACAGCGTCCCCAACCCCAGCACTGTCCCCACACCTAACAGCGTCTCCAATCCCAACACTGTCCCCAAGCCCACAGCATCCCTAACCCAGTAATGTCCCTAACCCCACAGCGTCCCCACTCCAATACTGTCTCCAACTCAACAGGGTCCCCAGCCCCACAGTGTCCACAACCCCAGCAACGTCCCTGACCTAACAGCGTCCCCGACCCCACAGCATCCCCATCACCACAGTGTCCCCAATCCTGGCATCCCCAATTCCACGGCGCCCCTAACCTAACAGTGTCCCCAACAGCGTCCCCAACCCCAACAGTGTCCCCACACCTCGCCCACACCCCTCCCAAACCGACACACCCCGTTCCACCGCATTGCCCCCATCCCCTCCTAAATGACCCCATCCTTCCCACATGATCCCTGTCCCCCCCCCCCCCCCACTCCCCTCACGGTGTCCCCCCCTCGGTGACCACGGCGGTGCCCCAATTTACCCCTCGTCCCCCTCCCGTCCCCCCCCCCCCCGGCAGTGCCCTCCCCTTTGGCCTCGTCCCCCTCCCACGTCCCCGTCCCCGCCCCTCCCCACGCACCACCCGAACCGGACGGGTGAGGATTGCGCAATGCGGGCGCTGCGGGCAGCGCCCCCCCCCCCCCACACCCGGACTTCGGACTCGGCCCCCGCCCCCCCCCCCACAGCCCCAGGGTTAATGATTCCCTGCCCCCCCCCCCCCCCCCCCCCGACGGGGCGCACAGGGCCTCTTTGTGTGCGGGGCCCCCTCCCCGCATCCGCACAAAGCGCTGATTGTGGAGCGGGTGGGGGGAGCGGAGCCCCCAAAAGGCGGCGGGGTTGGAGGGGGGGGCTCGCACCCCCGGGGGGTTCAGTCCGGGCCCAGACGTGACTCAGCCCCGCGGGGGGGGCACGGGGCGCTCAATGGGCGCTTTGTCTGTGCCGGCACAGGGGTGGATAAGGGCCCGCGCCCCCGGGGGGGTGCAGAGGACGGGCACAGCTCAGTGCAGCGCAGGAGGGGCGCGGGGGAGGAAGGGGGGGGCTATAGCAGCAGCAGACCCCCGCCTGCCCCCCCCCTCCCGGGGTCGGAGCTATTTCCATGGGAAGGGGCTAAAAAAAGGCCTCAGCTGTGGGGGGCGCGGCCGCAGCCCCGACGCCGCGGGGATGGGACCCCCACAGCCGCCACTGGGGGTCCCGAGGTGGGCGCAGCGCTGCGGAGCTGTGGGGACCACGCGGTGCTTTGGAGGTGTCCCCCCCGCGGGACCCCCCGTGCACCTGCCCGGGCCGGGGGGGACGGGGGGGGCGGCGGCAGCTCGGCGTTATCAGCGCGCTGAGCCCGACGGCAGCTCCGGAACGCCGCTATCTGAGCGCCCCGACGGCCCCTCGGCCAGGAATAGCGCGGCGGGAGGGGCCGAAGGAACGAAACGGAACGGGACGGGGGGGGAGCCGACCTCCCGCCCCCGACCCCGCGGGCGGCACAAAGGGGGCTGTGTGCGTGGGGCCGCGCTCCGGCCCCGAACAAAGCGGCTCTGAGTTGGGACAGGGGGGGGACGCTGGGATTTGGGGGGGGAGGTGGAGGGTCGGAGAGGCGGTGCGGCCATCGGTGGGTGCAGGGGAGGGGGGTGGGGGTTGGAACCCACGGAACCCCTCGAAAAACACCCCGTGGTTTCGGTGCTGTCGCGGTCCTCGCGTCCCCCCGACGTCGCGCCCACCCCGCGCCGCGCCCGCAGCACATGGCCGCAGCCGCAGCCCCTCCCGCTGCGCTCCCGCACGTTCGCCGCACCGCGCCCGGCCCCACCCCCGCCTTCTGCCCTCGATGTTTTCCTTTTGGGGTTGAAAAACAACACCCGGGTTCTGCCCGTCCTTCCGGGAACCGCGTCCCTGCTACCCGCTCCCCGGTGCGGCGCCAGGGGGTCCCGGAAAGGCTCCGGTCGCCTCCTCCCGGCCCGAAATATCCGCGGAGCTGCGGGGGCTGCAGGTGCCGCACGGGGGGGGAGGGGGAAGGCGGGTTTCGGCTGAGGAAGGGGTGCGGGGGAAGCCGAAGGGTTTTACCGGGTGCGGACCCCCCTCGGCCCCCGGTGCGGCGTTTTTTCCGGGGTCGCGGCGTTGAGAATTGGGCGCGGGGACCGGGAACTTCCGTGGGTCCGTCCGCGCGTCCCGGGACGCAACAACGGCGCCCTGATTCCCGATAACCCCGAGCTCCGCCGGTGCCCGCACCGCTCCCGTGCCCCGCACATCCCGTCCCGGTGCGGTGCTCACCTGCCTGACCGGAGCCTGGCGCGGGGCTGAGGAGCAGCAGCAGGAGAACGGCGCAGAGCAACGCGCCGGGCCGGGGCATCCTCGGCGCCTCTCCGAGCGGCGCCCGGCGGTTGCGGCGTGCCCGGGCGAGGCGGGGGGAATGCACCTGGCGCGGGGCCGCCGGGGCGGGACGGGCTGGGCCGGGTGGGGCGGGGCGGGGGCGGCCCCAAAGCTGCGGGACGGCGGCAACCGGGGACCCCGCGCAGCACCCGGGGTCGGGTCCTTCCGCAGCCCCCACACCGCGTGGGGAAGTCGGGATCCCGCAGCCCTGCCCCGAAGAGGGGAGGGGGGGGGGGTCAGGTTGCTGCTCCCCCCGCCTTGAGCTGAGCAGGATCCGGGGTGCGTCCCCAGCCGCAGCACAACACAGTCCTGCCCGCAGACCCCGCCCCCTCCCCACAACACCTCGCTCACCTGCGGAGCCCCAGCGCTGCCCACCCCCCCCTTAGACAGGTAACACCGTGCAGAACAGGACAGGATCCCACAGGGGCACCCTGGTGGGGTACAGCACCCCCCCCCAATCATCTCTGCAGAGGGGGGAAAAGGGCACTGCTCCCCTCCATGAGGCGGTGGAAACCCCCCCAGAACAGCCCAGGGAACCCCACAAACACCCACACAGAGTCCAAAGCAACCCCCCCCACCCCCCCTCATAAAACACATAGGCACAGAGCCAGGTTTGGTCTCAAGTCCTTTATTCAGACTGAACTCAGGGACATTTTCAGCCCAGGGACATTTCCAGATATCTTCTTCTTACATGGGCTTGGGGGGAGGCCGTGGGGCTGCGCCCTGCAACACAAAAGCAGAAGGTCAGTGAGATGCACGGGGGAGAGGAAAACAGATCCCAACCCTCCCGGTGATCCCCCCCACCCCAAAACGCACCGCTGGCCTGAAGCGAGGCGGGGGGGTCCGGTCCTTGCGGGCCTCCCGTGAGCGGTTCCTCACCACCTTACTGTGGATGGCACAGCTGACGCAGTAGTGCAGCTTGACGTACAGCTTGGGCAGGACATAGGCTGCAAAAAAAAGGGGGGGGGGCAAAGAGGGGTGAGCCCCCACCCTATGGGGAGGACAGCATCCCCCATACGGGGATGACGGGGGCACTCACGGGGCTGCAATGCCCCATTAACCACCGCTCCCCAGTGGGAATGCAGCACCACGCAGTTGTCAGTGCAGCCCCCACTCACTCAAGGCATAGACCTGTTATGGGGAGGGGGGAGTGGGAAACTGCAGCCCAGAGCCCCCCCAGCGCCCACCCCGCAGCCCTTACAGTCGAAGACGCTGGCCTCCGAGATGTCCCTGACGGCTGCAGCCTCCACGATGTTCCTGATGACGAATTTCTTGATGGCTTTGTCCTTGGGGACGCAGCGGGCGCAGTTGGTGCAGCGGATGGGCTGGACGTGGCCGCGGCCCTTCTTGGCACGGCCGTTGTTCCTCCTCTTCTTCGTCTGAGGTGGGATTGAGGAGGGGGGGGAGCAAAGCCCAGAAGTGCCATGAGCCCCCCCAGCTCCTCCTGGCAGCCCCCCCAGGCACAGTGTTACCTCCCCACACAGCCTAAACCTCCCCACATCCCCCACAGAGACTCCCGTGGGCCCCTCACTCCTCAGCCCCCCCTCAACCTCCCACCGCCCTACAAGGATCCCTCGCTTCCCCCCCTAAATACCCTCAGCACCCCCCCCCCACAGACCCCAACCCCGTAAGGACCCCCCCAGAACTTCCCATAACCCCCCACAGACCTCCACGCCCGGCCCCCCAGCAATCCCTCATCTCCCCCCTCCACTCCACCATCCCACAACGACCCCCAGCCCCCCCCCCATTTCCCCCTCATTTCCCCACAGCCCCACAAAGCCCCTCCCTAAGGACCCCCCCCCACAGCCCACCCCACCTCCATACAACCACCGCGGTCCCCCCGCACCCCACGAGGCCTCCGCGCGTCCCCCCGCCCCTCAGGCCGCCCTCTGCCCCCCCTCCGGCCCGATCCGCCGCCGCCGCCGCTCACCATCGCGCTCCCGGGGGCGGCGGAAGAGGGCCCGGCCACGCGCCGCCGCCTTTATATAGCAGCGCTCCGCCCGGAAGTGCCTTCTGCGCCGCCCGGAAGTGTCCCCTGCGCCTCACGCGGCGCCCCGCAGCGCCGCTCCGGGCCCGCAGAGCGGCTCCGGTTGTGGGGTGACGGGGTGCGGGGGTGGGGCCGGGGCCGCGGCCGCGAGGGTTGGGGGAGACGGGATCGGGACTACTTTTCCCGCGCGCGGCGGAGGGATCCGCGCAGTGCGCGTGATGGTGAATCGACTGCGTACGCCGTATGCGTGGCGTGCGTCACGTGGTGCGTGCGCGCCGCGGGGGTCGCTGGGAAATGTAGTCCTGGCGGTAACGCGCGGCTCGGAAAGCTGCGCGGGGGTCCTGGGGCACGGGGATCCCGGGTCACGTGGCTTCCCCCCCGCAAAAAAAAGTATCCTCAGCCCCCTCTGGAGCGTCCTGCGTCCCCATTTATATCTTGCACCCCGAAGGGTCCTGAGCTCCCCCCCAAATAAAAGAGCACCCAAAATATAACCTGCAGCCCCCCAAAAGAGGCGCCCTACGCCCCCCCCGAACGTTTCCCCCCCCCAACCCTGCGGTGTCCCAACGCCCCCCGCCCCCCCCCCCAGCGACGCGGCGTTAAATTATGCGGTTTATTTGTAACAGACCTCAGCCGTACAGTACAAAACTTACAGTAGATCTCATCCACAAAGGTACTTACACTATGGTACAGATACAAAAGCTGCGGAGCGGCTCCGACCGCACGGGGGGGGGGGAGAAGTGGGGGGGTGGGGGGGGAGAGGGGACAGCGAACCCATGGACGCTACAAATGAAACGCGTTAAGGAGAGGAGGGGGCGGCCGGGGGGAGGGGGGGGTATTGCACATCGTCGTTGTTCTTCATACATCTGATTAAAAAATATAGATATGTACAGGGGAAAGCGACCTGGGGGTACAAAATCCCTACGTCTGCTGTAAAGCAAAGCGACAGCGCAGCCCTGAGCTCCTCTGGGTGGGTGAAGGGGGGGGGGGTGGGTGGGGTGGGGCTCAGAGCCCCCCCCCCCAACCCCAGTGCCCCCCATATCCCCCCCCCACCCCCCCCCCTCGTGAGCTCCGGCCTCAGAGCCAGCGGCTGCCGCGTGAAAGGAGGAAAATAGGAACCCAAAATCAAATGAAACCCGGAGCGGAGCGCTGCCGGCGTGTGAGGTGGTTGTGTTATCCCATAGAAAAGAATCAGCCTTTGGTTTCACCCTCAGGGAGAGAGAGCAGCCCCCGCTGAGAGTACACACGGTGAGGGGGAGGGGGGGCGCCAGGGGGGACCCCCCCTTCATACCCCCATTTTTGGTTATCGCCCTCAAAGCCCTCCCAGTGCGGGGCTGAGGGAGCACAGAGCCTTCGTCCCACGGCCCCTCCGCTGCTCAGAGCTGTGCCAGCCCCCTCGATGGGGCTGGACTGGGGGGGCGCAGAGAGCTGAGAGCCCCCCCTGGGGTTATAGCACCTAATGTGAGGGTTAGGGGGATTCCCCCCCCCCCGGAAGGGAACGTCTCAGAAATTCACGTGAGACTTTGGGGGGGGGGGAGGGAGGAGGGGGGAGAAAGAGTTATAAAAAGAGAAACTAAAAAGCTCAATAAATAACGGAGTGAGAAAAAGGGGGGAGGGGAGGGGGGAGCACAAAAGAAGTCCGTTAATATTTAAATAACTCCATTTATAAAAAGGCAAATTGTTAAGAGCTCCCCTCCATGGGGTGAGTGGGTGTTAAGGGGAGGGGAGGGGAGGGGGGGGGGGATGGGGGATATCTTTTTTTTTTTTTTTTTCCATTATTGATTTTTTAAATATCTTTTTGTAGCCAAAGTTCAGTGCAAAGGAGTTAAAAAAGGAACAACAACAACAACAAAAAAGAACAACAACAAAAAAAAATAATAATAATAACCAAACGACCGAAGAAGAGTTTCTGTGGGGGTCTGAAGGCGTGGGGGGGGGGTGAGAAGTGGGGGGTAACGGGGGGGGGGAGAAGGGGAGTTGGGGCTCAGCCGACCTTATGCTCACCCCGCACGATGTGCGAGGAGAACTCGTACCGGTCCTGGCTGTGATGGCCGCAGATGTTGCACTCGAAAGGGTCTCTGAAGCCGTGGCAGCCCATGTGGATGGTGAACATGACGTGGTCCAGGAAGAGGATGCGGCAGTGCTCGCAGCGGAAGGCTCGCACCGGCTCCCCGTCCTCGGTCACCACGCGCAGCGCATCCCGCCCGCCGCTCGCCGTGGAACGCGCCGCTCCCTCCGCCGCCTTCGGGTCCTCTTTGGCGTACGCCGGGCTCTGGCGGCTGCCGGGGCCGTTTCCCGGCGGAGGCTGAGCCGTCCGCTCCTCGTGGATGCTCTCCGTGTCCGTGGAGTCGTGGCAGCCGTTGGTGGGCGACGCGCCCGCCTCCCGCCCGCGGTACAGCGCCTGCGCCCCGTCCGCCGTGTCCTCGTGGCCCTCGGCGGCGTCGCGGCCCCCCGGCAGCTCCAGGCGGCCCGGCAGAGGCTGCAGTTGGGTGTAGACGGAGCTGATGACGGGGGTCACCTCCGAGATGCAGTTTGTGGGGGGCAGGCGGAGCGGGCGAAGGTGTTCGCCCCCCATCAGCGCCAGGGAGCTGCCGTAGGAGGGGTCCAGGGGGTGGTGGGCCGACACCATCTCCACGTCCTTCTCGAAGCCGGCGTTCACCTCGAAGGGGAGGTCGGAGAGCGCGAACCGCATCTGCTTCTCGCCTGTGGGCAGGAGATAAGATGGTGTCAGAGCGGGCACAAGGGCACTGGGACCCCCATCCCATCCCGTCCCGTCCCACACACAGCCCCACTGCTGTCCCATCCCATCCCACTCCACACACAGCCCTGCTGCTCTTCCATTCCACCCCACCTCACCCCACCCCACACACAGCCCCACTGCTGTCCCATCCCATCCCACCCCACACACAGCCCTGCTGCTCTTCCATCCCACCTCACCCCACCCCACACACAGCCCCACTGCTGTCCCATCCCATTCCATTCCATCTCATCCCACCCCATCCTGTCTCATCCCATATCCTATCCCATCTCATCTCATCTCATCCCACCCCACCCTATCCCATCTCACTCCACCCCATTCCATCCTGTCTCATCCCATCCCTTCCCATCCAGCAGGGTGGAAGGTACAACGTGAGCACCCACAGCACCCAACTGCAGAGCGTGAGCCATCAGTGCCTCAGCCCCCCCAACCCCTCTCCCATCTGCCCAGGTTGGGGAGGGAGCAGCCCCTTACCCACGAATTTCTGAGGTGTGGAGCGCTTCCTCTTGGTGAGGCTGTTGGCCAGGCGGTCGATGAACGTCGGCCGGTCGGCGGAGGGGTGCAGCAGGGAGTCCGGCACGATCTCCAGGTCCCTCATCTCATCACCTGGCAGGGCAGTGGAACCACTCAGACAGAGGGTGGCACGGAGCAGCGGGAGGGACGTGGTGAGGCAGCACGCGCCGTGCCAGCCTTGGTAGCGCCTTCTACCCCACGGCCACTGGGCACGGGCAGCAGCAGGGCTCCGGCTGGGACCCCCAGCAGCCCAGCCCTGCTGTCCCCCCCCCCAGCACACCCCCAGCACCCACCTTGCTGGCCGGCCAGCGCCTGCGGCTCAGTGTTCAGACTCTGCAGGTAGCTGTGGCAGCGCTCCTTGTGCTCCTCCAGCGTGCTCTGCTGCTTGTAGCTGCGGCCGCAGTAGTTGCACTTGTAGGGTTTGCCAACGGTGGGAGAAGAGACTGCAAAATACACAGATGAAAATCAGATCGTGAGGACACGCAGGTGGCCGCCGAGCCACTGACACTGAGCTCCAGGCTGGCTCTGCTCTGGCACCTCCATACAGGCAGCTGGGTCAGTGCTGAGCAGCTGCTGTGTGCTCAAGGTGATGCTTCACAGCGCTGGGACCCACAGCCCTCAGATCCCCACCCCACAGCGCCCGGATCCCCATCACCATGGCCAAGGCAGCGGGCACAAAGCTGCCTCCCCGCTGCTCCCAGCCAGAGGGCAGCAGAAGAGCCACTGCGTGTTTCCCTGTGGGAGCTCAGGCTCAGACAGCAGAAGCCAATGCTGAGCGAATCCCTCTCACTCCTCACCCACAGGAGGGTTTGTCACAGTCCAAAGTTGGGGGGAGGGGGTGAGGAGGGGCTGCCACCAGGCCATGGACACCAACACAGAAAGGCACACCAGGATTGGTTCCTCCATGTAGAGCCTCAACTGCAAATTCCATCGCATCTCATCGACCTGCATCCCTTCCTCAGCTCTCAGTTCCCTACACGGCTCTGTGTTCTCACTCCTGAACAAAACATCCTGAATGTCCCCTCCCCAGCAGTGGGGTCTCCTCAGGACCCTGAGGTGCAGACACGCACCACACAGCACCCATAGGGCACACAAAGCCCACCCCAAAGTCTCCTCCAGCCTCGGGTCTGCGAGGCAGAGGGGTCCCCAGTGCTCAGCACAGCCACCCCAGGGGGGCACAGCCTCTGATCTCTCCCAGTGCCACGCAGTGCGTTTGATCTGGATCTGAACGCCTCTTCTTTTTGGACAGCACGTCTTCTGAGATGAAAGCTGCTGCTTCCCCTCGTGGGATGGTGTGAGATCCAAATGGCTTTGTTAGGGGGTGGGAGGGGAGAACTGCACTGCTGCCGTCCGCCGGGCAGGGAGAGCGCCCGGCTCTCGCCTGTGAAATCCACATTAAACGAAGGTTTTCTCGGTAATTAGCTCCCATACAGACTGATTGCTGTTTGATATGCTGTGAGGACGTGTCCCACTTCTGCGTCTCTTGGCGAGGGCTCACAGACACCTTCATCTGCCAGCGGCGGGGGGAGGCTGGCACGGCTCCCAGTTGGGTTCTGATCCCAGGGATGGGGGGTTCTGACATCGGGAATTGGGGTTCTGACCCAGGAAAGGGGATCTGACCCCAGGGAAGGGGATCCCAGCCCTCCAGCAGGATGGGGACAGTGCTGCTCTCCACACCCGAGCACAGCAGGAGCTCACGTGTGCTCTTTGCCCTCCACAGTCAATGTCAGGAGGGATTCTGCCTCCAGCCACCGACTTCTGGCTTTTTTTTTTTATCCTCAGAGATAAGGAAAGATTCCAGGGTACGGATTTCTTTGCCTGTTCTTCCCATAACTGTCAGAGGCCATTAAGCTCACCTCCTCCCCAGGGGGATCGGGCTCTTCTGGGCACCTGAACCCAAAGTGCCCCAGCGGCACTGCCAGGCAGGGTTACCCACAGCCCCACCAGCTGAGACACAACAGAACCAGAGGCAAAACCACCTCTCAGATGTCACATTCAGCAAGGACAGCAGTCAGAACAAAGCAAACCCCCCCCCCCCACCGTGCTCGGTGTTTCCACTGGGGCAAGGCACACCCAAGGGTGGGACCTATCTCGACTCAATAAAACCCATTAAACATTTATGTTTACGAGAAAGAGATGCAGCGAGCCCAGAACCTGGGGGTACACTGCCTCCAACACCCCCAGCTTCACATCCAGGACACAACGACCCCCCCAGCGCCCATCCAACGTTGGTGCTGTGCCATAGGAAACCTCAGACTGACCAGCAAGGAACCCAAGCTGCTGGGTGTGCCGGGCTCAGCTCCCACCCGTGCACCTCTCAGTTCATCCCTCCCCACCTCCCTGCCCCCCACCCTGGCCAGGCACCCACCAGAGTGCGTCCTCAGGTGTCCAGTGAGGGCATCCCTCCTACGGCAGGCGTAATTGCAGAAGGGACACTTGAAGGGTTTCTCTCCAGAGTGCAGCTTGATGTGACGAAGGAGGTTTCCCTTCTGGGTGAAGGAAGCCCCACACTGGTTGCAGTGGAACGGCCTTTCTCCTGTGAAGCAGAGCAGAGCATGAAACACCCAGAGGAAAACAGAGCTCGGCTCCATCCCTCCCCCCCGGCCCCACTCACCCGTGTGGCTGCGCTTGTGCACCATCAGCACGTTGGGGCCGATGCACACCATGCCACACACATCACACTTCAGTTTGCCATTAGGCAACCGGATGCCACCGGGGGAATGTGGCTCCTGGCCTGGCCCATCGCAGTAACCCAGTGGCTCTGAGAGGGAATCCTCCACGATGACGCTGTCGTCCTTCTCCAGCATGCGGTCCTCCTGTGCCAGCAGCCGGCTGCCTTCCTCATCGCTGTACATCTCCACCTTGATGGAGCTGGCTGCAGGAGGGCAGAGAGGACACGGCTCAGGCAGGGTTTGCTCCTAAAGGAGCAGCACTGACGTGCCCTTTGCTTTGATTGTGACAACGTGCTGCTGGGTACATTGGAACAGACACCCGGCGCTGGATCCCGTCTGCATGTCCCACAGACCATTGCTTTGGTGCTCTGGTGACCGACTGTGAGTAAAAAACATTTCACCCCCCGCATCCAAAGGTGGAGGGAGAAAGAAAAGCCACTTAAAGCACTTGGGAAGAGCAGAAAACACCAAATTTTGACCATGAATCAGTAAAGGCTCCACATGTTCTGGCACACAGAGTGCCCAGTGTGAGTCCCTCGGTCAGCAAACCCCAGCCTGCAGCAGAAAAGCACTCTGCTGCACTCATCCTTGCTGGAAAACCTGGGATCCAACTATGGGAACAGGGAACAGAGAACCTGAGCGGGACAGCAGCGCAGGGAGCAAACACTGCAGTGGCACAGAGCCACGAGAGCCTGGGTGACAACACAGCAACCCCCGTGGCTGCTGGTGAAAGGTCCCACATGCTGGAGACCCCCCCAGGGCGCTGCCCACTCTGTGAGAGGCAAAGGGCAGCCCAGGAGAGCCCTGCAGACCTACAGGCACTGCAGACCGGAGCCGGAGGACATGGAGCTGGGGGCCACACTGCCACAGACCCCCCCCTCCCCACCTCTCCTTCCTCCTGCAGCACCAGGAGCGGGGCGGCTGCGCTGGCAGCGACCTACATTCCTGGCTGCTCCAGTGAGCTGTGGAATGCCACAAATCAGACGGGCTCCAGAGGATGGCAATGGGACAGCGAGGGCTGCACTGGCACAGATGGGGAGAGGAGCCTTCCTCCTTCCCTCCTCTACCTCCACAGAGCTGCTCCTTCGCTCAGCCGCACCTCCAGACCCTTTCTGGAAGCAGAGCAGTGCCATGCAGAGCAAGTCCTCAGCTGACTGTGCTGGGAAGCATCCTCCCACTGAGCAGAATGGGAGGGAATCCCTCGGGATGTGCCAAGGACAGCAGGAATACCTGCTCTGCTGCCCTGTGCTGCTCTGAAACCTCGCCCGGGTCACCCATATGGCAGCACACAGAGCCCACAGCCTCAGAGAAAACATTTACAGGATCTCCTGAAATATCAGACTCTGATTTCTTCTGCTTAAAGCAGGAGGATCTTTCCAAGCCCTTCAGGGAGCTGCTGGGGCTGAACTTTATATACACATTCTTGCTGCTGGCAGGGATGATTCCAGCATCCAAGCTCCCTGGTGGAGGCAGGCATGGGATCACAGCCCTGCAGGAATCCCAGAAGCTTCCAGACCCGATGCTGATGTGCTCCCCAGGGCTCGTTTGGGTCTTTGTGGCGGGCAGAGGGCTCTCAGCTGTGGGTCCAGGCACAAAGCTGAGTGAGGAGCCCAGGAATCCCAGCTCTCACTGCCTCACTTCCCCTCCTGTCCCGCAGACAATGCTGCCTTCCCAGAGAGGCTCTCAGCAGCTACACATCCAGCCCAGCTCTGGCAACCACAGGCACTTTCAGGCCATCTGCTGAGCCATTGGCCAAAGGCACCGCAGGCTGCAGCCCGGGGGGGGGCTCAGCAGCCACAGCACTCCTGGCAGATCAGAACCTTCCTTCCACGCTGCCCAGTGCCACTGGGAGCACCTGGGGGACCCCACGGGAGCACAGACACAAAGCAAAACACTCCAGTCTTGATGGCAGGAGCTGCCTGGATGCACTGACGTTCGCTGCACTTTGATTTTCTTCCTTCCTCCGCCCCCCCCCCCCATAGTTCCCCTGAGGACTTGTTTTTTTTCCTGGGCGCAGGAGGAAGGCCAACTATTGTTCTGTAATTCTCCTTTCAGAACCAACACAGAGTCCGGCCGCGCTGAGAGAGCCGTCTCCTCCGGCAGAACAGGTTATATAATATTCTTGCTCCTCTGGGGCACGATGCTTGCTGGATGAACCAGCTGTGAAGTCAAGTCGGATCAGAGCAATGCCATCACCGGCGTCCCGCTGCTCACGGGGAAGGGCTCCTTGCTGCCCTTTCAGCTGGTCCACGTGCTCAGCTCCTTTTGCTTCCAACAGAACCGCTCTCCACTTAAGGCTTCATTTCTTCACAGAGCTTCTCAGCGTTTTTAGAGGGCAAATAGATAACAAATAGCTAAAAAAATCCCCCCAAAATGGAGGTAACTCATGACATTACCCCTTCTGAAAATGAAATTCATTTCAACTTCTTCACCCCGGCTCAGAAAGGGCTGCTTTGAAAGGACTGAAGCAGAGGTGCCCCCATCGCTCCATGCGGGTCAATCACGGGGGAGTTCCTCTGCTATGGAGAAGTGAAGCACAACTCCGTGCTCCATCAGGGAGAGAGGGAACACTGCAGCTGTGCTGCTCCACATCCCTCAGTGGAGCCCATCTGATAGAGCACAACCACAGCACTGACACCCACCTGCTGCCCCGAGCGGTGCTCAGCCACTGTAAGCCCCACAGAGCTCAGCCCACGCTGCGCCCAGCTGGGATGGCAGCAGTAGGACACCCAATGGAACGGGTGCTGCCTGAGGCTCTCGTGTCACCTGAAAAGTGGTTCCACAAAGACCTGGAGGGGCTGGGGGGCAGCGTGGGGCTGTACTCACCACTGAGGGAGCGGCTCGGGGAGGAGTGCTGGCTGTTGGGTGTGCTCACCGCAGCTCCCACGATGGCCGAGCTGAACTCCTTCTCCAGAGAGGAATCCCCGCTGCCTTTAGGAACACAGAAAGGGAAGAGGGATGTGAGTGAGCCCTGAAGCTGCCAGCGAGCCCTGCAGACCCCTTTGTGCAGCAGTGCCGCGTGGGGCACACAGCAGCGACCCCCAGCAGGTATCTGCCCCCCAGCAGCAGCCCCGTGTCCATTCCCACAGGTGGGACCTGGCAGCACCACACAGCAGAGCCCTGCCCACAGCCCCCAGACCGCAGTGGGGAGGGCGAAGTGCTTTGGGATGGGAAGCACGGCAGCTCTGTGCTCAGCCCCCCCTGGGACAGACAGGACCCGCCGCGCCGTGCCCCCCAGCCTCCCCATCGTGTCCCTCACCGACAGCTCGTCATGCTGCAGGAAATACTGGGTCACATTTCCTTTGCTCTAAAAACAAATGGAGGTGCCCACAGTGCTGGCAGACGGCGTGGTTCCCCTGGGAGCTCCTGGCTGCAGGCAGTGCCAGCACTGCTGCTGGGTGGGCTCAGCCTGGCAGCTTCCCCATCCCTGCTGCCCTGGGAGGGACACAGCTGTGCCCCAATGGCCTTTTCCTCCAGCCAGGCTCCAGGCTGAAGGAGAAGCGGAGCAGAGCAGCAGCCCAACTTCAGGGTAGCTCAGCTCCATGCACCCAAAGCCCGCAGCCGGCAGCGCTGTGCAGGGTCAGCACAGCACCCTGAGGCAGTGACCCCCCCCACAGCACTGCAGCCCTGGGCTGCGTTCTGACCCTTCCACCCCTCCAACAGCCCCGAGCGCTCAAACTTCAGCCCAAACTTCCAGGGCTTGGCTCAGCACAGCTCATTAATTAGCTGTTTGTCACGCCTGCAGCGTTAATGCTCCCCAGCTCCTTAATGAACACAGCTGGATGCTGAAGTTTGGTGAGCACCTTACAATGCCAGCAACCCACAACAGCAGGTGGCAACGGAGATGGGACGTACCAGATATGTAGGATCGTCCATTACAGTCTTCTATATCCATCCTTAAGGTGCGTTGCTGAAAGAGAGAGCAGAGCAGAGTCAGAGTTTGCCTGCAGGAGCTGCTCAGCCACCTCCCCAACCCCCCCCAAATAAAACACGTCTGGGGCAGAGCTCTGTGAGCTCCCACAGCGCAGCCCCACATCACCATCAGCCCCAGAGGAACACAAACCCGGCCCTGGGGGGGCAGAGAGCCATCACCCATCCCAGGGACAGCCGGACACCGAGCACTGGAAGCATGGAGCAGGGACATCTGGTGTCATTCTGCTGATGGGAAGAGCTGGGTTTGGGGCAATGGGACCGAATGGCAACGCAGCACTGTGCCCAACGGTCTGCAGACACCGTGCCAAAATGAGAGGGAAACCCACCCAGCTGGGGTAACAAACACACTGTATATGAGGTGGCTCTTATTGGCCCACTCCCATGGCTTTGCTGTGCTACACACACACTCAGAAATCGCCCGAGTACCAGCTGTGCAGGGAAAGTCCTCTCTCTGGAGCACAGCCCAGCCTGGCAGCGGTGGGCACGCAGCCCTGAGCTCCTCTGAGCTGCGGGCAATGGGGCCGAGACCCCCTCCCCCAATTTGCAGCCCTCTGTGAGCCCCCTCCACGCACGCAGTGCTTCGTGCCACCACGCGGAGACCTCGGCGACGCTGCGCTGAAACTGGAGCAGCACTCAGCACTGAAAGAAGGGCTGCCCCCCCCAGGGGCTGCACTCAGGGAAACAAAGCCCCCCCCAGCAGCCCAGTTTAACCAAACCCCGGGGCTGAGCACGGAGCCATCCAGATGTCCTCTGTGCTGAGCACACGGGGGCTCCTGAGGACAGCAGGGTCAGCGCGTGCCCCCCATCCCAGCCCTATGCTGCCACCCCTGCAGCTCGCAGCCCCCCCAGCCCCCCCCAGGACAGACCCACTGCCTTCACACGGGGTGAGGGCGGTACGAAGCACCACAGCAGTCCCTGCAGTTTCTCTTCCCAAAGCATTGTTTCCATTCGCTCTGTTTTCCAACATGAGAGCTTTTTTTCCACCTTTGCCACGAATAGGAGCGCATGGAGCCATAAAAAAGAAGGGCTGTGATGTTGGAACGGCACCAAGGTCCATCTCCACGGTCCCACAGGGCCAGGCAGCCCCGCAGCCAGGAGCAAAGCACTGCGTTGTGTTTTATCCATCACCAAACAGCTCTCGGTTCCCTATTTTGATCCATGCGTTCCGTCGGACGAAGCGCCGCTGCTGCAGAAACGGAGCGGCTGACGGAGCTCCGCGGGATGGAGAGAGGAAAACTCCACGGGATGAGAACCCAAAGCTGGAGGGGTGGCGGGCAGCAGCTCAGGACCCCACGCCGTGGCCCAACACACAGGAGCAGCCCCTTATCCTGATACATCCGTTGGCACAACTTCACCCGCAGTGCCGCTCCTGAGGTCCAGCGATGAAGTTGGAGCTCGAAGCAGTGAAGGCCGTCCCTGGGGGCTTCTTTGTGCAGCATCAAAACCCGCGCCGTCACCACCAACAGCAAAGCTGACAGGTATGGGACGGAAGGGCAGCGCTTCCCCACAAGCCCTGCAGTCGGCGGGGGGAGGTCCTTCTGGGGCTGCCTGCGCTCCTGGGGGGCAGAAGATGATGCACTCGTGGGGGTGGAGGGCAGACGCAGAGCAGCACTTCTGACAGCTGCGGTCCCACAGCGCCGATGGAAGCGTCCTCGAGGATTTGGGGTTTGCGTCCCTCCGTGGTGCATCCCGTCCTGCGCTGCTGCGAAACGCTGCCCCCCATCCCCACCCCCTGGGGGCTGCGAGCTCCGTGCTACAGCTGAACCCCCCCCCACCCCCCCAGCACGGATGTCAGCAGCCCCAACGTCCCCCAGACCCCACGCTCCGCAGCCACACAGAGCACAGAAACCCCCCGATCCCACCCCACAAAGCGCTTCCACCCCATCACCCACATGGGTGTCCCCCCCTTTCCAGGACCCCCCCAGCCAGCAGCACAGCGGGCAGAGCAGCAGACAGACGCAGCCCGGCTGGCTGAGAGCAGGAGGAGAGGGGAGCTGATGGGGGGCAACGAGCGAAAATGAAGCTGGGGGGCACCGGGGGGGGGGGGGAACCACCGGTAGGGACGGAGGAACACCGGGAGACCCGGACCGGGGGGTTGGGGGGGGTAACAGCCGCAGACGGAGCGCCGCCCCCCCCGGTGCTGAGGCGGCCCCGAGCCCGGAGCCCCCCGTGCCCCCCCCGGGCAGAGCTCCGCTGTCACCGCCGCTGCCATTGTTCGCGGAGCTGTCACCGGGAGCCGCCCCCGTTACCGACCCCAACCCCCCCCCCGTAATTCCGGCGGAACCCGCCCGACCCGGGAGGCGTCGCGGTGGGGGGGGGTCCGCCGGGGGTCGCCCCGCAACGCCGAGCCCCGAGCAGCGCTTTTCCCCCCCCCAACCCAACCCAACCCAACCCAACCCAGCGCGTCTCACCGTCGCGGCGCGGTGCGGCCCCCCCGGCCCGGCCCGGGCGCGGGGAGCGGCGGGGGGGGCTCAGCGGCCCGGCGGCGGCTCCGGTTCCATCGGCGGCGGCTTCACCTGAGGAGGGCCCGGCCCGGCCCCCCCCCCCCCGCCCGCCCCGAGCCACTTCCGGGCCCCGCGCGCAGCCGCGCGCCCAACGCCGGCGGGAGGGGGGGGGGAGTGGGGGGGGCGCGCGGCCACCGCGGGCGGCGCGGGGGGGCGGAGGAGGGGGGAGGAGCGCCGAACGCATCGATGGGACCCGAGGGCAGTGCGGGCTGCGGAGCGCCGAGAGAGAGAGCGAGCGCCGAGAGAAGCGCTGAGACGGGGGGGGGGAAACCGGGGGGGGGGGGGGGAACCGCGGGGTGTGGGGGGAGCGTGGGGGGTAACGGAGGGACAAACGGCCCCGGGGGATGAGGGGACACGGGGACGCCGAGGGGCCCGAGGGACGTGCGGGTCCCATTGGGTCACGGGGGGGGCTCCGAGAGGTGCGGGGGGGCCTACGGGAGCGGGGGGGCCCCCGGGGACAACGAGGGGCTCAGGGAGAGGCTGAGGGTCCCGCGGGGTCACGGGGTCACGCGGGGACACGGGGAGTCCCGTAGGGATGGAGGGTGACGCGGGGTCACTGGGGGTCACGGGGGGCGATGCGGGGCCCCGTGGGGTCGCGGGGTCCCACGGGGAGCCTCATAGGGCCGCCCCGGAGCAGCGGGGATCCCCGACACCACCGCAGTCTGGGCTGCCCCGGCGCTGCCCCAGGAAGCACCGAGTCCATAAAAGCTGCGCAATCTTTATGGAGCCGCTTTCACACTTTTCACTTTCAGGGGCCGTAAAGCGGCGACCTTCGTGCCAGCAGCGGCACGGCCGCCTCCACGGGGTGACGGAGCCGCGGGGGCGACGCTGCCGTGGGACGACGGTGCCACGCGGCCATCAGCCCTGCACAGAGACGCGGACGCGATGCCAGGCGTTGCTCAGCACCCCCCGCAGGTTCCAGATGGGCGCCACGCTGTCGGGCTGCACGTTGTAGCTGCCGTCCACCGCTTTGCAGACGATCTCCAGCTCCGTCCCCGCCGCCACCGGCACCGTCAGCTCCCACAGCGCCCACGCCCACGCCCGTCCCGGTGCGGCCTTCTCTCCCGCCAGCCGCGCCACGTTCCACGTGCGCCCGCCGTCCAGCGAGACGTCCACGCGCACCACCTCTCGCCCCCCCCCGCTCCACGCGTAACCCTTCACCGTCAGCTCCCCCGGCGGCACCGCGGCTCCGGGCCGCGGCTGGGTGACGGCCGACTGCACCGGCAGCTCCTGGATGGCGGGCGCCGTGCGGTAATCCACCGTGTCCCAATCCACGCAGGGGGAGAAGCCCTTGTAGTCGTTCTGCTGCCAGTGGCTGGGGCTCTCGGCCGGGCTCACGGCCACGCGTCGCAGCCACTTGACGCTGCGTGCGCCCACCACGCCGGGCACCACCACGCGGAGCGGGAAGCCGTGGTCGCGGGGCAGCTCGGTGCCGTTCATCTCGTAAGCCAGCAGCACGTCCGCGGCGGGGCTGAGCGCACGGCCGTAAGGGATGGACGCTCCGTACGGAGCCCCCCCGGGGTCGGCATCCAACCCTTCGAAGCAGACGTGCCACTCGCCCTCGCGCTCCTCGGGGAAGCCGGCGTGCAGCAGGACGTCCCGCAGCCTCGCTCCGCCCCACCGCGCCGTGCTGATGGCACCGATGTCCCACGGCAGCCCTTTGACGGGCCGCACGCGGCTCATCTCGGCGCGGCGGTTCCCGGCGCACTGCAGGGTCGCCGTCACTTCGTGTTTGGGGAAGCGGCTCCGCAGCTCGTCCAGAGACAGCGACAGCGTGCGGCCGCCGGGACCGTCCACCCGCAGCCGGTAGGAGCTCGGCTCCACCGCCGGAACCGGGAGGTGGTTGCGGGTGAAGAAAAGCTCGTTGGGCGTCAGGAAGCGCTCGGCCAGCAGCTCGGCCGGCGGCTCCGCGTTGAACGGCTTCTGGCTGTTGACGCGCAGCCCGGGGTGGCGGGGGGGGTCGCCGGCGAAGGGGTCCTGGGCGTCGGGGGCCGGCGGTGCCTCGTCGGGGCTGAGCTCGCCCACCTTGTATTGCTGCAGCAGCTCCAGGACGTGCGGTTCTCCGTGCACCGCATACAGCGCCCAGAAGGGCTCCAGGGCCCCCCCGGCCGCCAGCATGATTTTGTCGGGCCCCCCCGGGTGCAGCTCCACGAAGTCGGTGACGTCGAACACGTCGGTGCCGTGGGTCACCCAGACGCGCTCCTCGGGGCTCCGGTGCCGCCCCACCTCCTCCCGCGTGTACCGGGGGTACGACGGGGCGGCGGCGGCGGCGTGAGCGGCCTGGGGGGGGGGGGAGGAGGAGAAGGAGGAGGGGGGACTCGGCCCCGTCAGCGGGGATAACCCGGACCCACCTCCCCCCCGGTGCCCCCCCTTCCACTCCCCACCCGGTGCGCGCTCACCCTCCGCCGCCGTTCTCCGTAGGTCAGCGCCGCGCCGAGGCCGAGCAGCGCCGCCAGCACCGGGACCGCCCGCCCACCGCCCCCCCCCGGGCCCGGACCGCCGGGGACGACGTCCGTCCGGGAGGAGCCGCGGTGCGGGGGGAGCGGCGGGGGGGGCAGGCGGACTCTGCGGAAAGAGCGGCGCTGAGCGGCGCCCGGGGGCGGAGGGGGGCGGGGGGCCCCGGGGGTAATTCTGAGCGTGTTTGGGGGGGGGGAGGAGGGGGTCCTACCTGCGCCGGGGGACAACGCGGAGCAGCAGCATCGCGGCGGGACCTGCGGGAGGCAACGCTCAGAGCGGGGCGGGGGGGTCCACGACGCCACACCCCCCCCCCCCTCCACCGGTAGCGGATTTTTCCCCCCCCCCCCCGGTGCGCACCTGCGTGGCAACCGCGGCGCTGCGCGGGGCCGAAGGCTTTAACGGAGGGGCGAAGGGGCGGGGACGGACGGGTGGAGCCACGCCCCCTCCCCTCCATTGCCCCCCCACGGCGTTGGGGGCGAGCGTTAAAGGGGCCGCGGGCGGAGTTTCCCCACGCGTGAACCCCGGGCGCGGCGCGCCGCCGCCCGCCGTAGCGATAAGCGTTATCGGGGCGCAGCCGGACACGGGCACGGCTCCAGCCGCCGCTCCCCCCTTGTGTTCCCCCCCCCCCCATCACACGGCGCTGTTTCTCCTTCATATTTTAGGGTTTTTTTTCTTTTTTTTTTCTCCGTTCGTTTTCTTTTTTTTTTTTTTTTCCTTTTTTTTTTTTCCTTTACTTACATTAAATACATCGGTAAATCAGCAGCTGAGTTCTGTTACCATGATTCGTTATTTAAATGCGATGGAGGAGCTTCCTCAAAGCAACAACAAAAAAAAAGGGAAAAATAAAACAACCGAACAAAAAAAAAAAAAACGAACAGCGGAGACAGAGGGAAAACGAAGAGGGTCGGGAAAGCTGCAGCGTCCCCCCTCGCTCCCGGGGGGGCCGTGAAGGGGGGGAAGCAGAGCCGGGGTTTGCCTCACAGCCCCGATCTGCTCAGCCCACACCGCGGGGCGGCACGCGGGACCCCCCCGCCCCCAGCAGAGGGGGGACGACCCACGCAAAAGGGGTCCAGGGGAGCCCAGGCTGCTGGGTGCAGGGAGAGGGCAACGGCCTCGGGGCTGCAGCGCAGGGCACGGCGCCTGGCAGCAGCCCAAGGGATCCGAGTTCCATCCGGGAAGAGGAGAAAGGAACGAACTCCTTCACCTCCCTCCTCTGCTCCCAACCTCCAGAGCAAACAGGACCTGAAGGAAAAGCCCAAGTCGAGTGCCAACCAAAGGCAGGAGGAGGAATGGGGACAAAGTGGGAGCGGGGCTCTGCTACGCCCTGGGATCAGCAGGAGGACGCTGCTGCCTCCCCAGCTCTGCCCGGGGGGGTTGGGGGGGCAGAGGCAGCTGTTAGGGTCGTCCTGCTGGCTCTGCATCCCCCCTCCCCTCTCAAAAGATTCCCAGGCACTTCTGAACCTTCAGCAAAGGAAAAAAAAAAAAAAAAAAAAAAGGCCACCAAGGAAGAGAGTGAAGGACACTGCAGCTTTTCCCTCCCGGACAGCCATAGAAAAGGGAGGAAAAAAAAAAAGAGAGAGAAAAAGAAAGGAGAAAAAAATAATAATAATGACAAAAACAAATCCATCTCAGACCCCGCGTTTTCCCAGAGGTCTCCGGTGCCTCTCGTTGGTCACACACAAAGCCAACCCGAGGATGCGCTGCCGTCGTGCCACCAGGAGGGGAGACGTGAGCAGGGCTGAGCCCACAGAGCAAAGAGGGAGGTGGGAGAGGGAGAAAGGCGGAGGGAGGAGCTGCGGTTAGGTCGCTATTTGCACCTATAATACAAAGTGAAGAAGAGTTTGTTGGTTTGTTTTTTTCTTTTTTTCTTTCTTTTTTTTTTTCTCTGGAAGTTAAGTCCCCGGCGGATGTAGTTCCATTGCCATCAGGATGGTGGACACGGGTGTCTGGTGGTGGTTTTGAAGCATTAAAAAGTGCAGTTAGAGCTCTCGGGAGGGTTCTGGTTCGGGTGGGTTTCTCGGTGCGCCGTTATGGAGGTGAGGTGTGGTGTGGTGGACGGGGGGTGGAGGTTATATCTTAGCTCTTCCTCGCTCGCGGGCCGCTGCCGAAGGCTGCCCTTCAGTTGCTACAACACTGGCTCTTGTTCTGCTGGGTTTGCTCGTGAAGGTCCACGCCTCTGCTCCTCCCTGCTGCACCACTCGTGCTCTGGGGCTCGCTCTTTGGCAGCTTCTTGGCTGGAGGGGGGAGAGGAGAAGCATCAGCGTGGCTGTTATGGGCTGATCTGCACACTGCCTCTCCCAGTGCTGCTCCAAGGAGGCCGAAGAGCTGCCCTGAGCCCCCACACCACGCTCAAAAGGCATCGGCTCCGCATTGCACAGCCCAGCAGGGCAAAATCTGAGGGAACTGCCCACCCCACCCCACCCTGCAGGACCCCCCACCCCACCCTGCAGCCTCACCGATGGCCAGGAAGAGGTCGTTCACATTCATCGCTGTCTTGGCCGACGTCTCCATGAACAATAGGCTGTTGTCATCTGCGTAAGCCTGTGCCTCCTGGAAGAGAGCACCCAGGTGAGGGTCCAGCAGCCACGGGGGGGGTGCAGGGTGGGCACCGGTGCTGACACTTACTTCGTACTCCACCATACGTTTGCTGGCCAGGTCGGCTTTGTTGCCCGCGAGCGCAATGACGATGCTGGGGCTGGCTTGCCTCTGCAGCTCTTTCACCCATGTTTTTGCCCGTGCAAATGTTTCCTAGGAGCAGAGAGGGGGAGATGTGAGGTTACCACGAGGTGGGCACCCCACAGGGACCTCCAGACCATGGGGTGAACATGCACTGAGAACCTCACCTGGTTGGTGATATCGTAGACCACGATGGCAGCCTGTGCCCCCCGGTAGTACATGGGGGCCAGGCTGTGGTATCGCTCCTGGCCCGCCGTGTCCCAGATCTCAAACTTCACCGTTGTGTCGTCCAGGCAGACAGACTGTGTGAGGAACGCCGCTGTGGGAGGGAGGAAGATGTGAGCATCACACTGCTGCCCCCAAGCACTTCTGCCCACGACCACCCCAGCCCCACGGGGATCGTATTTACAGGAGAGGGAAGCTGGCGCGAGGCAAAAATGGAGGTGGCAGCTGCAGGAGCGCTGCTCCCAGGCTCTGCTGCACCCTGCAGGCAGTGCCCCTCACCGACTCACCCCCGATGGTGCTCTCCTGGTACTCGTGGAACTGCCCCTTGACGAAGCGCAGCACCAGGCTGGATTTCCCCACCGCTGATTCGCCCAGCAGCACCAGCTTGAACTGACAGATTTTGCTGGCTTGGGACTGCCCATTCGGCCTGGCGGCTCCTCTGCTGGTCATGGCCGGGCTGCTGCTGGGCTCCTGCCCTGCTGAGAGCCTGGAAGGCACCGACGCTGGGAGCGCTGGCCTTGGTTCCACCAGGCAGTCCTGGAAAGGGAGGAAAGCGGTTGGTCACTGCGTGCTGCAGCCAGTAAAATCCCTACAACCAAATGCACACCACTCAGTACAGGGCTGGTGGGCACAGTCACTCCTGGGTGCACAACGAGGACCTGAATGCTCTGCTTCCAGAGCGATTCCCAGGAGCTGGGTGGGAAAAGCAGACCCATGAGTGATGCCCAGGGGAGGCTGCACCCCTGCCAGGACAAGGCTTAGCCTCGTGTCCTGGGCTGCTGCTGTTTGTGCCACAGCACAGATTCCTCAGCTGCTTCACCTCTCCCCACCCAGAGGAGAAGCTGGGAACCAACTCCACAGCTCAGCCTCCAAGTTCCTCAGCCCGAGGTTTTTTTTCTGCTTTCTGTTTTCCCTCGGCACGCACTCAGAGCAGACATCACAGCGCATCCCATCTGCATCAGGAGCTCCTTCAGCCACAGCACACACTGCTGGGTCACCGTGCAGCCCGAGTCCTTCACCTCCCACACTGGGCCAGCAGGGAAAGCAAGGAAATCTTTTATTTATTTTTTTTAAGGCTCATCTCCCATGCGGCTGTAGGACACAAATGGCTACTGGAGCACAGCCAACAGGGGAAGGCTGTCAGTGCCTGTGCCCCCATGCACGGCTGCAAACGAAGCACCTCCACACAGTGCTAAGTCCATGCCTTGAGCCCACCCAGAGGCCCCACAGCCCCCAGAACCCACAGCCCCCTTGAGCCCACCCACCTTTGCACTTTCACTTGCTGGATGCAGTGCTGCAGCACGCACACCCTACAGCCACCAGCCCCAGGACCACCGGCTGTTCCTGTTACACCAAACCCCTCACCTGCAGAGGCAACCAAGCTGAACTATACACACAGCTACTCCCACCACACCTTCATGTCACAGCCAGCAGCACGCTAAGCGTGACTCAAGGTGTGAAGCAGCCAGCTCTGTAAGCACACGCAGGCCCATAAACCACCAGCAGGCACCGACTGAGGGGCACCGCGCTGTGCCGAGCTTCCCCCAGCACAGAGCAACAGCTGCAGCAGCGACAGCTCCACGTCACACGGGGGTGAATCAGGAGGCAACGTCTCCCATCGCAGGACCCGACCCGACCCCGACCCTACGAGGACACGGAGCCCCTGGGAGCAGCGCCGCCAGCAGCCGCACAGCGCAGCATTGCAACAGCCGCCAGGGCCAACTGCTTTCCTGTTACCAGGCGGACTTCTCCTATGTCCCAACCGCGCTCACACCACCGCCGAGGCGGCTGCGGGACCGGCGACCTCCGGCGGGACAACGAGGGGTCCTTTATAACAGAGCCCACGCCGCCCGGTCCCGGTGCATTCTTCACCCCGGCAGCTCTGCCGGATGCAGCACCGTTTCCATCTGGCACGGCGGGACGCTCGCACTCGTCTCTCGGCCCTCACCGGACCGCCGGGTGCCGCCTGCTCGGTGTCCCCGGGGAGGGGTGGGGGGAGGCCGGGGGCGGCCAACACCGGGCGTTCGCTCTCTCCCTCCCCGCGGCCTGAGCCCCCCGCGCCCGGTTCCCCGCCGGCGCCTCGGAACGGGCGGAGCCGCGGGGAGATCGAATTGGGGGAAAACCGGAGGAATTCGGCTCAGTACCGAGAGCCCCTGAGGAGACCGAAGGAACAGAACGGGCCCGGTACCCGCCCGGCCCCGAGCTCCGCCCGCGGGACTCCGGCAGCCCACGTTTCTCCCCGGGCGCTCGGCGCACCGCGGCACAGCGGACCCGGTCCCCGCCCCAGGCCGGGCCCAATCCCAGGCCCAGGCCAGACCCAGTTGTTCCGGTCCTTCTGGGCGAGCCCGGCCCGGCTCCAAGGCCTGCACGCGCAGGAGGCGGCCCGGGACCCGGCCCGGCGCTCGGCCCCGTCCGCAGCCGCCCCGCTCCCGGTACCTGCGGCCCCGGCCTCCCGCTGCGGCCCGAGCACACAAACAGCGCCTCGGCCCAGCCCTCCTCTCGCGGGCGGGATTAAGGCGCGGCTCCGCCAATGGGCGACGCGCGACGGGGCGGCGGGCACGCCTTTTCCTGTCGGCGCAGCCAATGGGAGTGGCGGAGTGTGCGTCACCGCCCCCGCCCCGCGCGAGACGGCCTATGGAAGGCGGCGATTGGACGGATGGGCAGCGAGGCGCCGCCAATGGGAGTAAGGGAACGGTGAGCCAGTGGTCGGCAGGAATGCCGCGGGGAGGCGGGGCCAGAGGTGAATGACGGAGCGTCCGACCAGTGGGAAGCGTCACCGCCTAGGGGGCGTCACCAGGAACAAATAAGGTGACCGAAGGGGGCGGACCCCTGCAGCAGCAGTGACCAATCGCGGAGCAGAAGAGGCCCAGCCCGGCCAACCCGCGGCTGGCGGCGCGATGAATGACGAAGCGCAGGGCGGTGCCTCGCGGCCATTCACGGGCCGTGTTGCCCATGATTGACAGCCCGTGGAGCTGCGGGGTCGGGCCGATCGCGCGGGGGCCGCCGGGAGCCGCGACCTCTGACCCCCAGTGGCTCTCCTTCACTTTAATGCTGCGGCCGCCGGCGGGGGCGGGGCTAAGCCTGGCCTGGCCAATAGCAGCGCTTCATAGCGCCAGGGGGCGGGGCCTCCAGGGAGGGGGGCCTTGTGCGGACCCTATGGGGCACGGATGGGCCGTGGGGGAGTGGATGGGGGCCAGTGGGACGCAGGGACACGTATGGCCCTACAGGGACCATGTGGCGTGTATGGGTGCTGTAATACGGGCCCTATCGGTATTTCAAGGCATGTGTGGGGCCCCATAGGGATCTGGGGGTGGATATGGGGGAGCCCTATGGGCATAGTGGCCCTACAGATGCACAGGATGATGCTGTGAGAGCGGCAGGCAGGTGACAGAGGACAGACTGCTCCCACCCCACTGTGGAGGGGGCTTATAGGGGTCAGACACCCACCCCACCCCCACATCCCACAGGCACTGCTGGGCAGGAGCTGCACAAAGAGCTTTAAATGTCAACTACAAAATGGCAAAAAAGTTACAAAAGTCAGCGAGGAAAAGCCCGCGGGGGGAAGGGAAGAGGTGGACCCCCACTGCCACCCTGGGGACGGAGGAAAGGGGGACAAAGGGAGGGGGAAGGCTCTGTCCCTCCTGCCCCCCACCTCGCCCCCAGCTGTAAGTGCCCGAGAGCCCAGGCAAAGGGGGGGTCCCCGCCCCGAGCAGTCCTGGGGGCCGGGGGGTCCCAGTGCCCCACTCTGTGCTCGTGCCGTCCGCAGCCAACGTGCCCACCCCCAGCCCAGTGCTCACAGGCGCAGGTGGGGGACAGCCCTGGTGACATCACGGAAGAAGGGATGGCCCAGCGCTGCCTTGGCCGAGATGCGTTTGTTGGGATCGTAGTGCAGCATTTGCTGAAGAGAGGCAGAAGAGGGGACGGTGAGGGGGGGAGGAGCTCCCCATTGCGTCTCCTCTCACTGTTCCCCCCCAGCCCCGTGCTCACCGCCAGCAGCTTGCGGCCCTCCTCATCCAGCGGCGGCACCACCTTGCCCAGATCCTGCCGGGCCCACTTGGGGAAGCTGGGCTTGTAGTCGGGCAGGGCGGTGACGCCGGGCCAGGCGGCCTCATCCGGTGTCCCCAGCGTGCGGAAGATACGGAAGAGCTGATCGATCTCCGAATCCCCGGGGAAGAGCGCGCGCCGCGTCACCTGCACGTGGTGGCACCGGGATCAAACAGCCCCCACCCCGCGTGACCACCTTGTGATGCCGGGTCTGGGCTGGGGGCTCACATGATGCTCCCCCACCCCCACCCCTCCGGCACCCACAGAGCCCCTTTGTGCTTCTGTGCTTGCGGCCGGCCCCGTGTGCAGTGATGTCAGGGCTGAGACAGTGGAATGGAGGCAAACTGGGGCACATCCTGCGTGTCCCCAGCGTGTGATCACAGTGCCCCTTGGTGTCCCTCGGGCCACGTCCTTGGTGACCTCAGAACGTGACCACAGTGTCCCCTCAGTGTCCCCAGGGCACGTCCTTGGTGGCATCCCCAGGATATCCCCAGTGTATCACATAGGTGTCAGTGGGGCAGCTCCTTAGCTCACAGAGTATGGCCACAGTGTCCCCTTGGTGTCCTCAGGGTAACCCCACAGTGCCTCCAGGGCACCCCTCAGTGACCCCACGTGTCCCCTGGAGTAGCAGCTGCTGTCCCAGGGGGATGCAGCCCCTTCCCCCCCCTCTCCTTGCTCACCATCTCGGCGAAAATGCAGCCCAGGCTCCAGATGTCCACGGCAGTCGAATAGTACTTGCAGCCCAGCAGGATCTCAGGCGCACGGTACCACAACGTCACCACCTGTGGGGTGGGGGGCAGACTTTGGGCACTGAGCCACCCCCACTGCCCGCAGCCCCCCATCCCCACACCCACCTCGTGCGTGTAGGTGCGCACAGGCACCCCAAAGGCGCGTGCCAGCCCAAAGTCAGCCAGCTTGATGGCACCGTCGGCGTTGATGAGCAGGTTCTGAGGCTTGAGGTCTCGGTGCAGCACGCGGTGCGCGTGGCAGAAGGCCAGGCCTTGCAGCAGCTGGAACAGGTAGCTCTGCAGGGATAGGAGGGGTGGGAGGTCAGCACTGCCCCATGCCCCCCCGCCACCCCCGCCCCGACCCACCTTGATGAGTGGCAGCGCGATGCCACCCAGGGATGATGCATCCATGAACTTCTTCAGGTCCTGGTGCAGGAACTCAAAGACCAGGTAGAGCTTGTTCTCCGTGTGGATCACATCCAGCAGTCTGGAAGAGGGGTGGCTGGGTGCTAGCATGACCCCCCCTCAGTGCATCCAGACCCCCCTGCAGCCCCCAGACCCTCCTACATCCCCTGGGCCGCCCGCAGCCTCCAGCCCCTCCGCAGCCCCCAGACACCCCCGCAGCCCCCGGATCGTCTGCAGCTCTCAATCCCCCCCCCCAGCCCCTCAGGCCTTCTGCAGCCCCCAAACACCCCCGCAGCCCCCGGACAACCCCCAGCCAAACCTCCCCGCGCAGCAGGCTGCCAGCAGAGCGTCCCCATAGATTCTCTATACCCCCATCCACGCCCCCCCGCGGTGCCCCCCCCTCACTTGACGATGTTGGGGTGGTTGAGCTCCTTCAGCAGCGAGATCTCTCGGATGGCCGTGCTGGGGACGCCCTCGGTTTCCCTGGGGGAGGAACGGGTTGAGCCCTTCCCGGTGCCCCCGCCGCCCCTCCCGCCGCCCCCCGCCCGCTCACGTGTCCAGCCGGATCTTCTTCAGCGCCACCACCTCGCCCGTGACCTTGTTCCGGGCCTTGTACACGACGCCGTACGTGCCCTCCCCGATCTTCTCCACCTTCTGGAAGTTCTCCATTGGGTGGGGGGGCGGCCCCGGGCGGTGGGGGCGCGGCCCGGGGTTGGGGTGTCCCGGGGTCCCGGGCCGGGCACGGAACGATCGCGGCCGCCGCTTTTCCCCGGCGCGCCACAACCCCGGGGCCCCGCCCGCGCCGCTTCCCGCCGGCCGCTGGCCACGCCCCCCGCGGCCTCCCATTGGCCGAGCCCGCGGCCAGGCGGGGTGCGGCGCGGGAGATCTCTTAAAGCGACAGGCGCGGGGCGGGCGCCGCTCGGCCCACGCGTGGAGCGGTCGCGGGTGCTGTGAGCGCCTCCCCGCGCCCCTTCTTTCCCCGTAACACCGACGGGAGAGCAGCCGCCGTGACTGCGGTAGCAAGCCCTGAGCCCGGGTTGTTATCGGGCCGCGGTGCTGTGGATTCAGTGCTACTCACGGTGCTCCCAGGCAAACGGTCCCACGGACGCCCTCCCCGCGGCCATGCTGTCACGCACGCAGCCCCACGCACGGGGTCCCCACAGCCGCGGCGTTCGTACGTGGCCTCACAAACGTTGTGTCCCCACGGGGTTCCCGTGCACACAAGCGCAGCGCTTTGAGGCCCCATGTGTGCATCCTGCCAGCCACAGCCACCAGTGCTGACGTGGGCTGGGGGTCTGCAGCGCCGCGCTGCTGCTGGGGGTCCGTGGGTGGGCGCAGTATGGGCCTCCCCCTGTGAATGTGTCGCACCCCAAGGGGGTCCCAGGGTCGCACCCATAACCCGGCTCCCCGCGGCACCCGGTGCACGGACCAGGCGCTGCTGTGCTGTGAGCGGGGGGCAGCGGCTGTGCTGAGCCCCTGGCGGGGGTCTCACACACCCCGAACCCACCGGCTCCGAGCTGAGCAAGGGCAGCCGTGTGACCGTAGCCATGTGCGCGCACACATGCCCACACGTGCGCGCACGTGCCCACCCGCAGGCCCTCCCCAGGGCCGCCCCTCGGGGTGGGGCTATGTAAAGACGGTCCCTTCTTATTCCCCCGCAGCCGCTGCCTTCGCCTCTCCCGGAGCCGGAGCATCAAGGATCATGCGGTTGCAAGGGGCCATCGTGCTGCTGGCGGCACTGCTGGCCCTGACTACGGCACAGCAGCGTAAGTGAGGCTGCGGGGGGGGGATCTTCAGGCAACCGGGGTACGTGAGGGGTGGTCCTGGCTGTGAGCTGCCCGTGGGCTTCGTGGGGCAGCCGTGGGTTACCTGTGGGACACCAAATGGGGACGGGTTGGGGGTGGATGGTGGCATTGAGTCTCCCAGAGCAGGGTTGGAGTTTGGACTCGGTGTGGGCTCTGCGGTGGGTGCGGGCCCCCCCAGCACCGGGCTCAACCCGTCCCGCGTTGTGGGGAGTCCCCAGCACAAGGAGGGAGCAGCGTCTCCGTTGCTTCGTGCACACGGGGGCCCCACGGTGACCCCCATCCGTCTGTGCACGGGCGATGCCGTGGGATCCCGTGGGGACTGCAGTCAGTGGGGCAGAGAAGGGACACGGGGGGAGCGCTCACCCCGTCCAGCCCCCGCTGCAGCTCAGCTGAGCGTCACATGAAACGGCTTTGGGCAGCGCCATGTGATGGGCTTTGCCCCGCGCCGCAGCCTGAGCCCATCACGTGTTTCTGGGGCTGTGCGGGGGGTCCCAGCGCGGTGCCATCGCATCCCTGTCCCTTTTCCCGCAGGAGGCGGTGGCCGGAGCCGCGGTGGCTTTCAGGGTCCGGTGTGGGCTGGCCGCCCGGCGCCGTTCCGGAGCTGGGACGCAGCGCGGTACCGCCCGTGGCAGGAGGGGAGAGCGCAGCAAAGCGACTGCTGGCGAGGTGAGCGCGGGGACGCACAGACACGGGGACAGACGGCCGCGGCGCCGCTCCCTGAGCCGCTGTCCTCGTGCCTGACAGGAGGCGACGTCACCTTCGACATCAGCAACGACGCTCCCACCATGGCGGGTGCCAGGGCCACCTTCTCCATCGCGCTGCGCTTCCCCAGCACGCAGACGGCGCTGCCCGACGGCCGCGTGGTGTGGAGCCAGAACTGCACCGTCAATGGTGGGCACGGCCGGGGGCACGGCTGGAGGCGCGGCTGGGGGCGCAGCAACGCCTCGCTCATGGCTGCTCCCTGCAGGCACCCGCGTGGTGCAGGGGGACCCGGTGTTCCCGGAGCAGCTGGCCGAGGGCTCGGATGGCGTCTTCCCCGACGGGCAGCCCTTTCCCCGCAGCGCTTGGGACAAACGTGGGAAATTCGTCTACGTCTGGTGGACGTGGGGTGAGGACGGCTCTGCGCTGTGTTCCCAGCACTGCTGGGATGTCCCCGTGCCTGACAGTGTCGTGCCTGACTGCGGTGCCCCCGCAGGGCGTTACTGGCAGGTGGTGGACGGAGCGGCGTCGCAGCTGACGGTGGGGACGGACGGGGTGGCCCTGGGCTCCTACACCATGGAGGTGGTGGTTTATCACTACCGTGGCAGCCAGAAGTTCATCCCCATCGGCCAAGCCAGCACGCAGTTCAGCATCACAGGTACGTGGCAGCGGGGTGGACGGGCTGGCAGCAGGCACGGTGTCCCCACGCTGATGTCCCTGCGTCCCCCAGACCAGGTGCCCATGGTGGTGGATGTGACACAGCTGGAGGTGGCAGCGGGGGACGGCAGGAGCTTTGTGCTCAACCGCCCCGTGGCCTTCAGCGTGCGGCTGCACGACCCCAGCCATTACCTGCGTGATGCTGACATCTCCTACTCGTGGGACTTCGGGGACCAGAGCGGCACGCTCATCTCCCGCAGCCGCACCGTCACCCACACCTACCTGCAGGCTGGTTCCTTTGCTGCCCGCCTGGTGCTGCAGGCGGCCATCCCGCTCAGCTCCTGCGGCTCCTCCACGCCCCCTGTTGTGGATCCCACCACCGGGCCGCTGCCCTCCTTGGGACCCACGGCCACGCAGCCTGAGGAGCCCACGGGATCCGGCACCGCCGCGGAACCTGGCACCCCCACGGGATCCAGCACTGCTGCAGCACCCGGAACCACCGAGGCACCCGGCACTGCTGCAGCACCCGCAGCCTCTGGAGCACCAGCAGAATCCACGGGGGTCTCAGAAGCTGTGCCCTCAGACAGCGCTGCCACTGAGCCCAACCCTGACCCGGTGCTCAGCACTGCAGTGGCCGATGCAGCAGCCGGTACAGACCCCACTGCAGACCCCCTGCCCCCCACCTCAGTGTCCTCAGCTGGGGATGCTCTGGGCACTGTGGCCCCCACAGCAGTGGAGGGAAGCGTGGCAGCAGGTGGGTTCTGTTCCCATGGGGTACAGGGAGATGGGCTTTGGGCTGAGGGGTCCTGCGAGGGAATGGTTGGGTCCCTCCAAACCTATTTCCATCTGCTTCTTTGCATGGGACTGCTGCAGGTGTGGAGACAGCAGGGGACGTGTCTGCAGCCACCCCTGGAGCCACTGCTGTGGACACAGCTGTGGACACAGCTGGAGCCACGGATGGGGTCGCAGTTGAACCCACAGCTGCAGCTACAGCTGAATCCATAGCAGACCCCACAGCTGGAGCCACAGCTGTATCCTCTGGCAGTGCCACAGCTGGAGCCACAGCGGAGCCACTGCTGCTGGTGAAGCGCCAGGCGCCCGAGGCTGAGCCCACCGGCTGCGTCCTGTACCGCTATGGCACCTTCTCCACTGAGCTCAACATCGTCCGTGAGCACCGGGCTGAGGGGCCGGGGAGGGGGTTCAAGGGGGTCCAGCCTTCATCTGACACCCCATCCCCTCACAGAGGGCATCGAGAGCGTGGCCATCGTGCAGGTGGTGCCCGCGGCGTCTGAAGGCAGCGGAAACAGCATGGAGCTGACAGTGACGTGCGAGGGGAGGTGAGGAAAGCTGGGCACGGTGCACCAGAGATGGGAGCAGATGGGGACGGTGCACGGGGTCGGGGACACTGGGAGCCCATGGGCTGGAGCAAGGCAGGACATGGGGATGGCAGTGGAGGCTGGGGGGTCCTGGGAGCGCACTGATTTCCCCCCCAGCCTTCCCGAGGAGGTGTGCACCGTGGTGGCGGATGCCGAGTGTCGCACAGCGCAGACTCAGACGTGCTCAGCCGTGGCACCGGCGCCGGGCTGCCAGCTGGTGCTGCGCCAGGACTTCAACCAGTCCGGCCTCTACTGCCTCAACGTCTCGTTGGCCAATGGCAACAGCTTGGCTGTGGCCAGCACCCGTGTGGCTGTCGGAGGTAGGAGAGGGATGGGGGGGGGGGGGGGGGAAGGGGAAGGGGAGGTGTGGGGGTGCTGAGCTGCCTCTGCCCCCCCAGGAACATCCCCAGCTGCCAGCGGCACCACACTCACCGTGGGGCTGCTGCTCATTGCTGCTGCACTGGGCACTGCTGCCTACACCTACCGGTGAGCGGGTGGAAGGACCGGGACGTGGGGGGGGTGGGGAGGGACGTGGGGAGAACACAGCACTCACCCCCTCCCCCCTCTGCTTGCAGCCGTGTGAAGTACAGCCCCCTGCTGCCCGCAGCCCCCCCAGCTTCCAGGCCCCACAGCTGGCTGCCTCCTGGTGCTGCCCTGCGTCTGCTGCTGCGCCAGGCTTTTGGGGGGGCTCCCAGTGGAGAAAGCAGCCCCCTGCTGCGTGCCAACACTGTCTAAGGGGGGGAGTCTGCATCCAACCCCCCAGTACAGAGCCCCCTGCCTGGCCCGAGCCCCCAGGAACTGGGGGGGGATGTGTGTACCGGCTGCTAATAAAGACTCAGCTCAGCTGTGCTCCGTCTGTTTGCATGGGGGGGAAGGGGGGTCCCAGCCGCCAGCTTTATTTACTATAAGAGGCACTTGAAACGCGGGGGTTGGGTGTAATAAATAGGCACGGGTGTGGGGGGGGGGGGGGCTAGCAGGGTGGGGACTCCAGCCTCTCCTCCCACCCCCCCATGTGGGGGGACCCATCCCTGGGTGCGCAGGGGAGGAGGGGAAGGACAGAAGGGCCCTGCCCAGTGCTGGGGGGGGTGGGGAGGGTCCGGTCCCCTTTAGCCCTCCATAGAGCCCTTCTTGAGGCCGAAGAAGCTGGAGGAGCGGGGTGGGGGGGCCATCAGCATGGGTGCCTGGTTCTTGTGGGTGATCTTGATCTGTAACAGAGGATGAGAGTGGGGGGGAGGCAACATGGGGAGGGCACAGAACCGCTAGGGGGATCCAGGGGAACTAAGAACCCCCCATCCGGCATGGGGACACGTACAGTGCAGGGTGGCTGCATCCAGGGCTCTCCATCAATCTGCATGGGGAGGGCTTTCAGCGTCCTGCAACGGCAGCCCCCTTACAGTTCACCCACAGCCCTTGAGGGGGGGGCACAACCTCCCCCCCACCCCAGGGCTCACCGCAGGGTGATCTCGGAGCACTTGGCCAGCCGCGTTCCTGCGCTCTTCAGCCCGGTGTAGATCTGCCCCATTTCCAGCACTCCCTCCAGCCCCACAACTTCCAACCGCTGGTCGCTCAGGTCTAAAGGGGAGGGGTTGAGGAGGGGGAGGGGTTGAGGAGGGGTCAGGACGGTGCCAGCCTCGAGGGGGGGGTTGGTTCCTCACCCCCACCCCACGCACCCTGCACGCAGGTCTTGAGCGTTTCGGCGTCGGTGATGGCCGGGGGCTGCGCGGCACCGGGCGGCCGCCTCGCCTCCCCCAGGGGGCGCTTGGTCTCACCCCACAGGTTGGAGCCTCCGTGCATGCTGGGGATGTTGAGCACGGCAACCCCCGCCAGCGCACCCCGCAGCTCCAGAGGGGTCCCGCAGCACTGAGGAGGGGGGGCAGGGTCAGGGCAGAGCGCCGAGGGGGGGGCACAGGGATGCAGAGATGAGGCGCACCTCGATGCTCAGGCACTCCTTGAGCTTCTTGCAGGTGGCAAAGAGCGTCTCGGAGGTGGCAAACTCCAGGTACCAGAGTTTGTTCTTCATCCTTGGGGGGGGAGCACGGCGTGGTGGGGATGTGGGGACGCACAATGGGGTCACAGGGATGCGGCCTGGGGGCGGCACTCACCTGCTGTTGAACTTCTCAGGGTATTTCTCCCGCATGACGTGGAAGCGGTGCGCGATGGAGGCATCCTGCGGGGGGGAGATGGGCATAGAGTGTGGAGGGGTGAAACCTGGCCATGCTGCGCCTCCCCCTCCCCGGCAGCTCCCAGCCCCACACACCACCCCAATGGAGAAGTAGTTGTTGACGATCTCGTAGGGCACGGGGTCACCAGCCTCGGTGGGGCAGGTGGGCAGCACCCGCAGGTGCCAGCGGTCCATCTGCACCACGCTGCTGCCCTCGATGTCCTTCAGGATCTTCACCAGGTTCTCCCCATCGTAGCCTGTGGACGGTGTTGGGGGAGACACCGGGATCAGGAGGGAGGCTGGAGGGGGGTGAGGGGGATATTGGACTGCCCACTTCTCACACCCCACTGCTCACCTCCACCCCAGCGCAGGCACCGCGCCAGGTCGTTGCCGGTGCCCAGGGGCAGAACGGCCACAGGGGGTCGTCGGGGAAGGTTGGCTTTGTCTGCAGGGAGAAGTGCAGTGAGGGGGGGGGAAGGATTTGGCCAACAAATCCTGGGGTGACGGGGGGGGGTGCAGACCCACCAATGGCATCCAGGATCCATCCCACGGTGCCGTCCCCGCCGCACACCAGGATGCGGAAATCTGGCACGTCCCGAAAGAAGTTGAGCCTGGGGAGGAGAAGGGAAGGGAAGAAAAGGAGGGAGGGAGGTCAGGGCTGGTTGCCCCCCTCCCAGCACTTACCACACCCCCGTTCCCCCCTTACCCTGGGTTGGGTCCTCCTTGCTGCAGGTTGTAGACCTGCCGGGGGTTCAGCAGGTACTGGAACTTCCGGAGCACTCTGCAGGAGAAGGGAAGGTGGGCTGGGGGGGTCCAACCCCCACCTCCCCCTAAATTTGTGTGTGTGGAAGAAGATCCCACAGTGTGCCCGGCGCCTGCCCAGCCCCTCACCTCTTTCCCTGCTTCCCTCCGCTCTTGGGGTTGACGAAGACGAGGAGTGGGTGGGTGTCGGGCACAGGGCTGACCTGTGGGTTTGGGGGGGGGGGGTTGAGTGCCAGGCATGGCGCCATGGGGGGACACAGATACGGGTGGGGACAGAGGGATAACAGGGGAACGTGTCTCACCCGCAGCGCCTGTCCTTCAGGAGTGGTGAAGACCTGTGGTCCGTCCTCACCCGGCGTCCCACTCTCATCCTTTTGGCTGTTCTGCCGCTCCTGCACCCCCAGCAGGGAGGTGACACCCACATCCCCAAGCAGGGACATCCCTCATTCCCCTAAATCCCCCTCCAACCCCTTCCCCTGAGCTCACCAGCACCACAGGATAGATGGCGGAGGGGGGCAGGATGTGATCCCTCAGCAGCCCACAGTCACAAGTGGGGGGCACAGCAGGCTTGCAATCCTCGTGGATCTGGGGGGCAGAGACCACGTCCAGCCACCCCATCCCTTGGGGATGGATGGAGGAGACGGGGACCCCCCTGTGACACCAACCAGCATCACGGGGGGCCCCTCCACCCATCCCCACCTTGAGGTGACACCAGACGCAGTGCAGCCCCGTCAGGCTCTGGAAGCTCTTGATTTTCTTCTGGCATTTGCCACACTTGCTGGCCTCGCAGCCACCTTTCACCCAGACGTGGGCTTGGACCTGCGTGGGCAGTCATGGCGGGAGGCGGTGGGACAGACGGACGGAGGGACGGACAGACAGGAGGAGGAATGGGTGGGCAGGCGGACGGAGGGACAACCAGGTGGGCAGACAGCTGCACAGCTTGACAAAAGAGACGGATGGACAAACGGACAGATGGGCGGGCAAAGAGATGAGCGGACGGATGGACCGCAGGTGGAGCCACGGACAAACGGACCGGCAAATGGAGCAGGCAGGTGGACAGACGGACGGACAAATGGATGGACAGATGGACGGACAGCCGGGGCACTCACACCGGCCTCCTTGCGGGACTTGGCGTAGGTGCTGATGCAGCTGGGGGGGGCCTTGCGGGCGCAGCGCTCGTGAACCGTGAACTTGCAGACTGGGGGAGGGACGGCCGTGAGGGGGCGGGGCTTGGCCCCCTGCTCCCACCCCCAAGCTGCCCCTCAGCCAATCACAGCACGGCCCCCCCTCCGCCCCAGGAACCAATGGCAGCCCGGTGTTTCCCAGGTGGGTGGGGTTTCTGTAGTAGCCACGCCCATTTCGGGGCGGGGCTTTCCCAGCTGGAGGGGGCGGGGCTTCCTGCAACACGTGGGGCGGGGCTTCTTCCCACCGCATCCCCATCCCATCCCCCCCCTGTGCCCCCTCCCCACCCAACGCAGGGACATCACCCCATCCTTGCCCCTGTCCTCACCCCTGCGCCCACCCGTCCTCATCCCTCATCTTCCAGCCTCACCCCATCGCTGTCCTCCTCCCCACCCCACCTCTCCCCGTCCCCGCTGCATCCTCATCCCATATCGTCCCCCTCCTGTCCCCATCCCTGCCCCACTCACAGATGCAGCACAGCCCCTGTTTGCGCAGCCCGACCAGCAGCGTCTCGCACACATTGCAGTAGGCAGGACGGTTGAAGTGCTTCAGGCGCCACATGTGCTGCCCATCATCCTTCATGTGCTGAGAGGGTGGGAGGATGGGGGGTCAGGACACAACTCCGGGGGGGTCCCAGCACAGCGCACCCCCCGCACTCACCACCTCCAGGCCCAGCAGCACCAGCAGGGGGATGTTGGTTACACCGCCGCGCAGCCACTCCGCCAACGACACCGCACCACTGCCATCATAGTCAATCTCCCGCATCATCTCCTGCAGGATCTGGGGGGACGCGGGGCTCAGCGGGTCTGGGGGGGGCACACGTGGGGAGGGAAGCGGGGCCACTCACTGGCTTCAGCTCTGTGACGTCCCAGTCCAGGTATTGGGCCACCCGCATCATCTGGGTGATGATCCGCTCCACCTCCTGCAGCACGGCGGTGGCGAGGATGAAGGTGGGGGTGATGACGGGGGTCCCAGATGCCCCCCCCAGCCCTGTCCCCTCACCGAGCTGTCCAGGAGCCCGTTCCCATCCTTGTCGTACAGCTTAAATGTGACTGGGGGGGGGAAGGAGGGGCACAGCAGAGTCAGATGGCGGTGCTCCCCCCGGCCTCCCTTGTGCCACAGGACCCCCACTCACACTCCAGCTTGTCCTCGGGGCGCCCGCCCTCCAGCAGTGAGAAGTAGCAGGAGACATCATTAACGCAGACAAGGTCAGCATCTGTGGGATGGACAAAGCTGAGCCCCCCCGTGTCTTAACCCATCCCCCCCCCCCAGTTTCCCAGTCCCCCCCAGGTCCTCACCGGCGCCCGGCTGCCCCGTGCTCTGGAAGGACCTGAAGAGGTGATGGCACAGCGTGTCTGGGACATCATCTGCCTCCAGGTAGCTCCTCAGGAACAGCTTGAAGCCCTCGAAGTCCACGCACTGGGGGGGGCAGAGAGGGGCTGGAGGTGAGTGTGCGGGCGGGGGGGTCAGCAGGCAGCCCCTGGGGTGTGTGGGGGGGGGGGGCTCACCTCTCCCTGAAGGTGCTGGGACAGCACCCCGTCACCATAGAACTCCTGCAGCACATCCTGCACCTTCCTGCTGCTGTCTGCGGGCACAGGCGTGTGCAAGGATGCTCGGGGAGTTCACACACAGGCAAGGGGCGTGCACACGCATGCCATGCATGCACGCACACGTGTGTGCAAGGCACACCCACGGGTATGCACACGTATCCCTTGCACGCCCATCTCTCCATCGCGGTGCACACGTGTGCGTGGCCACCCCACGCGTGTAAAAACCACGGCCACACACACACACAAAGCCACACATAAAGTGCAGCCACACCCGTGCACACACACACACACGAGCTGCTTCCCCCCCCTTCCCCCCCCAACTCACAATCCAGGTACTTCTGGAGCTGGGCGAACTCCTCGGGGCTGAGCGTTCCCCACTCCGCGCTCTCCTCCATTGCGCTGCCTGCAGGCGGAGGGCGGCGGTGGGGGCACGGCGGGGGTCTCCCCGCGTTCTCCCCGCCCCGTTTGCCCCAGCACAGCCCCCAGCACAACCCCACCCCCCCCGAGGCCGGGCGGGCAGCAGCTCGCTCGCACACGCACAGGTCGGCGCCCGCCCGGGGCTGCTCGCATCCTGCTGCCACGCATCCGGCTGCCACCCACGCACCCCGCGGGGATGCGGTTCCCTCCCGGCCCCGCGATGAGGCAGGCAGTGCCGGCCCCGAGGGCGAGGGCTGAGCTTTGCTCCCTGCGTGGCACCGGGCGGCAGATGCTGAGCGCGGCCCGGGAGCGGCACCGGGCGGAGGTTGTGGGGGAGGGGGGACGGGGGAAACGGAGCCGCAGCCGCAATCCCCCGGGACCCCAAATGTGACCCAAAGGGGAAGAGGACAATGTGTGCGCGTCCCTCCTGCCGCCTCCCGGAGCACCCATGGGTGATCCCAGCACCACTCCCACCCCCTTCTCCCTCCGCACCGGGGCTGCGTCAGGAACCCGCGCTGGGGGAACCGAGCCGTAGCACGACGCCGGCCCCCCCGGGGGCCCCGAGGTCGGGCACGGCCCCCAGGACCCCCCCGGAGCGGCGGCTGGTTCCCTTATTTAGTAACGGGCAGGGAACGGGAACCGTGAGGAGGGGGGGGCAGCACCCACGCACGGCCCCTCTCCGCTCCCGGGACCCCCGGGCTGCGCTCTCTCCCTCGAGGACCCCGGGGCGAGGCGGCTGCCGTCGGATACGAGGCATCGGGGCCGCCTCCCGCCGGTGCCGGTGTCAGCGCAGCCCGAGGCGGCTCCGGGACGGGCAGGTGGGAGCGGCGGAGCCCGGCGGAGGGGCGGGCGGGGCCGGGCCCTTCGCCTTCCCCGTTTTCCTCCTCTCGCCGCGCCCCGGGAACGAGGAGGCGGCGGAGGGACGGGACGGGAGCGGAGCTCGGAACTCACCGCGCTGAGCACCGGGACGGGCGCGGGACCGGGAACGGGCGGCGGCACCGAAACGACGCCCCACGGTGCAGCCCGGGCCGTGCCCCGCCGGCGCCGCTTCCCTCCCGTTTCCCGCTCGGTGCCGTCGGTTCAGCCCAGCCCGAGGCGCTCCGCTCCGATCGGACCGAGCCCCGCACTGCCCGCTTCAGTTCGGTCCGGTTCGATTCCTTCCGACGCAGCCAATCCCGGTGCGGCTCATCCCGGTAGCACCGGTCTCGCCTCGCCCCGCCCCCTCCCACCCGGCGCCGTCCCGCCACACCCCCGGTGCCCGCCGGTACCTGCGGGGCTCCGCTCGGTGCCGCCGCTCGGTCCGGCCCGGTGCCCGCGCGCTGCCGCCGCCGCCGCCCAGCCCCTCTGACATCACGGCTCGGGGCGGCACCGGGAGCACGTGCGGCGGGGGGGCACAGCGCCGGGGCGGGGTCCGCTCCCCTCCGCTCCCCGCCGGGCTCGCACCTGCCCCGCGCTCACGGGGCCGCTTCCGTTGTACCTTGAAGCGGCCGGGGGGCCCGCAGGGGGGCTGGGACCGGAGGGGGGGCAGAGGGGAGCGGGAAGGGGTGGGAGGGGGCACGCGTGGAAATCCCCGCGGCGATCGCAGCGCGGGGCCGGGCCGCATCCGGACTGCCCCGGGGGGTGCGGGGGGGAAGGAAGGGCAGTTTGTTCCCCTCCCCCCAGTGAACCGCGTGGTTCTGCGCTGCGGGGAGCCCCGACCCCTCCCTGTTCCCCGACGTGACACCGAGGCGGGGCGGGACCGGCCCCGAAGGCTCGGTTGAGGCGGGTTATCGCCCGGTTCGCCCCCGTCCCGCAGCGCGGGCACGCTGTAGCCCGGCGTCACCGCAGCAGCCCCGCGCCCAGCGACTCCACGCAAAACGGAGCGCTGCGCCTTTAAAAACAAAATGGCCGCCGCCACTCGCGAATCTCCCCAATCCTCTGTCGGAACGCCGCGCCGCCACTTCCGGGGGCGGGGCGTGGGGGCCGGAAGTGTATCGCGCACGCAAGATGGCGACTCCCTATGTGACTGATGAGACCGGTGAGCGCGCCGCGGTGCGGGCCCGCCGCTGCGGGACGGGGACGGGCGGCTCCGGCGCTGCGGGGCGGGGATCTGCAGGGCGCGGTGAGGCCGAGGCCGCGCCTGGGGGCGGCGGGGCGGCTGCGCTCCGCGGGGTGAGCTCCGTCCCTTCTCTCCGTGGGCTCGGTTCCGTTCTGCCTTTTCCCTGCGGCCTGCGCCCAGCCCAGCTCTGCGTGGCATCTCCCACAGCGCACCGTGGGGTCGGATCTCCCCCCTGCATTATCTGTGGGGTCGGATCTCCTTCCTGTGTTTTCTATGGGGTCGGATCTTCACCCTGATTTCTTTACGGGGCGGTATCTCCCCCCACGCACGTTCTCTATGGGGTCACATCAGCCCCCCCGTGCTCTCTGTGGGGTCACATCTCCCGTGTTTATTCCCATCCTCCCGTGTCCCAGCAGGGCTGGTCGCTTCTCTTCCCCCCAGAACAGTACCAGGTGCCGGGCAGCCCCCAGCCCCAGCAGAGGAGCAGCCCCTCGTGCCCCCCACCCAACGTTGCTTTCTCCCCCATAGGGAAGTACATCGCCTCTACGCAGCGCCCTGACGGCACCTGGCGGAAGCAGCGGCGCGTGAAGGAGGGCTACGTGCCACAGGAGGAGGTGCCGGTGTAAGTGGGGCAGGCGGCCAGGTGTGGGGTCCTGGGGTGGAGCCCCATTGCTGGCAGCAGGGCGATGGCGTTGGTGTGCCCAGGATCCCAAACTGTGGGCACTTTTTGTGCCCGTTACCTGCACCACGCTGGGGCTGTGGGGTGTGTGGCAAGGCTGGGAGCCCCCAGTGTGTCTAAACCAGGTCATGTCTTGAGGTCTCAGTCTCTTTCCAGGTGCCTGAGCACTTCTGACCCCCTTAGCCCATAAGCTGAGTCCTGATGGTACGTATCTGGCTGCTCCTCTGCGCAGGGCTGGGCTGAGCCACGGCCATGAGGACATCCTGAGGAGCTCAGGGCAGTGCTGGAGCTGAGCACTGGGTCAGGGCTGTGCTGTGCTGATGGCGAGGCTGGAGGTGGTGAGGTTTGCAGCTCCACGGGGGCAGCAGCACCGTCACTGCATCTCCTCCCATGCAGGTATGAGAACAAATACGTGAAGTTCTTCAAAAGCAAGCCTGAGCTGCCCCCGGGGCTGAGCCTGGAGCCCAACGCCCAGCCCAGCAAGCAGCCCAGCAAAGCGGAGGGCGGGGAGACTGGACTGTCCAAAACAGCAAAAAGGAACTTGAAACGCAAGGAGAAGAGGAAGCAGCAGCAGGAGAAAGGAGAGAGGGAAACAGACGAACTGATCCAATCGCTGGAGAAGGTCTCCTTGTCGGGGGGCAGCAGCGGGGACACGAGAGCGGCCGCACCGCAGCCGGCCTGCAGCACCCAGAGCTCTGCTGACGGGGAAGCTGCAGCCTCAGAGAAAAGCAAGAAGATCAAGAACCTGAAGAAGAAGCTGCGGCAGGTGGAGGAGCTGCAGCAGCGGCTCGACTCTGGGGAGATAAAGCAGCCGACCAAGGAGCAGCTGGAGAAGCTGGGCCGGAGGAAAGCCCTGGAGGAGGAGCTGCAGGACCTGGAGCTGGACTTGTGAGGGGTGGGCTGTTGTGGGGCGCGTGGGGCTGGCGTCCCCAGCGCAGGCTGTCTGGACTGAGCGCTGGCCCCTCTTCCCCGGGGTTTTATTTTGGGTGGGTGCCGTCGTTTTTCTTTTTCCACAACAGTTGTTTTTTTGTTTGTTTGTTTGTTTTTTTCCCAGCTATCGGTGTTAGAAAGTCGGCAACTCTCAGATACCTCTCTCCTTTTTAAAGTTTATTTGGGGGAGCCGGGCGGGCAGGGCTGGTGCTGCGGGTGAGGCAGGGGCAGCAGCCTTCCTTGACTTCTTCCCCAGCCCCTCGCATTCTGTGTTACGGCCTGTCGTCCTCTTCCTTTTATTTTTAAAAATGCAATAATAAAATTGCAGTAGTGACCCCGTGGCATGAGCTCAGCTCTGCCTTTCCCTGCTGAGGACAGTGCTGGGATCCTCCCACAGTTCCCAACCCCCTCAGCCCGCCCAGCTGCAGCCATGCCAACACCAGTGTCACTGTTGGGGCCGTGTGCGGGACACAGCTGCCTTTGTGTCCTGTGAGGCAGTGTTGGAGTGTTGGCCCCCTCTTGTGCCCCATTTTCTGGGTGGCCCCATGCTCTGGCTTGGCACCAGCCCACGTCCTGCAGCCCATCGGGAGGAACAGCGTATGGAACAGTGCTTGTTCTGCCCCAACCCTGCACTGGGCTCTGCTGGGGGATGGGGCCATGTTTGGGTTTTCATCCTGCGTGGGGCTGAGCAGGGAGTGCTGTTGGTTGGTCCCGGGATTGAGGAGGTGGTGGATCCTGCGTGGGGATGGAGCTTGGCAGTTTGAGATGGGAGTGATTATGTCCATGAGGGGACTGGGGGATTCTGGGGGGTTGCTGGAGCGTGAAGGAGGAGGTGTGGGGGGTCTAGGGAGCTCAGGGGTCATAGATGGGGGTGTTGGTGGTTTGGGGGATGCAGGAACGGTGGTCAGTGGAGCTGGGGCCTCGTGGCAGCAGGAATGGAGGTATAACGGGTTTGGGAGTCAGAGTGAGGAGCTAGGGGCAGCTGGAGGCGTTCAGAACATTATAGCTCAGGTACTGAGCCAGCAGTGCGTGCACAGCATTTGGATAGGTCCTACAAAAATAACTCTGGGGTGTTATTTTCTATGAAGTCTTTTCTTGCACTGGAGGGAGAGTGGAGCTGAACCTCTCTGGAGCTGACAGGGAACAGGGGTTGCAGTGGGTGTGGACCTGGCTGTGGGGCAGGAGCCCCCATTTACCCCATGAGGATCCCCTGTTATTTGCCTACTTAAAAGGGCAGGCATGGTGGGGGGACAGCAACCCAAGGCACAGCAGGTGTGGGGCACAGGGGCCTCTCAGAGGTGGCCTCGAGGCACTGGAGTGACGAAGGACACAGCGGAGCCATGGCCATCGCTGGGGGTCCCAGCAGGGTCTGGGGGGGCTGCACTCTCCAGATGCAGGTCCCACAAGCTCTGGATCTAGCTCTGGGGGTGGAAAGGGGTGTCAGCGGTGGTGGTGGGGCACCCCCTGCTCCCCCAGCACACACTCACCAAGGCCAACGCGTTGCACAAGCAGTGTGTCACTGGGGCAGGCTGGTGGCGGTGGCTGCACCTGGGGGGGGTTCGGTTCTGCTGGCATTTGGCTTCCTGCTGATGGAGATACAGCAGCTGCAGTCATTTCTGGCACCAGCTGAGGATCACTGCAGGGAGGGGGCTCAGCACCGGCCCCTTCCATCACCCCCATCCCCATGGCCATTTCCTCGGTCCCTATGGCCGTCCCCATTGCCATCTCCACCTCCCTCATCATTTCCATCACCCTCTGTGTCCCCTTCCCCACCCCTGCTGCCCCATGCTCATCACGCGCACCCTATGATAGTTCCCATTCAATCCCCATCCCAGTTCACTCCCCACCCTATCACATTCCAGCTTCCATCCCCATGCCTATTCCTATTTCCATCTCAACCCATCCAAGCCTCCATTCCCGTGGCCACCCCCCATCCCATCCCCACAGCCATTCCCATCCCATTCCCATCCCATCCCATTCCCATCCCATCCCCACAGCCATTCCCATCCCATCCCCATGGCCATCCCAATCCCATCTCCCCCATCTCCATCCCATCCCTATGACCATTCCATCCCATCCTATCCCCATCCCCACACCCATCCCATCCCATGACTATCCCTAACCCCATCCCACTCCCGTTCCCATCTCCTCCCCATGGCCGTTCCCACCCCAACCCCCCCCACGCCCTCCCCACTCCCCTCACCGTTGCTGCAGCAGGACACCAAGCAGGCTGAGCGCCGGCCAAACCCCCAGCACGACCCAGCTGTACCAGCAGAGCTGCCCCACCGCCGCCATCCGCAGCCTCTCGGAGACGTGGAGCAGCAAAGCAAACACCTCCACGAAATAATCCACACACACCACTACCACGGCAGCGCCGAGGACGGCGGTGGCCAACGTGGTCAGCGCTTTGGGCCACCGCAGGGCCAGCAGGGCGCAGAGCAACGCCGGGCCCAGCAGGACTCCCACCAGCACCCACGGGCTCAGCGGTGGCACCAGCGGTGCAGCAGCTGCCAGCACGGCCGTGGCCAGCAGCAGCCCCAGCAGCAGCCCGGTGGAGAAGAGCCCGACGCTGCGCAGCAGAGCGGTGACCAACCCGCAGAGCGAGCCGATGGCCAACGCAATGCCTGCGCTCACCTCCAGGCTCAGCCGCGTCTCCAACACGCGCTCCTTGTAGCACAGCAGGAAGATGGTGCTGGAGCCCAGGAGCAGCCCCGAGGTGAACATGATGGCCTTGAAGCAGCGATGGCCTGCGGGGGATGTGGGGCTCAGTGGGGGCTGCGCCGTGGTGTCCCCGGTGCCACCCCCAGCTGTGCCCAGTGTCCTGTCCCCATTGCCAAATGTGTTCCGTGGAAACATCCCATAGTGTCCCCCCACGCCACCCCCTATCCACACTCCTGGACGCACACTCTCCTGTCCCAATTTTGTCCCATAGTGTCCCCGTGCCACCCCCCAAGGACACATCCCATCGTGTCCCCAGTGTGTCCCATAATGTCCCCCCATGCCATCCCCTGTCCGTGCCCCACGGACGCACATTGTCCTGTCCCCAGCACGTCCCACAGTCTCTCCCTGCAATCTCCTCCCCCGACCCCCGGCGGTGCCCCCCCCCGCGCTGTGCCACCCCCACCCCTCACCGACGCAGCCATAGAGAAGGCCGAGGACGCAGCCGAGGGCGCAGAGGACCGCCGGACCGGGCTCATAGTGCAGCCATGGCTCCAGGCGGCAACGCGGCTCCGCGGGGGCTCCGGCCTCCATCCCGGGCCGGGGAGGGGGGTGGGCGGGGGGGAAGCTGTGCTGGGGGCGGTGGAAGCGCCCAGAGGGAGCCCCGCTCCACTCCCCCCCATTCGCGCATCTGGCGGCGGGGCCACATCTGGGGCGGGGAATCGGAGGAGGGCGGGAGGGGCCGGGGGGAACCGGGGGCTCTGAGAACATCGGGAGCAGGGGGAGGGGGGTCGGGAGGGGTGAACTGTGGAGCCACCGCGGCTGCAGAGCGGACACCATTGCTGGGGACACAGAGCGGGGAACCACAGGATGCATTTGGGGGGAGAAGGGGGGTCTTCGGGACACACTCGTGTACCTTGGGACACCCCAGAGCACTCCCGAAGGTCCTCCTTGCGACCCCCTTCCCCCCCCCAGGGGTCCACCGAGGTCCCCACCGGCACCCAGGACCCCCGCCCGCTCCCGGAGCTCCGCACGTGTCCCGAAGGAGCCGCGGACCCCCGGCACCACCCGGACCCGCGGGCACCGCTATGCTGCCCCCTGCTGGCCGAGCGGAGGCACCGCACGACCAACGCGGCGTCGCTACTCCGCGCCGTTGTGCGCATGCGTGAGGCCCTCAGGAGGACCTAGAGCAACAGAGATGGGGCGGACTGGCGGCGCAGAGCGGCAACGGCACAGGGACGGCACTTCCGGGTTTCGGCGCGAAACTGTGCCGCGTCTCGAAGATGAAAACCACAGACGCGACCGGACCGGGGTACAGAGCGGTCCGCGATCCCGTGCGCGTGAACAGCGTAACCGAGCGGACGGATTCCCACAGAGATCCAGGACCCCCAACCCCAGCGCAGCCCACGAACAACAAAACAGAGCCAAACCTGTGAACATTGCAGCTTTATTGAGCCTCACAGCGCAGCAGCCCAGGAAGGCACTCATTGCACCCAACCACTACTCCTCCCCGTCCTCCTCCCCCTCCACGCTGTCGGCCCCCACCTCCTCATAATCCTTCTCCAGGGCAGCCATGTCCTCCCGCGCCTCCGAGAACTCGCCCTCCTCCATGCCCTCCCCCACATACCAGTGCACAAAGGCTCGCTTGGCGTACATCAGGTCAAACTTGTGGTCCAGGCGCGCCCACGCCTCGGCGATGGCCGTGGTGTTGCTCAGCATGCACACGGCGCGCTGCACCTTGGCCAGGTCCCCCCCGGGCACCACGGTGGGCGGCTGGTAGTTGATGCCCACCTTGAAGCCGGTGGGGCACCAGTCTACGAACTGGATGCTGCGCTTGGTCTTGATGGTGGCGATGGCGGCGTTGACATCTTTGGGCACCACGTCCCCGCGGTACAGCAGGCAGCACGCCATGTACTTGCCGTGCCGCGGGTCGCACTTCACCATCTGGTTGGCCGGCTCGAAGCACGCGTTGGTGATCTCAGCCACCGACAGCTGCTCGTGGTACGCCTTCTCAGCAGAGATGACGGGGGCGTACGTGGCCAGCGGGAAGTGGATGCGGGGGTAGGGCACCAGGTTGGTCTGGAACTCCGTCAGGTCGACGTTCAGAGCCCCGTCGAAGCGCAGCGAGGCCGTGATGGAGGACACGATCTGGCTGATGAGGCGGTTCAGGTTGGTGTAGGTCGGGCGCTCGATGTCCAGGTTCCTGCGGCAGATGTCGTAGATGGCCTCGTTGTCCACCATGAAGGCGCAGTCGGAGTGCTCCAGCGTGGTGTGGGTGGTGAGGATGGAGTTGTAGGGCTCCACCACGGCCGTGGACACCTGCGGGGCCGGGTAGATGGAGAACTCCAGCTTGGACTTCTTGCCGTAGTCGACCGACAGGCGCTCCATCAGCAGCGAGGTGAAGCCGGAGCCGGTGCCGCCCCCAAAGCTGTGGAACACCAGGAAGCCCTGCAGCCCCGTGCACTGGTCAGCCTGCAGGGACACAAGAAGGGGTCGTGTTGGACCCAGGCAGCTGCACAGCTCGGTCCTTCCTCTTTGTGGCCTCCTGAGGACATTCTTTCTGGAGGTGTTTCTTTTGGGGGTCTCTGGGGGTAGGAGGCACCAGGGCAGGGCGATGGGGCACCTCCAGCCATTGCAATCTGCCCCTTGAGGTGTGGATCCCTTTGTGGGACACAGCCTATGGGGTGGGGGCACTGGGCAGTCTGGGGGAAGATGCATGGATTGGGGTTCAGAGCAGCTCAGCCTCAGCCATGGCCTCGCATCCCACACTTGTGCACCAGGTGATGCATCCTGCTACAACCTGATGTGCTAGCACTGCCTGCAGCACAGCCAGCAGCACCACAGCTCTGTCGCTGGCGTGGGAACAGAAGTTGAAAGCAATGGGGCAGCAGCACCGGTCCAACCGGCCCCACGGCGGCGGCGGCACCCACACAGAAGCCCCAGGTCCAGCCACAAGCAGACAGGTTGGCACCAGGAGCAGACAGCCCTGGGGCTGGCGTGGGGAGGGGACAGCACTGACCCATCCGCCCTGTCCTGTCCCTCTAAGGCAGCGGTTAATGCTGCTGACAGTGTGAGAAGGAGCTGCTGATCCCCACCCAAGGCGACCTCATATCGAGGGGAATCTTCTCATGACCCATAAGAAAAAAAGACAGTGAGGTTTTCCAAAGCACAGGAGCTGCCCTGTGCCCTGCAGGCCCATCCCACACCCAGAGCCAACACATTTGGGTATGGAGGCTGCAGCAGCAGCACACCTGCAGCACCCGGAGGCACAGGGTCAGCGTCCCACCCACGGCAGGAGGAGGGGGGCCGACGCACTCAGAGCCCCACAGCACAGCTCCGTGCTGCCCCACTGATGGGGGGGACCCAAAGGCCGCGACGATGCGCGCAGCCCCGCGGCGCCGTACCCACCAGCTTGCGGATGCGGTCCAGCACCAGGTCGATGATCTCCTTGCCGATGGTGTAGTGCCCCCGGGCGTAGTTGTTGGCCGCATCCTCCTTGCCCGTGATCAGCTGCTCGGGGTGGAAGAGCTGCCGGTACGTCCCCGTGCGCACCTCATCTGGGGGCACCGGGAGCAACGTCAGCACCGCCACGGCCCCCCTCAGCACCGCCACCCCCACCCCGCTCACCGATCACAGTGGGTTCCAGGTCCACGAATATGGCACGGGGCACGTGCTTGCCGGCCCCCGTCTCACTGAAGAAGGTGTTGAAGGAGTCGTCCCCCCCGCCGATGGTTTTGTCGCTGGGCATCTGCCCGTCGGGCTGGATGCCGTGCTCCAGGCAGTACAGCTCCCAGCAGGCATTGCCGATCTGCACGCCCGCTTGGCCCACGTGGATGGAGATGCACTCACGCTGTGGGGGGCAGGAGGGGGTTTGGGTGCTGCTCTGCTGCGCCCCAGCGCTGCAGAACTTGAGGGTGGGGATCTTCCCGTGGTCAGCCCTACGTTCTCCTGCTTCTACTGGGACAGCAGCTCTCAAGTTTGGGGCTGCCTGACCCAACTGCTGTGCTGCCTCCATCAGTGCACAGCTGGACGTGGCTTTTCCCCATAGTTATTCCCAGTTGTAATGGGATGGGGACACCATTTGGGACACATTGCCCCAATATCTGCCACGTGCTGCATCCTCTTCTTTAGAGCCAAGATCAGGGCTCTCCCCTCTTCCACCCCAGCTGTACTGGGATGGGGCACTCTGCCGTTCTTTTCCCCACCAGTCACTGCCCCACATCGCAGTCCCAATGCCCACAGCTCAGCCCAGCCCCATTGCAAGGCTCAGGGTGGGGCGGGAGCAAACTCCAAAGGCCACGAGTGCAGTGTCAGAGCCTCACATAGGATCCAGCAGCTCCGTGGGGCTCTGCCTGGGTGGAATACAGATGCTGCCCCACGCGTGACTCACATCCACGAGTGATCCCACACGCCCCACTCCCTTGCAGCATCCCGGACACACACAGTTCCCACTGCCCCTTATCCCCAGTCTAACATATCACTCACTTCAGTCCTGCAGCCCGCAGACCCCGACCCCCAAACCCATGGCGCAGCCTCCACCCCCTCTCCAACACAACTCTATGCCATACCCAGGACACACGTGGCTCCAGCGACCCCCGACCCCACGCACTGCCCACGTGAGTCCCACAGCCCTTCCACGCCGGAAACCCCCCAGCCCCACGCAGGGGGTCCCACAGCCCACCCGTGCCCCCCTCACCATGGCCGCTCACTACCCGACCCGTTATGAAGCCGCCGGTGAGAGGAACAGAGAAAATCCCCCCCCCGGACCCACCCTTATATAGCCGAGGGGGCGTGGCCTCAATGGTGCGGGACACGTGTGGGCGTGCCCCGCCGCCCCGCCCCCTTTAGACACCGCCCCCTTCACGCCCCGCCCTTTCCGCCCCGCCCCGCCTCTGATTGGTCGGTTCGAACGTCGGATGCGAGAGGGCGGGGCTCTTTTCTAGGGGGCGTGGTCTGTGACAGCGGCCGGCGGAATGTGGGGGCGTGGTCTATCGGGTGGGCGTGGTTTGAGCAGAAGGGGCGGGGCTTCCCAAGAGGGGCGCGAAGGGGCTGCAGGCGGACCCCAATGCGGGGGGTCCCGGTGGCCCCCAGCCCCAGCCCTGCAAAGGCGGAACCGGGACCCGGGGGGGCTGAGGGGGGCCCCGCTGTCCCCGTGTCGCCGTTCCCGTGGGAATCCCCGCGGGGCACCGCCGCGCCGTCTCCTTTTCCCGCTGCCATCGCCTTTGTTCCTCCGCCAGCGCCGGGGGGGGGCATTTCCATGGGGCGGCAATGGCGTGGGGAGGGGAGTGGGGGGGGCAGATCCTGTAGGGCAGGAGGAGCGGGCCGGGGGGTGGGGAGAGCACCTCGTGGGTCACCTCAAGTCTGGCCTCGGGCTGTGGGTGGGGACCGTTTGGGGTCACATTCCCAGGGTTTGGGGATCTCCGTGCCCCCCCGCGTGGGGCTTTGAGGGGTGGGGGGGAGGGGATGCTCCCCCTCCATTTAAGGGCCCCTGAGGACTCACTGAGGGGGACCAGGATGTCCCCAGGGCTGAGGGACCCCTCTGCCCCAGGGGGGGTCCTGAGTGTGGTGTGTCCCTGCAGTGCCACTATGGTCCCCTGCGTGCCTGGGGGGTCCACGTGCCCCGTGGCTGCACCCCCACAACCCAAACAGCACCGTGATTCCACCCCCCAGTTTACCCAGTGTCCCCCCCATGCCCTCAGTGCTGGCTCCTCTGTAGGACTGGAGCACCCCGTGTCCCCCAGTGCTGCCCCCTGCTCCTCCCCAGTATCGCCAGAACCTCCCCACCCCGGGGACCCCCTTCCCTCCCTATGGGGATGCACCAATTCCACCATCACCCCCCCAGCTCCCCCTTTCCCCCCACCCCCCCGTTCCCCCCATCCCCATCTCTCCGCCGCAGCCGCCGCCCCGTGCCTTTATCCCTGCTTTTGCCGCAATGCGGTGCCGCACCTGCAGCCCCCTCCCCACACCCAGACAAATGTAGCCCCCCCCCCCCACACACACCCTTAACCCTGTGCTCCCCCCATTCCCACTCTCTCATCATCCCGTGGGCGTTGGGGGGGTTGTGGGACACCCAAACTACGTGGACAAAGCGGTGACCCCCCCCCTCCTCATAGTTGTCCTGCAATGCTGTGGGGATAGAGACCCCCACCCAATTCCAGGAGGGGACACACAGAGGTCACACTGTCAGGCCGGGTGCCCCCATCTCCGCCGTACCCCCAGGGCCCCGTCCCTCAGTCTGGGTGAACATGTCACATCGATGCTCAGGGGACAGACAGACAGACAGACAGACAGAGCTGGCGGGCACAGGCGGTGGGGGGGGGGAGGAGGGTGGGCAGAGCCAGAAACCTCCACCAGCCCCACACCAACGCCATGACTTCGGATCGGGCTGCAGCGGGGGGAGCAGAGGGTTGGGTGGTGGAGGGGCTGCAGTGGGGCTGGGGGGCGCCGGGGGGGTTGGGGGGGGGCATGGCCTCTGTGCTGGGTTGTGTCTGGGCTGCAAACACAGCAGGGGCCCAGCAACAGTCACCAGGAGCTGCTGCGTTGCTACCAACAATCAACACAGCACAGGCGGCCAGGAGTTGGTGGGGGGGCACTGGGACCTGGGGGGGGGGACGCTGGGAGCTTGGGGAAATGGAGCCTACCCCCCCCCCCAACAGCATGGACTGCTGTGCACTGCAGCTGTGCATTGGAAAGAGGGGGGCAGGGTTAGTGGCTCCCCATAGCAGAGCACTGAGGGGTTGGGAACCGGAGGAAAGGGGGGGGGGGAGGGCAGGGGTAGTTTTAGCCCCCCCCCCAGCAGTACAATGGGGTCAGATGGGGGTTGTGGGATGGAGTCACCTCCTTGCAGCGGTATGGGGGGGTTCTGAGGTCTCAGACCCCCCCTGCCCAGTCCCCAAGTCCTGCATTCCCTTTGACTGGACCCCCCCCCCCCACTCCACGAGGTGATGGAGGCAGGAAGGGGGGATTTGGGGAGGGGGATCGCAGCCTGTATCCTAGCAACCTGTCTCCTAGCAACCCCGTTGCTTAGCAGCGGGAAGCGCGGTGGCGAGTGGCCTTCCATACCTAACGAGGTGGGAGGGGGCTGGGGGAGACCCCCCCCAGAACTCAGAGCCCATCACCCTTCACCCTGCACCACCCTGGGGGGGGGCTGAGCCCCCAGAACCACAGAGGCCCCCCCACCAATGCCCTTGGGGACATTGAAGGGCACCTCCCATCCCTGGGCTGTGGGTTGGGGGCTGTATTTCCCACTCCTGGGGGGGTCAGAACCTCACAGAGCACTCATAGGCAATGGCTGTGGGATCAGCTGGGGGGAGCCCAATTTTTGGGGGGGGGGGCACAGCCTGACTGGGGCTGCCTCAGCCTTTGTTCTGGTGGGCGCTGCCCAGCTCGTGGCTCCTCTTTGTCTGCAGCCCCACAATCCTGGAGGGGGGGGAAGGGGGGAGCCCCGCCCTGGTTTAGCAGCACCCCAAAAGCACCGAGGGAGGGGGGCAGAGAGGTGAGGACATGGAAACGAAGACGTGAAGCATCCCAAAAATGCACACATTGTATGAGAAAAGCAGAAAAAAGCCGTGATTTCCCAGCATTTGGGGGGTGGGGAGGGGGATGATGCTGGCAGCTCCACCTGCAGTGCCCTGGGGCACCAACCCCCCCCCAAACCCTCCCAAAAGCCACTAGGAGATGTGCAGGAACCCCTGGAGCTGGGGAGGATGATGGTTTGGGTAGGGGGCTGCAGCAGATTGGGGGGGGTCAGGGTGGTCCATCTGTGTCCCAAACACCAACTGCTGCAGAGCAGCTGCTGTTGGACCTGGAGCTGTTCTGGGGGCTGCGGGGGTCCAGGGGCTGTTCTGGGGGCTTGGGGGGGGGCAGATTGGCCTGGAACAGCCCCGGGATTCCCCTTTCTTTGGGCCTCCAGGGGCTGCGGTCTGCACACAAAGAGGGACAGGGATGGGCGCGGGGCCATGGATGCGGCGGGGGCCAAAGGACGGCTGGGAAGCGGGGCACTGGGGCACAGCCAGGAGCGGGGACAGCGACAGTTCCGGGAATGGGGACAGGGATGCGGCCAAAACGAGGACAGTGGCACGGTTCAAACGGGGACCGGGGTGTGGCCGAGGATGGGGACAGGGATGCGGATGGGGATTGGGGTGTGGGCACGGCTGGGGACGGTGATGTGGTTGGAAACGGGGACCGGGATGGGGGCATAACCAAAGCTAGGGGCCAGGGTGTGGCCGGGGATGGGGCCGGGGATGGGGTCAGTGCCACAGCTGAGATCCAGAGCGCTGTGGCACAGCTGGGAACGGGGAGCAGGGCGTGGTTGGAGCCGATGGCACTGAAAGTGACGGGGTCCAGGGATGGGGAGACAGAAATGGGGGAGCAGGGATGGGGACACGGGACCGGAGCAGAACGGGGCAGGGAGCGGTGATGGAGCGCTGGTGGCGGCGGTCCCCTCCGCATCCCCCGTCCCCCCCCGCCCCGCCCCGCCCGCCCTTTGTCTGCAGCTCCGGTGGGGCGGGGGGGAGAAGGGGGGGGCATTACCTCATCCCCGCACACCAATGGCCGCCGCCGGGGCCTCCTCCCCCCGCACCGCTCCGCTCCGCTCCGCCCCGGCGGCCCTATAAAGCCCCGTTCCGCCGCCCGGCTCCGCCGCGTCTCTTACATCGACTGCCTCAGCGTCGTGCTGTGAGAAAGCCCCGGAGCGAGCAGCCGCCATGGTGAGCACCGGGGGGGGGGGGGGCGGCACTGGGATCGGGCACTGCTCACCTCCCCCCCTTCCTTTTGTTCCTTTTTTTTTTTTTTCTTCCCCTTTTTGTTTTTTTTTTTTCCCCCTCCTTTGCAGTCGCGGAGCCCATAATGAGATCACCGCCAAGGGCTCCGGTGACAAAACGCGGCCCCCGCCCGGTGCGCGGGGGGGGGATGAACGCCCGTCTGTCGGTGCTGAGCCCGCACCGGGTGCGGTCCCCGTTAAACCGCACCGTGTCCCGTTAATCCGGGCAGGACGGGGCCTCGGTGCCGCGTCAGCTTCGGGTGTGGTCCCCGTTAAATCATGGGGGGGGTACCCTCAAATCCGCTAATTGAGGAGGAATGGGGCTCCCTCCGTACCGACTCTGCAGAGGGTGCAGCCCCCCGGTAAAAGGGGTTGGGGGGACGTTAGGATCCGTTATGTGGGGTAAAATGAGCCCCGGTGCCGAGTCAGCAAAGGGCGTGGTCCCCGTTAAACCGAGACGGGGAGCACCGGGTCCCTTTAAACAGGGTGAGATGGGACCTCCCGGTACCGGCTCCGCGCTGGGCGTGGCTCCCGGTTAACGGAGCACAATAGGAGCGCCGTTCTCCGGTTCTGAGCCCGTAAGGGCGTGGTCCCGGTCCGATAGAACAGAATAACACTGAGGCCGAACCGGGTGGGGCGATGGTTAAACTGAGACCCCCACCACCCCCCTCCGGCAGAATGAGTGCCGGCGCTGAGCCCCCAACCTTCAGCCTTGCGTCCCTATAGGGCAGGGCGTGGCCCCATGGGCAGCGTGGGATCCATTGCTGAGCCCCCAGCCCACAATGGGTGGGGTTACAGAGCTGGACGGAACCCCCCAGTGCTGAGCCCCCCATCGGGGTGTGGCTGTGCTGCAGCCCCAGAACAATGGGATGGGGATGGGTTCGATGCAGCCTTTGGGGGGGGGTCCGGCCCTATTCCAGCCGCCAGAGGGCGCTCCTCTCAGCCCATCCCTATGAACAGCATTTCCGTGGGGGTCTGGGATGGGGGGAAACACATTGCTGAGCCGGGGGGTAACGCCGCCCCATATCCACCCCACAGCGTGAGTGCATCTCCATCCACGTGGGCCAAGCGGGCGTGCAGATCGGCAATGCCTGCTGGGAGCTGTACTGCCTGGAGCACGGCATCCAGCCCGACGGGCAGATGCCCAGCGACAAAACCATCGGCGGGGGGGACGACTCCTTCAACACCTTCTTCAGCGAGACGGGGGCCGGCAAGCACGTGCCCCGGGCCGTCTTTGTGGATCTGGAACCCACTGTGATCGGTGAGCGGGGTGGGGGTGGCGGTGCTGAGGGGGGCCGTGGCGGTGCTGACGTTGCTCCCGGTGCCCCCAGATGAGGTGCGCACGGGGACGTACCGGCAGCTCTTCCACCCCGAGCAGCTGATCACGGGCAAGGAGGATGCGGCCAACAACTACGCCCGGGGGCACTACACCATCGGCAAGGAGATCATCGACCTGGTGCTGGACCGCATCCGCAAGCTGGTGGGTACGGCGCCGCGGGGCTGCGCGCATCGTCGCGGCCTTTGGGTCCCCCCCCATCAGTGGGGCAGCACGGAGCTGTGCTGTGGGGCTCTGAGTGCGTCGGCCCCCCTCCTCCTGCAGTCAGTGGGGCTGGGTGGGTGGCGTGATGAGGACAAAGGCTCTGTTCCTCTGTCTCGCCTTCCCTTCCAGACCCAGCCAGGCTGGATTTAGATTGAATATATTAATTAATGGTAATCCTGTTGTGCAGGCTGCCATTGGCTGGCAGCGTGCCGCGGTGCAGCTGCGGTGTTGGAGCTGCTCCACAGCGCCGCGTCCCCCGGCATTGCTGAGCTCTGCAATTCCTCCTTTGTTCCCCTGCCCACCCCCCAGCCTCCAGCCCTGGCTGCGGCCACATCCAGCTGCACTTAGAGGGGTTGGGAACCCCAGGGATTGTGGAGGTGGAGGCAGAGCCATGGGCTGCCCCACTCCCATCCTGACGTTGTGGCCAAGACCTCAGCTCAGTCTGCTCCCTGTACACCCACCCATGGGTGGGTGAAGCTGACGGCATCTGCCCTCCACCCATGAGGCTGTGTGCCCATGGGGCTTTCCCAGGGGATCCGTGTTTCAAGTGGTGAGTCCTGGTGGATGGAAGTACCCTTCACCCTGTCCTGCTACTGGAAATCCCCCCTGAAGTGTCCTCTAGAGGACATAAAGAGGAAGGACCAAGTTCTGCAGCTGTCCAGAGTGAACAAAACACCACTCTGGTGTGTTCCCCCAGACTGCCCGTGCCCCCACCCCATAGGCTGTGTCCCACAAAGGGATCCACACCTCAAGGGGCAGATTGCAATGGCTGGAGGTGCCCCATCGCCCTGCCCTGGTGCCTCCTACCCCCAGAGACCCCCAAAAGAAACACCTCCAGAATGTCCTCAGGAGGCCACAAAAAGGAAGGACCGAGCTGTGCAGCTGCCTGGATCCAACACAACCCCTTCTTGTGTCCCTGCAGGCTGACCAGTGCACGGGGCTGCAGGGCTTCCTGGTGTTCCACAGCTTTGGGGGCGGCACCGGCTCCGGCTTCACCTCGCTGCTGATGGAGCGCCTGTCGGTCGACTACGGCAAGAAGTCCAAGCTGGAGTTCTCCATCTACCCGGCCCCGCAGGTGTCCACGGCCGTGGTGGAGCCCTACAACTCCATCCTCACCACCCACACCACGCTGGAGCACTCCGACTGCGCCTTCATGGTGGACAACGAGGCCATCTACGACATCTGCCGCAGGAACCTGGACATCGAGCGCCCGACCTACACCAACCTCAACAGGCTGATAGGGCAGATCGTGTCCTCCATCACGGCCTCACTGCGCTTCGACGGGGCTCTGAATGTCGACCTGACGGAGTTCCAGACCAACCTGGTGCCCTACCCCCGCATCCACTTCCCGCTGGCCACGTACGCCCCCGTCATCTCTGCTGAGAAGGCGTACCACGAGCAGCTGTCGGTGGCTGAGATCACCAACGCGTGCTTCGAGCCGGCCAACCAGATGGTGAAGTGCGACCCGCGGCACGGCAAGTACATGGCGTGCTGCCTGCTGTACCGCGGGGACGTGGTGCCCAAAGATGTCAACGCCGCCATCGCCACCATCAAGACCAAGCGCACCATTCAGTTTGTAGACTGGTGCCCCACTGGGTTCAAGGTGGGCATCAACTACCAGCCGCCCACTGTGGTGCCCGGGGGGGACCTGGCCAAGGTGCAGCGCGCCGTGTGCATGCTGAGCAACACCACGGCCATCGCCGAGGCGTGGGCGCGCCTGGACCACAAGTTTGACCTGATGTACGCCAAGCGAGCCTTTGTGCACTGGTACGTGGGGGAGGGCATGGAGGAGGGCGAGTTCTCGGAGGCGCGGGAGGACATGGCTGCCCTGGAGAAGGATTATGAGGAGGTGGGGGTGGATTCGGTGGAAGGAGAGGGTGAGGAGGAAGGAGAGGAGTACTGAGGGTTCACAACGGTGCTGCTCGCACAGGGAACAATCCTGGTTATCCCCACCCCATCCCCACGGGTCTGTAGCAGTGTGCGCTGCTGTCTGTGCTGTTCTATGGTCTGTGGTTCAATGGAAAGTCTGTTACAGACCCCCCCCATCCTCTCCTGTGTGTCTCAATGAATAAAAAGCATTCCCTGTCTTAAGCTCTGTGTCTGGTGGTTCTGTGCTGTGATGCTGGGACAACCCCCCCCCCATTTCCCTTCATCAGTTGTGCTGCTCGGTGGGCTGATCTCAGCACCCTCAGCCCCAGCTCTGTCCTTGGGGGGTCACCCACCTCCTTCACCCCCAGTTTGTGGGGCAGAAGACGGGGGGGTGGGATGTGGGTGGGAAGCGCTGGGCTGCGGCCATTCATGAGGTTCCGCGGGAGCTGCGCAATTTTATGAATGGGAACTGCGGGTTCATTCATATCCCAGGGATGGGCAGACAGCCATCCTGGGGGGGCAATAAGGGGATACATCACACCCCCTCATGGGAGGGGGGGGCAAAGGGTGGGCACAAAATGCCCCTATGCTGAGCATCCCCCCACTTCCTCTTTCTTCCTCCCACTGTTTTCCCCTTGGAGTGTGATGATGTACCCCAGTGGGAATCCTCTGCAGTGGGTAGGAGTGGGGGTTGCTTTCCCTCTCCCCCCTTTCATGCTGTGCTTTGTGGCTGCAGCAGAACCCAGACTGCCTTAAACACCCCATAAATCACACAGCCTGCAGGTGGGTGGGGATATGCGGGGAGGGTGCATGGACCAGTGCTTGCTGGTGGAATGCACAAAGAGTTTGCTCCTTTCTACCTTATTTTCCTTTAATGAAACTCCTCCCTATCCCAGCCCACATTCTGGGGGTTTTGATCTTTTCTCCCACCCCGTCTTTCCGTGGTGGTGCGGTGACCCTGAGCTGCCCCCACTGTGACCCTCCACCATATAAGCAGTGCTGCACCATCCCAACCCCACGCCTTGGTGCCAACCATCCCCAGTGCAGCACCATGGGAATCTGTGCAGCGCCCGTTCCTGTGGTGCTGCTGTCACCTGAAACGGAGGAAGGAAACTCTGCCCCCATTGTGGTGTTAGGAAGCAGCCTGCCTTTATTCCTCGCCCTATAGACCAGACGATGTGACAAACAGGCGATGCTCCGGCAGCTCAGCTTCTACACCTGAACAGTGAGGACGTACCTGTGCAGTGTCTTGCACTCATTTTCATCCAATAACTCATTAAGAAATGCTAATGGCCCTCTGGGCATTAACACCAATGGTGCTCCTATGCTTACCTATTCTCTCCCCAGCTGTTTTTCTCCAACTTCAGTGGCTCGTTAGGCCATAATGAGCGACTTCCAAACAATGTAATGAAATCCAAGGCAAATGTCCTTGCCCACGGTGGGTGCAAAAGATAAAAGGCGTCTGTTGTGACTGCAGTGCTTCTTGTGAGGCAGAATGAAGAGAAAACAAGGCTGGTCGCACAGCAACGCGGGCAGGGGGTGCTTTAGGACCAGAGCTCATAGATTCCTTTTGCTTAAAGGGATGCGTTGGTCCTTGAGCTGCGATGCTGATCCATGTTGCTGAGCAAAGCAGCTGCATCGGCATCCAGGTCTGCTGCTGGGTGGCCCCCCGTGGCCCCCCCAGGGCCGGTAGAAGCGTAAAGAGAGGGGGGAGGGGGGGGGGTCGCTCTGCTGCCCTGTAGAGTTGGGGGGGGGGGCTTCACCGACGTGCTGGGGAAGCAGCGCCGTGCCCGCAGCCCCCCCACCCCAAAAGGCTGTGGGTGCCCCCCCCATCCCTGGCCCCACCCGTTGCAGGAAGAGCAACCGCTCCACTCGGGATGGGGACAACGCAGCCCTACGTGGGGGTGGGGGCAATCAGCCACACCCCCCCACAGCCCCCCCCCACCCCGCTGTGCTCACAGCGCAACGCGGTGCGAACCCGGCGTGCGGCAGCGCGGCGTTGCGGGGGGTGTCACGCATACAGGACCCCCCCCCCATTATCCCCATCCCACTCCCATTATCCCCCCCCCCCGGGGCTCTCCCTTCCTCATAGCCGCCATTTCACGGCCGGCGGCCATGAGGCAGCGCCACGTCAGCGCAGCGCTGCTGCAGTGCGGCCGTGGGGGGGGGACACGACAACGGGGGGGGGGGGACACGACACGGCGGGGGGGGGGGGTCTCACGGGCTCCGGTGTACTGGGAGCAAAGAGCACCGGGGGTGGAGGGGGGGCGACATTGCGACCCTCGTGGTGGGATGGGGGGAGGGTGAAGGGGGGGGGCAGCGTGCAGATGGCAGCGGGGTGGGATGGGGGGGGTACAGATGGGCCGGGGGCCCCCTGGGGAGCTGGGCTTTGGGGAGGGGGGGGCAACGCGGAAGCGGATTAAAGGCTCTGGGCGTTGGAGGAGGGGGGGAGCACGTGCTGTATGTCCCCCCCCTTCCCCCCCGCACTGGCGCAGTTTTCCTCTGCAGCAAAACCGCACCGGGGCGGGCGGGGAAATGCGGGGGGAGGACGGGGGGGGGTTGAGTATTAACGACTGTTGCTTTCGTTCCCTCTTCCTCCCCCCCCCACGTCGGAGTGGGGCGGGCAAAGCGCACAGGACAGACTGCGGATGGGGGGGGGGGGCGATCCCTGTAGTAATTCACCCCCCCCATTCCCCGGACCCTTTTTTGCTGCTCCAGATGGGGGCTGCACCGCACTGCAGGGGGGGGGCAGGGCGAGTCGCCCACTCTGCAGATGGGGGGGGGAGGGTGGAGCGCGCCGCGAGGTTCGACCAATCAGCGCTGGAGGTGTTTTGATGGGCGGTCGCGGCAGCCAATGGGAGCGCGGGAGCTGCCCGCTGCTGTTCCTCTATATTAAGGGCGCGCCCGGGAGCGGCTGCAGTCGGAACTTGCGACGACTCTTTGCGTCGGGCCGAGTACCGCAACCATGGTATGGGGCGGGGTGATTAGGGGTGATTAGGGGGTAATTAGGGAGTAGGAGCGATGGGTGGATGGGTGAATGGAACGCAAGCTGAGGGGGGCTTTGGGCAGTGGAAGGGGGATGTAGGAGATGGGGAGGGGGGTGCGGAGATGGGGGAAAGGATTGGGGGGAATTTGGGGTGAGAGTGAAGGATGGGGAGCAGGAATGGAGGGGCTGAGCTGAGAGGGGAGTAACGGGGTGGGGGTGGGTGGTAAAAAGGTAACGGGCTGAGGGGGGGGAAGGGGCTGGGGGGGCAGAGCGGGAATTGGGGGCAGGATGGGGGCTGGGAGGAGCGGATGGGGCAGAGCGATGGGGGGGCACAGAGCAGGACCTGGGGGGGGGGGGGCCACAGGGCAGGACCTGGGGGAGCCGCCTCACCCCGAAGCCCCCATTGGGGCCCGGCAGCACGTGGTCCCACATTTCCCCCCCCCCCCCCCAGTCGCTCGGTTGGGGGCGGGGCGTGAGCCCAATTTTGGCGCCAAATCCGGACCGTTAGGGGTTTCCCGCGCGCGGGAAGGTGCGGGAGCGCTCCTCCCCCCTCCCCAAACCCCCCCCCATTCAACCCCGCCCTTTGCGGCACCAAAATCCCCCCCCCCGCCCTTCCCCCCCCGCACGCTGCCCCCGTTCCCTTTCCTGTCCCGCTTTGCTCCCCGCACCCACCCGATGGCGGCTCATTCAGACCCCATGGTTCTGATCCGACCCCCCCCCGGGCGGTTATATGGCTGCCCCTCCCATAAAGCTCCGGCTCCCCACCCCCCCATCTGAGCACCATCTGCCTTCCATGGAGGAATGCTGAGCAGGTGGTGCCTTACGGGTGCGGCAGGGAATGTGGGGGTGGGGGAGCGGCAGAACAACTGGACCCCCCCCCCATCCCACCCCGTGCTGCACTCATCGCTTTGGGTTCGGTCTGTGGCCACGTGGTTTCCCGCAGTGATGTCAGCGCTGCGGTGCTGCTTCCTCATCCTCAGTGCCACCCCCTGCCCTGGCTGTGAAATGCACTCCGGTTTGTGGGGTGGGGGCGCTCCCACACTGCTATGGGGCCACAAACACCCCCCCCCCTCCCCATGGCCCCATTGCTGCCTGGCACAGAGTGCTGTTCGTCCCCCCGGGGCTCAGGTTGTCCCGTGGTGCCGCTGAGCCCCACTGGTGCCGCGTGTCCCATCCCAGTGCAACGGTGGGAAGTAGGGCTGACCACGGGGAGATCCCCACCTCAAGTTCTGCAGCGCTGGGGCGCAGCAGAGCAGCACCCAAAGCCCCTCCTGCCCCCCACAGCGTGAGTGCATCTCCATCCACGTGGGCCAAGCGGGCGTGCAGATCGGCAATGCCTGCTGGGAGCTGTACTGCCTGGAGCACGGCATCCAGCCCGACGGGCAGATGCCCAGCGACAAAACCATCGGCGGGGGGGACGACTCCTTCAACACCTTCTTCAGCGAGACGGGGGCCGGCAAGCACGTGCCCCGGGCCGTCTTTGTGGATCTGGAACCCACTGTGATCGGTGAGCGGGGTGGGGGTGGGGGTGGGGGTGCTGAGGGGGGGCCGTGGCGGTGCTGACGTTGCTCCCGGTGCCCCCAGATGAGGTGCGCACGGGGACGTACCGGCAGCTCTTCCACCCCGAGCAGCTGATCACGGGCAAGGAGGATGCGGCCAACAACTACGCCCGGGGGCACTACACCATCGGCAAGGAGATCATCGACCTGGTGCTGGACCGCATCCGCAAGCTGGTGGGTACGGCGCCGCGGGGCTGCGCGCATCGTCGCGGCCTTTGGGTCCCCCCCCATCAGTGGGGCAGCACGGAGCTGTGCTGTGGGGCTCTGAGTGCGTCGGCCCCCCTCCTCCTGCCGTGGGTGGGACGCTGACCCTGTGCCTCCGGGTGCTGCAGGTGTGCTGCTGCTGCAGCCTCCATACCCAAATGTGTTGGCTCTGGGTGTGGGATGGGCCTGCAGGGCACAGGGCAGCTCCTGTGCTTTGGAAAACCTCACTTTCCTTCTTTTGGGTCATGTGAGGTTTTCGCTGACATGGACTCTGATCCTGCTTTACGCAGTGCTTATGAGCAGCTGTGCTGAGTGCTTAACTCCTTCAGGGAAGCTCATGCCAGCCCTGAGTCCCTGCAGCGCTGTTCCTGTGTGTGAGGGGCTGCTGCCAGCTCCTGCCCACTCATCTCTGTGGGCTGTTGGCTCCTTGAGGCACCTTGCTGTCCCCCAAATGCTTACAGCCCTATGGGGGCCAACACTTCCTTGTGTTTGCGGTGTAAGATGTGTCAAAGGGCTGAGACAGTTGGGTGCGAGCTTCACTTCTTAGGCAAGTGAGTAGCAATGTGAATTTGGGACACTTGGCAATGATGTGATGTCTCCTGCTGTTCTTTTCCAGGCTGACCAGTGCACGGGGCTGCAGGGCTTCCTGGTGTTCCACAGCTTTGGGGGCGGCACCGGCTCCGGCTTCACCTCGCTGCTGATGGAGCGCCTGTCGGTCGACTACGGCAAGAAGTCCAAGCTGGAGTTCTCCATCTACCCGGCCCCGCAGGTGTCCACGGCCGTGGTGGAGCCCTACAACTCCATCCTCACCACCCACACCACGCTGGAGCACTCCGACTGCGCCTTCATGGTGGACAACGAGGCCATCTACGACATCTGCCGCAGGAACCTGGACATCGAGCGCCCGACCTACACCAACCTGAACCGCCTCATCAGCCAGATCGTGTCCTCCATCACGGCCTCGCTGCGCTTCGACGGGGCTCTGAACGTCGACCTGACGGAGTTCCAGACCAACCTGGTGCCCTACCCCCGCATCCACTTCCCGCTGGCCACGTACGCCCCCGTCATCTCTGCTGAGAAGGCGTACCACGAGCAGCTGTCGGTGGCTGAGATCACCAACGCGTGCTTCGAGCCGGCCAACCAGATGGTGAAGTGCGACCCGCGGCACGGCAAGTACATGGCGTGCTGCCTGCTGTACCGCGGGGACGTGGTGCCCAAAGATGTCAACGCCGCCATCGCCACCATCAAGACCAAGCGCAGCATCCAGTTCGTAGACTGGTGCCCCACCGGCTTCAAGGTGGGCATCAACTACCAGCCGCCCACCGTGGTGCCCGGGGGGGACCTGGCCAAGGTGCAGCGCGCCGTGTGCATGCTGAGCAACACCACGGCCATCGCCGAGGCGTGGGCGCGCCTGGACCACAAGTTTGACCTGATGTACGCCAAGCGAGCCTTTGTGCACTGGTACGTGGGGGAGGGCATGGAGGAGGGCGAGTTCTCGGAGGCGCGGGAGGACATGGCTGCCCTGGAGAAGGATTATGAGGAGGTGGGGGTGGATTCGGTGGAAGGAGAGGGTGAGGAGGAGGGAGAGGAGTACTGAGGGTTCACAGCGTTCTTGCTCTTGCTCATGCAGACAACAAAGCTAGTTATCCCCCCCGTCCCCACGGGTCTGTAGTGGTGTGTGCTGCTGTCTGTGCTGTTATGCTCTGTGGTTCAATGGCAAGTCTGTTACAGACCCACCCTTCTTCTCTTGTGTGTCTCAATGAATAAAAAGCATTCCCTGTCTTAAGCTCTGTGTCTGGTTGTTCTGTGCTGTGATGTTGGGATAACCATGTTTACCCCCACTCTGGTGGTGGTGCTGCTGGGGGTGGGCTGAGCTCAGCACCCTGAGCCCCAGCTCTGTCCATGGCCCCCAGTGTGCAGGGCAGAAGATTTGGGGGAGAGGGGGGAGAAGATGTGGGTGGGAGGTGCTGGGCTGCGGTCATTCATGAGGTTCTGTGGGAGCCGCATGTTTTTATGAATGGGAGCCGCGGGTTCATTCATACCCCTGGGTGGGCAGAGAGCCATCCTGGGGTCCTGTGGCCTAATGGGGGGGGGGGGTTATAACTGAGAGCATTTCTCATCCCCCTTGAGGGGGGTGGGGGCGCAGGTGACGCCTCACAGCAGAGGGATGGGATCACAGCCGTTGCCTGCACTCCATCCTTTCATCTCCCAGTTTGTACTGATGATGGGGGTTCCCTCAATCCAGGTGTAGATCCTGCGTTGGGTTTATTGAACTTGATGACGTTCCCTGGGCTCACTGCTCTGCCTCTCCGGGTCTCTGATGGCATCTCGTCCCTCTGCTGTGTCACTGCTCCCCACAGCTCTCATCAGCAACTGCTGTGCTGAGGGAGCACCCAACCCCACTGTCATGTCATTGATGATGTGAGTACCAGCCCCAGCGCTGTGGGTCACCACTCATCTCTGATCTCCATCCAGTCATGGAGCCATTGACCACCCCTCTCTGGACTTCATTCTGCAGGCAGTCCTTTGCCCATCCAACAGTGCACCCAGCAAATCCATGTCTTTCACACTGGACAGAAGGATGTTGTGGGGTGCTGTGCCAAAGGCCTCACTTTAATCCAGATGACATCCATGGCTCTTCTCCACCGATGCAGTGACACCATCATCAAAAACAATTCTCTTGTTCTTTTATTCCTCACCCTACAGACCAGATGTGACAAACAAGTGTGCTCTGAGAGCTCAGCTTCTACACCTGAACAGTGAGGACGTACCTGTGCAGTACATCAACATGTACTCATTCTTTCCCAGTAACTCATTAATGTGTGCTAATGACCCTCTGGCCATGAGCGGAGCACCTATGGTAGTTTTATGCCCGCTTTCTCTCCCCATTTTTCCCCCATCAGATTCATCTTAGAGATTTTTGCAGACCTTGAGTTGTTTTTCCCCAGCTTGGCAAACTTCAGTGGCTCGTTAGGCCATGATGAGCGACTTCCAAAACAATGTAATGAAATCCAAGGCAAATGTCCTTGCCCATGGTGGGTACAAAAGATAAAAGGCGTCTGTTGTGACTGCAGTACTTCTTGTGAGGCAGAATGAAGAGAAAACAAGGCTGATCGCACAGCAAAGTGGGAATAAGATGCTTTAGGACCAGAGCCTCCAGGACAGGAAGGACTTGGAGCTCTTAGATCAGGTCCAGAGGAGGGCACTAAGATGATCAGAGGGCTGAGCAGCTCTCCTATGAGGGAAGGTTGAGGGAACTGGGATTGTTCAGCTTGGAGAAGAGAAGGCTGTGGGGAGACCTCATTGTGGCCTTCAGTACTTGGAGGGAGCAGATAAATGGGAGGGGGAACGGCTGTTTGTGAGGGTGGGTGGTGGTAGGACAAGGGGGAATGGTTTTAAAGTGAGACAGGGGAGGTTTGGGTTGGATATGAGGAGGAAGTTTTTCAGCCAGAGGGTGGTGAGGCACTGGAACAGGTTGCCCAAGGAGGCTGTGGATGCCCCATCCCTGCAGGCATCCAAGGCCAGGCTGGATGTGGCTCTGGGCAGCCTGGGCTGCTGGTTGGTGACCTGCACACAGCAGGGGGTTGGAGCTGGGTGAGCACTGTGCTCCTTTTTAACCCAGGCCATTCTGTGATTCCATAACTCCTTTTGCTTAAAGGGATACGTTGGCCCTTACACTGAGATACTGATCCATACTGCAGAACAAAGCAGCTGCATCAGCACCCAGCTCCAGGTCTGCTGCTGGGTGCCCCCCCGTGGTCTCCCCAGGGTCGGTAGAAGTCTAAAGGGGGCTGGGGGGGCCCACAGAGCCCCATTACAGCCCGGGGGGATTCACCCATGGGCAGGGGGAGCAGCGCTGTGTCCCCGCAGTGCTGAGTGCCCCCATTGTGCCCGCAGCCCCTCCCGATCCCCATCCCCAGACCCGTTTTGCTGCCCAGACGGGGGCTGCACCGCACTGTGGGGGGAGGGGGAGAGGGCAAATCTCCCACCCCGCAGTTTGGAGGGGGGGGGAACGTGGAGCGCGCCACGAGGCTCAGCCAATCAGCGCTGGGGGTGGTTTGATGGGCGACTCGACAGCCAATGGGAACTCGGTGCGCAAGCGCGACCCGCCCCCTTTCTATATATAAGATCGCTCCGAGGGGCTGCAGCCTGGAAGTTGTGGGGGCTTTTTGCGTTGGGCTGGGCTGCCGCAGCCATTGTGTGGGGCGGGGGGTCTGGGGGGGTGCAGGGGATAGGATTCTGGGATGGGGAGGTGGATGGATGGAGGGATGGAACGCAAACGGGGGCTTTGAATAAAGCAGGAGGGATTAGGAGATGGGGAAAAAGAGTTGGAGGTTGGGGTTGGGGTGAAGGATTGGGGAGCAGAAATTGAGGGGGGTCTGCTCAGAGGAGGGGATGGGGAGTAATGGGGGATGGGGGAGGAAGGAGTAACAGGGACTGATGGGGTGAAAAGGGGCTGGGGATGGTAGAGAAGGAACTGTGGGGAAAGTGGAGACTCGGAGGAGTGGATGGGGCAGAGCAATGGCTGGGGAGGAAGGAGAAGAGTCCTAAACGTTGTCCTGCTGTTGCTGTCGCATGCCCACATATGTTTGCTTCAAACACTTTGAGCTTTCTCGTGCTCTGGCCCTGGTTTCTCTCCTTGTTCCCAGCTGCCCCGGCTGGGCTTTAACTCCCTGATGTGATCTGTTGGTTTTCCTCGTTTCTGTACTCGTTCAACGAATAAAAGGCTTTAAGACAAGCTGCTGCTGTGTCACATACAAACGCTTTGTGTCAGCCTGGGCGGCTCGCAGGGCACAGCCGCATGGGAACGGGCTGTCCCCATTGTCTGTGCGCAGTGACACGGCTGTGGGGCTGGCAGCGCTGGCTCTGGCCGGCCCTTCCCTGCTCCTTGGTGAAGGGGGGGGGTGGGCCTTCCCCCTCCTGGGGGCCAGAGGCTGTGGGTTCTGTTCTGTGGGGTCGAGTCTCAGTGGGGGTTGGGAAGGAGCTTTGCCATTGCCCGGGGGCCCCCTCCAGTGCATGGGGTGGATGGGGGGGGGGAAGGATTTACGTGCCCCGGGGATTAGCCCTGGCTAAGGGATTAGTGCTGGCGCAGCGGCTCAGCGCCGTTCCCTCCCATCCCCCCCTCCCCGGCCCCCCCCGGCTGAGCCGAGGCCGTCTCCGCACCGCTCCCGGGCCCGGGGGGGTCCCACGGTGTTGGAGGGGCACCGGGGGGCATCAATGACCGCGTGGGTGCGCCGGGCGTGAGAGCGGCTGCGCGCTCAGCCAATGGACACCGCCCTCGCAGTTCTCAGCCAATGAGCGGCGCCTCATTCAGAACTGCCAGCCAATGAGGATTGGGGCGGGGCACTTCCGGGCGGTGGTGCAGTGGATACATAGTAGCGAGCGGCGGGAGTGGGGGGCGTGGCCTCGGTGCCCATTGCCGCAGGCGGGCGGCTCGGCTCGGCTCGGCTCGGCTCGGCTCGGCTCGGCTCGGCTCGGCTCGGCTCGGCTCGGCTCGGCTCTGATCCGGCCCGGCTGGGTCCTGCTCGGCTCTGACCCGGCCCAGCGCCTTGCCCTGACCCGGCCCGACCCTTCCCGGCCATGCTTTCCGCCCCATGGCCCCTGTGGAGCTCGACGCGCTGGCCGTGCGGGAGCAGCTTTTCCATGAACGTGTCCGCGAATGCCTCGTGAGTCTGGGGGAGGGGGGTTCCGCTGGGGCTGGGGTCTCTCAGGAGGGGTGGAGCTCCCTGTGCTCCCGGTGGCAGCTCCGGGGCTGTGCCCCACGCCCGGGTCTTATCGCGGTCGCAGCTGCACCGCAGCGCTGTGTGCCCGCAGATAGCGGGGCTTGGCGCGGCCCGGGGAGCCGGGAGTTAATGGGGACCCTGGGACCGATGAGAGCCCCCTGTCCCCGTTCCCCTTCCCAAAAGGCAGCGGGTATGGGAGGGAATTGGGCCGGGGCTGTGCGGTGTGAGGGAGCTAATGCTGAGCTCTGGTCTCAGCCCTTCTGTGGGGTAGGGCTGCCCCCGCTGTCTGTGCGCAGTGAGGTTCTGGTTCTGAGGTCCTGCAGAACCCAGCGTGGGATCCCTGGTGTGTGGGAGGACTGGGGCTGCCCAGTTTTGCAGCAGTGTCACAGCTGAGCCAGACCTGCGCCATGTGCCCACGGCCCCTTCCTCACCCCTACACCATCATCTTCTCCCAGGGTGCTCAGTGTCAGTGGAGGACCCCCAGAGCTGTGGGCGCTGTGCAGGGGAGCAGCCCTGGTCCCAGCTCTGCCAACCGGGGCATCCGATGCTATGGGTCAGAGGTGTGCAGGGATGGAAGCGTCGCAGCCCTGGAATCTCCCAGGGGCCTCCAGGGACAGTCAGAGCCACGCGTCCCTGCAGTGCTGCACCTCTCCCAGGAACGCCCGGTTCAGCTCCGCCAGCGTGGAGCCCACGCGACCTTTCAGACTTTCCTGGGCCACGTTGTGGAGCTCTGCCCCGTGGTTACATCAGCACTGCTGGGAGCCCTCGCCCTCAGCTGGGCTGCAGCTGGGATGCTGCTGTCTCATGGATCTTCCCACAAAACCCCTCCCTCACTGCTTTGCTCCGAGGTGTTTGGAGCCCTTTGAGCAAACACACAGCAATGTGTGCTTCCTTCAGTGGGAGCAGGGGTGGAACAGCCCTCAGGGTGCCCAGAGTTGGGCTGATCTCAGTGCTCTCTGCCACCCTACTGGATGGGCGCTCACCCCTGGGACCCCCAGCTGAGCCCCTAATATGAAGGACACCCAGGCAGGAGGGAGGTGTTGGTGGTGCTGGTGCCAAGGCATTGGGTTCAGGCGACCTTTCCCCCTTTTGCTGAGTACCCACAGGGATGAAAGGTCGCAGTGTTCCTCGAATGTCGCCTGCTTGGTCTGGAGCTTAGAGTGCCAGCGGGGGTGGGAGGGACAGACAGACACTGCAGTCGGCCTTGGTGCTGGGCTCAAGGCTGTGCCTGCAGCCCTGCTGGGTGCCAACAGTGCGAGGGCTGCGGGTTCGGGGTGTTCCATGCAGCCAAGGCTGCTGCTGGTGCTCACTCTGCACTCAGCTCACAGGGGGTGAGCACCCAGTGGGTGAGCCCTGGGTGCAGCCCATGCATGTTTATGGGGAGAGAACAGGGTTAGGAAAACAAAATAGGGGGGAGCTGATGGGATCTGGGGATGTCAGCATTCCTTGTGGGGGGGAGTGCTGCCCTCTGAGGCCGCCCGCTGTGCTGCTGTGCCTGCAGATCTGTGCCCTGCTCTTCGCCAGCCTCTACATCCTCTGCCATTTTGTCATAAGGCACTTCAAGAAGCAGACAGATTTTGCAGCAGGTAGGAGGATTCGCTGAACCAAACCCCTCAGGTTGCTCCTGCTCTTCCCTGCCCCGATCCCAGTGCGGCTCTGGTCCCTGTGGGGCGTCCCACTGTAGGGCTGAGGAGCAGAGCCCCGCCTCCATCCAGAGCTCTTCTGAGTTCTGCAGCTCTGTTTGCAGCAGAGAGAGGGGCTGGAGAAGGCATCAGAGTGGGGAATAGCAGGGAGCCTTCCTGCTCATTTGTTTCTTTTCCTCTGCAGTGCACGATGATGAGGATGCTGCTGTCAACAGGATTGCGTAAGTTCCTCCCATCTCTCTTCCCCTCCTTGTCCGGATGGGGCACCACGTTCTCCTGTCCCCTGGGGGGGGACCTTGAGCTCTGACACCCACACGGGATCCCTCTGACAGGTTGGGGCTGTGCACCTTCACCCTGGCCGTGGCGTTGGGTGCTGTGCTGCTGCTCCCCTTCTCCATCATCAGCAACGAGGTGCTGCTCTCCTTCCCCCACAACTATTACATCCAGTGGCTGAATGGGTCCCTCATCCACGGTGGGTGCACAGGGTGGTCCTGGGGTGCTGAGCTCCCCCCATCCTGCATTAGGACCTCACCCCATTCTGCCCCCCCTTGCCTCCCCCAGGCCTCTGGAACTTGGTCTTTCTCTTCTCCAACCTGTCCCTCGTCTTCCTCATGCCCTTTGCATACTTCTTCACGGAGTCAGAGGGATTTGCAGGATCCAAGAAGGTACGTGGCCCCACGGGTGCTGCCCCCCTCCCTGCACCCCCCCCAGCTCTGTGCTGATCCCTGTCCTGTAGGGCATCATGGCCCGTGTGTATGAGACGTCGGTGGTGCTGCTGCTGCTGACACTGCTGGTGCTGGGCATGGTCTGGGTGGCCTCTGCCATCGCTGGTAACGACGCTGTGAGCCGGCAGTCCCTCTATGGTGGGTGCTGGGGGTGTGGGGGGGGGCAGAGGGGTGGACAGTGGGACAGCACTGGGCTGAATGTTGGGAGGAGTCTATGGGGCCCTCCTATGTCCTGACCCCCACCTCTCCTGCTCTCCACAGACCTCTGGGAATGCTACCTGCCCTACCTCTACTCCTGCATCTCGCTCTTTGGTGTGCTGCTGCTGCTGCGTGAGTGCTGGGATGTGAGCAGGGCGCAGCCCACGGCTCCACCCTGAGGTGGTGGGGCTCTGCTGCTGCCATGGGGAAGGGTTGTTGGGTTCACCCTCTGCTCTCCCCCTCAGTGTGCACCCCGTTTGGCCTCTCCACCATGTTCACCGTCACCGGGAAGCTGCTGGTGAAGCCCCGGGTGAGCCGTCCCCTCCATGATCCCACTGCTGTGGGTTGGGGTCTCAGTGTCCCCAGCGCCATGGGGCTGCCTGGGGTATGACATGCATGTCCCTGATGGCTCCTGCCCGTCCCCAGCTCCTGGAGGACCTGGATGAGCAGCTGAGCTGCACGAGATTTGAGGAGGCTGCCGTGTCCCGCAGGATCACATCTGGTGGGTGCCCACGGGCAGGGGGATGGCGTGGGGTGCCACGGGGACCTGCGTTGGTGCCACGGGGACCCCACGAGCCCCACGCTGTCCCCACACTGCAGGGAAGGCTTCCTGCTGGCTGAACCTGAACATGGCACTGCTGCGGGAGCAGCTCCTCAGCATCCGCAGCAAGAGGAAGAAGCTGGGTGAGGGGCTGGGGGGGGGACTGGGAGTTTCCATGTTGTGGAGTGGGGTGGTAATGTGCTCCCTCCAGAGCTGCGGCACCGAGCATCACCCTGGCAGAGGAACGTGGGCTACCCGCTGGCCATGCTGGGCCTCCTGGCTCTGACGGTGCGTGTCTCCATCCCCTCGTGTGCCACAGCCCCCTGTGGATGCCCTAAATCTCCCCTCCTCTTCTCAGGGCATCTCAGTGCTCATTGTCTGCTTCCACGTCCTGGAGCTGCTGCTGGATGACACTGCAATGCCACGGGGCATGCAGGTACCCGGGGGTGGGGGGAGGACAAAGGGGTGGGTGGGGGTACAGCAAGGAGGAGCCCCATCCGTGGGGCAGAGCCCCTTCTATGTGCCCCCTCCTGCAGGACACAGCCCTGGGCCAGGTCTCCTTCTCCATCCTTGGTTCCTTCGGAGCTGCACTGCAGGTTGTCCTCATCTTGTATCCTTTGTGCAGGCACTGGGGGCTTCCATCCCCCGCCCCCTCCTCCCCCCGTTTTCCCCCCCCTTTCCCCCTCTCTCCCTGCTGTCCCCTCTCTGTTCTCTCCTTAACACCCCCTCACAGTTACCTGATGCTCTCCTCCGTCGTGGGTTTCTATAGCTCCCCACTCTTCACACGGCTGCTCCCCGAGAGGCAGGACACCCCCCTGACCAAGGTGAGACCCCCCCCTTTCACCATAGAGCCGTGTTATGGGGCCGTGCAATAGGGCAGCACCTCTTTTCCTCCCCAGATCATCGGGAACTGCGTCTCATTGCTGGTGCTCAGCTCCGCCCTGCCCGTCTTCTCCAGGACGCTGGGTGAGATGTGGGGCTGTAATGGGGGTGGGGTGTGGGGGGAGGGGGGTTGGGCACCTCCTGACCCCCCCCTTCACCCATAGGAATCACTCGCTTCGACCTCCTGGGGGATTTTGGCCGCTTTAATTGGTTGGGGAACTTCTACATCGTCTTCATCTACAATATGGGCTTCGCGGCGCTCACCACCCTCTGCCTGGTGAAGAGGGTGACATGGGCTGTGCAGGAGGAGCTCATCCGTGCCTTTGGTGAGGAGGGGGGCACATGGGGGGGGGGGGAGGGGTGGAGATGGGGCTGCATCCCCCCACCCACCCCTCATGCTCTCCCCCCCCCACCCCAGGTCTGCACAAACTGCCGCTGCCTGTCCCGCGTTCCCAGCCCCAGCGAGAGCACTGCTAAGGCTGTGGGGGTGTCCACTCTGCACCCATGGACACCCCCCCTCCCCCCACGGTGCTCTGTGGGTTTTGGAGCCCTATCAGAAGAGCTGGGACCACAGGGAGGGGGGGGGGTCCTCACTCCATTTCCCTTCCCCCCAACCCCATCTCAATCTATTGCGCTACTGAGCCACGTCCTCCATACAGACCCCCAGAGGGGCTGTGCTGGCTGCAGCCCCCCCCTCACTCCTTTATACTTTTACATACCTCATTTTCCCCCCCCTCCCCAGTGCTGCCCTCATTTATTTGGTTTTAAATCCCCCCCCCCTGTGTTTCATTGTGACACTAAATGGAATCCCCTTTGCCTCCATCACTCTGTGTGACCCCATCCCTGTGTTGTCTTGGGGGGGGGGGAGGGGGGTTGGCACAGGTTGTCCCCCTGTGTTGAGTTGTTCAGGTCTCTGTTACCGTGTTTGGAGCAATAAACAAGGCTTCTTTTTTATTTAATTATCCTTTTAATATATAGAAACAACGGAATGGGTTTTGTTCCACCTCAGGGCTGCGCTGGGAGGGGCTCAGGGCTTTGTGCCATGGACGGGGGGGGGGGTTCCTGCTCTTTCCACCCCCCCAGGTCTCCCTATTAACCTTCTTCCTGGCTGTGGCTGAGCTGCTCTGGGTCGGGCTGAAGGTGAGGGTGATTCCTGCAGCTCATGGGTCGCATATTGTCCCCTCCCATGGGTGCTGCGGGGCTTTGGGGTTGGGGGGGGGGGGGGGCTGAGCTGCCCCGACCCTGCCTGCCCCCACCCCACCTGTCCCTTTATGGAGGTATGAGGGTCCTATGGGGGGGGCTCACATTGCCCTGGCGGAACTGCCCAGGAACAGCCCGAGCCCCCCCACCCATCCTGCCCAGCCTGGGGCCGTGCCAAGCTGCCCCCCCCCACCCCCCATGCCGGGGGGGGGGCTTTACACACCCCCACGGGCCGGAGTTGAGCAGGAAGTGCAGGAAACTGGGTTTATATAGCAGGAAATGAGGCCATCGGTGCCCGCTTTCCCCTCGCTCCCCTCACCCTGGGCTGGCACCGGAGCTGGGGGGGGGGGGAAGAGGGGGGTGCCACGTTCTGCTCCCGGACTTCACCCCTTCCTGCCCTTCCTCTGCGCACCTTTCGGTGCACCTGAGTGGGGGGCTGAGGGTCCCGGGCTTCGGGGGGGGGGTGGCACGGTTCGCTGCTGGGGGGTGACGTGAACCTGTCGCTGGGGTGCCCGTGATCCCGGTCCCGGAGGGGCCGTCCTGGGCAGCGCAGCCCCGTGGGGGCGGCCCCGGGGGATGGGCTGCGGCCGCCGCTCCGAGGCGGAGCCGTGGGGACCCGGAGCCGCTGCCCAGTGCCGGAGCGGAGCGGCAGCGGGTGGGGGGCACCCGACCGGGGGAGTCCCGGAACGGGCAGCGGTACCGGTACCGGGGATCGGAGCGAGCAGCGGGATCGGGGCAGCACCGGGAAGGGGGTTCGGGTAACGGGGATTTGCCAAAGGGTCGGGGGGTGTCGGTACCGGAGGTGCAGCGGTGGGATAACGGCGGCACCGGGGAGCGGTGACAGGAAGAGGGGTTTTCCCTATTGACGGTGTGATGAAACGCAACCGGAGAGCTGTGATAGGATAAGGAGAAGGGGATCCCGGTACCGGGAGAGGGGAACGGGGTTGGTACCGGTACCCTGTGATAGGATAAGGAAAAAGGGGGTCCCGGTCCCGGTGCTGGGAGAGGGGAACCGGCCTGGTATCCGAGCTTAGGGTTAGGATAAGGAGGAGTCCGGTACCGGGAGAAGGGAACGGATAAGGAGAAAGGGGTACCGGTACCGGTGCTGGGAGAGAGGAACGGATCCGGTACCGAAGCGCAGGGTTCAGGTACAGCGGGGGGGGGGTGAGGGTGGAATCGGATCGCGGTGCCGGTGCCGGTTCCCGGTCTGCATCGGTTCCGCCGGGACAGCACCGCAGCGGGTGGCGGCCCCGGGGGCAGCGCGGGGCTCACGGATCCACCCGAGCGCCGATCCCGGAGCCGTGGGTGTGAAAAGGAAACGCCGCCGGCCCGCCCCTGTGCACCGGGACCCTCTAAAAGCCCCGGGGCCGCCCCGCCGGTGCCATGCCCGCTCCGACCCCCCCGCGCCCCCGGTGACTAAACGAGGGCCGCAGAGCACCGGGATGTCCCGGTGCGGTCCGTTCGCCCTCGCCCTTCTCGCTCTCCTGCTGGCCGCCCCGGTGCTGTGCTGCGGACCGGGTCGGGGCCCGGTGGGGCGGCGGCGGTTCGGACGGCGGCAGCTTTCCCCGCTGCTCTACAAACAGTTCGTGCCCAACGTCCCCGAACAGACGCTGGGAGCGAGCGGGAGGGCGGAGGGCAAAGTGCTGCGGGGGTCGGAACGCTTCAGGGAGTTGGTGCCCAACTACAACCCCGACATCATCTTCAAGGACGAGGAGAACACGGGGGCGGATCGCCTCATGACGGAGGTGGGGGCTGCGCACGGGGCCGGGGGCGCGGGGCGGCGGAACGGGAGCGGGAGGGGACGCGGTTGAACGGTCCTGGGCAGCCCCGACCCACCCCCGGGGGGCGCGGACCCTCCCGGTGCCCCTCCGTAGGGTTCCCCGGCCATTCCCCCCCCCCTCCCCTCCTTCGCATCCCGGTGCCGTCGGTGGAGCGGCAGCGGAGCGCTCCCGGCGGCGCTTTGAGGATCCACGTCGGGGTTTAACGGGGAGCGCAACAGCGGTGGTCTCCGGGAGCCTCAGCTGTCCTCCAAGCCCGGGGAGGAACGACGAGGAGGGGGCGGCACCGGGGAGAGCCCCCGGGGGGGGGGTCCTGGGCTGCGCGTCGCCCCGTCGCGATGCTCGGCGTTGTCATGGAGACGGGCGGCTGCGCGGTCGTCATGGCGACGGGGGATGCTGCGAGTGGTCCAGGCGGTTCCCCCGGAGCGGGGCGGAGGGGGCGGTGGGGCCGGGGCGGCGGAGCCCGGTGGGCCGCGGGCACGGAGCCGGACCCGGGGGTGCGGGCGGCTGAAAGAGTCCTTTGTGGCCGTTCCAGCATTCCCGGAGCCTGAGGTCAGCGCCGGGCTGGAAGGAGCCTATTGTCGCCGGGCCGGGCCGGGCCGGGCCGGGTGCATTCCTGCCCCCCCGCCGCATGCCGGGTCCCCCTCCGGGCCGGGCCGCTCCGGGACCGGGCCCCGCACTGCCGCCCCCGCGGCTTCGCGCTCCCGGGAGCAGCTTTGTTGCACGGAGGACCGCGGGGCACCAGGGCATCGGGAGGTGCCACGACCCCACCGGCTGCAGGGGGTGGGAACGGGCTCTGCCCCCTACACTGCGGCCACCCCAGAGCCGTGTGGGACCCCCACGTGTCACCCTTATGGGACTCTGACGTTGTCCCCCTGCACCGTGGGAGCTGCACCCACCCTGGCACTGAGCCCCATAGTGCCGCTGTGGGGCTGGTTCAGGTCGGCTGCACCCCCCCCCAGCTCTGCCTCGTGCTCCCCCCCCAGGTTGGGTTAATCAGTCACCTCGTGGCTGTGGGGAAGGTGACTCCCAGCACTGTCCCGTGCCCTTTCCGCCCCACTGCACGGGCACCACTGCGGCACCTCACAGCGTGTTAATATTCAACCCAGGGGGGGCAGCTCAGCTGTGCCCCTCTGAGGGATGGGGGCACCATCAGTGACCCCCCCCCCCCCAGCCCGCAGCCCCTCTGGGCTGGCTCCTTCCAAACCCCACATGGGCCACGTGTCCATCCGTCCTTCTGCATCCCGAGTAGGGCTGGAACGTTTGTAAGGTCCTGCAGAACATTGGGGTGTGTGGGGTCCTGCAGAACAGTGGACCTGGGGGTCACACTGTTATTTATTCCCCTCTCCTCCCCCCCCAGCGCTGCAAGGAGCGGGTGAACTCTCTGGCCATTGCTGTGATGAACATGTGGCCGGGGGTGAGGCTGCGGGTGACAGAGGGGTGGGATGAGGACGGCCACCACCTCCCCGACTCGCTGCACTACGAGGGCCGGGCGCTGGACATCACCACATCGGATCGGGACCGCCACAAATACGGGATGCTGGCACGGCTGGCTGTCGAGGCCGGCTTCGATTGGGTCTACTATGAGTCCAAAGCTCACATCCACGTCTCCGTCAGAGCAGGTATGGGGCTGGAGGGGGGCTGAAGACCCCAATCGATGGCCCCACAGCACCCTCTGCTCCCCTACAGCATCCCAGAGCCACGTAGGATGCTCACAGCCCCAATGCTCAGCTCTGCTTGGCCCCAGCCCGGCTCCCCCCAAGCTTTCTGGCTGCCAGATTGGCAAAAATCCTATAATCTCACCCGAAATTTTGGCACAACCACAGCCACCCTCCAGGCTCAGCTCCCACGTGGGCACTGAACACAGTTGTAGGTTTTTAGGTGTAGCCCTCACCCTGTGGCCACTCCGGTCAACGGCCCCCATCCGTCCATCCGGCCCAGAAGCGAAAGTGGCCCTAAATGTCACCATCCCCAGCAGAGGAACAAAAGGCATCAGTGCGGGTGGACAAAAGAACTCTGCACACAGGAACCCCGAGGGAGGGGAGGGAGGGGCGGTGTCAGAAAATACCCACTTTGTTCCGGGTCCGGTTGGAGCAGCTCCTCGTGGGGACGCCCCCCACCCTATAAACACCGTTCTCTCCCCTCCCACCCCCCCCAGACAACTCCTTGGCCATCCGCACCGGCGGCTGCTTCCCCGGCCACGCCACGGTGACGCTGCGGAGCGGTGAGAGCCGGGGTTTGGCTGAGCTTCGTCGGGGCGATTGGGTGCTGGGAGCCGAGCCAGGCGGGCGCCTGGTGCCCACCCAAGTGCTGCTCTTCCTCCACCGCGACCTCGGCCAACGCGCGTCCTTCGTGGCCATCGAGACGGTTTCTCCATCCCAACGGCTGCTGCTCACCCCGTCCCACCTCGTTTTCGCCTCTCGCGGGGTCGCCAACGGCTCTGCCACGTTCCTGCCCGTCTTCGCCCGTCGGCTGCGCCCGGGGGACGCCGTGTTGGCCCATGGGGACGAAGGGTTGCGTCCTGCAAAGGTGCTGAGGGTGTCGAGGGAGGAAGGGATCGGGGTGTTCGCCCCGCTCACCTCCCACGGGACCCTCCTGGTGAACGGGGTGCTGGCATCCTGCTACGCTGTCCTGGAGAGCCACCGCTGGGCTCACCGTGCCTTCGCTCCGCTGCGGCTCTTCCATGGGCTCCTCTCGCTGCTGCCGGCCCGCCCCGAGCCGGGGAACGGGACGGTGCCCGAGGTGGGCGTGCATTGGTACTCGCGGCTGCTGTACCGCCTGGCTCGCGGCGTGCTGGGCCGTGAGGGTGCGGGGGGCGTAGGGACGCCCCCTCCTGGGGACTCGCCGCTGGGTGCTCGGTGCTTGGAGCCTGGAGGGTGAGGAGGGGGCGTGGGGCACCTCCAGGCCTGCACCGAGGGTGGGTGTCCACTGGGTGGGCATCTCTCAAATTGGTGCCTCTCACTGGGTGTCCTCTGGGTGGGAGCCCCTCAGGTGTGGATCCCCACCAGGTGTGTCTCTCCCACGTATGCCCCCCCCTGGGTGGGGGTGGGTGCCCCTCATTGGGAGACCCGTGTGGGTGTCCCCTGGTGGGTGGTCCTCAGGTGGGCACTCCTTGAGTGGATGCCCCACACTGGGTGTCTCCCCCAGGTGTCCCCCCCACCATGTGGGCACCCCTCGCCCTCAGGCACCTGCCCCTGGGATGGGTGCCTCCAAGTGGGTGATGCTTGGGGTGACGGTGGGGCAGCACAGGGACCACAGCTCGGCTCCACGCCCCCCACAGCGCTACCAGGTGCCCCGTGCCCCCCCCCCCGCTCCCACTCCCCCCGTATTTATTGCTTTATTAACTGCTGTGGATGGCGCTGGGGTCATTGCACCGAGGCCAAATCCACCCCAGAGTGGCTTCGGTGAACCCACCCCCACCTGCTGCTGCTGGCACCTTGGAGGGGGGGGCGGGACCTCTGCCACCCGTGGGGGTCCCCGTCCCCACGTGGCTCAGTGCTGTGGGGGATCCAATCCCGGTGTGTGCCATGGGCACGGGGGGGGCCCAGCTCTAACCCACGCTAACCACTAACCTCCCCCACCCCCCATTAAGAGTTTTATTTTTCTATTTATAAATGATAATATAAATGCGCTCGGCACCGCACGCCTCGCAGCGGGGCGGAGGAGGGGGGGGGGTGGAGAAGAACGCGCTTTTAACCACTTCTGTTTAAAAAAAAATAATGTTAATATTTAATTGTTTCTGGAAATAAAGAGAACCTACGACCCTTGAGGTGCTGTGGGTCGGGGTGCGGGTGGATATTGGGGGGGGGTCCCTGCGGTCGCCCTCCCGCGTGGCTCGTGCAGGTGCGCTGCAACCACGTGGCTCCCCGCTTCTCTCCGTTTTCATGAATGGAGCCGCGGCGGCCAGCGCGCATGCGCCACCACTTAGCCCCGCCCACCCGCCGCTTCTTCGCCAATGGGAGCGGCGAGCGGGCGGTGTTGTGGTCACGTGGCTCTCCCGGTGTAGTGGCGGCGGCACCGCCCCCCCGCAGCGTTGCGCCTTTATAACGCCGTGTGCTGCGCCCGCCCGCCCCGCTCTGACCCCCAGCCCGGGGCACGAGTGGGGGCTGCCCACGGGGCTGGGGGCTCCCTCACCCTGCGGCCGACCGCGGGCCGCATCCCCTTAACGATGCTGTGGGTGCGGAGGAGCGGCTGTGTTCTCCCCGTAGGGCTCTACCTCCCCCCCATCGTGGGGCTGGGAGCGATGGGGGGACCCCAGGTAACCCCCCCCGGAGCGCTGTATTGTGAGGGGGACCTTCGTGGGGTGCCGTGATTCCACAGCAGAAGTCCCCCAGGTGCCCTCCCTGGGGATACGTGCGACAGAGAGTGGGGTGGCTCTACTTCCAACGGGGGGGGGGTTCAGTGCGGCCCCATTCACCCCCCTGTGCACCCACAGCAAGGCGGTGGCTGCGGGGAGGTCTGAGGGAGGGGGGGGGCGTGGGGGCAGGTGATGTTATGGAGCTGGAGGGATCCCGGGCTCTGAGCATCCCCCGGCCCTGCGCTGGGTGCTGGCGCCGTGAAGGTGAGGGACGGAGCTGCCCCTGGGCTGCGGGCTTTGGGACGCGTGGGGTCGCAGCTCCCAGAAGAGCCGGGGCGAAATGCAGCGGGTGCTGCTCTGTTCGGGGGCTGCCCCGGCTCTGCAGAGCGGTACGGGGAACCCGTGGTGCCCCCAGGCCAAACCCCGAGGGAGAGGTGAAGGTGAGCTCCACCGACTGCGCCTTCCTCGGCCGAATAGAGCTCGGTCTGGGGGGGGGGGATGGAGAGGCGACGGACTCCGCGTTTGATGTTTGATGTCCCCACGTCCCCGGCTGACCCGAGTCGGGAGATGGAGTAGGTGGATAAATCCTATGGCAGAGGGCAGAGCTCCCGCAGCACCTCCTCGGGTCACTGCGGTGGATTTTCTTTGCGGTGTGTGGAGGGGAGATGGGGGGGGGGCTCCAAAATCAAACATTATAATGGGAACAGCTGGAGTCGGGTGTAGGGTGAGGAGGGACCTGGGAACCCCAAACCCACGCGTTGGGTTTCACTCCGGTTACCCGGCCGGGGGGGAGGCGGGAGAGGGGGGGATAATTGCGGCTAATTACCCATTAGCTGCAGGGAGGAGGCACGTGGCAGACGGGGGGGGGGGGGGGGGGTGGCGGCTGTGCCCATTCATGTCAACAGGGAGCTGTTTCCCCCCCCTTCCCTGCGGGGTGGACGCAGCGCCCACGTTCCGGGGGGGCTCCCGGAACCGCCGTTTGTGGCTCCCAACACGGAACCCCACGGACACGCGTGGCCATGATTGCAACCGGCTTCCCGCGTCCCGGGGCGGCTCCCTTTGCCCCCCATCACCGCTCCAACACCGGACTCCCCCCCCGTCAAACCCTACGTAACGGCGCGGCTCCGTCCCGGTCTCCCTTTCTGGGCTCCAACCCCACGCCCACCTTTACCCCCACAAACACTCGTGGGCGGACCCAAAAAACCCATTTCCAACCCCCCCTCCAAAACCACGAGCGGAGACACTCAGAACACCGGAACCGGATCACCGGAACCGGATCATCACGTGACTCCACCCCACTCCCGGTACCCGGAGCCGCCGCCCCCCCCCTTCCCATTTCCTCCCCCCCCCCCTTTTCCCCTCCCTTCGCCCACGTGCGCTCCTCCCGCTCCGGCGCCGGCGGGGTTAAACGCGGCGGAGGGATCCCGCCCGGCACAGCGCGGCGCTGCGGCCCGAGCCGGCCCTCCCCCTGCAGCCGCAGCGCCGCGCCCTCCTCGCGTCTCCCTCCGCCGAACCCCCCCCCTTTCCTCCTCTTCCTCCTCCGCCGCCAAATAGTGCGGGCGCGGCGCCCCCCGACCCGAACGGCGCAACGGACCGGAACGGGGCGGGGCTGCCCGAACCGGGACCTCGGGATCTCCTTTCCTTTAGAAATGGCCGCACCGGGGACCACCTCCCGCCCCGCTCCCGGGGCCCGGTAGGGCGGGTAAGGAGCCGCGCACCGCCGGGGCGGCACCGGGGGGGGGGTTCGGGGTTCGGGGTTCGGCTCCGGGACCGGGGGAGGGGGGTTCGGGGGTTCGGTTCGTGGTGGTGCTGGGGGAGGGGGGGGCCACGTTTTCCTCTCCGTTCCCAGCCCCCCCCGCCGCCGCTCCCCGGAAGGGAAAAGTCCCCGCGCCGCCGCCGCCGCCCCCCGGTTCACCGCGGGGGGATTTTGGGGGAGGGGGGGGGGGTTTAAACCGGAGGGGGGGGGCGGTGCGGCCTATCCCGGTAACGGAGCTCGGAGCGCGGGCCCGGGGCTCTCTTTGTGTCCAGGCCCGGTTTTCAGGCCTTGGGTTCCGCTCTCGGTTCGGTTCGCGGTTCCGTTTCGTCCCCCCCCCCCGTTTTAGCGCTGTTTCCCCCCCCCGCCGCTCCGCCGCCGTTCGATCGCAGCGCGGCCGGGCCGGGCGCTGTTGGTGCCGGTGCCCGCTGTAGGCCGCGGCCCGGCCTGGTGAGGCCTAAAGGAGGGGGGGGGTCGTAGGGGGGGGTTTCTGTGCTCTGGGGTTGGGGGGGGGCCGTGTTTTGTGCCCCCTTTGAGCTCCGCGGGGCTTTCGAACCCTTCAGGGCCTACGGAGAACCGGGGGGGGGGGGGTCGAGATTGGGGTCATAGGGATGAGTTGTTTTTTTTTTTTTTGTGGGGGGGGGAACCGCTGCGACCCCCCCGCACCCACACAGCAAACCCTGCGCCCCCCCTAATTATAGAACCCCGTGTTTGGGCCCGGCTCCCCTGCAGGACCCCCCCCCCCCCATGTGGGTGCAGCGTTCGGGGTGTGGGGACCCCCCCACGTCAGGGGGTTTGGGGTGGGGGTCCCTTATGGAGCTGTAGGGCCGGTTCCCTGCTGTGCCCCCCCCCTTTTTTTTAATCTCAGGGCTGTGCTTGTGCTGCTCACTGTGATTTGGGCCGTTTTCGGGTCTTTTTGCCCAGAAATTTGGGGTGTCCCCCCCCTTTCTCCCCTCACCCCCCCCCCATGTGTTTTGCTCAGTGCTGCAGCAGGCTTTGCCCACATGGCCCTCGTGGCCCCATTGGGAGGGGGGGGCCCTGATGGGTCAGCGCTGCTCCTGGGGAAACTGAGGCACCAGGGCACTTTTTTTGGGGGGGGGGCGGAGGGGGGGTCCTCTTGTTGTCACTGTGCTCCCCCCCTTCCTTTTCTGCTCCCCCCCCCAAGCACTGTGCTGGTTGTTGTGGGGCGCTTTGCCCTGTGCAGCCCATCTGTGTGGGTGCACACGGGTGGCTCTGTGGTTGGAATCCTGGTGACCCCCCCCCACGAATTGGGGGGGAGTGGGGGTGGGGGAATTCTCCCCCTCCCAGCTTTAAGTGAAGACCCCGATCTGCATGGCCTGATTTGGGGGGGGGGGGGATGGGACTGTGCTGCCCTACATACACTGCGCTGCTCCCTTCGCTGCCCGGATGTCGCTGTGCTGTGCCCACCCCAACCTGGGGGTCTTTGGGGGGGGGGGGGGGGGTTTGGTGTTTGGGGGCTGGTCTCCATGGGGCAAAGGGTCTCAGGGACCCCCTGGCTGTGTGAACCGGTTGCTGCTTGATGCAGGAACGGGGCAGAGGGCCTCAGAGAGGGAATGTGAACACATTGGTTCTCCGTTTCTGGGCTGATACTCTTCTTGTGCCCTCTGGGGGGGAAGGGGGGCAGGATGGCTCTGTACCCCCTCCCACCCCCCCCCAGCTCATGGCTTTTGTGCCCTGGCAGCCGTGGGCCTCTCCAGAGGGACGCAGGAGGCAGAATGGATGAACAGAAACCGCCCAGCGAGGACAAGGACGCGGACGCGCCAGGTGAGCGCATGGCAGAATGCTGTGGGGCGGGGGGGGGGGGGGGGTCCTGGTGCTCTGCTCCCCCCTCCCCCAAGCCCATGGGGTGGGGATGTCCTTCCCTGCCTGTGCTGATGGCTGCTTTCCCCACAGCCGATGCGGCCGCATCCTCGGAGGAGATGGGGAGCGCTGAGGGGGACCCCCTGAAACCTCCAGAAGGAGCGACTGCGGGGCCGGAGCTGGAGAGCACAGACACCAAGGGACCCGGCAGGGCCAGCAGGTGAGGGTGGGAGGTTTGGAGGGGGGCGATGTGGGGCTGGTAATGGGGTGAGGGGGGGGGTTTCTGTGCGTCCCTTATGCCCTCTGTCCCTCCCAGCACGCCAACCCGCCGCTGCGCCCTCTGCAACTGTGGGGACTGGAGCCTGCACGGGCAGCGGGAGCTGCAGCGCTTCGAGCCGGCGCCCGACTGGTTGGAAGGGCTGAGGGGGCAGCAGCCCCCCGAGGGTCCCGGTGAGGCCCCCCCGGAGCTGGGGCCGGTGGGTGATGAGCTGGCACAGATCGGCTTCTCCGAGCGGGTGGCAGCGGTGCAGCTCTTTGAGCCCACGGGTGAGTGTGATCCTAATGCATCTCAGTGACCCCTTCTTGGGGTCAGCTCCATCCCATGGGCCCCTGGGATACCCCTTGTCCTGCAGTGCCCCCTAGGATCCTCCTCATCCCATGGTCCCCTTGGATATCCCCCCTCATGCTGCAGTACCCATCTGGGGTCCCCCTCATCCCACAGCCCCCTGGGATCCCCTCTTGTCCTGCAGTGCCCCCTGGGGTCCCCCCATCTCGTGGTCCCTGTGGTACAGCAGTCACCCTGGGGTCCCCCATCCTTCATTCCCCTTGGGGTTCCCATCCTCGATGCCCCTCCCTGCAGGGCACTGTTGGGTTCACCGCTGCTGTGCAGCCTGGTCTGCTGGCGTGGAGCAGGACGCAGCGGGGCTGAGCGGCGTGGGCAGAGCTGTTTTCTCAGGGATCTCACAGGTGAGTGGGTTCTGGGGTGGGGTTGGGGGAAGGTTGGGTAGCAGGAACTCAGCCTGGACCCATCTCCAAGGGTTGGGCAGCATTGCTCGGCCCCAGCTCTGATCCCTGCCTGCTCTGCTTGCAGAAATGTGAACACTGTCAGCGGATGGGGGCCACCATCCCATGCCGGGCGGCTGCCTGCCCCCACTTCTACCACTTCCCCTGTGCTGCTGCCAGTGGCTCCTTCCAGTCTATGAAGACGCTGCGGCTGCTGTGTCCAGAGCACGTGGGAGAGGCGGTGCAGATGGGTGCGTGCTGGGTTCTGCCTCATAAACGAGGGGCTGGGGGGGTCACGGGGGCACAATCCGATGTCAGGCCTGGCTGCTGGCGTGGCGCTGGGTTTGCTGGTGCCCATCACACTCGTTTCTCCTGGTGCAGAGGATGCACGCTGCGTGGTTTGCGACGGGCCGGGCGACCTGCGGGACCTGCTCTTCTGCACCAGCTGTGGGCAGCACTACCATGGCACCTGCCTGGACATCACCCTGACACCCCGCAAACGCTCGGGGTGGCAATGCCCGGAGTGCAAAGTGTGCCAAACCTGCAGGTGAGGATCCCCCACCACGGGGATGGGAGCTGTGTGGGAGGACAGCCCTGATTCCCCGCTGTGCCCCGCAGGCAGCCCGGTGAGGACTCCATGATGCTGGTGTGCGAGGCGTGCGATAAGGGCTACCACACCTTCTGCATGGAGCCGGCCATCGAGGGCGTCCCAGCTGACTCCTGGAAGTGCAAGGTGTGCCCTGCTGCCCTGTCCCTGCTTTTTGGGGGAGCACGGGGTTGCTTGGACCCCCACCTTGACGTGCCCTCTGTCCCTCAGAACTGCCGGGTGTGCTCGGATTGCGGCCGGCGTCCATCGGAGCTCGAGCCGGGCTGCCAGTGGCACCAGAGCTTCTCAGTGTGTGAGGGCTGCCAGCAGCAGCGTGCGGCCAAGGAAGCCAACGGGGCGCAGGAACGAACCCCCCAGCTGGAACCCCCTGCCCAGGCGTGAGTTGGGATGAGAGGATGGTGGGGGTCCTGGGTGTGCCACCCCTTTGTGGGATTCCCACAGCCTTGGAGAATATGGGTGGAGGCTGCAGCCCTGACCCCCTCACTGTGTTCTGTCCCCCCCATCCAGATTGACATCCCCTGAGTGCGGTGAACCAGCTGAGATGCCTGTCCCTGCACTGGAGCCTGAGCCTGAGGGGCACAACGAGGAGCTACAGCATGGGGGGGACCCCAAGGAGACGCCCCCAGGCCATGAGGAATCTCCACCCAGCCAGGCGCCCCCTGAAGAGCCGCCCCTTGAGAAGTTGCTCCCCGATGAGCTGCCTGCCAACACGCAGCCCCCCGATGAGCCACCGCCCCACGTGCTGCACCACAACGAACCCCCTCCTGATGAACTGCTGCCCGAGAGCACTCCCCTGGATGAGCTGCCCTCTAACGAGACGGCCCCCAGCGAGACACCCCCCAGCGAGATGCCCCTTGATGGACCATCTCTGGATGAGCTGCCCCCTGATCAACCTCTCCTCAGCAAATCCCCCCGAAGCGAGGTGCCCCTGGAGAAATTGCCCCCTGATGAGCCACACCTCGACGAGATGCCCCTCGAGAAGCCTCCCCCCAGCAAGCCCTCCATCAGCGAGCTTTCTCTTGACGAGCTGCCCCTGGATGAGCGGCCCCCCGATGAGCCCCCCGTTGATGAGATGCCCCCTGAAAAACCACCACTGGACGAGCAGCCCCTCGAAGAGCAGCCTCCTGGAAAGCCCCCTCTGGATGAGCAGCCCCCCATTGAGCTGCTGTCTGAAAAGGAATTACTTGATGAGCAGCCCCCCGAGGAGCTGCCCCCCGAAAAGCCACTGCTGGATGAGTTGCCCCTCGCTGAGCAGCCCCCTGATGAGCCACCCCCCAGCGAGCAGCACCTTGATGAACTGCCTGCTAATGAAGCACCCCTTGATGAGCTGCTGGGGACAGAGGAGCCGCCCATCAGCGAGCTGCCACCCCCTGAAGAGCTGCACCCTGAAGAGCTGCTCCCCTGCAAGCTGCCTGCTGAGGAGGACCTCAAACCGCCAGGTAAGTGGGGACCCCCAGGTCAGTCACTCTTCCCACTCTGTTCCCTGTGGATGAGAGGGTTTCACCCTTGGGATTCTTGGTTCGTTGCTCGTTTTCATGCTTTGATGCTGATGCTATGGGGAACGTGAGGGGCTGGGGGTCCAAACCAAATGCTGAAGGGCCCCCTGTGGCCCCCCTGACCCGTTCCCCATCCTGCAGGTCTCCTCCCTGAGGTGGCTGCGGCAGAGGAAGCCCCTGAGCTGGCCCCAGAGGTGCCCCCTGAAGAGGAGATGGAGCTGGAGCCAGAGCCATTGCTGCCCCCCGAGATGGCACTGCCACCCCCCGCTCCTCCAGGTGGGTCTGGGGGCGCACAGGGGTTGGGAGGGGTTCTCTGCTGGGGGCTACATCTTCACTGTCCTCACCTCCAACCCCCAGATCTCTGCGCCGTCTCACCCGCTCGCCCTCCAGACCCCTTGCCTCACGCCACAGAGGATGATGTGTCTGAGCCCCCCACCCCAGCCCTGCCTGAGCCCCCCAGGAGCCCCGGCACCACCATGGACACGGAGCCCCCTGGCTCCCCGCCGCCCCCTCTGGGCTCCCCTGCCTGCACCCCAGCCCCTGCCGAGCCCCCCGAGGATGAGGAGATGGAGACGGGCGGTGGTGAGGGCGACTCATCGAGAAGCCCCCCTGGAGATGGCCCCCATGCCAGCCCACCCCCAGAGCTGGGGCCCTTCCAGGGCCTGCCCGAGGAAGAAGAGGAGGAGGAAGAAGAAGCACCGAGGCTGGAGCGGGAGGGCACCAGCGGGAGCTCCCCACCGCTGAGTGAGGAGGACGGGCCGGAGGAAGGGCGGGCAGGGGGGAACCCTGAATCCAAGGGATCCCCTCTGCTCCTGGAGCCAGAGGAGCTGGGCCTCGAGACCCCCATGGAAGTGTGCACGGCTGGGGAGAAGCTGCTGGAACGTGGGGACGAGGGGGGCCCCGAGCCCCCTACCCTGCGCCCTCGGCCCGATATCCTCAACGAGATCTCCAACCTGAGCCAGGGGGACACGAGCAGCAGCTTCCCTGGCTCGGAGCCTCTGCTGGGCTCGCCAGACCTCGAAGGTGGGGGCTCACTGTCCCTGGAGCTGGGGCCAGCCTCAGGTGATGCCAGCCTGCAGAAGGAGGACGCCGGGTCGCTGCCGATGGGCGCTGAGACCGACGACTCGCTGCTCTTTGAGCCAGCAGCCAAAGGGGATGCAGACAAGGGCCGGCGGCGCAGCTCCCCGGGGCGCTCCCGTGTCAAGCAGGTACAGAAAAGACCCCGGCCCTCCCAGCATCCCCCCAGGGCAATGGGGTGGGATGGGGGCTGTGCTGAGGCACGCAGTGGGTTCTGGTTGGGTCACCCCCCCCAGCTTGCTATAACCCCCCTCTCCCCTTGGCCCTAGGGTCGCAGCAGCAGCTTCCCTGGGCGGAGACGTCCCCGAGGAGGGTCCCATGGCACCCGGGGCCGGGGCCGTGCACGCCTGAAGTCGACCACCTCGTCTGTTGACACTTTAGCAGTAAGGCTGGGCTGGGGTAGGGGTGGGGGGTTGGGGTGTCCCTGAGTTGCTAGGTAGTGGGGCTGAGAACTGAGCATGTCCCCTCCATCCCCATTCCCTTAGAATGGCTTGGGGAGCCCTCAGGGTGCCGGTGTGGGGTGGGCTGGGGTCCTGGAAGCAATGCTGTAAGGGTGGGGGGCTTCATCCCACTACGGCTGATGCAGAGCTGGCCCCTGGAGAGAGGGCAGCTGCTGGTGTGTGTGTGTGTCTGTCCGTCCTTGCGGACCCTGGGCTGTGGCTGTTGCCCACCAAACTGTGTGGCAAGCAAGCGGGGGTCCCTGTGCTTGAGCCCCCTGCTCTGCCCTCAGCTCGCCGACGTGGAGAGCTCGCCCAGCAAGGAGGAGGATGAAGATGACGACGACACGATGCAGAACACGGTCGTCCTCTTCTCCAACACCGACAAGTTTGTGCTCATGCAGGTGAGCAGAACAGCGCAGGGTGAGCAGATGGGACAGGGCGCAGGGTTGCATCCCCTCTGCTCCCCTCACACCTCCTTCCTGCAGGACATGTGCGTGGTGTGTGGCAGCTTCGGGCGCGGTGCCGAGGGTCACCTCCTGGCATGTTCGCAGTGCTCCCAGTGCTACCACCCCTACTGTGTCAACAGCAAGGTGAGTAGGGCTGGGATCAGCCTTGGGGCAGCCAGAGGGAGGCTGATGCTGTGCCCAGACTGTCCTCTATGGCTGTGGTGATGGCTGGGGGCACACGGGGGGTGACGCCGCGTCCGTGTTGCCGTGCCGTGCCGCTCTGGCTCTGCCCTCTGCTCACCCTGCTGTCCTCAGATCACGAAGGTGATGCTGCTGAAGGGTTGGCGCTGCGTGGAGTGCATCGTCTGCGAGGTGTGTGGCAAAGCCTCTGACCCATCCCGGCTCCTGCTCTGCGACGACTGCGACATCAGCTACCACACCTACTGCCTGGACCCGCCGCTGCAGACCGTGCCCAAAGGCGGATGGAAGTGCAAATGGTGCTCGAGGGGTCCCGGGGGGGGGGGAGCACAGGGAGGGCTGTGTGGGGCTGGTGTTGAACCCCCTGCCCTTTCCCCAGGTGTGTGTGCTGCGTGCAGTGTGGGGCAGCTTCCCCTGGCTTCCACTGCGAGTGGCAGAACAACTACACGCACTGCGCGCCCTGCGCCAGCCTCGTCGTCTGCCCCTTCTGCCGTGAGAAGTACGTGGAGGATGACCTGCTCATCCAGTGCCGCCACTGCGATCGGTGAGCCCTGCAGCACGTGCATCTGGGGGAGGTCCGGGGTGGATTTCAGCCCCGTTCATCACAGTTGGTGCTTGGGTTCATCGTGTGACTGCTTTGCAGCTGCGCAGGGGTGTCCTGCTGAGTGAGCGTTGCAGGGTCTCATCCCGGAGGTTTTCTGCTCCCTGTTGCTCTTCTGCATAGGGCAGCATCCCTGTTCCAAAGCATCCCAGCAGGGGTAGCTGCTCCGTGGGTGTCTGTGGGGTGGCTGGGGTGTGTGATTGTTCCCTGCTGCCCGCAGGTGGCTGCATGCGGCGTGCGACAGCCTCTTCACTGAGGAGGAGGTGGAGCAGGCAGCGGATGAAGGCTTTGACTGCAGCGCCTGCCAGCCCTACGTGATCAAACCAGCAGGTGAGCACCTGGGGTGAGGGGAACCTGTGGGGTTGGGGGCCGTGGGGCAGCGAGGACTCACCTTTGTCTGCTTCAACCCCTGCAGCACCTGTGCCCACGCCAGACATGTTGGCCAAGGCCAAGGAGCCAGGTACGTATGGTGCTGCAGTGGGTGCCATCAGCCCTGCGGGGATCTGGCTGTGCACCCAGCTGTCTCTTGTCCCCACCAATGCCAGCTTTTGTCCCCACAGAGCCCCAGTATTTCCGTTTTGAGGGCGTCTGGCTGACGGAGACGGGCATGGCGGTGCTGCGCAACCTCACCATGTCCCCCCTGCACAAACGGAGGCAGCGCAAAACCCCTCGTCTGGGTGCCCTGAATGGGGATGGGGGGCTGGACGGGGGAGACCCCCTGGGTCCTGATGAGAAGAAGGATGGCGACCTGGATGCTGATGAGCTGCTCAAGGCTGAAGGTGCGCCTTCCCCAGTGGTAAGTTGAGGGAAGGGGTGGTAGGAGAACCTTGCTGATGTGCTTTCCCCATTTGACAGTGGGTGTGGAGCACATGGAGTGTGAGATCAAGCTGGAGGCTCCAGCCAGCCCCGACCGCGACGTGGGGGCTGATGTGGACTCGGGGAAGGGGCTGGAGGACCCAGATGAGTGCAAGAAGAGGAAGCGCAAACCTTACCGACCTGGTGAGTGCTGCCCATGGCTGCCTACAGCCCCCAAACCTCCCTGGACCCACTGTGACCTCTGCATGCTCCTCTGTCCCCAGGCATCGGTGGCTTCATGGTGCGGCAGCGCAAATCCCACACCCGTCTGAAGAAGGTCCCAGCAGTGCTGGCTGAAGTGGGACGTGAGGGGCTGAGCGCAGAGGGGCACCCAGAGGACGGTAGGGACCCGCAGAACCTGTCCCCCACCCCCTTTATGGTGTCTCCCCCTTCCCCAGGGGATGGAGAGAGACTGGAGGGTGCATTTTGGAGTGCTGTGATAGTGCCATACCCAAGCTCTTCCTGCAGCACAGGGACAGTCTTGAGAAGAGGTGGTAACAGGGATGGTAATGCTGTTTGTAGGAGCTCCAGGGGATCTCCCTGCAGAGGGTGGCCTGGATCCAGGCTCGGCTGAGGGGGACGAGAAGAAGAAACGCCGTGCACGGAAAAAGAGCAAACTGGAAGACATGTTCCCTCCATACCTGCAGGTGGGATGGGCAGATGGAAATGAGGTTGGATGGGAAAAAATGGGGATAGGAAAGATGGGGGAACTGTTCTGGCCAAGGTGGAGGTGATGGGATGGCACAGGGCTGCGTGGTGGGGGTGCTGTGGGGTGCTGATAGTGGCTTCCACCTTGCAGGAGGCATTTTTTGGGAAGGCACTGATGGACCTGAGCCGGAAGGCGCTGCTGGCAGCGGGCGGTGTTGGGGATGGAGCTGCCCGCCCCTCCCTGGCTCAGGGTGCCCCACGGCACAAAGGGGACCCCAACGTGATGGGGGCTCTGCAGGGGACCCCCCTGGAAAGAAGGGAGACCCCCACTCATCCCCGAGGTGAGTCCAGATTGGGGAATGAGTCCCAGCTCAGAGGGGCTGATGAAGGCATAGGGCTGGCGGGGGTGGAGGGAATGGATATCCAGTGGTGTTGGGGGGCGTTTGGGAGGAGGTGGGGGGGGAGTTGTGGACCCCCAGAGTGGTGCCCAGCCTCACTGAAGCTCTGTGCTTGAAGGAGATGACAGCACAGACGGCAGTGCCACGGCTCTGGACGATGACGGCAAGGATGTCGCGAAGGGCGAGGACCTGGGTGAGCCCTGGGACCCCAGCCCCCCTCCCCACCCCCCCAGATCCCCAAGTTTGCGTGAGTCCAGCTGGAAGCAAACCAGACTCAAGGCCAAGTCCTCCTGCAGTCTTCGGGAGGAGGGCTGGAGCATCTCCCACCATAGAGATGGGGCTGCTCTATGGTACGGAGTACAGTCTAGGCTGGATGGGATTTCCAGGCTGAACTCTATGGTCTCGTGAAGCTCCGGTGATCATAGAGTGTTGTCTAGAGCGCCCCCGGGCGGTGTGGCGCCCTGCCTGCTCTGGGGGTCCGAGAGTTGGTTTTAGGGGCTGCAGGGAGTGGCAGTGGGGCTGAGCCTGGGGGGGTCCCAGCATGGGGGTCTGAGGGCATCACTCCAATCCCTCCTTGCAGGGACCGATGACCCCAAGGACTCCCCAAACCGTGGGGACGCTGAGAAGCCGGCCACCCCCGGGGAGGGCGCGCTGAGCTCCGACCTTGACAAGATCCCCACGGAGGGTGAGGGCCCACCACCACCTTCCCCATCCCCACCTCCCCACTAGGCGGGGAGAAGAGGAGCGAGATGCCCCCTAGCACCGTCCCTGTGGCTCCTTTCAGCTCCCTCAGTGCGTGTTTTGGGGCTCATCTCTTTCTTTTCCCCTCACAGAGCTGCCCAAGATGGAGAGCAAAGACGTGCAGCAGCTCTTCAAGGACGTGCTGGGCTCTGCTGAGCGTGGGGAGCAGCCCCTCAACTGCGTGGAGGGCAGCGGTGCAGGGCAGGACCCCGGCCGGGCCCAGCGCCCCTTCCTGCAGGGAGAGCTCCAGCTGCCAGGGCAGGGTGGGTGCACACAGGGTGTGGGAGGGGGGCAGGACTCCCTCCCCCCCAGTTTGCACTCGGTGAGCGGATGCTCCGACCCCTGAGATCCTGGGTTTTCCTCGCTCCTTTAGGAACTGAAGTGGAAAGGGTTTGCGAAGGCAGACGGGTGGGATTTTCTGTTGCAGAAGGGATTTTGGGGGTTTGCGGAGGGGACTTGGGATCGTGGAGAGCATTTTTGGCGCACATGGTTGGGATTTTGTGTGGTGTGAAGGGTCCTGGTGTGGGCGCAGCCTCATAAGCGGGTCTAATACTGCCATTCCTTCACTTGCAGGGAGCGTTTCTCTGGGCTCGCTCTCTGGATCTGTCTCCTTGGATTCATATTCAGGAGTTTGCCAGTCCCCGTTCCTCGATAACCGGTACGTGGTGCCATGGGAGATGGGGCAGCCCCTCACAGTGGGGGTGAACGTTCAGTATTGGGGTTCACCTTCTCCCTGACTCTTTGTTCCCCACGCAGGGAGCGGAGCGGCTTCTTCAGCCCGGACCACTGTGAGCCCGAGAGCCCCTGGGCCAGCAGCTCTGCTGCCACCACCCCCTCGACCCCCACGACCCCCACAACAGAGGGTGAGGGCGATGGGCTGTCGTACAACCAGCGCAGCCTGCAGCGCTGGGAGAAGGACGAGGAGCTGGGTGAGCTCTCCACCATCTCGCCAGTGCTCTACGCCAACATGAACTTCCCCAACCTCAAGCAGGATTATCCAGGTAGGGCTCTGGAGGGGGTACGGGGTGGGATGGATCGTGATGCGTTGTGTCACCGTGGGCCCCGTTTGGAGGAGCAAACCCATCTGCTGCAGCGTGGCCCCTGCTTGTAGGAACAAACCCCTCTGCTGTACAGCTGCAGGGTTGAAGAGCTGCTTGCAGCAGTGCTGGGGAACTTACTGCCAACTCCTTGGTGTTGGTCCGCAAGGCGAGGGGGGGTCCTGAGGTGTCCTGGGTGGGGGGGCTCACCAGGCATGGGTTAATGCTGACTTTTTCCTCTTCCTGTGCCCTCTGTTGCTACCGGACTCCCAGACTGGTCGAGCCGCTGCAAGCAGATCATGAAGCTCTGGAGGAAAGTCCCCGCTGCAGACAAAGCTCCCTATTTGGTGAGTGGTCGGGGTGCACGGGGGTGGGGGGCGCAGGGGCTGCCGGGGCTGCGTGTCAGCTGCCTTCGTGTTTTTGTTAGCAAAAGGCCAAAGATAACCGGGCGGCTCATCGCATCAACAAGGTGCAGAAGGTACGTGCTGCGGCCAGAGGTGCCCGGCGGCCCTGTCCCAGCCCTGGGGGACCTGGTGCAGCCCCTCTTACCCCATCAGCCCCTTCCCCAGCCCCACGGGGAGGCTGGGCACACTGCCCTGATGGCCGGGCTCTCTCTGCAGCAGGCCGAGAGCCAGATAAACAAGCAGACCAAAGGGGAGGGACTGCGCAAACCGGAGAGACCCTCGCTGCATCTGCGGATCCCGGTGCCTCCAGGGACGCAGCCCGTCTACATCAGCAGCCCCCCTGCTGCGGGGGAGGGCTTCCTGAAGCCGGGTGCTGGAGGAGGGGGGCCGGAGTCTCCCAGCGAGCTCTTCCTCAAACTCCCACCCCAGTCCCCTGCCCAAGTGCCTTCGCACGACCCCTACGGTGCTGCGCCCGCCTACGCGCTGGAACCCCGCTTTTCCTCCCCCTTGGGACAGAGCCCCACTTCAGGCGCTGCCTTCCAGCCCTTCCCCAGCCAACCCCTGGCCGGTCCCCGCTCCATCCCTGGCTCCCAGTCCTCTGATTTCCACCCCACTCCTCCTGGCACCCCCCGGCACCAACCTGGCACCCCTGACCCCTTCCTGAAGCCCCGGTGCCCCTCTTTGGACAACCTCTCGGTGCCGGGGAGCCCCGGCGCCCGCCCTTCCGAAGCTTTGCTCTCTCCTCTTCCTTTTGGGGAGCAGAAAAAGGGCTTGGAGGTGAAGAAGGAGGAAGGGGGGAGCCTGGGGGTCTGCTCGCCCAGCTATACGCCCACCATGGGCTACGGGGACTCCCCGGGTGGCCCTCATCTCTCCGCTGCGGAGCTGAAGGTTGCCGATGTCTTCAAAGCCCCCATGACCCCTCGGGTCTCTCAGGTAGAGCCTCAGAGCCCAGGGCTGGGGCACCGACCCCCCGACCCCCATCCCTTGGCCCCCTCGCCCCCCGGTCACCCCGATCTCTACCGCCAGTCCCCCTACCCCGACCCCTACGCGCAGCCCCCGCTGACACCCCGGCCGCAGCCCCCTGCTGATGCCTGCTGCTCCCTCCCACCCCGCTCGCTGCCCTCGGAGCCCTTCACCCGTGTCCCCGCCAGCCCCCAGTCCCAATCCAGCTCCCAGTCCCCGCTCACCCCCCGGCCCCTCTCTAATGAAGCTTTCTGCCAGTCTCCTGTCACTCCCCGTTTCCAGTCCCCGGATCCCTATTCCCAGCCGCCCTCCCGGCCTCAGTCCCGGGACCCTTTCACCCCTTTGCACAAACCCCCTCGGCCCCAGATGCCGGAGCCGGGCTTCAAGCCAGGACCGCTGTCCCACAGCCCAGCGGCCACTGGGGGCTTTGGGGGCACCCTGGCAGGTGAGCCCCACGCCAAGGCACCGGGTGGGCAGCAGCCCCCCTTCACCCGCTCCCCCGGTGCCAGCGTCTTCCCAGGCAGCCAGCCCCCCATGCGCTTTACCTTTCCCCCATCCGTCTCCGAGCCTCTCAAGGGCTCCCCGTCCCACCAACCCCATGGGATCAACAGCCATTTTGTCCCCGGTAAACCCCAGAGCTCAGCCTACACCTCGTCCCCTGCCTTCCACCAAGCCAGCAGCCCGCTGGGCACCGGGGCTTCTGACCCCTCTTACAGCCTCTCACCCCTCCGGCCGCCGTCTGTGCTGCCCCAGCAGCCCCCCGCTGCCCCCCAGCAGCCGGATGCCAGCATCGCCTTCCTGCCCCGAGCTGCAGTGGGGGCTGATAAAAGAGAGGAGACGGCTGCAGGGCTCTCAGCACCCCCAAACCGTGACCTGGCCGAGCTGCCTGGTGGGCAGGACGGGGCCGTGGGCACCATGAGTCAGTCGGAGCTGGAGAAGCAGAGGCAGGTGAGGGCTCACCGATGGTTGCATTGCATCCTTTTGGGTTTGGGATGAGTTGGGAGAGAACAACGTGGGTCTGTGTAGTCGGTGTTGGTTCCCTGCACAGGGGACGGGGGCGGTGGGGTGGTACAGCTGAGGGTCTGGTCTTGCTTTGTGCATGGTTTGGGATGGATGGATCTCGCTTTGTGCCCGTTCTCACCCCTAATGCTTGCATCTTCCCAGCGCCAGCGGCTTCGCGAGCTGCTCATCCGTCAGCAGATCCAGCGCAACAGCCTGCGGCAGGAGAAGGAGAGCGCAGCAGCAGCAGCAGCCACACCATCCCCATCAGGTTGGGCTCCTGATTCCAGCAGCCAGCCCTATGAGCTGAGCCGCAGCATGACCACCTACCAACCGCCACAGGTAGGATGGAGCGCACGGGGACGCGGCACGGAGGCTGGGGATGGATGTGTGGGGTGATGCCGTGGCCTTCTCTCCTAGGATAAGAGTCTCCTGGGGACGCTGGCCACTGCAGCCAGCAGCGGGAAGCTGCCTGGCTCTGTTATGGTGCAGACAGCCACGTTTGTGCAGGATGAGAGGCTCTCCCGGCCCCCACCAGCTGCCACGCCGGCTGCGATGGACATCAATGGGAGGTGAGAGCTGTGGCTGTGGGCAGGCAGTGGGGCTGGGGGCTCCTCTTGGTGGAGAGAAGGGGGGCAGAGAGGTGCGTGCCGGTGGCGTTTGTAGGATTTGATGTGGGGAGATGGGGTTGTGGTGGCTTTGCGGGGTCCTTGAGGGGGTCAGGATGGCACGGGATGTCCCGTGAGTGGTGGGTTTGTGGCCATGGCAGTGCCACTGGGGTCAAGACACTATGGGGCATCCTATGCACGGTGGGTTTGGGGCAGTGCTGAAGAGGTCGGCACACTGTGGGATGTGTGTGGTAGGTTTGGGGCCGTGGCAGCACCCCAACACCGTGCTGTTTTGCAGGGCGGCAGTCGGGCCCCCCCAGGCCTTCTACCCCCGTGGAGTCTTCCCGGCGCTGTCCCCGCAGCAGCACCTCTGGCAGCAGCAGCAGGCAGCCCTGCGTCTTCCCGTCGCCTCCCGCTTCACTCCCCCAGCTGCCAGCACCCCCGTGGGCAGCCTGGCCCCCCGCCTACCAGCACCCGCCGAGCCGGTGCCCGCCTCCCCCGGCACCCTGGGCGCTCCCTTCATCGAGCTGCGACACAACGTCCAGAAGGGACCCGGTGGGATCGTGGGCTCCCCCTTCACCCCCCAACCCCCTCGGCCTCGTTTTTTCCTGCCCGGTGAGGAGGGCACCCCGCAGCCCCTCTGCGCCCCGGCGGTGCCCATGCAGGCGCTCCCTGCCCCGGCGCTGCAGCCCCAAAAGATGCCGGTGGTTCCGCTGCCGCCCGCGTCGCCGCAGGGCACCGAGATGAGCAACAGCCACCACCAGCTGCACGCCAAAGCGGTGCCCCCCGCCCCGCTGCCCACCCCTGGCCTGGAGCTGCAGCACGTCCCCCCGCGCCCGCTCTCTTCTGGCTCTGCTCTGCGCCCCGATGGCACCAAGGACGGCGCTGCTCCGGCTCCGGCCCCGGGGAAAAGCCACCTGAACCTGGAGGGCGGGCGGCTGCCCTGCGAGGTGCCAGTGGAGCCCGACTTGGATGATGACTTTGGCTCCCACAAGGACTTGGAAGACGACGACGATTTGGCAAACCTGAGCCTGGATCCGGACGTGGCCAAAGGGGACGATGATTTGGGCAACCTGGACAGCCTGGAGACGGCGGATCCCCACCTGGACGACCTGCTGAACGGCGACGAGTTCGACCTGCTGGCTTACACCGACCCCGAGCTGGACACCGGCGACAAGAAGGACATCTTCAACGAGCACCTCCGCCTGGTCGAGTCGGCCAACGAAAAGGCTGAGCGCGAGGCGCAGCTCAAGACGGAGCCATCGGGACCCGGCTTGAAGCTCCCCGACCCCGGGGATGGCAAAGATGCAGCACCGACGGCGGAGGACCGCGATGTGCCCAAAGAGGGGCTGGTGCCCGGCGTCGCGCTGCCCCCAGACCCATCCTTCAAGGCACAAAGTCTGGAGGCGAAGGCGGCCGCGCTGCCCACCGACGTCAAACCCAAACTGGAGGATGGATGTCTGAAGACCTCGCCTTGTCAGTTCACCGCCGGCAGCTCCGAGCGGCTCCCAGTCAAGTCAGAGGCCCTGCAGAGCACAGATAAGATCTCTGCGTCGCTGGGGCTGAGCCTCAAACCCAGCCAGGCCCTTCTGAGCCCCAGTGCTGGCCCTGCTCGCCTCGGCTTGACTCATTTCCCAAACAGCAGCTCCACACTGGAGAAGGACCCATATGTTGGCACCGGGCGTGGGCTAGCCCCTGCCCAGCTGGGCAGCCAGAGCAACCCCTTGTTGGAGAAATTCGAGCTGGACAGCGGGGCTCTGGGGCTGGGCAGCACGCGGCACTCACCTGCCGACGAGCTGGACAAGATGGAGAGTTCCCTGGTGGCCAGCGAGCTGCCGCTGCTCATTGAGGACCTCCTGGAGCACGAGAAGAAGGAGCTGCAGAAGAAGCAGCAGATGTCTGCCCATCTGCCACGGGGCGCCCCGCAGCTCCCTGCCCCAGGGCACCCCATGCTGCACGCGGCCACGCAGCCCCTGGATGCTCAGCCCCCCCGCCTGGGCACCCCGCAGCCCCCCCTGCAGCTGGGGCTGGTGGCCAGACCGCAATTAATGCCACCGCAGCCCCCGCGGCTCGGGAACCCCCAGCAGGGCCCGGCGCTGGGGCCCCACATGGGCATGGCCTCCGGGCAGCCCCACGTCCTGGCTGCCCCCCACGGCGTGCAGGTGGCCCTGGCGCAGCCGCAGCAGAGCCAGCAGCAGGTGCTGGTGCAGAAGCCGATGGCCGGGGTGCAGCCGCCCGCCCTGGGCCTGAAGCCCCCCCAGCTCGTCATGCAGCAGCAGCTGGCCAACAGCTTCTTCCCAGACACAGGTAGGTGTTGCCTTGAGCACTGACTGGTTGGCTTATCTCTCAGAGCCCCTTTTGGGTCAGATACGTAGGGCTGCAGCCTGGCCTGGGGGCTTGCAGCGTCATCCCTGGGTGGTTGCAGACAGGGGTTCATTCCACCCCATCTCTTCATGCAGACCTGGACAAGTTTGCTGCTGAGGACATCATGGACCCCATTGCCAAAGCCAAGATGGTGGCACTGAAGGGCATCAAGAAGGTGATGGCGCAGGGCAGCATTGGGGTGGCCCCAGGGATGAACAGGTAAGGGGCACGGCGGGGTGCGGGGCGGGTAGGACCCATTGGCTGCATCTCATCTCCTTGTCTGATCTCTGTGTCTCCTCCTTTCTCTCTGTGTCTCCCCAAAGGCAACAAGTATCCCTGCTGGCCCAGCGGCTCTCGGGAGGCCCGGCTGTGTCAGACATGCAGAACCACATGCTGGCAGGGAGCGGGCAGGTGAGTGGGATGCAGTGCCCTGGCTCAGTGCTGGAGTCCCTGTTGGGTAGGAGCTGTGTAGGCCAGCAGCTTGGGTGGTAACTGGGGGCTGTGGGGAGGAAATAGGGGGCACGGAGGAGGGGCACAGCACTAATGTCCTTCTCTGTTCCAGGAACGGAGCGGCGCTGACCCAGCCCAGGCTCGCCCCAACCCTCCCACCTTTGCTCAAGGTGTCATCAGTGAGTACTGAGGGGGGACGGGGGGTCAGGGCCTCATCCTGCCCCCACGGGCTGAGCTGAGCCGGGGTCCGGAGCTGGGACCCTGCTGAGCTGAGCCCCTCCTGCCCCCCACAGACGAGGCCGACCAGCGGCAGTACGAGGAGTGGCTCTTCCACACCCAGCAGCTCCTGCAGATGCAGCTGAAGGTGCTGGAGGAGCAGATCGGCGCGCACCGCAAGTCTCGCAAAGCGCTCTGCGCCAAGCAGCGCACGGCCAAGAAGGCCGGCCGGGAGTTCCCTGAGGCTGATGCAGAGAAGCTGAAGCTGGTCACGGAGCAGCAGAGCAAGATCCAGAAGCAGCTGGACCAGGTAAGGGGGGCTCTGAGGGTGTGGGCACGTGTCCCGAGCGGGCGATGCCCCCGTGCTCATGCCGCACTGCCTGCCCCCCTGCAGGTGCGGAAGCAGCAGAAGGAGCACACCAACCTGATGGCCGAGTACCGCAACAAGCAGCAGCAGCACCAGCACCAAGCCTCGGCCGTCATGGCCCTCAGCCCCTCGCAGAGCCCCCGCCTCATGTCCAAGCTCCCCGGGCAGCTCCTCTCGGCGCACGGCATCCAGCAGCCTGCAGGGACTGTGGTGGGGGCCCAAGGGCTCGGCCAGCAGCCGGGGCAGCCCGGGGGGCTGCGGCTGCCCCAGGGCGGTGTGTCCATGGCCGTGCAGCAGGGGCTGTCCTTCATGGGCCAGCAGGCAGTGGGGAACGCTCCGGTGCCTGGCACCTCCAACACTTTCTTCTCTGGGAACCCCGCGCTCCGTGGGCTGACGGCAGACAGCCGCCTGATGCAGGAGAGGCAGCTGCAGAGGATGCAGCTGGCCCAGAAACTGCAGCAGCAGCAGCAGCAGAGCATGCTGGGGCAGGTGTCGCTGCAGCAGCAGCAGCAAAGTGTCATGGGCCAGGCGTCGATGCAGCAGCAAGGTGTCATGGGGCAGGTGTCGATGCAGCAGCAGGGCGTTCTGGGCCAGGCACCGATGCAGCAAGCAGGGGTGATGGGCCAGGCTTCAATGCAGCAGCAGGGCGTCATGGCACAGGCGTCGATGCAGCAGCAGGGCATGATGGGACAAGCGTCCATGCAGCAGCAGCAGCAAGGCATCATGGCACAGACGATGCAGCAGCCTGGTGTCATGGGACAAGCATCCATGCAGCAGCAAGGTGTCATGGGACAAGCAGCAATGCAGCAGCCAGGCGTTTTGGCGCAGAGCTCGATGCAGCAACAGGGTGTGATGGCACAGACCTCCATGCAGCAGCCCGGCATGATGGCACAGACACCGATGCAGCAGCCGGGCGTTATGGGACAAGCATCCATGCAGCAGCAAGGGCTCATGGCGCAGACGTCGATGCAGCAGCCCGGCGTTATGGCGCAGGCCTCGATGCAGCAAGGAGGGGTCATGGGACAAGGCTCCATGCAGCAGCAGCAGGGTGTCATGGCACAGACCTCAATGCAGCAGCCGGGCGTCATGGGACAAGGCTCCATGCAACCAGCAGCCATGGTAGGGCAGCCCAGCTTGCTGGGGCAGCAGCAGCAACCAGCAGCCACCCCCCAACCAGGGGCCGTGGGGCAGCCCATGGTGCCCAAGCAGCCGGGGCTGATGGGCAGCCAGCAGAGCCTGCTGGTGCAGCAGCTTTCCCCGCAGCAGCAGCAACAGCAGCAGCAGCAGCAGCCGGGCTTGCTGGGCCATGGGCCGGGGCTGCAGCACCAGGCAGTGCTGGGTCACCCCGCACCCCAGCGGCAGGTCCTGCTGGCCCCCCACCAGCAGCGGGTGCTGGGCTCGCCGCAGACTCCGGGGATGCTGGGCCACCGGCTGGTGCTGTCCCAGCAGCTGGGGCAGGCACGGGCACTGCTGGCCCCACAGCAGCAGAACTCGGGGGCGGCAGCCCAGCAGGGCCTCCTGGGGATGGGCCAGGGGCAGCCCCCGATCCAGCACTTTCCGCAGCACGGGGCGATGGGCCAGGCCCCCCCTGTGCTGCACCTGAGTCAGGGAATGCAGTCGGCCCCGGCGGTCCTGGCTGCCAAGGAGCAGCCTGGGGGGGCGGAGGGCGGCACTGTGCCCGCTGAGGGCAGCGAGGGCGGGGGGCAGCTGCACGGAGGGGAGCAGCAGGGACCCCCCAGCGCCGCGGGGCTGGGTGAGCCCCCGGCTCCCAAACACCAGGCCGAGCTGGGGCAAGGGCAGCAGCTCCTCTTGGGCTCCCCTCAGCCAGGGGTCCTGGGCTCCGTGCCCACCCAGCCGGGGCTGCGGGCAGCTGCCGCACCGGGCGCCCTGCTTGTCCCACCACAGAGCCCCGGGGCCGCTCGTCCTGAGCCACACGGGGGGGACGCCACGGGGGCTGCGGAGCCGGGTAAGGGGCCGGTGGGCACCCAGCAGGGCCAGCCGCAGCCCCCGCGGCTCCAGAGCCCCAAAGCAGGGCCGGGGGCGCAGCCGAGCGGTGCCACCACGCTGTCCCCAGGTGTGCTGGGTCAGGTCCCAGGGCCGCTGATGGGTCAGATCAGGGCGCAGCTGCAGGGGGTCCTGGCCAAGAACCCCCAGCTGCGGCACCTGACGCCGCAACAGCAGCAGCAGCTCCAGGCCCTCTTGGTGCAGCGGCACCAGCAGAGCCTCCTGCAGCAGAGCCAGGCGCTCCGTCAGCCCGGCCCCTTCCCCGGGCAGCCCCCAGAGCACGGCCCCCAGGCGCGTCAGCCCCCCCGCCCGCTGGGACCCCTCTTCCAGGCCCGGGCGGGGGTCCCGGCAGAGGAGCAGGGGGCACGAGGGCAGCCCCCCGCACCGCAGCAGCCCCTGGCTGAGCTGGTGCAAGCAGCCCTGGCTGCCCGTGGTCCCCAGCCCGGCCTCGTCCAGCTCCCCACGCCTCCGGCCCCCTCATCCCTGGGTGTGGGCTGTGCCCCCCAGCAGCTGGCCAGCCCCGAGCAGAGTCCCCAAGAGCCAAAGAAGATGTCACCGGGGGTCCCGGCCTCAGCCCCCAGCCCGGCAGAGCAGGGGCTGGCACCCGATGCGGCACGCTGGGACCCCGAGGTGCCCGGTGCGGAGCCAGCTGACCCTGGTGAGACCCACATCAATGGGGCCGAGCCCCCCCAGGTGCTGGTGAAGCAGGAGCCGAAGGAGGAGGCGGCAGCAGTGGTGCAATGTGAGACGGATGGGGATGAAGCGGCCAAACCAGAGGCCAACGGGGAGCCTGGGGCCGCCCAAGCCAGCAGCCCGCTGGTGCCGGGTGGCCGCTCCGAGGCCGGGCACCTCCTGCTGCAGAAGCTGCTGCGGGCCAAGAATGTGCAGCTGTCAGCACAGTGCCCAGGAGAGCTGAACGGGCACGCAGAGAACCGGGGCACCGGGATGGAGCCACGGCCACAACCGGTGCTGCTGGGCCAGGAGGTGAGCGGGGTGCTGTGGGATGGGGGCTGGGGTGATCCTGGGGACGTGCTCTGCATGGCTTTTCTTCTCTTGTTCTCCAGGACCCTTCCATTGCCCGCAAGCCGGTGGCTGCCAAGCCCAAGCGGGTGCAGAAAGGCAACGAGAGAGTCCCAGCTTCCCGCAAGAAGCTGCGCAAGGACGAGGGGCTGCGGCCTGGGGAGGCTCTCATGAAGCTGAAACAGGTATGGGGCAGCGGGCTGTGGCGTGGGACCGTCCCTGTCCCTGGCACGGGGCCGTTCCTGACCCCGCGGCTCCTCTCTGCCCACAGGAGCTCTCTCTGCTGCCTCTGACTGAGCCGACCATCACAGCCAACTTCAGCCTCTTCGCACCCTTTGGCAGCAGCCCCATCAATGGGAAGAGCCAACTGCGCGGCGCCTTCGGCAGCGCCGTGCTGGACAGCGTGCCCGATTACTACTCCCAGCTGCTCACCAAGGTGAGGGGGGCTATTCCTGCATCTCCTGCTTCGATCTGGGCGAGTCCTGGGTCACAACAACCCTCTCACGCCCCCCCGTCCTCCCCCCAGAACAACCTCAGCAACCCACCCACGCCGCCCTCCTCGCTGCCCCCCACGCCACCCCCCTCCGTGCAGCAGAAGATGGTGAATGGTGTCACGGCTGCTGAGGAGATGGGTGAGCAGCCCAAGGACGCCGACTCGGCCCGTGAGCCCCAGAAAGGTGAGCGTGGTCGGTGCAGGGTGGCACAGCCCCATAACACCACCTGCCCCCCATCCCACGACACCCATCCCGTCCCCTTTATCCCACCCCCTTCATCCCGTCCCTACACAGACGCACCGGCTGTGGAGGTGAAGAGCCTGGACCTTCTGGCAGCCCTGCCCACCCCTCCGCACAACCAGACTGAGGATGTCAGGTGAGCCATCCCCGTGGCTGCCATCAGGCCCTACTACGGGTGGCGTTGGTGTGGCTGTGACATCTTTGTCCCCGTAGGATGGAGAGCGATGACGACAGCGATTCCCCCGACAGCATCGTTCCTGCCTCGTCCCCTGAGAGCGTGCTGGGCGAGGAGCTGCTGCGCTTCCCGCTGCTCAGCGAGGCCAAACCGGAGCTGGAGGAGCGTGTGCTGTCCCCCATCATCCCCATCATCCCCCGGGCCAGCATCCCAGGTGGGCATGGACCGGGCAGAAGGGGGCATTGGAGCACCTAGAAGGGATTTATGGGGTTTAGGGAGATCCCCTAGGATCCGCTCCTGGCAGTGTTTCTCAGGGATTGGGGTATGTGGAAGGGATCTGTGGTGTGTATGGACCAGTGGGGCAGAGCAGTCCCATAGGACTCAGTCCCAGTAGTCTTTCTGGGGAACTGAGGCACTATGAAGTGGACCTGTGGGCTCTATGGACCAGGAGGAGCAAAGTGAGGCAGAAGGGTCCCCTAGGACCCACTCCAGCAGCGTTCCAAGGGCAGCCCAGGGCATCGAGGTGGGCTTGTGGGTAGCGAGGGTCTGGGTGACTCTGACCCCTTCTCCCCACCCTAGTGTTCCCCGACACGAAGCCCTTTGAAGCCACGGAGCCCTTTGGGGCTGCACCCCCAGGGAAGGTGGGGATGGCCGGCCCAGGTGCCCCGTGGGAGAAGGGCAAGAGCAGCGAGGTGTCCGTCATGCTGACGGTGTCTGCAGCAGCTGCCAAGGTGAGCAGAGGGGCAGGACGGGGGGTCCCTATGCTGTGACACCCGGACCCACTGCATCCTTTCTTCCCCCAGAACCTCAATGGGGTGATGGTGGCTATGGCTGAGCTGCTGAGCGTGAAGATCCCCAGCTCCTATGAGGTGCTGTTCCCTGATGGCCCCATGCGAGCGGCGGTGGTCGAGGCTAAGAAGGCGGAGACGGACATGGCTGGTGAGCATCTGCCTTATCCCTGCGTCCCCCGTCCCTGTGCTGGGCTCTCTGTGACCATCTCTCTCTTTGCAGGGATGCTGGGTGGCAAGGAGAAAGTGGTGCTGGCCGGGAAGGTGCCGGAGAGCAGCTCTGAGTGGCTGAAGCAGTTTGATGCAGTGCTGCCAGGGTACAGCCTGAAGGGCGAGCTGGACCTCCTGACGCTGCTCCGACAGGTCAGCGGGGTCCCCAGGATGGGGGGAGGGACACGGGGGCCTCTGTGACCGCAGCAGAGGGGCGGATGGTCAACATGGGGCTGCGGTCGTGCTGTGAAAATGGTAGAGGGCTTTGTGTGTGTCTGTGTAAGCGTGTGGCTGTAGGGGGCACGGGAAGGGGACTGAGGTGTGCAGGGGTCTCTGCAGGTCTGAGGTTTCCGTGGGGAGAGGTGCTGAGGTCCTGGTGGTCCCGTGTCACTGCATGCAAAGGGGTGGGAATCTCCTTGCAGGGTTGGGAATGCTGCATGGTTTCTGAGGTCCTTGCAGGGTGTTGTATGGGGAGGTTAAGAGTGGGAGTCCTTGGGGGTGCTCTGACCCACGGCCCCGCACTGCAGGAGAGCCCCGTGCCCGAGAAGACCCTGCACCACGGCTACGTCAACAACGTCTCCAACCTGGACGTGCGGCAGCTCTCCGTTATGCCCCAGGAGCCCTCGCCCCCCCTGTCCCCCTCCGTCCCCTCCCCGTCCAGCCCCACTGAGGCCGCCAGGGTCCCTGACCCCGAGGCCGCCCACGAAGCCCCCCCAGCCCCCTCCTCGCCGCTGCCCCCCGCCCCTTCCCCAGCTCCCAGGGAAGAGGGCCCCGCAGCCCCCCACTCCCCGCCCCGCTTTAAGCCCCGCTCGCGGCCGCCGGAGGACGGAGACGAAGCGCGGCCCCGGCTCAAGAAATGGAAGGGGGTGAGGTGGAAACGGCTGCGGTTCCTGGTGACCATCCAGAAGGGGGGGGCCAAGCGGGACGGCGACAAAGAGATCGCCGAGTTCATCGACAAGCTGGGCACCACGCTGCGCCCCGAGAAGGTGCCGCGGGACCTGCGCAAGTGCTGCTTCTGCCACGAGGAGGGCGACGGCGCCACCGACGGCCCGGCCCGCCTGCTCAACCTCGACCTGGACCTCTGGGTCCACCTGAACTGCGCTCTGTGGTCCACCGAGGTGTACGAGACGCAGGGAGGGGCTCTGATCAACGTGGAGGTGGCCCTGCACCGCGGGCTGCTCACCAAGTGCTCCCTGTGCCAGAAAACCGGAGCCACCAACAGCTGCAACCGCATCCGCTGCCCCAGCGTCTACCACTTCGCCTGCGCCATCCGCGCCAAGTGCATGTTCTTCAAGGACAAGACCATGCTGTGCCCCCTGCACAAGCTGAAGGGGCCCTGCGAGCAGGAGCTCAGCACCTTCACCGTCTTCCGGCGCGTCTACATCGAGCGGGACGAGGTGAAGCAGATCGCCAGCATCATCCAGCGCGGCGAGCGGCTGCACATGTTCCGAGTGGGCGGCCTGGTCTTCCACGCCATCGGGCAGCTCCTGCCCCATCAGATGGCCGATTTTCACAGCGTCACAGCCCTCTACCCCGTGGGCTACGAGGCCACGCGCATCTACTGGAGCCTGCGCACCAACAACCGCCGCTGCTGCTACCGCTGCACCATCTGCGAGAACAACGGGCGGCCCGAGTTTGTCGTGCAGGTCATCGAGCAGGGCCTGGAGGATTTGGTCTTCTCCGACTCCTCGCCGCAGGGTGAGAGCGATGGGGAGCTGCTGCTGTTCTCCGTGGCGTTGCTGTTGGGCTTGGCGTCGCCTGGGGAAGGGGAGGACGTGGTGACGTGGTGACGCTGTCGGTCTGTGCCACGCGTGGCTCAATGCCTTTTGCTCTTGGCAGCTGTCTGGAATCGGATCATCGAGCCGGTGGCGATGATGAGGAAGGAGGCCGACATGCTGCGGCTCTTCCCTGAGTATCTGAAGGGCGAGGAGCTCTTCGGCCTCACGGTGCACGCGGTGCTGCGCATTGCTGAGTCGGTGGGTGCCAGGGCTGGCTGGGCTGGGGCGGGGGGGGAGGCTCCCATTGGGAGGGGAAGGGCTGCTGGGGGTGCTGCAGTGCTGCTGTTTGACCCCCAGCCCCTCTGCCCCCTCCCCTGCAGCTGCCCGGTGTGGAGAGCTGCCAGAATTACCTGTTCCGTTACGGTCGCCATCCGCTCATGGAGCTGCCGCTGATGATCAACCCCACCGGCTGCGCCCGTGCTGAGCCCAAAATCCTCACCCACTACAAACGGTGAGCTTTGGGGGGGCTGCACTGCTGCCATCCCATGGATCCTGAGGAGGGGAGTCCCTCATTTCTGACCCAACCCCCCTTTGGTTCTTCCCAAGGCCGCACACCCTGAACAGCACAAGCATGTCTAAGGCTTACCAGAGCACGTTCACGGGCGAAACCAACACGCCGTACAGCAAACAGTTTGTGCACTCCAAGTCCTCCCAGTACCGCCGCCTGAAGACAGAATGGAAGAACAACGTGTACCTGGCACGGTCCCGCATCCAAGGCCTGGGGCTCTACGCTGCCAAGGACATTGAGAAGCACACCATGGTCATCGAGTACATCGGCACCATCATCCGCAACGAGGTGGCCAACCGGCGGGAGAAGATCTACGAGGAGCAGGTGGGGGTCTGGTGGGGCACAGGGGGTGCTGGTCGGGATGGGTGGGTCTCTGCTTGGGGCAGGGGGGGTCTGGTGGGGAGGTGGGGGTCTGTCTGGTGGCGCACAGGGGGGTTCTGGTGCGGACTGATGGGTCTAAGATCAGGGCGTGAGAGTCTCCAGTCCGGGATACGGGGCTCTGATTGGGGCATGGGGTCTGTGGTGGGGTATGGAAAGGTTCTATGAGGATGTGGGGGCCTCAGGGCAGCTGTGACCCCCTATTCCCCCCCACTTTTTCCCTCCCCATCAGAACCGTGGCATCTACATGTTCCGTATCAACAACGAGCACGTCATTGACGCCACGCTGACAGGGGGCCCGGCCAGGTGAGCACAGAACAACGCATCCCCCCCCTATAGAGGGACCCCCGGTGCCTCCCCCCACCCGGTGCTGATACCTCTGTACCCCCCCCCCCAGGTACATCAACCACTCGTGTGCCCCAAACTGCGTGGCCGAAGTCGTGACCTTCGACAAGGAGGACAAAATCATCATCATCTCCAGCCGGCGCATCCCCAAAGGGGAGGAGGTCAGGAGGAGGGGGTGGGAGGGGGCTGGGGGGCTCGGGGGGGGAACATAGGGCTGAGATGGGGGAGGGATGGGGTACAGCAGTGTGTGACTCCCTGTTTTTCCCCCCCCAGCTCACCTACGACTACCAGTTCGACTTTGAGGACGATCAGCACAAGATCCCCTGCCACTGCGGAGCGTGGAACTGCAGGAAGTGGATGAATTAAGCAGGGAGGAGGAGGAAACAAAAAGAAACGAGACACAGGAAAAATAACAACAGAATAACATCATCCATGACAGCGATACGGAGCTGGGGGCTCAGAGCTCTTCCCATCCCGGGGCTGCGGAGATGCCAGGAAGGCTGGGAGCACGGAGGGCCGAGCGGGACGGACGGACGGACGGACGGACAACTCAGGGTTTTCTTTGCTTCGTCCTGCAAGGAACACAAAGGGGGGGGGGGTCCAGCAAGCCTCCCCCCTCCCCCTTCTCCAGCCGTATCCCACCCCCCCACCCCCCCCAAAAAAAAAAAAATGGGGAGCTGGAAAACGAGTTGGGAACCGCCGGCTTGGATGAGGATTTAATTTTTATTTTTTAGAAACAAAAAAAAAAAAAAAAAAGAAAGAAAGAAAAAAAAAAAAACAAACAAACCCACGAAACTGAATAATAATTGCTCGCTAATTACCAAGGTAACAAAGACTCCTTGAGCTCGACAATCCGGGCTCTGCTCCGTCGTCGGCGGCTGTCAGAGCTCCGCTCGGTTCCTTTTTTTCGGATCTCTTTTTGTCTGTGAGTGTGGATGAGACCCCGGAGCGCCGCCGTGGGCCCCCCCCCCGCAGACACGAGGAGCTTCTGCACCCGAACCTACCTCATTTTAAGTGTTAGATTTGCTTTTTTTGTTGTTGGTGGTTTTTTGTTTTTTTTTTTTCCTTTTTGTTTTCTCTCGTTTGTTTTTAAATGTGAGCCCACCCCCCCCCCCTCCTCCCCCATTCTGGTGCCCGCCATCCTCCTGGAGAAAAACCCTCAGGGTGGGGGGATATGGGGGACCCCCACCCTCATCCCAGTGCTACAGTGTGAGGTTGGGGGGGGGGGGTGATGACATGGGGGATGGGGGGCACCACTCCCCCCAAAAAGCTATGGGGGCCCACGGGGGGGCACCCTGTATTGCCCCCCCATGCTCCGCTGTTGGGGTGGGGGGGGGGAAGGTTATTTATCTATTTATACCTTATATTGTATATACTATGGGGGGGGGGGGGGGTGACTCTTTGTGCTCTGATTCGGGGGTGGGGGGGGGCGGGGCTGAGCTCCGAGGGGCAGCGATGGAGCAGCGTGTGGGCATTATGCAGCCCCCAGCCCCAAGGGGGGGGGGGGGGCTGTTTGTAACCCCCCCCCCCTCCTCCCCCCAATGCACCCCCAGGGCTCAAGGGGGGCTCTTAACGCACAAACGGGCGGCGGGGGGGGGCTGGCCCTTTATTGGGGGGGGGTCTGACCCCTGGGGGGGGGGTCCTGTGCCGGTGCGAGGGGGGGGCCGGGCAGGGCCGTTCTTTTAAAGCTGCTTCCGCAACTCGTCAAAAAGCTGCAGGAAAAAAAGGAAAAAAAAAAAAAAAAAAAAAAGGTTTAAAAAAAAAAAAAAAAAAAAAAAGGTTTTAAGGTTTAAAAGAAAGAAGGAAAAAAAAAAAAAGAGAGAGAAAAAAGGAAAAAAAAAATTAATAATAAAAAAAAAAAGAAAAATAAATAAAAACGACCCGATGGGGGGGGAAGTGGGGGATGATGAGAAAGTTTTAAAGAAAAAAAAATTAAAAAAAAAAAAAAAAAAAAGAAGAAGAAAATATACGAGAAGTTTAACTTTCAGAGCTGTACATAGGCCGGGGCGTGTAGAAAACCCGTTTTTACCAATACCGAAACCACTGGATGTTATTTTAAATAAAGCGCGTGAGAAGCCCGGCGCCTCGCTGTGCTCTTGGGGGGGTGCGCCGGGATCCCCTTTTCCCCCCTCCATCTGCTGTTCCTTTTCCCTTCCAGGACCCACTTTTCCCTTCCAGGACCTCGCGCGCTCCCCGCGTTCAGGTCGTCGGGCGGTCAGGGGTCACGTGGAGTGCGCTTAACTTCCGATCGCGTGACAGGATCGCGCTTTCCGGTCGCGTGTTGAGCGCGCTTCCGGTCACGTGTGGGGTACTGGCGGAAGTGGTTCGCTGGCGCCGGGCGGAAGTGGGGCGGTGGCGGCGGCGGACCCGGGGCCATGGAGGTGGGGACGGAGCGGGATGGGGACGGCGGGGGGGGAACCGTGAGGAGCCGCGGGGGTCGGCGTGGGGCTGCGGGCACCGGGAGGGTTAACGGCAGCGGGGATAACGGGAGCGGGGCCCGGCCTCGTCTGTCCGCAGGAGCCCGGCCCCGGTCCGGCCGCGGAGAACCCGGCGGAGCGCAGCGCCCCGGGAGCGGAAGGTGAGGGGGGGGAAGGACGGGGAGTCGCGGCGTCCCCGGGCGGGTGGGCGCTGTGTGGGGATGGCCGGGGGTTGGGGTGTCCTGGAAGGGGGGGGGCGGTGTCCTCGTGTTGGGGTCCGTGTGGTTTGGGGGGTCCCGGTGCTGGGGGGTCCCGGTGTTAGGATGTGCCGTGAGTTTGGTCTCCTGGCATTGGGTGCGTGGTGGTGTTGGGGTGCCTCCTGTTTTGGGGTCTTCTGATGCTGGGGGGTCTCTGTGTTGGGGTCTGCATGGTTGGGGTGTCCCGGTGTTGGGGTGCCCCGTTACTGGGGGGTCCCGGTGCTGGGGGTCCCGGTGCTGGGGGTCCTGGTGCTGGATGTGCCGTGGGTTTGAGTCTCCTGGTGCTGTGGTGTCTCTGTGTTGGGATCTCTCATGTTTTGGGGTCTCCTGGTGTTGTGGCACCCGCTGCTTTGGGGCATCTCCTGTTTTTGGGATCTTCTGGTGTTGGAGTTTTCCACGTTCTGTGCTGTCTCACATTTGGGGTTTCCTGGTATCGATGTGCCCCATCTTTTGGGCTGCCCTATTTTGAGCTCCCCTTACCGCTGCCCCCCATCCCTCTCCCCCCCCCCAGGGGAGCCCCCCCGTGGTCCCTACACGGCCTTCATGAAGTCGCACCGCTGCTACGACCTCATCCCCACCAGCTCCAAACTCGTCGTCTTCGACACCTCCCTGCAGGTGGGCTAGGGGGGTGGGGGGGGGTTGGGGGTCAGGAATGGGGTCTGCCCTGCCTGGAGGGGGGGTCCCAATATCTCCCCTCTTCTCCGTGTCCCCGCTGTAGGTGAAGAAGGCTTTCTTTGCACTGGTCACCAATGGTGTGCGGGCAGCCCCGCTGTGGGACAGCAAAAAGCAGAGCTTTGTGGGTGAGCAGTTTGTGGGAGGGGGGCCTGGGGGGGGATGGGCAGGACCCCACTTACCCCCCCACCCCACCCTGCAGGCATGCTGACCATCACCGACTTCATCAACATCCTGCACCGCTACTACAAGTCACCCATGGTAGGGGGGGGTGGTGCTGGGGGGGGGTTGGGATGGGGGGCTGCCCCATAACCCTTTGGGTTGGGGGGGGTGAGGGGGGGTCCCGTTGGATTAACCTGGAGGTTTCTCGCGGTGCTCAGGTGCAGATCTATGAGCTGGAGGAGCACAAAATTGAGACGTGGAGAGGTAACAGAGCTGCTGCCTCCCGCTGCCCCATCCCTGTTGGGGTGCCCCAAAGCTGAGCCTCCCCTCCCCACAGAGGTGTACCTGCAGGACTCCTTCAAGCCGCTGGTCTGCATCTCCCCCAACGCCAGGTGGGGGCTGTGGGGGGTGGGGAGGGGTCAGGTGGCATCATTGGGGGGGGTTCTGTATGAGCCCCAATTCCTCTTTCTCTCTCCGCCCCACAGCCTCTTTGATGCTGTCTCCTCCCTGATCCGGAACAAAATCCACCGCCTCCCCGTCATCGACCCCGACTCGGGCAACACTCTCTACATCCTCACCCACAAACGCATCCTCAAGTTCCTCAAACTCTTTGTAAGTCCCCCCCCCCTTCCCCACACGGCAGTGGGTGCTGCCCCCCAAGATGAGCCGTGCCAGGAACTGCAGGCTCCAGGGGCGCTGGGGGTGGGCGCAGGTTTGATGCTGGGGGTTCCCTGGGCGGTGTTGGGGTCCCACTCCGCACCCAGTGCTCTCTGCTTTCACTCCTAGGACCCCATCCCAGCCCCCCTCCCCACGAGCCAGGGTGCAGCCGGAGCACCAAACCGAACCAGTGTCAGCACTGTCCCCCCTCCCTCCCCGTCCCCTGCAGATTGCAGAGGTTCCAAAGCCTGAGTTTATGGCCCGGACTCTGGAGGAGCTGCAGATCGGTACCTACAGCAACATCGCCGTGGTGAACACCAGCACTCCCATCTATGTGGCTCTGGGCATCTTTGTGCAGCACCGTGTGTCTGCTCTGCCTGTGGTCGATGATTCGGGTAAGGCTTTGGGTGCAGCGTCCCTATTTGTGGGGTCTGCACCGTCCCTTGGGTGCAGCCCCCTCCCCACCTTACAGCTCCAGCTCTCCCTTGCAGGGCGGGTGGTGGATATCTACTCCAAGTTCGATGTTATCGTGAGTATTGAGGTTGTGGTGACGTGGAATGGAGCTGGAAGGGATGGAGATTGGGGCTCGTGGGGGGGCTGTGTGTGGCTGCCCCCCCCCAATGCCTCTCCCTGCCCCAGAATTTGGCTGCTGAGAAGACGTACAACAACCTGGACGTGACGGTGACGCGGGCGCTGCAGCACCGCTCCCATTACTTCGAGGGCGTCCTCAAATGCTACAAACACGAAACGTTGGAAGCCATCATCAACCGCCTGGTGGAGGCCGAGGTAACTCACACCCCACAGAAATGCTGTGGGCTGAGTGGGATCCCTGTGCCCACCTCGGCCCCCCCGGCCCCCCCCCAGGTGCACCGTTTGGTGGTGGTGGATGAGAGCGACGTGGTGAAAGGCATCGTCTCCCTCTCGGACATCCTCCAAGCCCTGGTTCTCCCTGAAGGCTCCGAGCCCTGAGTGGTGCTGTGGGAGGGACTCAGCCCATCCCAGTGCCCCCCACCCTCCCGTCCTGCCCTGGGGGGGTCCCACTCACCAGCAGCAGCAGCAATAAACCGCCGGCTGTGGGGCAGGAACAGCCTCTGCCTCCCCCCACACCAGGCACCGTGCTTGGGCAGCCCCCAACCCCTCAGTGTGCTCCCTGTGGGGCAGCTGACCCTGGCTGGGGAGGAGGGAGGGGGCGGGGGGGGGGCTGCATGGAGTCAGGCTGGGCTGGGGGTGTCCCAGCCCCACATAGGTTTATTTTTCCCCCACTCTGCTCCGTCCAGCCCCCCCCCAGCCCCCTTCACTGCCACCGCTTTGTGTGCGGAGAGAAATGGCAAATAAACACAGACCTGGCACCAACGCAGCCTCGTTGTGTGGGGCACTGAGGGGGGGGGGGTGGAAGGGGGGGCATCGGGACCCCCCCCGTGTCGCCGTCGGGGGAATCTGCTGAGCTCACCCAGCCCCTAAATCCCTGTTTGTTCTGCCGGTGGCTTTGCTGAAAGGTTGGGATTGGGGATGTGGGGTGAGAGGGGGGAGTCGGGCTTGGACCCCCATGTGGGGGGGGGAGGGTGTGTGTAGGGGGGGGGGGTCTCTGCCCACCCCGTCCATCTCTGCTCGGGGGAGGCACGAAGCTGTGCTGAGCGCAGCGCATTCCGGCCCGGGGGGGGGAGTCAGAGTGCGGCCATCAGCACCTCCGGTGTCCGACACAGCGGTGTGAGGTGAGAGCCGCGGCGGTGGGGGGGGCGGGGGGTTCCTGGATACCCGGTGCCGTACCGGGGGGTGGTTCTGGTGCCGGTGCTGCCGGTGGTTCCGTTGCCATGCCGCCGCCGGAGGGTTGCTAAGCTCCGCTCGGAGCCCGCGTGGGCTGCAGCTCTCGATGCCAAACCCGGCAATCGCCTCGCGCTGTCGCAGAGGGGGGGGGGGGTTGAAAAGGATCCCTGGGGAGGTGGTGGGGGGGGGGCATAGGGGGGAGGGGGGGGCGAACCTGGGGGGCTGCAACCCACATCCAGGCAGCGCCACCACCGCGCTCCCACGTGCGGCTGTGCGGGGCGCCCGGGCGCCTGGCTGTGCCAAACCGGCAGCACCGGGACCGCCCCCCCCTCCCGTATCCCTGACCCCCCCCCTCCCCCCCGGGCCATGCTGGGGGGCACGGAGAGGGGCGTGGGGCGCCTGAGGATCTGCGAACGGACCCAAGTGCTGCTGGTGGAGATCAACGCGGTGACGTTTTGCAGCCCGAGCGCCGGGATGGCAGCGGGGTGCCGGCCCGAGTCCCCGTGGGGCTACCAGCGCTTCGCCGGGGAGTACGCGTGAGTGGGGCTTTGGGGGGGCGGGACGGACCCCCCCCATCCCACACCCCCCCTCACGCCCCTCTCTGTGTTGCAGGTTCCTGGAGAAGCGCTTCGTGGCGGAGCTGACCCCCCCCCGACCCCACGTTGTCCCCCAGCCGGACTTCACCTCTCGCCCCCCTCTGGCGCCGCACCACCCCCGGCTTCGCGCCCCCCCCGTAGAACCGCAGTACGGCCCCCCCCGGGAGCGGCACCCGCCGGGTCCCCTGCGCTCCCCGTTAGCGGCGGCCAGGCCGGGCCCCCCCAGCTACGAGACCCACATGCGGAGAGCGCGGGCGGCCAACCTGCGCCGGGGGGGGGGGCCGCCCCCGTACATCTCCCCCCCCGCCTACGACGCTCCGCACCGCACCCTGCAGCCCGTCCCCCCCCAGAGGCCGCGCAGCCCCCTCCCCAAACCCCGCGGCCGCGGGTCCGTGCCGGGGGGCTGCAGCCACACGCTGCCCCGAGCCGCCACCGAGGGGGGGGTCCGATGGCCACGTGGGATGCAGCCCCCCCCGGGAGTAACGGGACCCCCCCTGCATTGCCAGACCCTTCCCCGCACCGCAGCCCCCCGGCACAGACCCGTAGGGCGCGGTGGGGGCCGGCGGGGGGCGGGGGGGCACGTCCTCATCGACGCCACGCGCGTGGTGGTCCGGGCTCAGTACGTCCCCCCCCCGCAGCGCCATCAGGTGCGTTACGCCGGGGGGGGCTCCGTGCCTCCCACCCCCCCCGGGACCCCCCGCGGAGCCCCCACCTCCCCATCCGCTCTTTCACCCCCCCGCGGCTCCAAGCAGAGCCCGGGGAAGGGTGGGGGGTCCCGGGGGCGGCCCCCCCCGCGGCGGCCGGCCCTCTACAGCCAGGCGTTGAGGGATGCGGTGTCCCGAATCCGACGGCACACGGCGCCCGATTCCGATTCCGATGCCGAGGGGGGGTCCGGGGGGGGGCGGCAGCGGTCGTGCCGCGATGTCAGCGCCTACAGCAGCAGCAGCAGCATGGAGAGCCTGGAGGGGCCCCCCCCGGGGGCGGCCAGCCCCATCCGGGCGTGAGGGGGGGGGGAGCTGCGAGGGGGGGGGTATGTTGGGGGGGGGGGGGCTTCGGAGGGTGTGGTGTGCGGGGGGCGGGGTCTGGAGGGGTGTGGTTGTGTTGGAGGAGGGGTTTTGGGGGGGGGGCGGACCCCAATAAAAGCTGTGGGGGTTCAGTGCTGCGCCTCTGCCCCGTGTGTGTTTTGGGGGGGGGGGGGAAGGGGGGGGTCTCAACCCTGAACTTTGAGCATCCAACCCCAAAACTGGACCCAAACTTCAGAGCTGAAGCCCCAAAGCTGCGCTGGGGACCCCAACCCCCATATGACCCATTGGGGGGGGGGCGGGGAGGGGGTGCCCCTCTCTGTCCCGTAGCTCTTCGTGTTGTCTCCCCCCAGCATTGGGGCCGCTGGGTGACCTCACATCCCGATGTCACCGCGCTGTGTCCCTGCGGAGGTGGCACATTGCCCTCCCCTCCCCCCCCCCAGGGGCCCCTCCGTATAATTAGCGGTGCCCGCACTGGGGGGGGGGGGGTGACGTCAGGGCCGGGGGGGGGGGACCCCATGTGAGTCACCACTGGGGGGGGTTGGGGACCGTCCCCCACATCGCCGCCACCTCTGAGTCACGGCGCTGAGGGGGGGGGGGGAGGATCCCCCCCCCCGCCCAAAGGAAACCGCACCACTTCGTGGCCCCAATTTGTGCCTTATTTAAAACCTCCTCCGCCCCCCCCCCGCGCCACTCTGTCATTATCGCGGTGGCACCTCCGGGAGGTCACAGCGAGGGGACACGGAGCCCGTGATGGGGGGGGCTGGGGGGGGGGGGTCCCCGGCCACGTCACCCGCAGCCCCCGCGTGGCGCGGAGCCGTGAGGGGGGGGGGTCCGGTGTGACGGGGGGGTCCGACCCGGAGCTGCGCTGCTGCACGGTTTGGTTCGGCACGGTTCGGCACGGAGAAGCCCCCTCCTGCCCCCCCCACCCCCCGGTGCCCCTCCGCCGCCAGCAGATGTCGCCGCTCCTCCGGTGACACCGGGGGGACACGGGGGAGGCGGGGGGGGGATCAGCGGGGTGCCGGATCCCAAATCCCGGTGCCATCTCACGCAGTTCCGTGCGGGATGTGGAACCGGTCCCGTAGCGCCGTATATCCGTTCCCCATCCCATAGCGCCCCATCCCATAATACCCCATCCCACAGCTCCCCATCCCATAACGCCCCATCCCACAGCTCCCCATCCCATAGTGCCATATCCCATAGTTGGTGCCCCATCCCATAGTCGGTGCCCCATCCCATAATGCCCGATCCCATACTTGCCATATCTCATAGTTGGTGCCCCATCCCATGGTGCCCCATCCCATAGTTGGTGCCCCATCCCATAGTGCCATATCCCATAGTTGGTGTCCCATCCCATAGTGCCATATCCTATAGTGCCATATCCCATTGTTTCTCATCCCATGGTGCCCCATCCCATAGTTGGTGCCCCATCACATGATGTCCCATCCCATAATGCCATATCCCATAGTTGGTGCCCCATCCCACAGTCGGTTCCCCATCTCACAATGCCTCATCCCATAGTTCCTCATCCCATAGGGCCATATCCTATAGTGACATATCCCACACTCAGCGCCCCATCCCACAGTCGGTGCCCCATCCCATAGTGCCCCATCCCATAGTGCCATATCCCATAGTTGGTGCCCCATCCCATAATGCCCCATCTCATGGTGCCATATCCCATAGTGCCTCATCCCATAGTTGGTGCCCCATCCCATAGTTCCCCATCCCATAGTTCCCCATCCCATAGTTTCCCATCCCATGGTGCCATATCCTATAGTGCCCCATCCCACAGTCGGTGCCCCATCCCACAGTTGGTGCTCCATCCCATAATGCCATATCCCACATTTGGTGCCCCATCCCATGGTGCCCCATCCCATAGTTGGTGCCCCATCCCACAGTCGGTCCCCATCCCATAGTGCCATATCCTATAGTTCCCCATCCCATAGTTGGCGCCCCATCCCATAGTTGGTGCTCCATCCCATAATGCCATATCCCACATTGGTGCCCCATCCCACAGCCGGTCCCCATCCCACAGTTGGTGCCCCATCCTTAGTCGGTGCCCCATCCCATAATGCCATATCCCATAGTTGGTGCCCCATCCCATAGTTCCCCATCCCATGGCGCCCCATCCCATAGTTGGTGCTCCATCCCATAGTGCCATATCCTATAGTGCCATATCCCATTGTTCCTCATCCCATAATGCCATATCCCACATTGGTGCCCCATCCCATGGTGCCCCATCCCATAGTTGGTGCTCCATCCCATAATGCCCCATCCCATAGTCGGTGCCCCATCCCATAATGCCCCATCCCACATTGGTGCCCCATCCCACAGCCGCTCCCCATCCCACCCCCCGCCCCCCGTCCACCCAGCGGCGCTGCGGCTGCGCGCCCTGAATGCCGCCCCGCCGGCGGGCCGGGAGCCGCGGATAATGACCTCAATTAGTTACAATGGCCAAGTAATAAATCCAGGCTTAGCGGCTCCCACCCCACCGCGGCTCCCCAAATTAATCCCGTCCGGCCGAGCGGCGCTGAAAGGGATGACGGACAATTCATTAAACGCCCCCCGCCCCTCACCGGGAGCCGCGAGCTCCGTCGGCAGCCCCCGGCGGTTCCGCCTTTGTCCGCCATTGTTCCGCCGCCGCCCGGCTTCGGCTTGGGTGAAACCCGCGTCCCCCCGGCGCTGCGCCGCCCGAGGATTTGGGGGCCAACCCGGAGCGGTTGCCGGGAGAACCGGAGCCGAAACGGAGGAATGCGGGGCTGCGCGCGGGGATGGGGGAGACGGGGGGGAAGCGGGCCGGGGGTCCGGGAGGGGGCGGCTGTGGGATTTTAGGGGATGGATGGAGAGCAGCGCCGGGCTGAGGGGGGGCTGTCTGTGTGTCCTGGGTCCGGGGGTGCGGGGCTGTCTGTCTGTCCTGCGCCTCTGAGCACAGCCCTGTCTGTATGTCCCATATCGCTGGGCATGGGTCTGTCTGTCTGTCCTGCGCCTCTGGATATGGGTCTGTCCGTCTGTCCTGCATCTTTGGACATGGGTCTGTCCGTCTGTCCTGCACCTCTGGATGTGGGTCTGTCCGTCTGTCCTGCACCTCTGAGCACAGCCCTGTCTGTATGTCCCATATCGCTGGGCACGGGTCTGTCCGTCTGTCCTGCACCTCTGGACATGGGTCTGTCCGTCTGTCCTGCACCTCTGGATGTGGGTCTGTCTGTCTGTCCTGCGCCTCTGAGCACAGCCCTGTCCGTCTGTCCTGCACCTCTGGACATGGGTCTGTCCGTCTGTCCTGCGCCTCTGGATATGGCCCTGTCCATCTGTCCTATATCACTGGACATGGGTCTGTCTGTCTGTCCTGCACCTCTGGACATGGGTCTGTCTGTCTGTCCTGCACCTCTGAGCACAGCCCTGTCTGTCTGTCCCATATCACTGAGCATGGGTCTGTCTGTCTGTCCTGCACTTTTGGACATGGCTCTGTCTGTCCCATAATGCTGGGCATGGGTCTGTCTGTCTGTCCTGGACCTCTGGATGCGGGTCTGTCTGTCTGTCCTGCACCTCTGAGCACAGCCCTGTCTGTCTGTCCCATATCACTGAGCACAGCTCTGTCCATCATCTGTCCCGTATCTCCAGGCACAGCTCTGTCCGTCTGTCCTGCACCTCTGGACGTGGGTCTGTCCGTCTGTCCCATACCACTGGGCATGGGTCTGTCTGTGTGTCCTCCACCTCTGGACACAGCTCTGTCCGTCTGTCCCATAATGCTGGGCATGGGACTGTCCGTCTGTCCTACACCTCTGGATGTGGGTCTGTCAGCATCTCTGAGCACAGCCCTGTCTGTCTGTCCCATATCCTTGCGCACAGCTCTGTCCGTCTGTCCTACACCTCTGAATGTGGGTCTGTCCGTCTGTCCCAGCTCACTGAGCACAGCCCTGTCCATCTGTCCTGCACCTCTAGACATGTCTGTCTGTCTGCCCCATATTTCCAAGCATGGCCCTGTCCATCCGTCCTGCACCTCTCAGGTCTCTCCCCGTCCCTCCGTCCCACACCTCCCGTCCGTCTGTCCCGTATCTCCCCGTCCCTCTGTCCCAGCCTTCAGCCACTTCCCACCCTTCCCCCCCCCCAATTCTTACCACCCCCCACAACCCCCCTCCAGCCCCCCCAGATTCTCCCCACCCCCCCCCAGCTGCAGCCCCCCTTCCATCCCCCCCTTCCCCCCTTTCCAGATGTTCTCCCCCCTTCACCCCCCCCCGCTGTTCCCCCCGATGCCCCCCCAGCTGTCGCCCCCCCCAATGTCCCTCCCACCCCCCAGATGTTGCCCCCCCCCCCCCCAGCCGTTCCAACCACCCGGGGCGGAGCTGCCCTTTCCCTGCCGCTATTTCCAGCGCTGCCCTATTTGTCCCCTCCGGGGGGGGGGAGGAGGTGAGAGGTGGGGGGGGGGTCGGTAGCGGGGCTGCCCCGTCGCCCCGTGGGGAGGGGGGGGAGGGGGGGGGGTCACCGGCGCAGGAAAAGCTGAGTAACGGCGGTGACTTTTGGGAATGTCACTATCTATACCGCCTTCCACACCGCAGGAACGCGGCGCGCAGATAACCCGCTTATTTCGGGGCTGTGTTTATTCCGTCTGTCCGTGTCCGTACTTCGCAGTGTTTGTGTGTGTGTGGAGGGGGGGGGGGGCTGGGGTTTCCCTCCACACCTCCCCCCCCCCACATCATAACCATCAACTTTTCCACTACGGGGATATTTCTGGCTCTGGGTTCATCCCGCAGCGCTCGGTGCTCGCGGCTCCGCTGTGCGCTTTTGGACACCGGGGGAGGGCAGAACCTCCCCCCCCCCCCCCGCTTAACCCCCCCCCCCCTTCACAACATGGTGGGCGCTGCCGGGGTGCAGCTCCGCAGCTCCTTCCTCGTGGGTTTCATTGGGTTTTGTTCCACGCCCGAATTGGGGAGGGGTCCCCATCCGAAGGGGGCACCCAGATGTGTCCCTGACCCCGCGCCCCGACCCGAGGGATCCCCCATCCCGTGGCTGTGGGACCCCCACCCCACAGGATATCCACCCCAAGGGACCCCCAGTGAGGCAGTGGGACCCCCACCCCATGGGATCCCCATTGTGGCAGTGGGACAACCCCCAGAAAGACCCCCCCCCCCATGGGATTCCCTTCCCCATATATGCCCACCCTGAGGGTGCCTCCACCCCCATGGAACTTTTCCCCGGGTAACGCCGACCCCAGGAGGATTCCCATCCCAAAGGGATGCCCCCCCCCGTGCGGTTCCCCCCCCCATTCCCTATGGCTACAGACCACACACCCCTAAATTTGCTGCGATTTTCCCCTCTCCATCCGCATCCACGCCCCCAACCCCAATAACCTCGCTGCCCTCCCAACCCCCCCCCTCCTTTCCCCCGAGCCGGGGGGGGCCGTCAGCTCCGCCGGGAGAGGTGATGGACGACGTTCATTCCGTGTCTGCATCCCCGGACCCCCCCCGTGGGTCCCCCCCGCCGAGCGGCACCGACCCCACAGAGCCCCACAGAATTCCAGGCATTGGGAACGCCGCCCCCCAGGTGCCATGGTGATGGGCGCCCGACCCCAACGGGGATGGACTATGATGGGATGGGAGGGGGGAGGGGGGGGGGGGCACTGGGATAGGTGGGACGGACAGACGGATGGACGGATGGATGGCGAGAAATGGGGTTGGGATGGATGTGGGGATGGAAGGCGGATTTGGGGTCACTGCGCCCCGATGTGGGTCCTCTCCCTCCCCCTCCCCTCATCCCCCCCCCTTCAGGAAGCAAACGGGGCAGCTCTGATAAAAATAAATCCTTTATTCTTCTCTAGAGCCTATCAAGCAGCGAGAGCTGTGGTGAAAGCGTTATTCGTTAATTAATTAATTCATCCTCGTTATAAAAAAATAACACTGGCACCAGCAGGCCTGGGACCGGCCAAGTGCGGTGCGGAGAGTGGGGACCCCCATGGGGTCAGGAGTGGGGATTCCCATAAGGGTGAAGAATGGGACCCCCAAGGGGTAAAAAGTGGGAGCCCAAAGGGTGAGGAGTGGGGACTCCCAGGGGGCAAAGAATGAGACCCCAAAGAGCGAAGAATGGGACCCTGTGGGGCGAAGAGTGGGGATCCCCAAAGGGTGAAGAGCGAGGCCTCCACGGGGCAAAGAGTGAAACCCCTGTGGGGCAAAGAGACCCCCGAAAGGGAAGAGTGGGACCCCCATGGGGCAAAGATTGGGATGCCCAAAGAGTGAAGAACAGGGACCCCCAAAGGCCGTAGAGGGGGGATTCCCATAGGGCAAAGATTGGGGACCTCCAAGGGGTGAAGAGTGGGACCCCCACGGGGCAAAGACTGGGGACCCCGAGGGGTGAAGAGTGGGGACCCCCAAAGGGTGAAGAGTGGAGACTCCATGGGGCAAAGAGCGGGATGCCCAAAGGATAAAGAGCAGGGACCCCCAAAGGCCGTAGAGGGGGGACCCCTAAAGAGTGAAAAGTGGGACCCCCATGTGGCAAAGACTGGAGACCCCCAAAGGGCAAAGAGCGGAGACCCCCAAAGTGTGTAAGTGGGACCCCACGGAACAAAGCGCGGGGACCCCCACCCACCCCTAATAAATACCTTATTTACAGTGGCACCAAACCCCAGCGGAGGTCGGTTCCCCCCCTTTACCCCCCACCCGCAGCCCCCCCCCCCCCACGACCACGCACGGACCCCCCCCGGGGACGCAGCCCCTCACAGGCACTCGTGCAGCACCTGCGTGTTGGTGCAGTTGAGGCAGCTGACGTGGCAGCACCAATGGAAGGTGCAGTTGCAGCGCTCGGTGACGCGCTGGGTGCGCGTGCGGAACCCTCGCCCGCAGCACAGCAGCTCGCACCCATCCAAACCCGGCGAGGAGCTGTTGCACGCCCGCCCCGCCGTCCCCGCCGTCCCCATCTTCCCGCTGGAGGTGCAGAAATTGGGCGACTTCTCGAAGTAAACCAAATCTTGGGGCGAGGGAGGTTTGTGAGCCGGGTTTTCGGGTTCCAGGTGGTGCAGCTCGACCCTCGAGGCTCGGTTGCTGCCTTTGTTGCCGTAAATCACCCTGGAGGCGCCGTCGAAGCGATCTTTGAGGACGTCGCCCACGGCTCGGAAGGTGGGGAGGCGCATCCAGCAGGTGCGCACGGTGCAGGAGCCCGACATGCCGTGGCATTTGCACTCCTGGCGCATCTCTGAGAACACCGTCTGCAACGGGAGGGTAAAGGGGGGGGTCAGGGGGGCGCCCCCAACACAGGGTCACCCGTCCTGTGGGTCCGGGCGCCTCGTTGCGGCAGCTGGGACGATGCTCCGTGCGCTCGGAGCGCTGCTCCCGCTGTGCTTCCCACCCCATGCAATAGGGGGAGTCGGGGGTCCCCGCGGCCGTTCCAGCCCCAGCTCCATCCCGTGCAACGGCGTGACGTGGGGGCCCCCATGACGGTACCCAACCCCCCCCCCCCATAGAAAGGGGTGATAATGAGGTCCCCGTGGGGTGAGCCGGGGGTTCACCGTGGCCATTCCAACCCCAAGCTCACCCCACACAAAGGGGCGATACTGGGGTCCCCATGGGGTGAGCTGGGGGTCTCCACGGCCAACCCACCCCACACAAAGGGGTGACATGGGGTTAGGGTTAGGGTTAGGGTTAGGGTTAGGGTTAGGGTTAGGCCATACCCAGCCTCACCCCACAGAAAGGAGTGACATCGGGGTCCTGCATGGGGTGAGCTGGCCATCCCAATCCCTATCACACCCCACACAATGGGGTGACGTTGGGGCCCCCATGACCATACCCAACCCCACCCCATAGAAAGGAGTGATACTGAGGTCTCCGTGGGGTGAGCTGGGGGTCCCCACAGCCGTTCCAACCCCACTCAACGCAAAGGGCTGACGCAGGGATCTCCAAAGCCATACTTGACCCCAACCCCACTCCATACACGGGGGTCCCCACGGCCATACCCGACCCAACCCCACCCTACACAAAGGCTCAGGCTGCACCCATCTCTGGGTCCCCCCACGACCGTCCCCAACCGCGGGACCCCCGACACCCCTCTGCCCTGACCATGCGCCCGGCCTCGTTGTTGTGTAGGTTCATCAGGAAGCGCAGATCGCGGCCCTTTTCACTGGAATCCACAAATTCCCTTCCGAAAAGCCTCCCGAAATCGATGTTATCACTGCAGCCCCCCCAGTGCCAATCGGGACCACCGGGGCCGCGCCGGCGGTAATCACAGGTGCACGATTCGATGGAGCCCTCGGAGCAGGACCGGGCCACCGAGTGCGTCACACCGGCGCTGGTGATGGCGAAGATGAACGCCGTCTCCCTGCATCCTGTGAGGCAGAGGGGGGGGGCTCAGAGCACTGCTGGGACCCCCGGAGCCAGGCCCAAACTGGGGTCACTGCGGGGACCCCCAGGGTTGTGCCCATAGGGAAACCTTTGTGGGGATCCCACTGGATTGCGCTTTTGGGGCAGACAATATGGGGACCCCCAGGATGGTGCCCATGTGGAAACCTTTGTGGGGACCCCCCAGGATTGCGCTTTTGGGGCAGCCAATATGGGGACCCCCAGAATTCTGCCTATAGGGAAATCTTTATGAGGACCCCCCTGGATCGTGCTTTTGGGGCAGCCAATATGGGGACCCCCCCAGGATGGTGCCCATGTGGAAACCTTTGTGGGGACCCCCCTGGATTGCACTTTTGGGGCAGCCAATATGGGGACCCCCAGGATTGCGCCCAGGGGGAAACTTCAGTGGGGACCCCTCCAGGATTGTGCCCATGGGGAAACATTAATGGGGACCCCCAGCACTGCACCCATGGGGAAACTTCATTGGGACCCCTTCAGGATTGTGCCCACTGCAAAACGTTTATGGGGACCCCCAGCATTGTGCCCATGGAGAAACCTTTTTGGGGACTCCCAGGATTGCGCCCAGGGGGAAACTTCAGTGGGGACCCCCAGAATTGTGCCCACTGCAAAACCTTTATGGGACCCCTCCAGGACTGTGCCCATGGGGAAACTTCAATAGGGACCCCTCCAGGATTGTGCCCACAGGGAAACCTTTATGGGGACCCCCAGGATTGTGCCCATGGAGAAACCTCTATGGGGACCCCCAGCCCCACATCCATGGGGAAACTTCAGTGGGGACTCCTCCAGATTTGTACCCACTGCAAAACCTTTCTGGGGACCCCCAGCATTGTGCCCATGCGGAAACCTCTACGGACACCCCCAGCACCCACGGGGCCGCCGCTACGGGGACCCCCGCCACCCCCAGCCCCGCTGCACGGCCACGATGGGTCCCCCGCCGTCCCTCACCCCGGTTGACGATCTTGCCAAAGATGTTGGGGCCCTGGGACGTGGGGCAGTTCCAGCGGCGGTTGCGGAATTGCCACTGGCATTCCCTGACGGCGCTCTGCAGCCCGGCGCTGACGCTGTGCAGGATGCCGGGGTTCTGGCGGATCAGACGCCTCTGTTTGCGGCTCAGCAGCTGCAGGCCGGGCTCCAGAACCAACTGCACGCTGCCGGAGTCCGTCAGCAGGTTGGTGGATGAGGCCACGTTGATGATGCCCCTGTGGCGCAGGAATGGGGGAGCGTTGGGGTCGGGGGGGGTGGGATGACGTCCTGCCGGGGCTGAGCGCACGGGGGGCGATGGGCAGAGAGGGGGGCTCAGCTGTCAGCCTCCCGGTGCCCAGCTGCTGATTCCCACTGCCCACTGTTTCCAAAAGTCCATTTCCCAGCACCCAGCGCCCAGCGCCCACTTCCCAGCTCCCATTTCCCATTTCCAGTTACTCAGTTCCCATTTCCCAATTCCCATTTCCCAGTTTCTATTTCCCAGTTTCTATTTCCCACTGTCCGTTTCCCAATTCCCAGTTCCCAGTTCCCAGTTCCCAGTTCCCAGTTCCCATACCCCGGATCCCAGTGCCCGTATCTTACATCCCACACCCCACACCCCAGTGCCCAGTACCATTAACCAGTTCCCATATCCCACTTCACACTTCCCAAATCCCATTTCTCATATCCCATACCCCCATTCCTACTTCCCATATCCCAGTTCCCAGTTCCCATATCCCATATCCTACACCCCCCATCCCAGTTCCCATACCCTGTATCCCGCTCCCAGTTCCCACTCCCATATCTCACTTCCCATACCCCATATCCCATATCCCAGTGCCTGTATCTTACATCCTACACCCCATATCTCATATCCCAGTCCCCACATCCCATGTCCCATACCCCATTCCCTATATCCCATATCCCACACCTCACACCCCACACCCCATACCCATATCCCATATCCCATACCCCATATCCCACCCCCCACTCCCCGTACCCTATACCCCAGTGCCCACATCTTACTCCCCGTGCCCTATACCCCATACCCTATATCCTATACCCCATATCCCACTCCCTATACCCCATACCCCATATCCCATGTCCCATATCCCATATCCCACTCCCCACATCCCATACCCTATACTCCAGTGCCCATATCTTACACCTCACACCCCATACCCCATATCCCATACCCTATACCCCACACCACACACCCCACACCCCACACCCCATATCCCACTCCCCACACCCCATACCCCATTCCCCACACCCCATATCCCATATCCCACACCCCATATCCCATACCCCATATCCCACTCCCCACCCCATACCCCACTGCCCATATCTTACACCCCACAGCCCACATCCCATACCCCATACCCCATACCCCATACCCCATATCCCATACCCCTTATCCCACTCCCCATTCCCTATACCCCATACCCCAAATCCCATATCCCACTCCCCAAACCCCATACCCCATATCCCATTCCCCATACCCCATATCCCATACCCCATTCCCCACACCCCATATCCCACTCCCCATTCCCTATACCCCATACCCCATATCCCATTCCCTATACTCCATATCCCACTCCCCATACCCCATATCCCATACCCCACACTCCATATCCCATAGCCCATGTCCCATTCCCTATACCCCATACCCCAAATCCCATATCCCACTCCCCACACCCCATACCCCATATCCCATACCCCTTATCCCACTCCCCATTCCCTATACCCCACACCCCACACCCCATATCCCATATCCCACACCCCATATCCCATATCCCATATCCCATATCCCACACTCCATATCACATACCCCATATCCCACTCCCCACACCCCATATTCCACGCCCTATACCCCCCACCACCCCACACCCCACACTTACACCCCCACCCCGCTGCCCCCCGCCCCGCACTCACCACCACCTCCCGCTGTTGTTCACCGCCCTCGCGGTTCCGCGGAGCGCCGAGAGCGCGCAGAGGGCGCGGAAGGCGAGGAGCATCGCGGGGCCGCGCATGGTGCGGTGCCGCGCTGCGCCCCGACGGTCCCGCACCGCTCCCGCACTGCGCGTCCCAAAGGCGCCCGCCGCCCTATTTATGGCCGCGCGGAGCCCCCGGCCCGGCCGTTACATCCACGCGTGTTTCCGTTCGCGCGTGGTTCGGGCGGGGCGGGGCGGCACCGAAACCGGGGCCGCGTTTGGGGCTGCGGCGGTGCGCGACGTCGGGGCTGCGGTGCGGGATGGGGGTTCGGATTTTTTGGGGTGGGGGTTTGGGGCGGAGGTTCCGCTGCGTGCGGTGCGCGACGTCGAGGCTGCGGTGCGGGTTTGGGGTTTTGGGGGTTCGGCTGCGTGCGGTGCGCGACGTCGGGGCCGGTGATCCCGGTTGGGTGCGGCGCGGTTCGGTTCGGTTGGACGGGCGGGGCGGCGGCGGAGGCGGTTGCGCTCCCGGTTCGGTGCGGTTCGGTGCGGTTCGGCCCTTAGTAATGCGGGCTCGTTCTTATAGGGGCGGCGCGCGGGGTCCCCACGGCCCCATAACAATGGGGAGCGGTGATGCCGCGCACCTCTTCTTATGGGGCGGCCGGAACGGCGGCGGCGCCGGGGCTGTCCGTCACGGAACGGATTAACCCCGCGGGTGGGTGCGGGACGGCCCTACACCGGCTGCCCCCCCCCAACCCCACCCGCATTCATCCACACCCCGCAACCGGGCACCGGGGAGGGGGGGAGAAACGGTGGGTTTGGGGTTTTTTTTGGGGGGGGGGGGGGGGAAGAGGGGGGGTTGGGGTTGGCAGCGGGGTTTGGGACCGTCGAAAAGGGTTGGAGGGGGGGGGCGTAGGATGAGAGCTGACGGCGGGATGCGGGGCGGGGGGGTGAAAATGAGGGGTTGGGGGGGGTTAATAAACCCCACCGCCACCGCGGCGCTGCGGGGGCTCCCGGTAAACGTCGGAACGCCGCCCCCCCCCCGCCCCCCGACGGTTACCGGGAGCCCCCGCAGCGCTGAAAACGGGACCCCCCCCCTTCGTATCCATCCTTGCACGCTCGCTCCCCCCCCCATCTCGCCCCCCCCCCCGGTCCAGGTGCCCCCAATCGGGCGGTGCTCGAACCGAACGATTTGGACGCGCCCTCGAGCCGCCGCCCCGTCGGGGCTCCCGGGGGTTGAGGTCAGCGGCCGCGGGGAGGGAAGCGGGGATTCGGCCCCGCCCGGTGCTGTGCCACCAACACAGGCATTTCACACCGGGGGGGGGGCGGGGGGGGGGGTGTTAAAATCCCCCCCTTCCCTTCTCCCGGTAAATCCGCTGCGGGGTTTCACGCGGTTTCCCCCCCCCTCCCCCCTTCTCTCGGATCCGCGACGGCGCCACAGGCGCTGTTTATTTGTTTGGGTGGGGGGGGGTCCCGGTATGCGCCCCCCCCCTCAGCCCCCCCCCCCCAACCCCCCCCCCCGCACGACCCCCGGTTTTCCCGCAGCCTCATCGCATCGTTCCCGTCCCCCCCCCTCGCCCCGACGGGACCGACGGACATTGAGATAAAGTGCATCTGTGCGGGGGGGGGGGACGCAGACGGACAAACGGACATCGCGGCAGCACCGGAACGACCCCAACCGCACCAACACCCGCACCGGGGGGGGGGGGGTACGAATCACCGCCCCCCCCCCACGCAACAGCCCCCCCCCCCCCCCGCGCTGCTGCAGCCGTTGCCATAGTAACGATGGTTTGGGTTCCCCCCCCCGGCCCCCCCCTCCCGACCCGCGCGACCCCGGAGCGGTGCGGGATGGATGCGGTGCGCGGGGGGGGGGGGGGTTATGCGGGGGGGGGGGGGGGGGAGAAGCTCTCGCGAGATCGACGCGTTCAGGGCCTCCGCTTCCGGCGGGGGGGGGGGGACAGCGGTGCAGAGTCAGCTGCGGGGGGGGGAACCACCGGCACCGGCAGCGGCACCAGGTGCGGGGGGGGCACCGCACACCGGGGGGGGGGGATGCTGTGATCGACGGGGGGGGGGGGGGAAGCGGGGAACCGCATCGGATCGGCGCGATGTGGGGGCGGGGGGGGGGGGTGAGCGGTACCGGAGGGGGGGGGACACGAGGGGGGGGGAGGGGGGGGGAGGGGAGCGCGGGGGCGATGCGGGATGGGGGGGGGGGGTTGAGGAGCGCGGGGGGGTTTTGGGGATGCGCTGCGCGGGGGCGGTGCGGGGGGTGGGGGGGGTCTGTGTGTGGTTGTGGGGGGGGTGGCAATTATAGAGGGGGGGGCGTGGGATCCCCGGGGCTGCGGGGGGGGGGGGGGCATCTCTGTTTTGTGCGGGGTTTGGGGGGGGGGGGGTCCCTCAATGTCACTTAATGTCCCTCCATGGGTGGGGGGGGGGGGGGGGGGGCACGACCTCAGCATGACCCCCCCACCCCACAAAGGGTCCCACAGCCTCCAACCCCCCCCCCGTTATGGGGGATCCTATGGGGGGGTCCTGCGGGGTCGGTTCGTTTTTTTTTTTGTGGGGCGTGGGGGGGGGGGTGGGGGGGGATCCCCGGCGCTTCCCCCCCCCCCCCCCAAGGTTCCTCCCCCCCCCCGTGCCCCCCCCTCTCCCCAAATCCCCCCCCATAGGACTCGGCTGCGGACGGAGCCGCCGTCACCATGGGCAACATCTTCGGGAATCTGCTGAAGAGCCTCATTGGGAAGAAGGAGATGCGCATCCTGATGGTGGGGCTGGACGCCGCCGGGAAAACCACCATCCTCTACAAACTGAAACTGGGGGAGATCGTCACCACCATCCCCACCATCGGTAACGGGGGGGGGGCACCCGTGGGACCCCCCCTCCTCCATCCCTCCTTATTTCAATCCACCCGCCTCGCTTTGCCCCGTTTTTATGGGGTATCGATGGCCCCCCGTCCCTCGGTTCCCCCATTGGAGCTGTGCTTTCAGTGCCCCCCCGTGCCTCAGTTTCCCTGTTTCTATGGGGTATCGATGCCCCCTTGTGCCTCAGTTCCCTAATTAGGGGTTTGTGCTGTCTGTGCCCCCCTGTGCCTCAGTTTCCCCACTCCTATGGGGTATTGATCCCTTGGTTCCCCCATTGGAGCTGTGCTTTCAGTGCCCCCCCCGTGCCTCAGTTTCCCTGTTTCTATGGGGTATCAGTGCCCCCCCCATGCCTCAGTTCCCTAATTAGGGGTCTGTGCTGTCTGTGCCCCCCTTGCCTCAGTTTCCCCATTCCTATGGGGTATCGATGGCCCCCCATTCATTGGTTCCCCCATTGGAGCTGTGCTTTCAGTGCCCCCCCGTGCCTCAGTTTCCCTGTTTCTATGGGGTATCGATGCCCCCTTGTGCCTCAGTTCCCTAATTAGGGGTTTGTGCTGTCTGTGCCCCCCTGTGCCTCAGTTTCCCCACTCCTATGGGTTATTGATCCCTTGGTTCCCCCATTGGAGCTGTGCTTTCAGTGCCCCCCCCCCGTGCCTCAGTTTCCCTGTTCCTATGGGGTATCGATGCCCCCTTGTGCCTCACTTTCCCCATTGGGGATGCCATGGCTTCTTGTGCCTCAGTTTCCCCATTCCTATGGGGTATCGATGCCCCCCGTCCCTCGGTTCCCCCATTGGAGCCGTGCTTTCAGTGCCCCCCCGTGCCTCAGTTTCCCTGTTTCCATGGGGTATTGATGCCCCCTTGTGCCTCAGTTCCCTAATTAGGGGTCTGTGCTGTCTGTGCCCCCCCTGTGCCTCAGTTTCCCCATTCCTATAGGATGTCAGTGGTCCCTGTGCCTCAGTTTCCCTGTTTCCATGGGATATTGGCCCCCCCTCAGTTTCCCCATTGGGGATCTGTCCCATTGGCACCCACTGTGCCTCAGTTTCCCCATTCCTATGGGGTATCGATGCCCCCCGTTACTCAGTTCCCCCATTGGAGCTGTGCTTTCAGTGCCCCCCCCCGTGCCTCAGTTTCCCTGTTTCTATGGGGTATCGATGCCCCCTTGTGCCTCACTTTCCCCATTGGGGATGCCGTGGCTTCTTGTGCCTCAGTTTCCCCATTCCCATAGGATGTCAGTGCCCCCCCGTGCCTCAGTTTCCCCATTTCTGTGGGATATCAGTGCCCTTTTATGCCTCACTTTCCCCATTGGGGATGCTGTGGGTTCTTGTGCCTCATTTTCCCCATTCCTATGGGGTGTCGATGCCCCCCTGTGCCTCAATTCCCTAATCAGGGGTCTGTGCTGTCCAGTCCCCTCTGTGCCTCAGTTTCCCCATTCCCATGGGATATTGGCCCCCTCATCCCTCAGTTTCCCATTGGGGATCTGTCCCATTGGTGCCCCCATGCCTCAGTTTCCCCATTCCTATGGGATATCAGTGCCCCCATGCCTCAGTTTCCCCATTCCTATGGGATGTCGATGCCCCCCATGCCTCAATTTCCCCATTCCTACGGGATGTTGGTGCCCCCATGCCTCAGTTTCCCCCTTCCTCCCCTCAGGGTTCAACGTGGAGACGGTGGAATATAAGAACATCAGCTTCACGGTGTGGGACGTGGGTGGGCAGGATAAGATCCGGCCCCTATGGAGGCATTACTTCCAGAACACGCAGGGTAGGATGGGGGTGGGATGGGGGGCTGTGGGGGTGTGGGGGCACGGGGATGGGGGGCACGGAGACACTGGGACGGGGATGTGGGGATGTGGGTTTATGGGGACACGGGGATGGGGGATGGGGGAATGTGGGGTCATGGGAACGCAGGGATGGGGGGTTATGGGCGCATGGGGATGTGGGGTGGGGGGATATGGGGCACAGAGATGGGATGTGGGGGTGTGGTGACACAGGGATGAAGATGTGGGGACATGGGGACGTAGGAATGTGGGGAAATGAGGACATGGGGATGTGGGGGCACAGGGATGGGGGGCTGTGGGGGCAGGGGGTTGTGGGATTGGGGATATGGGGGCGTAGAGATGTTGGTATTTGGGGACGTGGTGATGTAGGGACGTGTGTGTGTGAAGATATGGGGACGTGGGGATGTGTGGGGACGTGGGGACACAGGGATATGGGGACACAGGGATGTGTGTGGGGTTATGGGGATGTGGGGATGTGGGGACATGGGGACTTGGGGATATGGGAACAATGGGAATGGGGACATGGGGATGTGGGGATATGGGGATGGGGGGACATGGGCATATGGGGACAATGGGACATGGGGACATGGGGTTATGGGGACGTGGGGGTGTGGGGATATATGGGGATGTGGGAACATGGGGACATGAGGATGTGGGGACATGGGGTTATGGGGATGTGGGGATATATGGGAACATGGGGACTTGGGGATATGGGGACAATGGGGATGGGGACATGGGGATGTGGGGATATGGAGATATGGGGATGTGGGGTTATGGGGACATGGGGATGTGGGGACATGGGGGGATGAGAGGATGTGGGGACATGGGGACATGGAGATACGGGGACTTGGGGATATGGGGACATGGGGACGTGGGGACATGGGGACAATGGGGACATGAGGTTGTGGGGATGTGGGGACGTGGGGATATGGGGACTTGGGGATATGGGGACAATGGGAATGGGGACGTGGGGATATGGGGACATGGGGATATATGGGGATGTGGGGACATGGGATTATGGGGACATGGGGTTATGGGGACGTGGGGACGTGGGGATGCAGGACCATGAGGATGCGGGGACGTGGGGATGTGAGCATAGGGACGGACCCCCCCACGTCCCCCTCGTGCCCCCCCACGTCCCACCCACCCCCCGCTGCCCCCAGGGCTGATCTTCGTGGTGGACAGCAACGACCGGGAGCGCGTGAACGAGGCGCGGGAGGAGCTGATGCGGATGCTGGCGGAGGACGAACTGCGGGACGCCGTGCTGCTGGTGTTTGCCAACAAGCAGGTGGGGGCGGGGGGCTGCAGACCCCCGGGGGGCCGGGCCTGGCCCCACGGCTTCGGGCTCGGAGGCCCCGCGGAGCTGCGCCCGTCCTGCTGGCGTCGGGGTTGGCGTCAGACCCCCACGTGGTGCCCAGCCCCACATCGACCCCCTCACCGATTTCCAGCCCACATCAGCCTCCGTCCTGATGCCCGTCCCCACATCAGCCCCCAACCACCCCACAACCACCCCACATCAGCCCCCAAACCACCCCACAACCAGCCCCACATCAGCCCCCAAACCACCCCACAACCAGCCCCACATCAGCCCCACTCCTTGTGCCAACCCCCACATCACCCCCCATCAGTTCCCATCCCCACCTCAGCCCCCCAACCAATTCCCATCCTACATCACCCCCCCAGTCGGTGCCCACCCCATCACCCCCCAACCGCTGCCCTCCCCCCCATCTCCCCCCATCACTTCCATCCCCACCTCAGCCCCCCAGCCAATTCCCATCCTACATCACCCCCCAACTGCTGCCCACCCCCACATCAGCCCCACTCCTTCTCCCCCCCCCACATCAGCCCCCCATCAGTTCCCATCCCCACCTCAGCCCCCCAACCAATTCCCATCCTACATCAGCCCCCAGTCGGTGCCCACCCCATCACCCCCCAACTGCTCCCCCCCCCACATCACCCTCCATCACTTCCATCCCCACCTCAGCCCCCCAACCAACTCCCATCCCATCCTACATCACCCCCCAATTACTTCCCACCCCCACATCACCCCCACTCCTGCTCCCCCCCACCTCACCCCCCAACCAACTCCATCCTACATCACCCCCAACTGCTGCCCTCCCCCCCATCCCCCCCCATCACTTCCATCCCCACCTCATCACCCCCAACCAACTCCCATCCTACATCACCCCCAACCTCTGCCCTCCCCCCATCACTTCCACCCCCACCCCCCCCACCCCCCCAGCTCCTCCCCCATCCCCCCACCAACCCACCCACCCATTTATCACACCCCCCCATTTTCCCCCCCAACCCCCAGGACCTCCCCAACGCGATGAACGCAGCCGAGATCACAGACAAGCTGGGGCTGCACTCCCTGCGCCACCGCAACTGGTACATCCAGGCCACGTGCGCCACCAGCGGGGACGGGCTGTACGAGGGGCTGGACTGGTTGGCCAACCAGCTCAAGAACAAGAAGTGAGCAGCTGGGACCCCCCCCCTGCCCCCCCCCCCCCACCCCAGGACCCCCCCCCATTTTCCCTTTCCCACCCCATTGTGCTTTTTTTTAATTATTATTATTATTATTATTTCCACCTCCCCCCGCCAGCGCTGTGGGGTTTTTTGGCCTTTTTTTTTTTTGGGGGGGGGGGGGTTCTCTTTTTGCCCCCCCCCCCACCCTCCCCACACTTTGGATTTTGTGTGTGCGTGCGTGGAAATATATCTATATATAAAGTTATTTTTTGGGGGGGGGGGTGGAGCAATGGGGGGGGGATGGGGATGGGGCTGTGTTGGTGCTGCTGCCCGGGGGGGGCGCCCCATCTCTGTCCCCCCCCCCCCCGCATCCCTGCGTCCCACGGACCAAATGTGGGGCAGTGCTTGGAGGGGGGGGGGCATTGGGACCACCCCCACCCTTACCACTCTCTCCCAGCCTCGTGTGCCCCCGCCCCCCAACTCCCCACCCTGGGGGTCCCACACAGCCCCCCCCCATCCCATGGACCAAACGTGGGTCAGTGAGGAGGGGGGGGCTGGGGGGGGGGGCAATGTGATCACCCCGCTCCTTAAACCCCCTCCCACCCCCCACTCCCCCCCAAAACATCCTGGGGGTCCCACACCCCCCTTCCCCCCCCCCCCCGCATCACTTTGAAGCCCCCATAGCGTGACCCCCCCCCCCTTTGGATCAGGACCCCCCCACCCCCTTCCAGCACAGTGATTGTACACCCCCACCCCACAAAGACGGACCCCCCCTCGCCCCCCCCCCGCCCCCCAGCCCCGTATTTATGCCCCCGGTCTGTGCTTGGTGTGAAGTGTCGCTGCGGCTCTGCCCCATCCAGGGGGGATGTGTGTAACCCCCCCCCCCCCTCACCCCACACCGGTGACCCCCCCTCCCCCCCCAGCCCCCCAGTTGGATATTAAACATGTTTTATGTAGCGCTGCCCCACGGCTCTTCTTCGTGCCCCCCCCCCCCTTAATCTGTAGGGTGGGATTCTGCAGCCCCCCCCCCCCTTCCCCACTATGGGGTGGGATGTGGGGAGGGCGGCGGTGATGGACGGCTCTGGGGGGGGGGTTTAATTAGAAAGGGCTTAACGGGGCTGGGGGGGGGAGGAGGAGGAGGAGGGGGGATAAGGGAGGGGGGGGTCCCACTTCCCAGGGCCGTCTTTGAGGGAATATGGGCTGAAACGGAAAATCCCATTAGTGCTAATCCCATCCCATGGGGACGGATGGCTGCTGTCAGCGGGGCTGAGCCCCCCCTCCCTCCCCAGAGCATGGGACCAACATTGGGCACCCCCCCCCCCACCCCCCCATACTCCCCCCTATGGGGCTCAGCATCACCCATGGCCCCGGACCCTATAGCGCTGCTATGGACCCACACAGCACCCCTACAGATCCCCCAGAGCAGCCCTAGAGATCTGCAGTGCCCCCATAGATCCCTTGTTGCGTCCCTGTAGGTCCCTATAGCACCCCTATAGATCCCCTATAGCACCCCTATAGATCCCCTATAGCACCGCCATGGCACCCCTATAGATCACCCCACAGCATCCCTACAGTGTCCCTGCAGCACCCCTATAGATCCCCTATAGCACCCCTATAGCATCCCTATAGCACCCCCATGGCACCCCTATAGATCCCCCCATATTATCCCTACAGCGTCCCTGCAGCACCCTATGGTCACCCTATAGCAGCCCTATGGACACCCTATAGCAGCCCTATAGATCCCCTACAGCACCCCTACAGATCTCCTGCAGTGCCCCTATAGATCCCTTATTGCATCCCTGTAGATCCCCTATAGCACCCCTATAGATCACCCCATAGCATCCCTGCAGCACCCCTGTGGGCCCCCTGTAGCACCCCTACAGATCCCCTGCAGTGCCCCTATAGACTCCCTATAGCACCCCTATAGATCCCCTGCAGCACCCCATGGCACCCCTATAGATCACCCCATATTATCCCTACAGCGTCCCTGCAGCACCCTATGGTCACCCTATAGCAGTCCTATAGATCCCCTACAGCACCCCTATAGCACCCCTATAGGGTCCCCTGGCATCCCTGTGGACCCCCTATAGGACCCCCGTGGCACCCCTATAGATCCCCCCATAGCATCCCTACAGCATCCCTGCAGCAGCCCTATGGACACCCTATAGCAGCCCTATAGATCCCCTACAACACCTCTATGGCTCCCCTATGGGCCCTATAGCACCTTTATGGCATCCCTGTGGGTCCTTACAGCACCCTAACAGCACCCCCTATAGGCCCCTATAGCACCCCTATAGTATCCATGCAGATCCCCTACAGCACTTCTACAGCACCCCATAGGCCCCTATAGCACCCCGTAGGCTCCTATAGCACCCTGTAGGCTCCTATAGCACCCTGTAACCCTATAGGGTGCTATAGGACCCTATGGGGTGCTGTGGGGTTGCTGTAGGGGTGCTAGGGGGACCTGTAGGGATCTATAGGGGTGCTATAGGGGTGCTGTAGGGGAGCTCTGGGGATTTATAGGGATCTGTAGGGGTGGTGGAGGGGTGCTATAAGGGGGTCTTTATGGGGTGCTGTATGGGGTTGATAGGGCGCTATAGGGAGGCCATAGGGGTGCTATAGGGGGGTCTATATGGGTGCTATAGGGGTGCCTATAGGGAGATGCATGGGGTGCTGTATGGGGTTGATGGGTGCAATAGGGGCTCTATAGGGGTGCAATAGGTGCTCTATAGGGTCCATAGGGTGCTGTAGGGACGCCGTATGGGTGCTATAGGGGGGCCATAGGGTGCTATAGGGGCTCTATAGGGGTGCAATAGGGGCTCTATAGGGTCCATAGGGTGCTGTAGGGGCGCCGTATGGGTGCTATAGGGGGGCCATAGGGGATCTGTGTGGGTGCTGCGGGGCTTCTAAGGGGGTTCTATGGCTGTAGGGAACCTATGGGATCCTATAGGGACCTATAGGGTGATGTGGGGCTCCGCAGCGGCCATAAAAGGGCCCCGAATGTTCGGAGCTGCGGGCGATGCTGAGCTCGGGGGGGGCGGGGGGCGAACCGGTACCGGGGTTGGGGGGGGGGGGGGGTGGGAAACACCGTGGCGCCGCTTTCACCGGGCTTTGCTGCCGCCTGCCGGCACCGAACCGAGCGGCACCGGGACACCGGGACGGGGATCCCCGGTCCCGGGGGGGGGGGAACCCCGAGCAGGGGGGGGGGGCGGTGCTGTGGGGCGGGAGGCGGCGCCGCACGGGCGGTGGGGTTGTGCCCGGCTCTGTGGGGCGGTCCCGTTCCCGATCCCGGTCCCGGTAGCACCGGCCATGCCGTCCCCCGTTGTTCTGTTGCTGCTTTTCGCGCTGCTACCGGCGTCCCCCCCCCCGGTCAGCGCCGCCGCCACCGGGAGTGAAAACGAAAGTGGAAACCGGGGGGTGCGCGTGGAAACCATCGTGAGCATCAACGGCACCGGGAACCGGGGGGGGAACGGGGGGAGGGGGGGGTCCCGGCTATACGGGGAGCGGGGGGGCGATGGGGCACCGGGGGGGCAACGCCGGTACCGGGAAGATGGGGGGGGGGACGGGGAGTCCCGGCTGTAAGGAGAACTGGGGGGGGAAATGGGGGCAACGGGGGGTCGGGAAAGGGGGAAACTGAGGCAGCACCGAGGGCACCGGGGGTCCCGGTTGTACGGAGGAGGAGGACGGGAGAACCGGGCAATGAATGGGGGGCAGCGGTGGGTTCCATCTGTACGGGACCCCGGGGGGGGGCGGGGGGGGAATGGGGGCATCGCGGTTATAGGGGGGAATTGGGGGTGGGGGGCAGCGGGGGGGGCATCGTCGGTGCCGGGGCTGCGCGCACCGGGAGGATGGGGCGGGGGGTCCCGCTGCGTCCCCTCAACCCACGTGGCACCGGGATTTGGGGGGGGGGGTTGTGGGGCCTTTTGGGGTTTGTGGGGTCCCCTCGTGATCCCCCGTTCCCCTCCCCCCCCCCGTTTTGCAGGTTGCCGCCCCCGAGGGCTGCGTGGAGCGGTCGGCGCTGGGGGACACGGTGCACATCCACTACACCGTGCGTGCGGGGCGGTGCGGGGCGGAGGAACACGTCAGCACTGCGGGGAGGGCGGGGGGGGGCGGCTATGGGGCGGGTGTGGGGCGGGGCCGCGAATGGAGCGGGACGGGAGCTGCAAAAGGGTGGCACTGGGACCAGTATGGGGGTGGCGCTGGGACCAGTGTGCGGGTGGCGTGGGGATGGTAGATGGATGGCACTGGGACGGGCACAGGGATGGCACTGGGACCAGTATGAGAAAAGCACTGGGACCAGTATGGGGGTGGCACTGGGACCAGTATGAGAAAAGCACTGGGACCAGCATGGGGGTGGCACTGGGACCAGTATGCAGGTGGCTTGGGGATGGTAGATGGATGGCACTGGGACCAGCATGAGGATGGCACTGGGACCAGTATGGGGGTGGCACTGGGACCAGTATGGGGGTGGCACTGGGACCAGTATAGGAGTGGCTTGGGGATGGTAGATGGATGGCACTGGAGCCAATATGGGGGTGGCACTGGGACCAGCATGAGAAAAGCACTGGAACCAGTTTGGGGGTGGCACTGGAATTGGCACTGGTTCTGCAATGGTGATGGCACTGGGACCAGTATGGGGGGTGATGTGGGACTGGCACATGGATGGCACTGGGACCAGCATGATTTGGCACTGGGGCCAATATGGGGATGGCACTGGGACTGGCACATGGATGGCACTGGGACCAGTATGGGGATGGCACAGGGATGGCACTGGGACTGGTAGATGGATGGCAGTGGGACCAGCATGATTTGGCACTGGGGCCAATCACAGGGCAGCCTGGAGGACGGCCGGGTCATCGACACGTCGCTGAGCCGCGACCCCCTGCAGGTGGAGCTGGGCAAGAGGCAGGTGATCCCCGGTGAGCGCTGTTATGGGGCGGGGGGCTGGGGGGGGCTGGGGGTCTGTCTGTCCCGCTCACCCCTCTGCTGTCACACAGGGCTGGAGCAGAGCCTGCTGGACATGTGTGTGGGGTAAGGAGCTGAGTGGGGTGGGGATGTGTGCGTGTGGGGTCAGGGCACGGGTATGGGGTCAGGATGTGCACAGGACTGGGATGTGTGGGGTCAGGATGGGTGAGGAGGCAGGATGTATAAGGGATCGGGATGAGTGTGGGGTTGGGGCTCATGTGGGGTCAGGAGGATCAGGACGTGTGTGTAGGGTCAGGATGTGTGTATGGGTTAGGATATGTGGGGTCAGGATGGGTGTGGGGTCAGGACATGCGTGGGGTCAGGATATGTACAGGATTGGGATGTGTGGGGTCAGGATGGGTGAGGAGTCAGGATGTATAAGGGATCGGGATGAATGTGGGGTTGGGGCTCATGGGGTCAGGAGGATCAGGACGTGTGTATAGGTTAGGATATATGGGGTCAGGATGCATGTGTGGGGTATCAGGACGTGTGTGGGGTTACAGAATCACGGAATGGCCGGGGTTGGAAGGGACCTCAAGGACAATGAATCTCCAGCCCCACTGCCACAGGCAGGGCCACCAACCCGCACATTTCGTGCCAGACCATTTAATAGCAGGTGAGGGTACATCGGGGTCAGGCTGTGTACGGGACTGGGACGTGTGTGTGGGGTCAGGACACGTGTGGGGTCAGGTCACGAATAGGGACAGGACGTGTGTGGGGTCAGCCCCCATCCCACCCCATTGTCCCCCCCCTCCGCCCCGCAGCGAGAAGCGCAGAGCCATCATCCCCCCCCACCTGGCGTACGGCAGACGCGGTTCTCCCCCCACCATCCCAGGTAAGCGCGGCCCCCCGCCCCCCTTCCACCCCCCCAGCCCCTCCTCGACCCCCGCACCTCCACCCCGACCCCCGCAGGCGATGCGGTGCTGCGCTTCGAGGTCCACTTGGTGGCTCTGTCCCGTGCCGGCGGTTGGAGGCGGGCGCTGGACCGGCTGCTCCCATTGCTGTGCCTGGCGCTGCTGCCGGCCCTGCTGGGTCTCATCGGCTTCCATCTGTACCGCAAAGCCAGCAGCCCCAAAACGTCCAAAAAGAAGCAAAAGGATGAGAAGAGGAACAAAGCCAAAAAGAAATAAAGCTCCTCTCCGCGCCTGCAGCCGCGCTGCGTGCGGCTCCCGTGCTTTGTGGGTTTGGTGCCGCGCTGAGCTGCGGGCTCAGAGCAGAGAAAGCAGCGCCGGGCTCTGCGTGAGCAGCAATACGACCTGCAGGCGTCGTGGGCGCAGCTGAGCTCCTTTATGGCACCTCCTGGCTCTGACATTCAGCCCCCAGCCCCACGCTGGGACCCGCAGCCCCTTGTTGTTCCGGGGGGCTGCGGGGCTGCGGGGCGTCCCGGCTGCGTTGCGGGCAGTTTCTGGGGGTGCAGCTCTTGTTGCTGACATCCAGCAGTGCGTTGGGTTTGCTCATCACGTCGGGGTTCACCGTCAGCCCGTCCAGGTAGCGCCGCAGCAGCGCCCGCAGCCGCCGGTTGCTGTGGGTCAGGGCTGCCCTCTGCTGCCCCACCGCCAGCTCCTCCAGCTTCACTTTGTTGAAGCGCTGCCAGAAGCGCTCCAGCCCCACGTAGTCCTGCACGGTCTGGGGGAGAGGCGCTGGTGAGCTCCCCGGGTTCCGTCCTCCCATCCCTCAGCAGTGCGGGGACCCTCGGGCTGTGCACACCGCAGAGGGGTGGCAGCAGGGACAGGGAGGTGATCGTCCCCCTCTGCTCTGCTCTCGTGAGGCCCCAGGGCTGGAGCCCCCAGGACAAGAAGGACAGGGAGCTGCTGGAGAGGGGCCAGAGGAGCCACGAAGATGAGCAGGGCTGCAGCACCTCCCTATGAGGACAGGCTGAGGGAGCTGGGCTCGTTCAGCCTGCAGAAAAGAAGCTGCGGGGTGAATCATTGCAGCCTTCAGCACCTCAAGGGAGCCTGCAGACAGGAGGGGAGTCAGCTCTTGGGAAGGGGAGAGAAGTGCAGGACGAGGGGAAATGGCTGGAATTGAGGGAGGGCGGATTTCAGCTGGATGTCAGGGGAAGTTGTTTGCTGTGAGAGTGGTGAGGTGCTGGAACAGCTGCCCAGAGAGGCTGTGGATGCCCCGTCCATCCCTGAGGTGTTGGAGGCCAGGTTGGATGGAGCCTGGGCTGCCTGGTCTAGCATTAAATGTGGAGGTTGGTGGCCCTGCGTGTGGCAGGGGGTTGGAGCTTCGTGATCCTTGAGCTCCCTCCCAACCCAACCATCCTGTGATTCAGGCGGTCCCCAGCACTGCCTCCACCCCCCCCCAGCACTTGGGACCCCCATGCTGTCCCCTCACCTGTGCCAGGGGCTCAGTGGGTGCCTCTCTGAGGACCCTTTGGGCATCGTCCTGCTCTCCTTCTGCCAACGAGGACGGGTAGAAGGGCAGCACCTTCTCCTCCTCGCTCTCCATCCTGCGGCACAGCTCAGCCAGACGCAGAACGCGCTCAGCCTGGGGGATGAGGGCAGGGAGAGGGGATGGTGAACCCCCCCACCACCCGGCTCACCGTGAGCCACGCGGGGGTTGTGTGGGGTTGGGGTGGAATCTCACCTTCCCCACGATTTTCCCCAGTGCTTTCAGGGCAGCGCCGCTCTGCGCCGTGAGCTCAGCCAGGCTGCGGTGGGCTTTGGCCTGGGCACGGCTCATCTCACTCTTCAGCTGCTGCAGCTGCCCCAGGGCCGCCTCCTTCTGCTCCCGCATGCGTTGGTTTTGCTCCTCGCACTCATGGAGGTGAGCAGCCAGCCGGGCTTTGGCAGCCAAAACTGCATCCTGGGGGGACACACAGAGCGTGAGCAGCACGATGGGGTGGGCCTGACCCCAAACCCACAGCCAAAGCAGCACCTGCAGCTTCTGCAGCTTCTTCTCCTGCACCTCGATCTCCTGGGAGCTCTTCTCATCCTTCACCTTCAGAGCCTCAAAGCTGAGCTTGCGGTGCTCGGTGGCCTCAGCATAGCATTGCATGGCATGCTGGAACTGCTCCCACAGCCCCTCCAGCTTCCCACTCAGCTGCAGGCGGGTGTACTGCTTCTCCTGCAGGCTCTGAGAGGGAAAAACAACCGCGGGGGCTCCTCTGCACCGCCCCATCCCCGCTGTGCTCCCTGCTCTCCAGCCCTGAGAGCCGAGATCCGGCGTGCTGCGGGGCCGGCCTGACTCCTCGCACCTTATTCTTGATCTCATCCCTCGTGCTCTGGAAATTCAGCGTGGCTTCGTGCTCCTCCCTGGCGTGGTTCTGCTCCACGGCCACCGCCACGTCCTGCAGGTAGCGGAGCTCTCGCTGGTGCTGCTCCAAGATGCTCCTCCTTGAGAAACGAGGAGCAGAGGGGAGCGCGTGTTAAAAAGCGAGCGCGGCCAGCAGGGTGACAGCGAGCCAGCAGCGTGCCCTGCTGGCCAAGAGGACCAATGGTTGCCTGAGGGCACCGCACGGAGCGCCGTCAGCACGGCAGCGAGGTGCTCCACGCTCTGCTCCGCGCTTGGGAGGCTTCGTCCAGGGCGCTGCGCTAACTGGGAAGTGCTGGGGGGGCCCACGGGGGGTGCGGAACTGTGGGGGGCTGAGAGCCCCGGGGCTGCGCAGCTGGGGGAGAGAAGATCTGATCGGTTCTGACCGATATCTGAGGGGGGTCAGGAGGATGGAGCTGGGTTCTGTTTCGTGCCAGCACTGGGCACGGAATGGGACCCAAAAATCTCCACAGAAACGCGAGGAAGGAGTTGTGTATTTTGAGTGTGACAGCACTGGCGGGAGCTGCACAGAGAGACGGCAGAGTTTCCTCCTCCAGAGGGATGCAAACCCCCCTGGGTGCTTCCTATGCACCTCTGTATAATCCACGAACACACAGATGTTAAAACTAAGAAATATACGGGAAAGTTAGGCTAAGATTATCACAGCAGGAAGACAATAAATGGCAAACGCTCAGCGATGCGGTAGGCTCGCAATGTTCTCCATGAGGAGCGACCTCCAGGAAGGGACCCTTCCTCAGGGGCAGTCAGCACTCACGTGGGTTTAGGAGAGGCGCAGCCAGGCTCCACCCCTCCCGGTAGCACAGGTGAATTACCTCCACCCGTGCTCCCACGGCTGACTCATTGCTCGCCTCAACCAGAGGCTCAGGCTGTGATTCAGCAGTTCCCCTGTTGGGGTCTATTGGACGGGGGGGGGTCCTGCAGTCCCTTCCAACCTCTATGATCTGTGCTGAAGGACCACGGCGGACAGCGGGTGCCACCCCCAACCCCACCCCCACCCCAGTACCTCTCAGCCTCAAACTCCTCCTGCAGGTCCTCCAGCTGCGCGCTGCAGCCCTCCTCCATGCAGCGCAGGCGGCAGCGCTGGAGCTGCAGCAGACGATCCACGTTCTGCAGGTGGCCGCTCAGCGCCCGCTTGTGCTGAGCTTCTGCCTCCTCCAGGTCCGTCACCAAGGACTGAAGGGGGACAGGGGGGGTCACACGGGGCTCCCAACACCCCCCCAAACGGGGACAGCCCCCCACTCACCTCGATGACGCCGTCCTTGCTGTCCATCACCCGCGCGAAGGTCTGGCTGAGGATGGCCACGTCCTGGTGCAGCTCCTGGGCTTTGGCTTCACGCAGCACCGCACGCCATTGGCTGTGGAGCTTATGGAGGTTCAGGGCAGCGCTGCGCTGCTCCTGGGCCAGCTTGTCCTGCGAGAGGAAGGATGTGAGGTGTAGGGAAGGATGGTGGGCAGCCAAAAACCGCCCCCATCCCCGCTCTGTACCTTCAGGAAGCGGCTGAGCATCTCCATCTTCCTCTTGGCTGCCTCCTCCTCGGCCAACGCGTGGCCCTGCAGCAGCAGCAGCTCATCCTCTGCCGACACGGGGCCTGCAGCTCGCTGCTGCCGCTTCACCGGCATGGCTGGGACGGGGGGCAGCGTGGGGGGGGGGGGTTTAGGCCTGCAAGGCCCCCCCAGGCCTCAGTGCCCACAGCCCACCGACGGCTCCTCACCCCGGGACCCCCGCAGACCCTTCCTTTCGGGATCCCCGCAGCTTTCACCGCGCTCCCTGAGGTCCCACACGTTTTCTCGTCCCCCCTCCCCGCATCCCGGTGCCGCCCGTCCCCACCCGACGCTCCTCTCCCCTCGGCCGGCGTCCCGCCGGTCTCTTAGCAACCGCCACTTCCTGTCTGGGACTCAACTTCCGGTCTCCGAGCAGCCCCAGGCAAACGCGCGCCCCCTTGCGCTTGGAGGAGCGAGTGGGCGTGGCCACGCTGCTTCGCTATTGGTCGGGATTCCGGGATCCCCAGAGGTGATTGGTGGAAGTGCTCCGCTGTGGGCGTGGCCGTGCCGGCGGTAGGGGTATATAGGGGCGCTGCGGCGGCGGAGCGCGGGGTTGGCGGGTGGGTGCGTGGTGGTGGGGTTGTCGCGCTGTGCGGTTCCGCCGCGATGCGGGAACGGAGGCCGCCGGCGGCTGCACCGGCCCGGTGCAAACTGGTGCTGGTGGGGGACGTTCAGTGCGGGAAAACGGCGATGCTGCAAGTGCTGGCCAAGGACTGCTACCCTGAGGTGAGCCGGCTCCGGTACCGGGTGCGGGTACCGGGAGCACCGGGTGCTGACGGTGTCGGTGCCGTTGCAGACGTACGTGCCCACCGTGTTCGAGAATTACACGGCGTGTCTGGTCAGCGAGGAGCAGCGCGTGGAGCTGAGCCTCTGGGACACCTCCGGTACCGGGGGGGTTCGGTACCGTGGGGGGCGGGAGGGGGGGAGCAGCTCCGGTACCGGGTGGGGGGGGGGGAGTTCGGTACTGGGTGGGGCAGCTCCGGTACCGGAAATGGGGGGTGAGGGGGGGGCTGTTCTGGAGCGGGAGGGTGAGTTTTGGGGAAGGCAATTTGGGGTCCTGGGGATGGGGGGGCTTCCTGTAGGGCTCTGCATTGGGGGGGCCGCGTGGGGTTTAAAGGGGCTCGCGGGGGGGGGGGGGGGGGGGGGTGGTAGAGGCAGCCCTGCGGTGGGGGGGGCTCTATTTGGGGTGGGGGGCAGGTAATGAGAAGGGGCTGGTTTTTTTTTGGGGGGGTACTGAGAGGGCTGGCTCTGCGTGGGGGGGGGCAGAGGTTGTGGGAAATTGGGGGGGTACACAGGGCTGAACCCCATAATGGACTGTGCCCCCCCCCCGGGGTGCAGGGCCCTCCCTATGGGGAAGGAGGTGATAAAGCATCATCTGCTGTCAACCCCCCCCCATGGGCATCCCTGAAGGGTTGGGGGGGGGGGACGGGGACACCCAGGGCAGCCCTGCCTGGTGCTGCAGTATCTTCCCCCCCCCCCCCAAATCCGAGGGGGGGTCCCCACCACCCTCCATCCCCGCGTTGCCATGGCGATGCGCTGGCGCAGCCTCTTTGCTATTCTGCTCACGGAGTGTCTGCACTGCAAAACCCCTCCGAGGCCCTTTAGGGTCTGGGGGTCGGGGGGGGGGGGGGGTGTTAAAATGTCACCCCCAGCCTCTCCCACCCCCACGGAACCCCTCACCGACCCCATCTCCCATCTGCCTTCCTCCCCCCAGGGACCCCCCCCCTCTGTGCCCACAGCCCCATCCTCTGCATGGCGTTGGTGTCCCCCAGGGGACCCTCATGGGGGTGGTGGTCCCCCCCCCCGTTTTCTCCCCCCGTGGTCCCTCCTGCCCCCCCCCCCCTACTTCCTGCTGTTGTAGGGCTGTTATATAAACACTGCAGGATCTGTTTGCTGCTGCTTCATGAGGCTCGATGGGGATTGAAATGTGGGGTGGGGGAGCGTTTGGGGTGGGGGGGCTCTAAGGCTGCATTCCCCACATCGCATATAAAGGGGGGGGGGTTTCAGGGGGAGGAGGGAGCTGGGGCTGCGTTCCCCCTATAGAATATAGGGCACGGTGCCCCTTTGTGAGACACCCCGCTGACTGGGGTCCGACCCCATTGGGGGTTGTATGGTGACCCCCCCCTATTTCTCCTAGGATCCCCCTATTATGACAACGTGCGGCCCCTCTGCTACAGCGACTCCGATGCTGTTCTGCTCTGCTTTGACATCAGCCGCCCTGAAACCTTGGACAGTGCTTCCAAAAAGGTGGGGGGGGGGGGCATCCGGACCCCAGATGCCTTGCAAGCATCTGCCCTCCCTTCCCCGTATCCCAGTAAATGTGGGTGGGGGGCAACATGGGGACCCCGTAATGGGTCTGCTGTGAAAGGCTTGGGAAGTGCTTCCATGGAATTGGGGCCACCCAGACCCTAAATACCAACAAATAGGGTGAGCTTGGGGTTGTTTTTAGGGAACCCCACACAGATGCCCCATTTATCCCTCTAGTGGAAGACAGAAATCCTGGATTACTGCCCCAACACACGGGTGCTGCTCATCGGCTGCAAGACGGACCTACGGACAGACCTGAGCACCCTGATGGAGCTCTCCCACCAAAAGCAAGCACCCATCTCCTATGAGCAGGTGGGAGTCGGGGGGGTTTTAGGTGCAGTGCTGGGCTTAGAGCCATGCTGGGTTATGGGGTTTGTGGGTTTTGGGCTGTGCTGATGGCCCTGTTGGGTTGTAGGGTTGTGCAGCAGCCCGGCAGCTGGGAGCTGAGAGCTACCTGGAATGCTCAGCCTTCACATCAGAGAAGAGCGTGCACAGCATCTTCCGGACCGTGTCCAGCATCTGTCTGAGCAGAGCCCCCCCTCAACCCCCCCAAAGTCCCCCTCGTGGTCTCTCCAAGCGCCTCCTGCATCTGCCCACCCGCTCTGAGCTCATCTCCTCCGCCTTCAAAAAGGAGAAGGCCAAAAGCTGCTCTGTCATGTGAAGGGGGGAGGTGTAGGGATGTGCCCCCCTCCCCCACACACACACCTCACTGAAACCCCCTCCCTGGTCCCCAGGATGGGGTGAGGGCCAAACAAAGCCGTGGTGCCCACCCCAATGAGGATGGGGTGCCCGCTGCCCTCCCATCACACTGCATCCCCCATCGGTGTGTGCTGGAGCCCAGGGCTGGGGGGCAGCCCCATAGAGCTGTGGGGTGGGTGGGGGGCTCAGGGGACCCCATATGGAGGGATCTGGCTGCTCCCCAGCCTGGAGGGACTCATCCTTTTCTTTGAATGCCCCATCGGTGTCCAGCTCTGCCCCATCCCTCATTTTGCTGCTTAACCCCAGGGGTGGGTGGGGGGGGTCCTCCACAGCCCGAGTGGGGGTCTGGGGAGGGGGTGTAAGGGGGGGGGGTGGCTGTTTTATAGACTGTCATATGGGGTGACTCTGTTCGATGTTGAGTGTTATTAAAAAAGCTTTATTTATTATCAGAAATATAACTCCTCACGTGCAGCGGGTGCCTGGTGCTGTGTTTGGGGTGGGGAGGGGGGGGCGTGGTGCCGTGATTTCTGCCTGCGCCCTCATCCCTGTGAACCAGGGAAACGTCCACAGGGTGTGGGGCAGGGCTGTGCCACAGGAGACCCCACAGGAGACCCCACAGGAGACCCCACAGGAGACCCCACAGGAGACCCCACAGGAGACCCCACAGGAGACCCCACAGGAGACGGCAGACCGGGACCCCGCTGCCTCCAGAGCTGTCAGATCTGCCCTATGCTCTGTCCCCTATTCTCTGTCCCCCCCTTGGTGGGGGCTTCAGCCCTTCTCTGTGCCCTACAAGCACTTATGGGCTGAGCACGCTGTCCCTGTGTGTTTCTCTTCCATCATCTGTGGGGTGGAGGAGATGCACCCACATTGGGTGCCATGCTGTCGTTGCTCTGTTGGCTGGGATCTGAGCATAGGTAAACCATGGGAACCCCAAGTTGGGACCCACAGGGGGCATCAAACCCAACTCCTGGTTCCATGTGGGGCCACCCAGAAACCAAAGCATCTGAAATCAGCGCCACATCAGCAGTTCCATCATCCTCCCCTGTTCAAACTCCATCTGTCCACATCATCCTCCATCCACCCCATTGCGTGGCAGGTTTGATTTCTGCTACGGATGTCGGGAGAGGGTTGGTGCTGAACCTTCAGATGGAAATAGTGATGGGTTCAGTGTCATCTATGGACGCTCTCACCTGGAAAAGGTTCAGCGTTAGATGGGAGCACCCATGGGTGGGGAGCTTGGTGTTGAATTGGAGATGGCTGTGACTACAGGTAGAGGTTGGGTTTTTGGATGGAAACGGCCACGGGTCGAGGGCTGGGTGTGAAATCAGAGATGAACCTGAGTGCAATGTTGGGTTTTTGGATGGAGATGTCATAAAAACGCCTCCTGCTCCCCAAACTCCACCCTTTGTGGGTGGGGGTGAGCGGAGCCCGTGGGCAGCGGGTTCAGTGCTGAGCTTTCGGGTGGAGGCGGCCGTGGGTGGGGGTTTGGTGCCCGGTTTTCAGGTGGAAGCTTCAAATCTGGGTGCTGAAGGCTTCGATGGCGGTGGGCGCTGCTGGATGGTCGGGGGGTGGTGCTGAATTCTGCCCTCTCCTCCTGTTTGCCCCCCCCTCTCTGTACCCGACGTCACATAGAGCTGCAACGAGTGAAATTATCGCTTCTTCGGTCATTAGCGTAATTAACGACCCTGTGTTCTTCCTATCCCAATCGCCACGCGGCTAATTGCTGACTCCTCGTTACGGGGCTCTGGGTCAGAACATCGCCAATGAGGGTCGTGGTGTGATGTCTTAATTAAAACCATGCTTGGCTTCAACGTAACGCAGAGCTTAATTAGAACACGGCGTAATTGGGGCCGCTTGCCTTCCCCACGTGAGCCCTGGGGCTGAATCCCAGCATGGCGGTCCGCCACTCGCACAAATATGGGAGGGTTCTCTGTAATTTGGGGACCCTGGGGGGGGGTCGGGGGTCCCTGTGCCGAACGAGGGCCGAACTCAGCGCATTCGGGGCTCTCTGAGCTCTGCGCAGTGCGAGCTGAGCCGCGGGGGCCGCTGGGAAATGTAGTTCCGGAAGTTGCCTTCGGAGCTGTACTTCCGGAAGGGGCGGCTGGGAGATGCAGTCCCTGTGGAGCTGTACTCCCGGAACGGGCCGCGTGGGCCGCTGGAAGCTGCAGTCCCGGAAGTTGCAGCGGGGTTGTAGCGTCGTGAGGAGCCGCGGGGGCCGCTGGGAGTTATTGTTCCGGAAGTTGCCGCGGGGGTTGCTGGGAGTTGTTGTTCCGGAAGTTGCCGCGGGGGCCGCTGGTAGCCGTAGTCGCGGGGTGGGGGTGCCTCGCTTTCCCAGCGTGCCCCGCGGCGGACATGGCGGCGGCGCGGCGCTGAGGCCTAGGCCCGGTGCTGCGGGAGGCGGCGGTGAGACGGGACCGGACCGGGGAGGGGGCCTCGGTTATACCGGAGGAAGGGGGGAGGGCGGGGCTGCGGGGCTCCGCTGTGCGGCGTAGGGTTGGGAAGGCGGGCCGGGCCCGGAGCCGAGCCGCTCCGTCCCGCTGAGCGGCCCGCTGACCTCCCTCAGATGGCCGGGGAGCTGGCGGACAAGAAGGACCGCGACGCGTCCCCCGTGAAGGAGGAGAGGAAACGCTCCCGTTCTCCGGACCGCGACCGGGACCGCGACCGGGACCGTAAGGGGTCCCCAAGCAAGGACAGGAAGCGGCACCGCTCCCGGGACAGGAGGAGGGGCAGCCGGTCCCGGTCCCGCTCCCGTTCCAAGTCCTTGGACAGGTGAGCGCCGTTGGGTTACCGGGGGTGGGAGGGGAGGAAGGAAGGAACAGTTTTGTAGGACCGTGGTTCCCGTCTGGGCTGATTTCCCGTTTCTCAGGGAGCGGCGGCACAAAGAGCGCGAGCGGGACCGGGGGAAGAAGGACCGGGAGAGGGAGAAGGAGAAGGAAAAGGATGGGCACCGGAGGGACAAGGACAGGAAGCGATCCAGGTGAGAGGATTTCCAGTCGGGTTGGCTGCTGTGCGGCCCTATGGGGGCATCTGGGCTCCGGCAGAGGGGGCTTCAACCAGCGGGGGGTGGGGGGTGGGGTCAGGGCTTTGGATTTGGGGCTCCGTTCGGTCCCTGATTGCCTTTTGCTTTGCTGGGGAAGCTTGTCCCCAAGCAGGGGTAAGGACTCCAAGTCCCGCAAGGAGAGGGACTCGCGGAAGGTGGAGGAGGAAGAGGAGAATGCGCTGAAAAAGGAGAAGGTGAGGAGCGGGGCTTGGTTTGAGAGCGGCTCTCGGGGCGAGGAGAGGTGTTAGAGCACAGCTTGTGTCCGCAGGCACAGCCCCTGTCCTTGGAGGAGCTGCTGGCAAAGAAGAAGGCCGAGGAGGAGGCGGAAGCAAAGGTGGGAATGGGGCTGGGAGTTCTCCCTTCCTGCACAGTCCCAGCATATGACAGCAGTGCCCAGATGGGCGTCTTGGGGGGGTCGTATCCCAGGGTGGTCCCAGCAGCCCCGCTGTGAGCCTTTCTCTCCTCTGGCAGCCCAAGTTCCTCTCCAAGGCTGAGCGGGAGGCCGAGGCGCTGCGGCGGCGGCAGCAGGAGGTGGAGGAGCGGCAGCGGCTGCTGGAGGAGGAGAGGAAGAAGAGGAAGCAGTTCCAGGAGATGGGGAGGAAGATGCTAGGTGCGCTGTCATCCCCTATGACCCCCCCTGCCCCCCGGCCGTGCTGGGGAGTGCTGAGCTCTGAGGTTCTCCCCCTGTTCCCAGAAGACCCCCAGGAGCGTGAGCGCAGGGAGCGCCGGGAGCGCATGGAGAGGGAAACCAACGGCACTGAGGACGAGGAGGGCAGGCAGAAGATTCGAGAGGAGAAAGATAAGAGCAAAGAGCTCCATGCCATCAAGGTACTGCTGGCAGCCAGGCTGGGGGGGGGGGGCGTGGGGATGGCCGGGACCCCTGGGTTTCTGCCCTGCTGATGCTGTGCTGCCTGCAGGAGCGCTACCTGGGAGGGGTGAAGAAGCGGAGGCGCACGCGGCACCTCAACGACCGCAAGTTTGTCTTTGAGTGGGACGCATCAGAGGACACTTCCATCGACTACAACCCTCTGTGAGTGCTTTGGGGTGCTCCTAAGGGGGCTGGGCAGCCTCAGCACTGCCCCTGACTCTCCCACCCTGCTCCAGGTACAAAGAGAGGCACCAGGTGCAGCTGTTGGGACGGGGCTTCATCGCAGGGATCGACCTGAAACAGCAGAAACGGGAGCAGTCACGGTTCTACGGGGACCTGATGGAAAAGAGGAGGACGTTGGAGGAGAAGGAGCAGGAGGAGTGAGTGTGCTTGTGGGGGGGCACGGGGCTGCCATCCTGTAGGTGGAGGGACAAATCCGCTGTCCTCAGGGGGTGTGGGGTGAGCCCTGTGGCTTTCTTTGCCCCCTCCCAGGGCCCGACTGCGGAAGCTGCGGAAGAAGGAGGCCAAGCAGCGCTGGGACGACCGGCATTGGTCGCAGAAGAAGCTGGATGAAATGACAGACAGAGACTGGCGCATTTTCCGCGAGGATTACAGCATCACCACCAAAGGGGGCAAAATCCCCAACCCCATCCGCTCCTGGAAGGATTCGTCCCTGCCACCCCACATCCTGGAGGTCATCGATAAGTGTGGCTACAAGGTGGGCTCAGGGGCTGTTTCTGGAGGACTCTGTGTGGTTTTAATGTGAGCTTGGTGGGAGGAAGAGGGCTGCTTCTTGGGATCGGTGCTCCTGGGTTGTTTTGGGGGGGGATATGGGGTTGTTCTGCTGGCGAACCCACCGCTCTCCTCCCCAGGAACCCACTCCCATCCAGCGGCAGGCCATCCCCATCGGCCTGCAGAACCGAGACATCATCGGCGTGGCTGAGACAGGCAGTGGTAAAACAGCAGCATTCCTCATCCCACTGCTGGTGTGGATCACCACCCTGCCCAAAATCGACCGGTGAGGGGGCTGCTGTGATGGGACGGGGCATGGGGACGTTGTGGGGGAGGCACCAGGGGTGACGTGGTGGTGCCCTATGCTGCACAGCATCGAGGAGTCGGACCAGGGCCCCTACGCCATCATCCTTGCTCCCACCCGAGAGCTGGCCCAGCAGATCGAGGAGGAAACCATCAAGTTTGGGAAGCCTCTGGGCATCCGCACGGTGGCTGTGATTGGAGGAATCTCCCGTGAGGACCAAGGCTTCCGCCTGCGGATGGGCTGCGAGGTGAGGCTGCGGCCCTGCGAGGCCCTGTGCTGTGTTACTGGGGCACCCGCAGCTCCCAGTACGGCCCAGTTCACCACTGGGCTGCAGACGCTGCTTCTCCCTCTCCCAGATTGTCATTGCCACTCCTGGGCGGCTCATCGACGTGCTGGAGAACCGCTACCTGGTGCTGAGCCGCTGCACCTACGTGGTGCTGGACGAGGCGGATCGCATGATCGATATGGGCTTCGAGCCTGATGTGCAGAAGATCCTGGAGCACATGCCTGTCACCAACCAAAAACCCGACACTGATGAGGCCGAGGACCCTGAGAAGATGTTGGCCAACTTTGAGTCGGGGAAGCACAAGTACAGACAGGTGGGGGAAGCAGGAATCCAGGCAGGTGGGGGAAGCAGGAATCCAGGCAGGTGGGGGAAGCAGGAATCCAGGCAGGTGGGGGAAGCAGGAATCCAGGCAGGTGGGGGAAGCAGGAATCCAGGCAGGTGGGGGAAGCACGGATCCAGGCAGGTGGGGGAAGCACAGATCCAGGCAGCTGGGCTCAGGGTGGGTTTGGGGATGGGAACCCACACTCCTGCCCCATGGTGGAGCTGCTCACTGCCCCTTCTTCTTGCAGACTGTGATGTTCACAGCCACCATGCCGCCGGCGGTGGAGCGCCTGGCACGCAGCTACCTGCGCCGGCCGGCCGTGGTCTACATTGGCTCTGCTGGCAAACCACACGAGAGGGTGGAGCAGAAGGTCTTCCTCATGTCAGAGTCGGAGAAGAGGTAAGGGTGGCGTGTGTGTGGGGAGGGGGGGAGGTCTCGGGGTGGGCGTGGGGCACCGCGGACCGTCCTCACTCTCCTCCCCTGCAGGAAGAAGCTGTTGGCCATTCTGGAGCAGGGCTTCGATCCACCCATCATCATCTTCGTCAACCAGAAGAAGGGCTGCGACGTGCTGGCCAAGTCACTGGAGAAGATGGGGGTGAGTCCAGGCTGCAGCCCCCCCTCGGTTGTGCCATCCCCCCCCCATCTCTGTCCCTATGGCTCACGGTGACCTTCAGCCACCATCCCAGTGGTCCCCCCGTGCTGTGGCACAGCCACGCAGGTGCTGAGACCCCACAGCCCCCCGACACCCCCCCCACCGAGCCCCATTTCACCCCACAGTACAACGCCTGCACCCTCCACGGCGGCAAAGGCCAGGAGCAGCGAGAGTTCGCCCTCTCCAACCTGAAGGCCGGGGCCAAGGACATCCTGGTGGCCACCGACGTGGCCGGCCGCGGCATCGACATCCACGACGTCTCCATGGTGGTCAACTACGACATGGCCAAAAACATCGAGGGTGAGTGGGAGCTGTGGGGTGAGCTGAGGGCAGCCCCAAGGCGTCGCCTGACCCCGCAACCCCACAGATTACATCCACCGCATCGGGCGGACGGGCCGAGCCGGGAAGAGCGGCGTTGCCATCACCTTCCTCACCAAGGAGGATTCCACGGTGTTCTACGACCTGAAGCAGGCCATCCTGGAGAGCCCGGTCTCATCCTGCCCCCCCGAATTGGCCAACCACCCCGACGCCCAGCACAAACCCGGCACCATCCTCACCAAGAAACGTCGCGAGGAAACCATCTTCGCGTGAGTCCCCGGGATTGGGGTCCAATTTCTGACCCCCCCTTCTGGGGACAGCAGGACCACCGGGTGCTGCCGGGACTCTGCTGGCCGCCCTCGTCCCTGTGCTGCAGCCAGGACTGCCACCAGCACGCACTGGGGTCGGGGCTGCCCCCAAACGTCCCCTCTGTGCACCCAATCCCCCTCCCTGCATCACCCGAGGACTCGTGGAGGCTCTTTGGGGTCGGGTTCCCCTTTGCCCCGCTGTTGGTGGGGCCGGGTTGGGGTCCATGTGCTGGTTTGTGGTTGGGGCCGTGTTCACCTCATCCCTTTTTTAGCCCAGGCTGCAATAAAGCAGCAGCAGCAGCGTTGCCAGATGCCGTTTCTCCACGTTTCCGTGGGGCTGCAGTGCTTTGTGCCCATCCACCAGGAATATTTGGGTTCGACACCCCCCCCCCCTCCCCCAAACCCTGCATCCCCCCCCCCACGCTGCTCTCCCCCCCCATCCCACCCCAGAGCTGCACACGCAGTGACTCCAAGCACTCTCGTGTTTCTGAAACAACTTACAGGGAAATCAGTGCTTTCTACAAAAAAAATTATAACAAATCTGTGGCTCCCACCCCTCCCCTCCGCTGCCGGGGGGGGGGGGTGCTGCTGCTCCCCACAGAGGGTCCCACGGACCCCCTCCCTTCCCGCCCCCCCCAGCACGTGGAGGTGGTGGGTGCTGTATTTACAGGGCCGTGTGGTGATGGGATGGGGACAGCAGGGACAGCGAGTGCAGGCGTGGGGTGGCTGCCCCGTATCTGGGGTCTGGCAGTGCCACACATGGGGTCTGGCTGCCCCCCCCCTTTGCCCCCGTTTTCCACCCCCCCCCCACCCTGGGGAGGGAGCTGTTGGCTACCAGTGAGTGGGGAATGGAGCAAAGCGTGTGGTGTGGCCCCCTCCTCTTGGGGGTCCCATGCAGGGGAAGGGGACAGCTTGAGCCCCCCCGGGAGGTGGGCGCAGCCCCCCCCCCACATCCTCAGGGCAATGTTTTGTGTTGGGGAGGGGATGGTGATGGAGCTGCCCCCCCCCTCCAGCCTGCCCTATGGGGGGAGGCACCCTCTGCTGCAGGGAATGGGGCGGCGTGCGATGCGGGGAAGCTGAGGTGGGGGTGGAGTTGTGGGGCAGCTTTGGGGTCACCCGGGGGGTGGGAGGGTGGGGGGAGGGTGGAGACCCCAGCTGTCAGCCCCCCCTCCCCCCCTCCCTGTGCTTATTATGGCTGACGGCGTGCCGGGAAGCTGCCGCTGTTCCCCAAGAGAGGGAGATTGTCTGAGCACCCCCAGTGTGGGGCTGGGATGGGGGGCACGGGCACGACGAGCTGCAGGGCCGGGTCCCAGCCGTGCCCCCCCCTCCTCTCCTTACCCCCCCCAGCCCCTAATAGCTGTCCTTGGCCCAGGGCCGGCTGCGCTGCCAGTTCCGCTCGGGGTCACGCTCCAGGAGTCGCTCCTGCGCTGCGGTGGGGGCCGAGGGGGGGCCGTGCAAACCCGAGTTGTGGTGTCGGTGTGGTTGGTAGAGGTCTGGGTAGGGACCCCCGTACTCCTCCTCCTCCTCCTCCAGGTGCCGTGAGCCCCTCTGGGCCGGACCCCCCCAGGCACGGGGGGACGGATCGCTGGCTTCGTCCGATGGCATCAAGCTGTCGTGCTCCAGGGGGGAGTGCTCACCTCGCTCCTCCAGCAGCTGCTGGCCCTGCGGGGGGAGAGGGGCTGGGGGGGGGGCCGTGGGGAGCCTGTGGTTGCTCCCTGTTTGGCTGCCCGTAGGGGTAGGGGGGGCACGGAGCTGTGGGGGTGGCACTGGGGGACGCCGTGGCTGACGTTTTCCCCATAGGGAGCTGTGAGGGGGGGATGGTGGTGCTATGGGGGCCCCCAGGGCTGGGCATTAGTTGGATGCCCGTGGGGAGGATGCAGAGATGGAGCTGTGGGGGTGGCAGTGGGGGACCCTATTGCTGCCCTTTTTCTCAAAGGGGGCTGGGGGGGGTCTGGGGGTCCGTGCAGCTGGGGATGGTGGTGCTGTGGGGGTGGTGCGGGGGGTCCCCATGGCTGCCCCTCGGTTGGATGCTTGTAGGGTTGGGGGGGTGTGGAGGTGGGGCTGTAGGATGGCATTGGGGGACCCCATTGCTGTCGTTTTTTCCGTAGAGAGCTAAAGGGGGGGGGTCTGGGGGTACCTTCAGTGGGGGGTGGTGTTGTTATGGGGTGAGTGCGGGGGTCCCCATGGCTGCTCCTTGACTGGATGCCCATGGGGAGGGGGGAGGAGGCGGAGATGGGGCTGTGGGGTGGCACTGGGGACCCTTTGGTTGGATGCCCGGGAGGGGGGGTGTAGATTTGAGGCTATGGGGACGGCACAAGGGTTCTATGGCTGCGCCCTTTTTGGGGTGGGGGGGGAAACCTTAAATAGGGGGTGGTGGTTTTATGGGGTCGGTGTGGGGGGCGCGTTGCCACCCGTTGGTTGGATGCCCACGGGGACTTGGGGCGGTGCAGAGATGCGGCTGTGGGAGTGGCACTGGGGACCCCGTGGCTGCCCCCTTTTTGGGGTGGGGGGGTCGGGGGGGTACCTGTAGCCCTGGGAGGCTGCTGGGGGAGGGCACGGCGTGCGGGCTGTGCGGGGGGTGGTGCGTGGCACGCCAGTACACCTCCAGGTACTCGGCCAGGTGCTCGCAGGCATCCTCCAGCTGGTTCTCATCCAGGATGACATCAAACAACTCCTGGGGAGGGGGGATGTATTGGGGTAAGGGGGGGGTATATGGGACCAGGGATGGGGGGGGGGCTCTACAGGGTGTTCCCAGGGTGGGGGTCTCACCGGGGGGCACTGCACCAGTTTGTCTGCTGCCATCATCTGCACGTTGAGGTGCTTCACCTGCGATTTGCCACGGGATTTGATGAGCCGCTGGAGGACCTGGGGGGGGGGGTGGGACAACGCTGTGTGGGGCAGCATGGGGGGGGGCAGCATGGGGGGGGCGCAGCCCTTTATTTGGGTGCCCAAAGGGACCCGGAGTTGGGGTTGGGTTGTGGGGTGGAGGTGGGGTGACCCACGACTGCCCCTTGTTGGGTGCGCGTTGAGGCTGAACGGGGCGCGGAGGGGAGCGGGCCATGGGGACGTTGTGGGGTTATTTTGTAGGGCTGGGGGTGTGGGACATCGTGGGGGCTTTATGGGGTTATCGTGGGGATGGGGACGTGGGAATTTTATGGGGTTATCGTGGGGGTGGGGATGTGGGGATGTGATGGGGTTATTGTGGGGATGGGGACATCGCAGGGCCACGGGGGGACACCAGAGGGATGGGAAGATATGGGGATATGGGGGCAGCCCCCCCACGGCCCCCCCACCTTGGGGGAGGACACTTTGACGTAGACGATGATGGGTGCTAACGAGGTCTTGGCCAGCTGTGCGGGGTGGTTGATGGTGTCAGCATCCAGCACCACCAGCTGCAGGGATTTGGCCAACTCGAAGATGCGCTCGATCTCACTCTGCACCTCCGCTTTGGGGTCGGGATCGATGGGAGCGTTTTAGGGTCTGAGGGGGGCAACGATGCCGAGCCATAGGGTGACACCCCCACCCCCCCAGCCCCCAACCCCACACCTCACCGATGGTGGAGCGTGCGGCCGAGCGCTCGAGGAGAGCCTGTTTGCCCACGTTGTTGAGGATGGAGCGTTTGGCCAGGGAGAGATCCGCAGTGATGTGGGTGATGGAGATCCTGGGGGGGGGAACAGTGGTGTGAGGGGGGGGAACTGCACAGAGGTGGCATTGGGGGTCTGTGGGGTCCATGGGGTGGCACAGAGGTGGCACAGAGGTGACACTGGGGGTCTGTGGGGTGTGGGGATGGCATAGAGGTGGCATTGGGTGCACAGGGGTGGCACAGAGGTGGCATGGGGGTCCGTGGGGTGGCACAGAAGTGGCATTGGGGGCACAGAGGTGGCACAGGGGTGGCACTGGGGGTCTGTAGGGTGTGGGGACGGCATAGAGGTGGTATTGGGGGCATAGGGGATGGCACAGAGGTGGCACTGGGGGTCTGTGGGGTCCATCGGGTGGCACAGAGGTGGCACTGGGGGCACAGAGGTGGCACAGAGGTGACACTGGGGGTTTGTGGGGTGGCACAGAGGTGGCACTGGGGGTCTGTGGGGTGGCACAGAGGTGGCACGGGGGGTCCGTGGGGTGGCACAGAAGTGGCATTGGGGGCACAGGGGTGGCACTGGGGGTTTCTGGGGTGTGGGGATGGCACAGAAGTGGTATTGGGGGGTCTGTGGGGTGGCACAGGGGTGGCACTGGGGGCACAGGGGTGGCACAGAGGTGGTACTGGGGGTCTGTGGGGTCCATGCAATGGTACAGAGGAGGCATTGGGGGTCTGTGGGGTGTGGGGATGGCACAGAGGTGGCATTGGGATTCTGTGGGGGACACAGAGGTGGCATGGGGGGTCCGTGGGGTGGCACAGAAGTGGCATTGGGGGCACAGGGGTGGCACTGGGGGTCTGTGGGGTCCATGGGGTGGCACAGAGGTGGCATGGGGGGTCCGTGGGGTGGCACAGAAGTGGCATTGGGGACACAGAGGTGGCACAGGGGTGGCACTGGGGGGTCTGTGGGGTGTGGGGATGGCACAGAGGTGGCATTGGGGATCTGTGGGGTGGCACAGAGGTGGCACTGGGGGTCTGTGGGTGGCACAGAGGTGGCACTGGGGGTCTGTGGGTGTTGGGGGGGGGTTGGGGTCGGGGGGGGGCCCCCACCTGCCGTCAAATCTGTGCTTGAGGAAATCAAAGAGCGCTTTCTGCATCATGTCGGTGACCTGCGGTGAGTGGAGCAGATGGCAGCGCGGGGGGGGGGCAGCCATGCAGCACCCCGCTGTCACCCCATCTGTTATGGGATGGGAGGGGGGGCCCAGCCCCAACCTGTTCCCCCCCCCCACCCTCCCCGTTACCTCGTATCCCTTTAGGGAGGGCCCCACCAGCACCACGGGGCGCATGGAGGGCACCACGTCGTAGGGGGGGATGTGCTGCGTCTGTGGGGGGAGGGGGACAGGGGCTGTCAGTGCCCTGAGCTCCCACCCAGCCACCTCCCCCCACAACCAGGTGCCCCCCCAGCCTCAAAACTACCCCCAGTCCCACAACCAGATGCCTCCCCCAGCCCCACAATTCCATGGGGTCCCCCACAACCACATGGGGAGAAAGTCCACCCCCCCCCCCCGCAGCCCCCTCCCCATCTCACCTGTTTCTGCTTCTGTTTGGCTTTGGGGGGAGGAGAGAAGGAGCAGAGGTCGGTGACGGCCCCATAGACCCCCCCCCTCCCCAGACCCCCCCATTGCCACCCCCTCACCTAAAGAAGGGGGGGGTGATCGCCGGCTCCCACTGTCACCAATGCCCGGAGCGCTTCCAGCTCTCCTGCGGGGAGAAAACAGGGGGTGGGAAACAGGGCTGAGGGGGGGTCCTGTGGGGATGGGGGGGGTCCTATGGGGCCGGGGGGGTGAGGGGGGGTCCCTCATACCGCGCTCTCTGCTCCTGTTTGAGCCGCACGGCCTCCAGGCGCTGCGGGCTGGGGATGAAGGCGATGTCCCCCCCCTCCTTCACTAAGCGCCCGATCCACCAATCGTTGCTGTATTTCTGCACAGAGAAAATTTGGGGGGGGGGGGGGAGTTTCCCACTTTCCATCCCCACAACCAGCTGCCCCCCCCCCACAACCGTTTGTCCCCCCATCCCCACAACTCTCCATCCTCCCCCACCCCCACGAGCGCACGAGGAGAGCGCGCACCCATCCCCACCCCCAGCCTCACAAACTACTTTACGAGTGGGGTGGGGGTGGGGGTGGGGGGGGTCCCACACCCCCCCCTGTGCCCCCCTCCCCACCTTTACCTCTTTAATGTGCAGGAAATCTTTGGCCTCGAAGTTAATTGCTGCCCCCTGTAAGGGGCACTCCTCATCCAGCGCCCCGCAGTAGCTGACATTGGTGCGCACGGCGAAGGCGACGGGTTTGTGCTGAGGGGGGGGGGGGAGGAGGTCAGCACCCCATAAGCGCCCTATAAGCGCCCCATAACGGGATGGGGGGGGCTGTAGGGCCGTACCTTGGCTCTCTCGAGCTGCTGCTGAGCACGGCTCTGCCCCTCGCGCCGCTCACGGTCCTCCTCCAGGGACGCGTCCGAATCCAGAGAGGGGCGGCTGGTGTAGGAATCTGCCGAGCCCTATAAGGGGGGGGGCGTGGGGCAGTGGGACCCCCGGGGTCACGGGGACGGTGTGGGGCAGGGGGGTGTCGTAGGGGTGGGGTGGGGTGGGGTAGGGGGGCAGTGTGGGGCGGTGGGGGCGTGGGAGCGTCGTTGGGATGTGGGGACGTCGTGGGGTTATCAGGGGGTTGGGGGGTGGGGGTATGGGGCCATGATGGGGTTATGGGGTTGGGGACATCTTGGGGACTTCATGGGGTTATCAGCAGGTTGAGGACATCTTGGGGATGTCATGGGGTTGGGGATGGGGACATGGGGCCATGATGAGGTTATGGGGTTGGGGACATCTTGGGGATGTCATGGGGTTGGGGATGGGGATATGGGGCCATGATGGGGTTATGGGGTTGGGGACATCTTGGGGATGTCATGGGGTTGGGGATGGGGATATGGGGCCATGATGGGGTTATGGGGTTGGGGACATCTTGGGGACTTCATGGGTTGGGGATGGGGACATGGGGCCACGATGGGGTTATGGGGTTGGGGACATCTTGGGGATGTCATAGGGTTGGGGTGGGGAACATGGGGTTATCATGGGGTTGGGGACATATTGGGGACGTCATGGGGTTATTGTGGGATTGGGGATGGGAAAATGGGGTCACAATGGGGTTATCAGGGGTTGGGGACATCTTGGGGACTTCATGGGGTTGGGGATGGGGATATGGGGCCACAATGGGGTTATGGGGTTGGGGACATCTTGGGGACTTCATGGGGTTATCAGCAGGTTGGGGACATCTTGGGGATGTCATGGGGTTGGGGATGGGGACATGGGGCCACGATGGGGTTATGGGGTTGGGGACATCTTGGGGACATCATGGAGTAATCAGGAGGTTGGGGATGGGGACACGGGGCTGTGATGGGGTTATGGGGTTGGGGACATCTTGGGGATGTCATGGGGTTATCATGGGGTTGGGGATGGGGACATGGGGCCATGATGGGGTTATCAGGGGTTGGGGACATCCCAGAGATGTGGGGTTATCATAGGGATGGGGAGATTGCAGGGACATGGGGACATTTTGGGGACGTAATGGGGCCATCGTGGAGTTATCATGGGGTTGGGGACATCCCAGGGCTATGGGGACATCGTGGGGTTATTGTATTGCTGGGGATGTGGGGACACTGTGGGGACTTTATGGGGTTACTGTGGGGATGGGGACATCCCAGGGATGAGGAGATGGCAGGACATGGGGACATTTTGGGGACGTAATGGAGTTGTCACGGGGTTGGGGGTGTGGGGACCTCATGGGGTTATCGTGGGGATGGGGACGTCCCAGGGGTGTGGGGCCATTTTGGGGTTGGGGACGTGGAGACATCATGGAGTTACTGTAGGGTTGGGGATGTGGGGACATCATGGGGACACTGTGGGGACACTGTGGGGTTACCATGGGGACGGGGCCATTATGGGGACGTGGGGTGTGATGGAGGTACGGGGTTGGGATGGAACCATATGGGGACGTGATGGGGACCTCAGAAGGAGATGGGGGCATCCTGGGGCTGTGGGGAGGTGGGGGCGTCATTGGGATGTGGGGCTGTGCCCCCCCCGGGGGGCTGTGCTCGGTTTGGGGTCACCCATAGAGCCCCACAGTGCTGCTGTCCCCACTGCTTTGGGGTCCCCACTATGGCTGCCATCCCGGGGGGGGGCACACGGCACACGCAGCCCCACAGGTGTGGGATGGGGGGAGCAGAACCTCCCCCCCCCACCCCATACAATAAATGGGGCCACCGTGGTGACCCCCGATCCCCCCCTAAAAGAAATAGGGTGACACCAACCCCGCCCCCAGTGCCCCCCCCACAACGAAGATGGGGGTCACCACCCCCCCCCCTCCCCCCACACTGACATAGGGTCACTGCAGTGACCCCCAGTGCCCCCCCATAATGATGTGGGGTCACCGCGCTGCCCCTCCAATGCCCCCCCCCCCCATTTTAACCACTCCCCGCCGTGTCCGACACAGCGCAGGAGCTGCAGCAAAACATTTACAGCCCCCCCCCGCGCCCCCCCCCCACCAAACCACTCCGGGCCCTGCGGGCATCGCAGCACCGCCGCCCCCCCCCGCAGCAATGGGGGTCTCCCAGCACTGCCCCCCCCCCCAATAAACCCCCTCCATACACACCGCCCCCCCCCACGTACAACCCACGTACGCCGCCCCCCCCCCCATATATCAGGTTAACAAAGGGTCTGGGGGCGGCCCGGCCCTCCACAGCGCGACCCCCCCGCGATGTCACACCGCCCCATAACCCCCCCCAGCCCCCCCCCCAAATAACACCCCCGCTATGACCACCCCCCCCCCCCGGTACCGGCGGTACCTCGTGCAATAGGAACGTCGCGCTGGAGTCAGAAAACGACATAGACGGGACGAACCGAACCGAATCTCCCCCCCCCGCTCCCAGCGCCGGTACCGGCACCGCTCCGGCTCCGGTTCGGCTGCGTTCGGCCTCGCCCGCCCCTCCCCGCCCCTCCCACCGCCCCTCCCCGCCCGCCCCCCCCCCGGGGGGGAGCGCGGAGCCGCCGCCCCCGCAGCACCGGAGCTGGAAATTGGGGGGGGGGGCTCAATTTTCCCCCTTTTTCCCTAAGATGCGGCGCCCCCCCCCCACCCCCGGCCCCCCCACAAAGGGGGGGGGGCTTTTAGCAAAGCACGGAGGGGGCGAACCCCATCTGGGGGCGGGGGGGGGGGGAGAGGGGTTGGAGGAGGGGTTCGTTGGGATTTGCCCCCCCCCCCGAAGCCTTTTATCGGGGGGGTCCCGTGTCCTCCCACACCCCCCTTCATACCGGAGGGTCTCTGTGCGGGGGGGGGGGGGCAAATCGCAACGTTTTGGGGAGGCCCAAGACTTGGAGGAAGGGCCGTAACCCCCCCGCCCCCCCCTTCCGGAGCGTTATACCGGGGGGGTCCCGTGTGATGGGGGGGGGGGGGGGGGGTACCTCCATGCTCCGACGCGGCGGCCCCGTCCGGTCCCGAAGCGGCACAGCGCGGTATAACGGGGCCGGAGCCGCACCCACCCCCCCCCGCACCGCCACCCCCCCAACCCCCCCCCCCCCCCACCGCCCCATGGGACCGGGACCGGCCCTCCCCCCCCCCATCCCCCTCCCCCCCGTTATACCGCTCCTATGGGGGGGGAGCACCGGCCCTACTGAGGGCTACAGCAGCCCTATGGTGGGGGCGGGGGGGGGGGCACCTCTCGGTATAACGGGGCCATTTGGGTTGGGGGGGGGGGGGGTTGGTACCGGTACCGGGGGGGGGGGGGGGGGGCAGCGGGAGCTCTCCGCGGTGCTGAAAGCGCAACGATGGGACCGGGAACACCGGGCGTATTGGGGGGGGGGGGGCGGCACATAACCCCCCCCGGTGCTTCCCGGTCCCGGAGATGACGGCGGTGCCGTTACCGGAGCGGGAGGAGCGGCGAACGGAACCCCCCCCCCCCCCATCCCACCTCCCGCCCCCCCTTGGTTCTCATTGCCCCCCCCGCGCCGCAGTGCCGCTCCCGGTGCGCTCTGACGCAGCGCTCCCCGCTGAGCGGTGCGGAGCGGCCGCTGCGGCGGTAACGGAGAGCGGGGGCCGTTCCCAGCTCCGGTACCGGCTGTGTGTGTGTGTTTGGGGGGGGGGGGGGTCCTTCTGGTGCTGAGCGGCGCCTGTGGGGGGGCAGGGAGCTCCGTGATGTGCCCGCTGAGGCTCCCGGTGCCGGTGATGCCCGCCGGTACCCAACAACACCCGGTTCCCGGTGCCGGTACCCGGTAACGCCCGATTTACGTTCCCGCTTCCCGGTGCTGATGCCCGGTTCGGGTTCCCGTTGCCGTTTCCCAGTTCCCGGAACCCGTACCCGGTGATGCCCGGTGCCGTCTCCCCGTTTCCCGGTGCCGTTTCCCGGTGCCGGTTCCGCTCACCTGCCGCCGGAGGACGCTGGACGTGGTGTCGGACGAAGTGCTGCCGTCGGAGCGTTTGAAGCGGCTTTTCCTTTTCGGGATCCTGCGGGGGCTCTGCGGGGCGGGGGGGGGCCGTGAGCACCGGGCGGCACCGGATGGTACCGGGTGATACCGGGTGGTACCGGGTGGTACCGGGTGGTACCGGGTGGTACCGGGTGACACCGGGCCGTTCCGTGCGGGGCGGCTCCCGGTGCTGCTGCGCTCCCCTCCCCCCGCATTCCTCACCGACCCGAACCGAACCGGCCCCGCTCACCTGGAACGAACCGGGAGAGGAAGGCTGCGTCGGAGCGGACATCCCCGGGGGCGGCGGTACCGGCGGTACCTCCCGGCGGATCCCCCCCCGCCCCCGGAACCGGACCGCGGCGCTCCGCCGGGAAAGGGCCGAACCGCCGCCGCCGCCGCCGTTATCACCGCGCACGGCATCACACGGGGCCGCCGGGGGCGTCCCGAGCGTCCCCGCCCCCGCCCCCCCCCCGCGCCCACGCGTGTCCGTGTCCGTTCCCCCCCCCCCCCCAGTCTCCCCGTTCCCTGCGCTGGGTGTCACCCCTGCCCCCCCCCCCCCATCCCTTTTAGGACCGAACCCGGCCCGGCCCCGCACTGCCGTAATGCACAGTGGGCCCTGATAGGGTCAGGATCCGGCCCAGAGACCCCCCCAACTCATTAGGATCAGTGCCCACCCAGGGACCCCCATAAGGTCCATCCCAAAGACCCCCTATAGGGTCAGCCCAGAGACCCCCATCGGTCCAGGTGCATCCCAAGGACCCCCATAGGGTCAGTGTCCAACCAAGGACCCCCCCATAGAGTCCAGGTCCATTCCGGGGACCCCCGAGGGGTCAGAGACCCCCATAGGGTGAGAGTCCATCTCAGGCCCCCCCATAGGGTCAGGATCCATCCCAATGCCCCCCCCATGGGGTCTGAGTCAACCCAGAGACCCCCATAGGAACCCCCCATAGAATTAGGGTCCACCCACAGACACCCATAGAGTCTAGGTCCATCCCAAAGACCCCCATAGGGTCAGAATCTATCCAAGGACCCCCCCATAGAGCGCAGGTCCATCCCAAGGACCCCCATAGGGTCAGGGTCTGCCCAGGGACCCCCATAACATCCATCCCAACGGCCCCCCATAGGGTCAGGGTCCATCACAGACCCCCATATGGTTCACGTCCATCCCAGGAACCCCGTGTAGGGTCAGGATCAGCCCAGAGACCCCCACAGGGTCAGGATCCACCCCAGGAAGCCCCATAGGGTCCATTTCACAGACAACCCCATAGGATTTGGGTCCTCCCAGGGACCCCCATAGGGTCGGAGTCCATCCCAAGGACCCCCATAGGATCCGTCCCAGGGACCCCCATAGGGTCAGGGTCAGCCCGCGGACCCCCATGGGATGTGGGGCCCCCCCTCCCCTATGGGACAACGTTCCTCTATGGGGCAGCGGTGGCGACGCGGGGACACGGTGACACCCCCCCCCCAACCCCCCCTCCAGCGCTGCGGTGGCACTTCCGCGCGGAGCGGCGTTAATTAATGATTAATCAGCGCTCCCCGGGGCCGAGCGCTGCGGGGGGGGCGGGAGGGGGGGGGAGGGGCCCTGCGCTGTGCTATGGGGGGGGAATGGGGCCGAGACCCCCATGGGGTGGGGGGGGGGTCACCGGGGGTGGGGGGTCGTGGGGAGCGCACGGAGGTGTGTGAGTGCGCGGGGGGGGGTGCGAGGGGACGCGTGCAAGAGGTGCGCGTGCAAGAGGCGCGCGTAAGGGCGTGCGTGTGCACGCGAGCCGCGTGCGTGTGCAAGGACGGGCGTGCAAAGGGCGCGAGGGGGGGGGGGGGAGTTGCGCGTGCAAAGGGATGCGCGTGCACGGGGGTGCGTGGAAAAGGATGAGTGGGGGGTGGGGGGGGGGGGGCGGGGGTCGGGGCCGCGCACAAAGGGCCGCGCGTGTCCCCGTGTCCCCGCCATGTCACTCCCGCGCGTGTGCCCGCACCGAGCGCTCCGCCCGCGCCTCCCCCGCAGCACCGGACCCCCCCGCGTCGGACCGGGCCGCACCGCACCGCACCGCCGCTGCGCCTTTAAGGCCGCGACCGGGAGCGCCCGGGAGAGGATCCGGGCGGAGGGCGGTGCGGGGCGGTGCGGGCGGACCGGGACCGGCGATGGGGGACGCGATGGGGCGGATGGCCGCGTAGCGGAGGGGCCGTGCGGGGCCGGAGGTGAGTGCGGGGCTTGCGGTGGGGGGGGGTGTCGGTACCGGCGGTCGGTACCGGGCGGGGAGCGGCGGCTTTGGGGCCGGGCGCGGGGCTCGGGGCGCTGCGGGAGGGGCTCTTTCCGGTACCGCTGTGCCCCACCGGTGCCGTTTCCCCCCCCCCGCCCTCCCGGTCCGGTACCGACGTGTCCCGTCGGTGCTGTCCCGGCGCTCCCGGTGCCCTCTGGGGACGCGTGAAGCGGCGGGCGGTGCGGGACGGGCGGTGCGGCCCCGAACCGGGACCGGGAACCGACGGCGGCATCGCGCTCCGCACCGCCGCTGTTTGCGGGACCGGGAATCGCCGAACCGGCGGTGCGGGTCCGGGAGGCCGCGGTGGGGCGGAGGGGCGCGGGGGGGGGGGCGGCGCCTCGGGACCCTTTTGGGGCGCTGAACCCCTATGGGTGCGGATGGGGGGGTCGGGACCCCTTTGGGTGCCGACCCCATCCGAACCGCACTGCACTGCGGACCCCGATTGGGTTCGGACCCCGTTTGGGTGCTGGTGGGATGGGGGGGGAGGGGGGTGCTGCCACGGGACCCCCGTTGGGTGAGCACCTATTCGGGGGTGCCGAGCGTGTCTGAGTGCCGACCCCATCTGGGGGTTAATGGGATGGGGGGGCTTTGGGGTGGGTGCGGGGCTGCGTTGGGGTTCAGAGCCCATTTGGGTTCAGAGCTCATTTGGGTGCCGGTCCTGTTGGGGTGTGGAGCCCCATTTGGGTGCTGATGGGGTGGGCTGGGGGGGGTCGGGTTGGGTGAGCGCTGTGGGGTCCTGTTTGGGCTCAGCCCCCATTTGTGCTCAGAGCTGTTTGGGTGCTGAGCCCCATTTGGGCGCTGATCCCATTTGATGGGATGGGGGGGCTGGGCTGCATGAGGACCGGGGGACCCCAATTGGGCTCAGCCCCCACGCAGTGCAGACCCCATAGGGGTGCTGATGGGGCGGGGGGCTTTGGGTTGGGTGAGCAGCATAGGACCCCATTAAGGCTCAGGTCTCCATTTGGATTCAGAGCCCATCTGAGCTCTGACCCCATGCAGGGTTGACCCCATTTGATGGGTCAGGGGGCTCTGGAGCACCCCATGTAGTGCAGACCCCATTGGGTGCTGATGGGTCGGGGGCTTTGGGGTGGGTGAGCATCGTAGGACCCCATTTGGGATCAGCCCCCATTTGGGTTTGGGATCCCATTTGAGCTCAGACCCCATGCTGTGCAGACCCCATAAGGTGCTGATGGGGTGGGGGCTCTGGGTTGGGTGAGCAGCACAGGACCCCATTTGGGCTCAGCCCCCATTTGGGTTCAGGACCCCATTTGAGCTCAGACCCCATTGGGGACAGATGGGTCGGGGGTCTTTGGGTTGGGTGAGCACCAAGGGCCCCCATTTGGGCTCAGGTCTCCATTTGGATTCAGATCCCTATTTGAGTGCTGATGGGTCGGGGGGCTTCGGGGTGGGTGAGCATCGTAGGACCCCATTTAGGCTCAGGTCTCCATTTGGGTTTGGGATCCCATTTGAGCTCAGACCCCATGCTGTGCAGACCCCATAAGGGTGCTGATGGGTCGGGGGCTCTGGGTTGGGTGAGCAGCACAGGACCCCATTTGTGCTCATGTCTCCATTGGGCTCAGCCCCCATTTGGGTTCGGGACCCCATTTGAGCTCAGACCCCATCGGGCACAGATGGGTCGGGGGTCTTTGGGGTGGGTGAGCACCGAGGGCCCCCATTTGAGCTCAGCCCCCATTTGAGCTCAGCCCCCATTTGAGCTCAGCCCCTACAGAGGCGCTGACGGCTCGGGGTGTGGGGGGGGATCTTCGTGCGCCCCCCCCCTTCAACCCCCCCCTCCCCCCCCAGCATGTCGTGGTTCAGCGCCCTCCTGGTCCCCAAAGTGGACGAACGGAAGACGGCGTGGGGGGACCGCAACGGCCCCAAAGCTCCGCCCCGCCCCGCCCCGCGCTGCGGCCGCAGCGGCGACGCGGACCCGGAGCGCCGCCGCGATGCGGGACCCCAACGCCTCGACGACGGCGGCTCGGCGGACGCCGCCCCGCAGCCCCTCCCGCCTCGCCGCTCCCGGCGCCCGGCGCTGCGCCGCGTCCTGCGCCTCTTCCGCTCCCGCCGTTTCCCGTCGGCCAAACTGGAGCGGCTGTACCAGCGCTACTTCGCGCAGCTCAACCGGCGCCGCCTGGCGGTGCTGCTGGGGCTGCAGGCGCTGCTCTGCGCGCTGCTGCTCCTCCTGCACTGCGCGCCCGGCGCCCCGCGAGCGGCGGTGGCGGCGGCGCTGAGCGCGGCGGCGGCGCTGGCGGCGGTGCTGGCGGTGCTGTGCGGGAGAGGCGCGTTCCCGAGGGAGGCGGTGCGGGCGCTGAGTTACGCGGCTCTGGCGCTGCTGGCGGCGGTGCCGCTGCTCGGAGCGGCCGCGGTGGCGCCGCGCGGAGCGGCGGAGGGAGTTTGGTGGAGCGCCTTCGGCATCTACGCGGCGTACGCCTTGCTGCCCGTGCGCATGCGCGCTGCCGTGCTGGCCGGAGCGCTGCTGGCGGTGCTGCAGCTCGGCGTCACGTGGCATCTGTGCGGGGAGGAGCCGCTGCTGTGGCGGCAGGTAGGGGGCGGGGCGAGCGGGGGGCGGGGCGGAGGGCGGCGAGGTTATTGGGGGAGAGAGGCGGGGGGGCGGGGCGACTGGGGGGGCGGGGCTAAGGGGAGCGAGGTCATTGGGGATAGATGAGGACGGGGTGGAGCGAAGGGAGGGGGCGGGGCTAAGAGGAGCGAGGCTATTAGGGGTAGATGAGGAGGGGGCGGGGCTAATAGAAGGGGCGGGGCTAAGAGGTGCGAAGCTATTGGAGGTGAGAAGCTGTGGGCGGGGCGGCAGGAGGGGGCGGGGCTAAGGGGTGCGAGGTCATTGGGTAGATGAGGAGGGGCGGAGCAAACGGAGAGGCGGGGCTAAGAGGAGCGAAGCTATTGGAGGTGAGAAGCTGTGGGCGGGGCTACTGGAGGGGGCGGGGCTAAAGGGAGCGAGGCTATTCGGATAGAGGAGGGGGGCGGGGCTAAAAGGAGGGGCGGGGCTAAGGTGGATGAGGTTATTGGGGAGAAGTGATGAGGGCGGGGCTACTGGAGGGGGCGGGGCTAAGGGCGCAAGGCCATTGGAGGAAAGAGGCGATGAGGGCGGGGCTAATGGAGAGGACGGGGATAAGGGAGCGAGGCTATTGGGGTAGATGAGGAGGGGGCGGGGCTAAAGTGATGGGCGGGGCTAAAGGGGGCGAGGTTATTGGGGGAGATAGGCGATGGGGGCGGGGCTGTGGGGGGGGCAGGGATGGGGGAGGGGCAACCCCTGGTCTCCCTCCCCCTTTCACCATGGCCACAGCTTTGGGCCCCACAAGTTATGGGGCTGCACACAAACCCCCCATTGTGGGTCTGATGGGGTGGGGGGGGGAGCAGCCACAAAGCCACCATTGTGGGGCTGGGGATTGGGGAGGGGGGGAGGGGGTCCTCCAAGGCCCCATCTGCCCTCGGTGCCACATTGTCCCCAAGGCCACACATTCCTATTTCCCCCCCCCCTCCCCCCCCCATGCTGTTTGTCCCACTTGGCCGGATGGGGATGGGCCCCATGGGGTTGGGGTGGCGAAACGCGGTGCTATGGGGGAACTGAGCCCATCTGGGTCAGAGGGCACAACTCCAACGGGGTGACCCTATGGGGCTGGCAGTGGGGCCGGGATGCTGGGGGTGCTCCTCCCCCCTCCAGCCCTATAAATAACCCTGGCTGTGATCCCAAAGGATGGGGGGAAACCGCAGCGCTCCCTCTGCAGCCATCGCTGCTTCCGGAGGGCCCCGCATCTCCGTGTCCCCATATCATCTCCGTGTCCCCACATCTCCATCCCCCCATGCCCCCTCTTGCCCTCGTTTCCCCCCTCCCCATGTGCCCCACATCATCCTTCACTGGGACCTCTGTGCCCCCCATACCCCCCTGTGCCCCCCATACCCCCACGTCTCCCATTCTGTGTTTTCCCCCATTCCCAGATACCCTCTGTCTCCCCACACTGGATTTCCCCACCCTCCCCATCCCTCCCCCATACCCCCCCCTGCAGCCCCCCGCTGTGATCTCAGGGCTTTGGGGTGCAGGGCACAGAGGTGGCATTGCAACAGGGGCTGGAGGTGTCACTGTGGTCCCCCCTGTCTCCATGTGCCCTACACCCCCCACACTGACTGCCCCAATCCCTGTCCTCGACCCCCAGGACAATTCCCTGTCCTTGACCCCCTGCAGCCCCCTCCCCACTGGATCCAGGGTTTGGGGTTGTGGGGCTTTTGGGGTGCAGGGGATTGAGGTGTTTTTGGGGGGCAGGGGGGGGGTCCTGTGGCAGTGCTGACGGTGCTGCTGCCCCCCAGCTCAGCGCCAACGCCCTCATCTTCCTCTGCACCAACGTGGTGGGGGTCTGCACCCATTACCCTGCGGAGGTGGCACAGCGTAAAGCCTTCCAGGAGACTCGTGGGTACATCCAGGCACGGCTGCACCTCCAGAGAGAGAACAGGCAGCAGGTGGGGGCACGGGGGGGATGTTGGGGGGCACGGGGGGACAATGGGGACAGGGGAGGGGTGGTGGGGAGCTGGAGGTGGTGGGGACCCCCAGGGGGTGGTGGTGATGGAGGGGCTGTGGGTGGTGGTGGGGACGGCTGGGGAGTCAGAGATCATTGGGGTGGGGGAGGATGTGAGGGGACTGTGGGGACATGGAGGGGACGATGGGGACCTGGGGGTGGTGGGGACCCTCAGGGGGTGGTGGTGATGGAAGGACCATGGGTGATGGGGTGATGGTGGGGATGGTTGGAGACCCAGAGATCATGGGGGTGGTGGAAGTGGTGGGGATGTGAGGGGGACCTGGAGGGGGACAATGGGGACCTGGGGGGGGGACGGGTCCCCCAAGGGGTGGTTGGTGATGGAAGGACCGTGGGTGATGGGGTGGTGGTGGAGATGGTTGGAAACCCAGGGCCCATGGGGTCAGTGGAGGTGGTGGTGATGGTGGGGACTTAGGAGGACAGCAGATGATGGGGACTGGGAAACAGTGGGGACCTGGGGATGGTGGGGACCTGGAGGGGACAATGGGGACCTGAGGATGATGGAGGTGGTGGGGGGGGAGGTTGGGATGGCGGGGACCCCCAAGGGGTGGTGGTGATGGAGGGGCTGTGGGTGATGGGGCGCAGGAGCGGCTGCTGCTGTCGGTGCTGCCCCAACACGTGGCCATGGAGATGAAGGAGGACATCAACACCAAGAAGGAGGACATGATGTTCCACAAGATCTACATCCAGAAGCACGACAACGTCAGGTACTGCAGGATGGGGGAGGGGGGGTGTCCGGGGGGGGGGTCCCACGGCGGTGTCACCCCACATCCCCCCCCCCACGGCCTTCCTCCCCCCGCAGCATCCTCTTTGCTGACATCGAGGGCTTCACCAGTCTGGCGTCCCAGTGCACGGCACAGGAGTTGGTGATGACACTCAACGAGCTCTTCGCACGATTCGACAAGCTGGCGGCGGTGGGTGGGGCTGTGGGGACGTGGGGGGCAATGGGGGCAATGGGGGTGGTGGGGGCAGTGGGGGCAGTGGGGGCAATGGGGGCAGTGGGGGCAGTGGGGGCAATGGGGGCAATGGGGGCAGTGGGGGCGGTGGGGGCGGTGGGGGCGGTGGGGGCGGTGGGGGCAGTGAGGACCTCAGGATGTGATGGTGATGGAGAGGAGGTTGGGGTGGGGTTGGAGATGGTGGGGATGATGGGGGACCTGGGGACTGGGTGGGGACGATGGGGGCAGTGGGGGCAGTGGGGACCTTGGGACAGTGGGAACTGTGGGGACAACTGGGATCTGGAGACATTGGGGTGATGGGAATGATGTGGGGCTAATAGGGACAATGGAGAACTTGGGGATGATGGGGGTGGTGGGGGCCCAGGGACAATGGGGACCCAGGGAAGGTGGGGACAGTGGGGACCTGTGGACTGGGTGGGGGTGATGGGGATGGTGGGGATGATGGGAACAGGGGGGACAATGGGGACAGTGGGAACCTATGGACTGGGTGGGGGCAATGGGGAGCTGGGCAGAGGTGGTGGGAGCCCAGGGACAATGGGGACCTGGGGACGGTGGGGACAACATGGACCAGGGGGCAATGGGAATTGTGGGGACAGTGGGAATGTGGGGGCAGTGGGGGCCTATGGAATGGGTAGGAACAAAGGGAATAATGGGGGCAGTGGGAATAGGGAGAATAGGGGGAACAATGGGGGCAAGGTGGACCTGTGGACTGGGTGGGGACCATGGGGTGCTGGGCACAGGTGATGGGAACGCAGGGATGATGGGGACCATGGGATGGTGGGAAGGTGGGGACAATGGGGAACTGGGCAGAGATGATGGGAGCCCAGGGACGGTGGGAACCTGGGGATGGTGGGGACAACACAGACCAGGGCGCAATGGGAACTGTGGGGACAGTGGGAACAGTGGGGGCAATGGGGACCTGAGGACTGGGTGGGGACCATGGGGTGCTGGGCAGAGGTGATGGGAGCGCAGGGACGATGGGGACCCGGGGATGGTGGGAAGGTGGGGACAATGGGGACCGTGGGGAACTGGACAGAGGTGATGGGAGCCCAGGGACGGTGGGGACAACAAGGACCTGGGGGCAATGGGAACTGTGGGGACAGCGGGGGCAATGGGGACCTGAGGACTGGGTGGGGACCACGGGGAGCTGGGCACAGGTGATGGGAGCGCAGGGAGGATGGGAACCCCGGGACGATGGGAACGTGTGGGCAAAGGGGGACCCTTTGACCCCCCCATATCCACCCCCACCCCCAGGAGAACCACTGCCTGCGCATCAAGATCCTGGGCGATTGCTACTACTGCGTGTCAGGGCTGCCCGAGGCGCGGGGCGACCACGCGCACTGCTGCGTGGAGATGGGGGTGGACATGATCGAGGCCATCTCGTGAGCGTGTGGGGCGCTGGGGGGGGGGGGGGTGACGCATCCCCGTGGTGCCTGACCCCCCCCCCACACCCCCCACCCCCAGGTTGGTGCGCGAGGTGACGGGGGTGAACGTCAACATGCGCGTGGGGATCCACAGCGGGCGCGTGCACTGCGGGGTGCTGGGGCTGCGCAAGTGGCAGTTCGACGTCTGGTCCAACGACGTGACTTTGGCCAACCAGATGGAAGCAGGGGGCAAAGCGGGGTGAGGAGGGGTCCCCGCGGGGGTTTTTTTGGGTTGGGGCGGTGGGGAGAAGGGAAGGAGGGGGGGGTTTATAGGGTCGCGTGTCTCCAGGCGCATCCACATCACGTGGGCGACGCTGCAGTACCTGAATGGGGATTACGAGGTGGAGCCGGGGCACGGGGGGGAGCGCAACGCCTACCTGAAGGAGCACAACATCGAGACCTTCCTGATCGTGGGCTGCAGCCAGAAGCGCGTGAGTTTGGGCCGTGGGGGGGGCGTGGGGTCTGGGTCGCTGCCGTGACCCCAAAAGGGGCGGCTGCGGGTCGGCGGGCGGAGGTTTGGGGCCGTGGTGTCAATGGGGATGGGTGCAGTTGGTGGGGTCTGTGGGTGGGATGGGGGAGTGGTGTCGAGGGGGGCGTGGGTGCTCCTGGCAGCTCAGAGTTCTGTGGTTCTGGGACCCGACAGAGCTGGGACCCCACTGTTGCATGACCCCATTGTTCCACCATCCCGCTGTTCCACGACCCCACTGTTCCACGACCCCACTGTTCCACCATCCCACTGTTCCACCATCCCACTGTTCCACCATCCCACTGTTCCACGACCCCACTGTTCCACGACCCCATTGTTCCACAACCCCACTGTTCCACCATCCCACTGTTCCACCATCCCACTGTTCCACCATCCCACTGTTCCACGACCCCACTGTTCCACCATCCCACTGTTCCACCATCCCACTGTTCCACAACCCCACTGTTCCACAACCCCACTGTTCCACGACCCCACTGTTCCACAACCCCACTGTTCCACCATCCCACTGTTCTACAACCCCGCTGTTCCACGACCCCACTGTTCCACCATCCCACTGTTCCACAACCCCACTGTTCCACGACCCCATTGTTCCACCACCCCGCTGTTCCATGACCCCGCTGTTCCACGATCCCACAATCTCTTTGTTCCACGACCCCATTGTTTCATGGTCCTACGCTTCCATAACCCCACGTCCTATGATCCCGTGGTTCTGTGACCCCATGGTTCTGTGGTTCCCCATGACGGTTCCATGGTTTTATGGTCTCACGGTTTCCTGACCCGATGGTCCTATGATGCTGCAGTTCATGACCCAGTGGTTCTAAAACCCAATGGTTCTATGACCCCATTGTTCCACGACCCCATTGTTCCATGACCCCGTGGTTCCATGACCCCATGGTTCCATGATCATATATTTCCATGACCCCATGGTTCCATGACCCTACAGTTCCGTGAGCCCTTCTATGACCTGTGGTTCTATGATTCCTTGGTTCTACGGGCCTTTGGTTCTATGATCCTAACATCCTGCAATCCTATGGTTCTACGATCATATATTTCTATGATCCCATGGTTCCATGATCCTACAGTTTCATGACCCCATGGTTCCGTGTCCCCACGGTTCCATGATCACATATTTCTGTGTCCCTATGGTTCCACGACCCTACGGTTCTATGATCATATATTTCTATGACCCCATTATTCCATATCCCCGTGGTCCTACAATCATGTATTTCCATGACCCCATGGTTCTGTGACCCCATTATTCCAAGTCCCAATGATTCCACGTCCCCATGGTTCCATGCTCATATATTTCTATGACCCCATCATTCTGTGTCCCCATGGTTCCGTGTCCCCATGGTTGTATGATCCCATGGTTCCATGATCCTATACTTTTATGACCCCACAGTTCTATGATCCTATGGTTCTATGATCATATATTCCTATGACCCCATGGTTCTGTGACCCCATTATTCCAAGTCCCAATGATTCCACGTCCCCATGGTTCCACACTCATATATTTCTATGACCCCATCATTCCGTGTCCCCATGGTTGTCTGATCCCATGGTTCCACGATCCCATACTTTTATGACCCCATGGTTCTGGGTCTGTATGGTTCTGTGTCCCCATGGTTCTGTCACCCCATTATTCCATATCCCAATGGTTCCATCACCCCATTATTCCATATCCCAATGGTTCCATCACCCCATGCTTCTGTGACCGTCTATCTCCATCACCCCCTTATCATGGCACGACCCCATTATTGCACGACCCCATTATTCCACGACCCCCCGCTCCGTGCTGCTCTGCTCCATGCCCACGTGGCTCCTCGTGCCCCGCTGTCCCCACAGAAGGAGGAGAAAGCCCTCCTGGCCAAGCTGCAGCGCAGCCACGCGGGCTCAGCGGAGGCGCTGGTCCCACGCTGGGTTCCTGAGCGCTCCTTCAGCCGCACCAAGGACTCCAAAGCCTTCCGGCAGATGGTGAGCGCTGCGGGGGGGAGGGACCCCCAACCATGGTGCTGCCGGCCCCCCAGCAGGGCTCTCGGCCCCCCAGCAGTGCTGTCAGCCCCCCAGCAGTGCTCTCAGCCCCTCAGCATCCTTATCAGCCCCCCAGCATTGCTCCCAGCCCCCCATCTTCCCTCTCAGCCCCCCAGCATCACTATCAGCCCCCCAGCATCCTTATCAGCCCCCCAGCATCCCTATCAGCCCCCCAACATTGCTTCCAGACCCCCAGCATTGCTTCCAGCCCCTCAGCACCCCTCTCAGCCCCCCAGCAGTACTGCCAGCCCCCCAGCAGTGCTCTCAGCCCCCCATCTTCCCTCTCAGCCCCCCAGCATTGCTCCCAGCCCCCCAGCATCCCTATCAGCCCCCCAACATTGCTTCCAGCCCCCCAGCATTGCTCTCAGCCCCCCAGCATCCCTCTCGGCCCCCCATCATTGCTCCCAGCCCCCCAGCATTGCTTCCAGCCCCTCAGCATTGCTCTCAGCCCCCCATCATCCCTATCAGCCCCCCAGCAGTACTGCCAGCCCCCCAGCATTGCTCTCAGCCCCCCAGCATTGCTCTCAGCCCCCCAGCATTGCTCTCAGCCCCCCAGCACCGCTATCAGCCCCACACCGCCTTCCTGTGGGTTCCCACTGCAGCTCCAGGGCTGCATCCTGCACCAACCGCAGCCCCGCGGGTGCCCCGTCCCCTTTGGGTTCTGTAGCCTTTTTTGGGGTTCCCCGTCCTCTTTGGGGTGCCCACCTCCCCGTGGGGGTCAGGAGGGCCCCATTCTCTCCTTATGTGGCTGTGAGACCCCCTCCCCTCCTGGTGACCCTGGGTGCCCCCACGTCATCATCACCATGGGGGACCCCGAACCCAAATGCAGCGTGATTCCAGAATGCAGTGCAACCCTGACCCCTAAACTCAACCCCTGACCCTTGACCTCTACCCCAACCCCTACCCCTGACCCCTATCTTTGACCCCTGACCCTAAGCCCCAACCCCTGACCCCTACCCTTGACCCTAACCCCTACCCTGACCTCTAACCTGACCCCCGACCCCTAACTCTGACCCCTAACCCTAAGCCCTGACCTCTAACCTGACCCCTGACCCCTATCCCCTACCCCAACCCCTGACCCCAACCCCTGACCACTACCCTTGACCCTAACCCTCCACTCACCTCTAACCTGATCCCCGACCCCTAACTCTGACCCCTAACCCTAAGCCTTGACCTCAACCTCTACCCTGACCCCTATCCCCTACCCCAACCCTCGACCTCTACCCCAACCCCTACCCCTGACCCCTATCTTTGACCCCTGACCCTAAGCCCCAACCCCTGACCCCAACCCTTGACCCTAACCCTACCTCACCTCTAACCTGACCCCCGACCCCTAACTCTGACCGCTACCCTTGACCCTGACCTCTAACCTGACCCCTGACCCCTATCCTCAACCCCTACCCCTGACCTCTAACCTGACCCCTAACCCTAAACCCTGACCTCTAACCTGACCCCTGACCCCAACTCCTGACCGCTACTCTTGACCCTAACCCTCCCCTCACCTCTAATCTGACCCCCAACCCCTAACTCTGACCCCTAACCCTAAACCCTGACCCCTAACCCGACCCCTGACCCCCACCCCTACCCCTAACCAGACCCGTGACCCCTCTGCATCCCCCGCAGGGCATCGATGACTCCACCAAGGACAAGTAAGCTCCCCCACCCCACCCCAAGCCACCCCGGGGTCCCACCCCAGGGGTCGCTGACCCCGCTGCCCGCAGCCGCGGAGCCCAGGAGCCCCTGAACCCCGAGGATGAGGTCGATGAGTTCCTGGGCCGCGCCATCGACGCGCGCAGCATCGACCAGCTGCGCAAGGACCACGTCAGGCGCTTCCTGCTCACCTTCCAGAGCCCCGAGCTGGAGAGGAAGGTGGGGCTGCACCCCCCATCCCCACCCCATGGGATCCCCTCTGCCCACCCCATCCCCTCTCGCCCCCCTCCTTTGGGGTCCCCTATTTCGCCTCTCTATTCCTCCTCCATCCTCTGGGGTCCCCTGTTCCCCACCTCATCCTCGGGTCCCCTGTTTCCCCTCCATCCTTTGGGGTCCCCTATTTCCCCACCATTCTTTGGGATCCCCAATTCCCTTCCATCCTTTGGGGTCCTCTATTCCTTTCCATCCATCCTCTGGGGTCCCCTATTCCCCACCTCATCTTTTGGGGTCCCCTATTCCTTTCCATCCTCATCCTTTGGGGTCCCCAAATTCCCCTCCATCCTCTGGGGTCCCCTATTCCTTTCCATCCTCATCCTTTGGGGTCCCCTATTTCCCCACCATTCTTTGGGATCCCCAGTGCCCTTCCATCCTTTGGGGTCCTCTATTCCTTTCCATCCCTCCTTCGGGGTCCCCTATTTCCCCACTCTATTCCTCCTCCATCCTCTAGGGTCCCCTATTCCTTTCCATCCTCATCCTTTGGGGTCCCCTATTTCCCCTCCATCCTTTGGGGTCCTCTAAGTCCCCATCATTCTTTGGGATCCCCAATTCCCTTCCATCCTTTGGGGTCCCCTATTCCTTTCCATCCATCCTTTGGGGTTCCCTCATTCCTCCTCCATCCTTTGAGGTCCCCTATTCCCTTCCATCCTTTGGGATCCCCTATTTCCCCCCTCTGCCCTTTGGGGTCCTCCATTCCTTTCCACCCATCTTTTGGGGCTCCCTAATTCTCCTCCATCCTTTGGGGTCCCCTCTATTTTGCCCTCTCCATCCTTCCCATTCCGACCTCCTGGTCCCCCCACGTCCCCCCACGTCCCCCCACGTCCCCCTCTGCCCCCCAGCATCCTCACGTTGTCCCCCCCCCCCCCAGTACTCCAAGAAGGTCGATAACCGCTTTGGGGGTTACGTGGGCTGCGCTCTGCTCGTCTTCTGCTTCATCTGCTGCGTGCAGCTCATCATCTTCCCCCTGTGAGTGCCCCATAGCCCACCCCATAGCGCCCCATAGCCCACCCCATAGTGCCCCATAGCCCACCCCATAGTGCCCCGTAACCCACCCCATAGTGCCCCATAGCCCACCCCATAGCGCCCCATAGCCCACCCCATAGCGCCCCGTAACCCACCCCATAGTGCCCCATAGCCCACCCCATAGTGCCCCACAGCCCATCCCATAGTGCTCACAGCCGCCAAAGGCCCCATAACCCACCTCATAGCCCACCCCATAGTGCTCACAGCCCCCATATACCCTGTAGCCCACCCCATAGGCCCCGTAGCCCACCCCATAGCCCACCCCATAGCGCTCATAGCCCACCCCATAGTGCTCACAGACCCCACTGGCCCCATAGCCCACCCCACAGCCCACCCCATAGTGCTCATAGCCCACCCCATAGTGCTCACAGCCCCCAAAGGCCCCAAAACCCACCTCATAGCCCACCCCATAGTGCTCACAGCCCCCCTAAGCCCTGTAGCCCACCCCATAGGCCCCACAGCCCACCCCATAGTGCTCACAGCCCCCACTGGCCCCATAGCCCACCCCACAGCCCACCCCATAGTGCTCACAGCCCCCACTGGCCCCATAGCCCACCCCATAGTGCTCATAGCCCACCCCATAGTGCTCACAGACCCCATGGCCCCATAGCCCACCCCATAGTGCTCATAGCCCACCCCATAGTGCTCACAGCCCCCTTAGGCCCCATAGCCCACCCCATAGTGCTCATAGCCCACCCCATAGTGCTCACAGACCCCATGGCCCCATAGCCCACCCCACAGCCCACCCCATAGCGCTCACCATCCTCCCCCCAGCTCCCCACTGATGATCGGTGCCTACGTCGGAGCCTTCCTCCTCCTCTCCTCCATCCTCTTCATCTGCGCCGTGCATTCGTGCATCACCGTGAGTCGGGGGGGCAGCGGGGTGGCTGCGTGTTTATGGGGGGGGGGAGGGAGGGGGGCGGTTTGGCCGTACCTTAACGGAGTTCCTCCCCCCCCCTCCCCATCCCAGCTGTTCCCCCCCGTGCTGCAGCGTTTATCCCGTGCCATCGTCCGCTCCCGGACCCGCAGCACCGCCACCGCCGTCCTCGTCGTCGTCATCGTCTTCATCACCGCCTTCATCAACATGGTACGGGGTCAGGGGGAAAAGGGGCCATCTGGGCGGGAGGGGGGAGCCTGGGGTGTCCCCTCACCCCGCTGCCCCCCCCCCGCTTCCCCCCATTTTCCCCCGTCACCCCGCAGTTCTCCTGCAGTCGGGTGCCGCTGCGGGACTGCGCCGCCCGCGCCCTCAACGTCAGCCCTACAGCTGTGGGGCCGTGCGAGCTGCGCGCCCTCAACATCTCCCTGGGGGCCCCCCCAGGGCTGTGCCGCCCGCAGGGGGGGGACTGCGACTTCCCTGAGGTGAGGGGGGGTGGGGGGGGGCTTCAAAGCGGGGTGGCGGTGGGTGGGGGGGGACCCAGAGGGGATGGGATTCCGTGGGTGCTGCCGTGGGGTCCGCGCAGATGCAGCGTCCTTGTGTCCATAGGGCACTGCCATGGGGTCCCAGGGGGGGCGGTGTCCCCATGGGTGCTGCCATGGGGTCCCAAAGGTGCCGGGTTCCCATAGGTGCTGCCATGGGGTCCCCAAGGGTGCCAGGTTCCCATAGGTGCCGCCATGGGGTCCCCATTCCTATCGGTTCTGCAGTGGGTCCCCAAAGATGCCAGGTTCCTATTGGTTCTGCAGTGGGGTCCCCAAGGGTGCCAGGTTCCCATAGGTGCTGCCATGGGGTCCCCAAATGTTCTGGGTTCCTATGGGTGCTGCCATGGGGTCCCCATTCCTATCGGTTCTGCAGTGGGTCCCCAAAGGTGCCGGGTTCCCATAGGTGCTGCCATGGGGTCCCCAAGGGTGCCAGGTTCCCATAGGTGCCGCCATGGGGTCCCCATTCCTATCGGTTCTGCAGTGGGTCCCCAAGGGTGCCGGGTTCCCATAGGTGCCCCCATGGGGTCCCCAAAGGTGCTGCGTTCCCATAGGTGCTGCCATGGGGTCCCCATTCCTGTATGTTCTGCAGTGGGTCCCCAAAGGTGCCGGGTTCCCATAGGTGCTGCCATGGGGTCCCCATTCCTATCGGTTCTGCAGTGGGGTCCCTGTGGGTGCCGGGTTCCCATAGGTGCCGCCATGGGGTCCCCATTCCTACAGTTGTTGCCATGGGGTCCCCAAGGGGCCACATCCTTACAGGCGCTGCCAAGAGGTCCCCAAGGGTGCCAGGTTCCCATAGGTGCCGCCATGGGGTCCCCAAAGGTGCCGGGTTCCCATAGGTGCCGCCATGGGGTCCCCATTCCTGTATGTTCTGCAGTGGGGTCCCCAAGGGTGCCAGGTTCCCATAGGTGCTGCCATGGGGTCCCCATTCCTGTATGTTCTGCAGTGGGGTCCCCAAAGGTGCCGGGTTCCCATAGGTGCCCCCATGGGGTCCCCGTGGGTGCCGGGTTCCCATAGGTTCCGCCATGGGGTCCCCGTGGGTGCCGGGTTCCCATAGGTGCCCCACGCCCATAGCGCCGTGCCGCGGGGTCCCCGTGGTGCGGTGTCCCACGCGCTGCCGCCCGCAGTACGTGACGCTCAGCGTGGTGCTCAGCCTGCTGGCAGCCGCCGCGTTCCTGCAGCTGAGCAGCGCCGGGAAGCTGCTGCTGGGGGCGGCGCTGGGGGGCGCCTACCTGGCGCTGGCCGAGGGTCCGCACGCCGCGCTCTTCGACAACGCCGATCTGCTGCTGCTGGCGCACGCGCTGTGAGTGCGGCAGGGACCCCGCTGTCACCTCCTGTCACCTCCGGGTCCCTGCAACGCAGGTCCTCGGGGTCACCGCCCCACTGCGCCCCCCTGTGCCTCCCGTGTCCCTGTAGGGTCCCCCTTGGGGTCACCATGGAGTCACCGCCCCACTGTGTCCCCCTGTGCCTCCTATGTTCCTATAGGGTCCCCTCCGTGTCCCCTTGTGGCCACCATGAAATCACCGCCCCACTGTGTCCCCCTGTGCCTCCCGTGTCCCTATAGGGTCCCCCTTGGGGTCACCATGGAGTCACCGCCCCACTGTGTCCCCCTGTGCCTCCTGTGTCCCTACAGGGTCCCCTCTGTGCCCCCTTTGGTCACCATGGCTTCGCTGTCCCTCAGTGTGCCCTCTGTGTCCCCTCTGTATCCCTATAGGGTCCCCTCCGTGTCCCCTTTGGGTCACCATGGCTTCTGTGTCCCTATGGGGTCCCCTCCGTGTCCCCTTTGGTCACCATGGAGTCACCACCCCACTGTGTCCCCCTGTGCCTCCTGTGTCCCTATAGGGTCCCCTCTGTATCCCCTTGGGGTCACCATGGAGTCACCGCCCCACTGTGTCCCCCCTGTGCCTCCTGTGTCCCTATAGGGTCCTCTCTGTGTCCTCTTGTGGTCACCATGGAGTCACCACCCCACTGTGTCCCCCTGTACCCTCTGTGTCCCTATAGGGTCCCCTCTGTGTCCCCTCAGGTTCACCATGGGGTCACCACCCTACTGTGACCCCTCTGTGTCCCTATAGGGTCCCCTTTTGTCCCCTTTGGGTCACCATGGCTTCGCTGTCCCTCTGTGTCCCCTCTGTGTCCCCTCCATGTCCCCTTGGGGTCATCACATGTTCGCCATGGGGTCACCACCCCACTGTGACCCCCTCGCTATGAATGTCCCCTCCATATCCCCTCGGGGTCCCTACTGTGTCCCCCTGTCCCCTCTGTGTCCCTATAGGGTCCCCCTTGTGTCCCTTTGGGGTCACCATGGGTCTGTGCCTCTCGGTGACCCCCCTGTGCTCTCCCTACAGACCCTCCTTCAACGCCACCCAGGGGGAATGGTGAGTGGGGAGTGGGCTCTGGGGGCGTCTTTGGGGTCGAGGGGGGTCTTTGGGCTTTGGGAGCATCTTTGGGGTCGGGGGGGGGATGGTTTTTGGGATCTGGGGGGGATCTTTTTGGGGTTGCTGGGGTCTGGCTGTGTCCCCAGGCTCCAGATGCACCTTTGGGTTCGGGCGCAGCCTCGAGACCCCCGAGGTGGGCACAGAGCCCACTGTCACATCCCTGTTAGCGGGGTGGGGCAGAGCTGTGCCCCCACCCCCAGCACTCAGCGGGGGGTTTGGGGTCCCGCAGCCCGGTGGAGGGGAAGGTGGCTCTGCGTTACGTCACCCCCGTGGTGCTGGGGGTCTTCGCCCTGGCCCTGTACCTCCATGCACAGCAGGTGGAGTCCACAGCGCGCCTCGACTTCCTCTGGAAGCTGCAGGTATGGGGTGGGGTGTGGGGTGGGGGGTGGGGTGGGTAGGGGGAGTATGGGGCTGGGAATGGGATGGGAGTGGGATGGGGATGGGGATGGGATGAGGATTGGGATGGGGATGGGGATGGGGATGGGATTGGGATGGAGATGGAGATGGAGATGGGATTGGGATGGGGATGGGATTGGGATGGAGATTGGGATGGGGATGGGATTGGGATGGGGATGATGGGTCACAGGGATGGGGTTGAGATGGGAATGGAGATGAGATGGGGATGGGGATGGGGATTGGGATGGGGATGGGGATGGGATTGGGTTGGGTCACAAAGATGGAGATAGGGTGGGAATGGGAATGGGGTGGAATTGGAATGGGGATGGGTCATAGGGATGGGATGAGTTGGAGTGGGGGATGGGATTGGGGTGATGGGATTGGAGATGGAGTTGGGGATGGGATGGGAAGGGAATGAGATGGGATTGTGGATGGGTCATAGGGTTGGAGATGGGATGGGGATGGGATGGGATTGGGATGGGGATGATGGGTCACGGGGATGGAAATAGGAATGGAGATGGGCATGGGACTGGGATGGGCATGGGATTGGGATGAGAAAGGAATGAGATGGGGTGGGGGATGGATCATGGGGATGGAGATGGGACGGGGATGGGATTGGGATGGGGATGGGTCACAGAGATGGGAAAGGGAATGAAGATGGGATTGGGATGGGGACGAGACGGAGACGGGTCATGGGGATGACGGGTCACAGGGAGGGGGATGGAAATAGGAATGGAGACGGGGATGACGGGTCACAGGGATGGGACGAAGACCCCCAGGCACAACCCCACCCCGCACACTGCAGGCGACGGGCGAGAAGGAGGAGATGGAGGAGCTGCAGGCCTACAACCGGCGGCTGCTGCACAACATCCTCCCCAAGGACGTGGCTGCACATTTCCTGGCGCGGGAGCGGCGCAACGATGAGCTCTACTACCAGTCCTGCGAGTGCGTGGCCGTCATGTTTGCCTCCATCAGCAACTTCTCCGAGTTCTACGTGGAGCTGGAGGCCAACAACGAGGGCGTGGAGTGCCTGAGGCTGCTCAACGAGATCATCGCTGATTTCGATGAGGTGTGGGGGCTGTGGGGTGATGGAGAGACGGTGGGGCGTCATCTGTGGGGTGCAGGGGGTCCTAGGGGGCCATGGAGTGGGGTGTATGGGGAAAGCATGGGATGGAATGCATGGGGTGGGGTGCAGGGGGTCCTGGAGGGGCACAGAGCACTGTGCGTGGGGCACAGAAGGATAGAATGTATGGAGGGATGATGGGGTGGGGTGCAGGGGGTCCTGGGGGGACATGGAATGGGGTATATGGGGAAAGCATGGGATGGAATGCATGGGGGGACCATGGGGTGGGGTGCAGGGGGTCCTGGGGGGGCACAGAGCACTGAGCATGGGGTGGAGAAGGGTGGAACACATGGGGGGACCATGGGGTGTGATGCAGGGGGGTCCTGGGGGGGCATGGAGCACCGTGTGTGCAGTGCACAAGGATAGAATGCATGGGGAGACCAAGGGGTGGGGTGAATGGGGTCCTGGAAGGACCAGGGAGTGGGGTGTGTGGGGAGAGCATGGGGTGGAACGCATGGGGGGACCATGGGGTGTGATGCAGGGGGGTCCTGGGGGGAGCACGGAGCACCGTGCGTGGGGTGCACAAGGATAGAACGCATGGGGGGCTGCAGGGTGGGGTGCAGGGGGTCCTGGGGGGGCACAGAGTGGGGAGACCCCGGGTTGGGCCACGTGCGGATGTAACGGGGACGCGGCGCCGTGGGGCTGAGGCTGCAGATGGGGCGCGGAGCAGCCCGTGGGTCCGGGCAGCGCAGCAAAAGCCGAAAGCCCGCGTCCCGCAGATCATCAGCGAGCAGAAATACCGCCAGCTGGAGAAGATCAAAACCATCGGCAGCACCTACATGGCGGCCTCGGGGCTCAACGCCGCCACCTACGACCGCGAGGGCCGCAGCCACATCGCCGCGCTGGCCGACTACGCCATGCACCTGATGGAGCAGATGAAGTACATCAACGAGCACTCCTTCAACAACTTCCAGATGAAGATCGGTGCGTCTGCGCGTGCCCTCACACCCCTTGCACGCCCGTGCCCTCTTGCACACGCAGCCTCTCCGCCCCCCAGCACCGCGCCGAGGTCTTGGCGCAGCTCGCTGCGTTGCAAAAGTTCTGATATCTCTCAGGGTTTGCACACCCTGTGGCCTTTGCACGCCCTTTACACGTGGAAACCCTTGCACACGCCTTTCTCTTTGCACGTGCGAACCCTTGAGATGGGGATGGGGATGTGATGGGATTGGGATGAGATGGGATTAGGATTGGGATTGGAATGGGGATGGGGATGAGATGGGATTGGGAATGGGATAGGATTGGGATTGAGATGGGAATGGGGATGAGATGGGATTGGAAATGGGATAGGATTGGGATTGAGATGGGAATGGGGATGAGATGGGATTGGGATTGGGATTGGTATGGGGATGAGATGGGATTGGGAATGGGATAGGATTGGGATTGAGATGGGAATGGGGATGAGATGGGATTAGGATTGGGATTGGAATGGGGATGGGGATGAGATGGGATTGAGATTGAGATCAGAATGGGAATGAGAAGGAGTTGAGACTGGGATGAGATGGAATGGGGTTGGGATGGGGATGAGATGGGATTAAAATGGGATGATGGGTCACAGGGATGGAGATGGGATAGGATTGGGATTGAGATGGGATTGGGATGGAGATGAGATGGGATGGGAATGGGGATAGGATAGGATTGAGATTGAGATGGGAATGGGAACAAGATGGAATTGGGATCGGGATGGGGATGAGATGGGATTGGGATGGGAATGGGAATGAGGTGGGATTAGGATTGGGATTGAAATGGGGATGGGGACGAGATGGGATTGGGATTAGGATTGGGATGGGAACTGAAATGAGATGGGGATAGGAATCAGATGGGATTGGGATGATGGGTCACAGGGATGGGATTTGCACACCCACCCCATTGCCTTCGCTCCCCTTTGCACACTCATTCGCACACCCAAACCCTTGCACACCCCTTCCCCATTGCACACACGACCCTTTCCATATTGCACACCCCCTTTGCACGCCCCCCCCTTACCCCACACTGCCCCATCGCCCCCAGACCCCATGGGGGGGGCACACACCACCCTCTGTTGCCCCCCCAGGTCTCAACATGGGCCCGGTGGTGGCGGGGGTGATCGGGGCACGCAAACCCCAATACGACATTTGGGGCAACACCGTCAACGTCTCCAGCCGTATGGACAGCACCGGCGTGCCCGACCGCATCCAGGTGAGCTGGGGATGATTTGGGGGGGGGGGTGAGGGGTCCCTGCGCCCCCCCAAACCCCATTTCTCACCCCAATCCCCCCCCCTTCCCCATCTCAGGTGACCACAGACCTGTACCAGGTGCTGGCAGCCAAGGGCTACGTGCTGGAGTGCCGGGGGCTGGTGAAGGTTAAAGGCAAAGGGGAGATGACCACCTACTTCCTGAACGCCGGCCCTGGGGGCAGTTAGGGGGTGCCCCCCCCCCTCAGCCTCCCCTCCCCCTCGTAGGGAGCCCCCCCCTGCAAACCCATGGGTGGGGTGGAAAGGAGGAACCCAAAAAACCCATTGAAAGGAAATGGTGGTGGTGGTGGGGGGGGGATATAAAAAGGGAGAAACGGACACAAGGGAGGGGGGTTGGGGGGCTGCGGTTTGGCCCCCCCTCCTCAAGCGCTGTTTGGGGCTGAGGAGAGGGGGGGCAGGGTGCAGCTTCCCCCCCGCTCCCATTTAATGACCTCCCCTCCCCCCCCCCCGTGCCAAAGAGGGGAGGGGGAGATGGGGACTCCCCCCCCCCCCCCCCAGGATTTGGGGCCCCCCCCGCCCCTCCTGTGCCAAACATAAGTGCCCACTCCCCCCTCGGGGGGGCGTAGCAGAGCAGTGGGGGCCCCCACCCCCCCGGGACCCCCACCCACGGGGGAGGTGTGGGGGGGCTCCTCCCTTTTAAATGCAAAAAAAAAAACCCCGTAATGAAGTGTCTTTTTTTTTTCCCCTCTCCTTTTTCTTTTTTTTTCTTCTTTTTTTTAAGCAGCTCGGGGTTGGGGGGGGGGTCACCCCCTCCTCCCCCCGCGGTACGCACTTCCACCCCCCCCCCCCTTCATGTACAGATAAATTATATAAACGCGCTTTGATACGAGAGGTGCTGTGGCCTTGGGGTCAGAGGTCGGGGGTCAGAGGTCGGAGGGGGGTCAGAGGTCGGAGGGGGGGTCAGAGGTCGGAGGGGGGGTCACCGGGCGCGGGGCGGGCCGGGTGTGGGGCGCACCGCCCGTCCCAGCAGCGCTAACACTCACTTCCGGTGAGGCTTTAATTTCCCCCTCACTTCCGCTTTCGCGCTGCTCGCACTTCCGCTTTTCGCCCCACCCACTTCCGCTTCCGGCGGCCCGCACTTCCGCTGCCTCGCCCCTCCAAACCGCGTCACAATTCTCCCGCCCCGCCCCTCGCGCATGCGCGCTGTGCCCTCCCCTCCCCATTCTCGCCTCGTTGCCGCCCGCCGTGCGCGCGCACCCCGCCCTGCGTCGTGACGTCAGCGCGTACGTTACGCTCGTGCGTGCGTGCGCGCGCGGGCGCGGATCGCCATGGAGGCCTCGGCGGGCGGCGGGGCGGCGCGGCGCTGGTATTTCAGCCGCGAGCAGTTGGACCGCAGCCCCTCGAGGCGAGCCGGCCTGGATCCCGACAAGGAGCTCTCGTACCGCCAGCAGGCCGCCAACCTGCTGCAGGACATGGGGCAGCGCCTCAACGTGTATCCGGCCGCGCTAGGCCGCGAGGCCTGAGCTCGAGTCGGGGCCTGGGCCGGCGGCGGGGGGGGGCGGGGATCTTTGGGGCGGGGGAGCGGGGATCGGGAGCGGCGTGGGGAGCCGAGGCGGGGCGGGGCGGTGCGGAGGTGCGGGTTGGGCTGACGGACCGGCCGGGGGTCGGAGGGGGGCCGCGCGTTTCCTTAACGCCGCCATCAGCTCCCAGCTCACCATCAACACCGCCATCGTGTACATGCACCGCTTCTACATGGTGCAGTCCTTCACCCAGTTCCACCGCAATGTAAGTCGGGGGTCTGTGGGGCTGCGCTCAGGCAGTGAGGGCCCTTTTTTCTCTCCTGGGGGAGGGGGGGGTTTAGGCTTTGTTTAGCGAGGGGGCGTTTGCTTTAAGCTGTGAGAAGTGGCGTAGTTTTTGGGTTTGTTGTTGTGTCTGTTCGGGTAGGATGAGGGGGAACGGTTTTGAAGTGAAATGGGGGGAGGAGGTGAGGTGTGAGGAGGAAATAATTCACTCGGCCTCGGTGCTGCTGCCTGCAGAAGCGCGGGTGGCAGAGCCTCCTGTAGGTGGGCTCATAGGGGGCTCTGTGATGCTGCTGGGAGCAGCCCAGGGTTGGGGGGGGCTACAGAGTGGGGTCTCCTTTCCAATCCTTCCCATTCTCTCGTGTCACGAATGGTTTTTCTCTTTGTTTCATCCCGTGAAGTCGGTGGCTCCCGCAGCGTTGTTCCTGGCAGCCAAAGTGGAGGAGCAGCCCAGGAAGCTGGATTATGTGATCAAGGTGGCACACGCCTGCCTGCACCCCCAGGAGCCGCCCCCCGACACCAGGAGCGAGGTGAGCGGCGCGGGCCGGGTCTGAATCGCAGCCACGGTGATGTTGGGATCCTCAGAGCGATGCTCTGCGTCCTGGGATGGTCAGAGGCAGCTCCCACTTCACCCACCTTTACACTACAGAGAGCTTCAGGGGTTCCATGTGGCAGCAGGAGTTTCTTTTCTGATTTGTGGCAGAAACTCTTCTGTTCTGCTGCGCTGTGCCCTCTGTGACAGCGTGTTAAATCTGGGTGCTTTCTTTACTCCATCCCACGCTGCTGGGATGCGTGGCAGAGCGTTGGTGCTGTGCAGTTTGGGTCTGCCCTGTCCCCACGTGTTTAATGCTGGTTTGGTTCCCAGCACGGCCCGTTTCCTTCCTCACAAAACAGCCTGTCTGACCTGGAACTGAGCAGCCAACCCTGCGGGGAAGGGGAGCCTTTAGGCAACAGAAGCTGGAGGACAAACCTTGCTCCTCTCGCGTGCGGTGTGAGGGAGGAGGGCTGGCAGCGGGGCCCGGCGCTCTGCTTTCTCTCTGTGCCACTTCCCCCAGCACAGAGCACCTCAGTGATTCCCCTTTGTTATTTCTGCCTCCCTGAGGAAGGGCTGTTAGGAAGGGCTGTTAGAAACGTGCAGGCTTTGTGCACGGTGCCTCACTGGGAGTAACTCGCCTGTCCTCTCAACCCCAGGCTTACCTGCAGCAAGCCCAGGACCTGGTCATTCTAGAGAGCATAATACTGCAGACCCTGGGTAAGTTCTTCACATGGGTGCCACACGAATCCCAGAGCCAGGAGTCCCCACAGAGCCACAACCCCACAGCAGGAGAGCAGCAGCCCAGCTCTGTTTTCACCCTCGCTCCTCGTGCTTTCCCATTCACCTTGGTGCTCTCTGGTGTAATCAGCACCAGCTTTGCTGCTCGGAGGGTGAAGGTGCTCCCACAGTGTCCTCGTTGGGCTCAGTGATGCTCCAGCCCTGCAGCCACGAATGGGGGCTGTACAGCCTTCGTTATTTCTGCCTTCATTTAAATTGGGCCATAATCCCCCACTGCTGTGCTTTGGGTCACACACAGAGCCCCAATCCGAGCTCTGCTCTGTTCTGAAGTCACCTTCCTTAACCTCGTGGTACATCCAGAATATTCTGGAATATTCTGCCTGGAAAGGACTGGGTCTGTTGCACACATGGACCAGTGGGATTTTTTTTTTTTTTTTGGGTGTTTTCTGGTCTTTAAACCATAATGCACAAACTGAATAGGAAACCAAAGGGAGGATGGAGTCGGGTTGACGTTAGTGCTGCAGGCTGCTTCAAAGGGAAAACGTCTGCTTCCCTTTAGCTTTTTGGGTGACAGAAATTCCTCTGAGCAGATGCCATTGTCTTCTCCTTCCTCCCAGCTGCTGTAAGAGGCTTTGTCCTGCTATTTTTAAAATACTTAATAGCTGTTTTGTTTCCAGTGAGGTCTTTCAAGTGCTGAAGGCGTTGAGCTGCTCGGAGGCCCCACAGCAGCAGTGACCTTCGGGCTGCTCTATTCCTGCCTGCTCCAAGCAGAGGGCAGGGCTGTAGGAGGGAAGGGGAGGAGGCCTTGTCCCCCCAGGAGCAGGAAACACGAGGTTCGTAGGTCACAGGGGGTCTCTGCCCGCTGTCTGACGGCCGTATCTCTGTCCTCTTCCAGGCTTTGAGATCACCATCGACCACCCCCACACCCACGTGGTGAAGTGCACTCAGCTTGTGAGAGGTGAGAGCCGTCAGCTGCACGTGGGCAGTGCTGCAGGGGTTTCTCTTGGGGGCTCAGGCTGCCGTGAGCCCCGTAGATGAGGGTCCCAGTGCCCCATGCTGGCACTGAGCAGCACCAAACTCAGCCCTGCCCCATCCCCCCTTCAGGTATCAATCAGCACTGCTCACATCCCCCCCTCCTCCTCTTCTTCTCTCCCCTGGGGCTCTCAGCCCCCCACAGCTCTGCACCCCCTGTGAGGCTCTCCCAGCTGTTCCCAGCCTGCCCAGTGCAGAGCAAAAGGGGGGAGCACCTCCCTGCCCTGCTGGCCGTGTTCTGTGCAGTGCCTCCAGGCAACCATTGGCCCCCTTGGCCACCAGGGCACGCTGCTGGCTCGTGGTCGCCCTGCTGGCCACCAGGATGCCCCGTGCCTGTGCCCAGCTCCCATGGGTTTCAGTAACCACGAGCAGAGGCGGCTGCTGAGCCATGCAAAGCTTTTTATGCAGCAGCTTCTACAAGCTTTCTCAAGATGCAGCATGGAGAGAGTGAGCGGGGCCGTGCTGGGTGTCTTATTTAACGTGTGGGGCAAGAAAACTATCACTCCTAAACTAAAACGTGTTTGCCACAAGCCTGGAGTAACACCCAGCTTTTCCCTTCTCTCTTACAGCCAGCAAGGACTTGGCGCAGACGTCCTACTTCATGGCTACCAACAGGTTATTATTTTACCATCGATTTATATCACAGGGTCTGATGTCAAGGGCTGCCCCTCTCTTGGGGACCCCTGAGCTGCTCAGTTCGGTGCCCTTCCTCCTGCTGGCACAGAACCAAAGCAGGAGCACAATGGGGCACGGGAGCAGGTGGGTGGGCTGCTCAGGAACCTCACTGCTTGCTTCTGATGGTAAGTTAGACAGCTGGAGGAAGATCCAAGGAGGAATTAATAGACCTGGGATAGTTTTGAAGCCGATCTGCAATGGTTTTGCTTGCTGAGATGTTAGGTGTCAGTGTGTTGTTGCTGGGCTGGGTGCTGCGTGGGCTGTGAGTACATCTGTGCCCCGCAGGAGGCTGATGTGGGGTGAGAAGGGAGCAGAGAAGGAGCTGGATGGGGGCGTGAGGGGTTTGGGGAGGGGATGGTGGTCTGGATGAGTGCTCCAGCAGTGCTGGCAGCATCCAGAGATGGATTTGGGGAATGAAAGGAGTCCGTGGGTCCTTCGGCCTCGGGTAGCGTCAGGTAAGGCGTGGAGCTCCCTGCGAGGTGACAGCAGTGCTGGGCTCTGCCTCCCTCTGCCCCACTGCTGTGCTTAGGGGAGAAAGGCTGCCAGCAGGAGGAGGAGTGTGGAGCAGCCTTAAGTCACCCGGGTTTGCGTTGTGTGGACGCAGGGAGGTGGCAGTGCTCCCTCTGCTCTGGGAGCTGCATCGTGCGAGCTGCTCTCAGGTTTCCTCCCTGGGCTTAGCACGAAGGGGCTGTTGGTAACACGTGGCTAGGTGCAACCCTCAGGTGCTTTTACCCCCTCAGCAGTAATTGCAAAAGCAAGGAATGAGGGACGGAGGTGGTGCTCGAAGGAAGTGTGTGCAGACAGCCCTGTGTGTGCTGTGGCAGCAGCTGTGCTCACCTCCAAAGGCATCGGGGCAGAGCTGAGGCTGCTGCACTGCCCTGGCACATCGCACGAGGGCTTTCCTCTCGCTCTGAGCTTTGACTTCTTGGTGTGTGGACAACACAGCGCCCATGAAATCGATCACTGGAGGCGCTTTGGCTGCCTGCAGCACCTGCACCCCGTGCTGATGCTCTCAGGAAGCAGAGGAGTGCAGGCAGCACCGTCCTGCTGTGCTGGTGGTGGTGGCAGGGAGTGCTGTGCTCCGTTTGCTCTCGCAGTTATGAAGGCTCAGTGCAGCTCCTGCAGGTGATGAGCAGAGTTCAGAGCTGGGATGCATCCGTCCCATGAATTCACGTTGGCTCTGAGCTCCTTACGGTGGTTTCTGAGCCCTTTGGTGCTGCCTGGACCTCCCTTCCCAGCGAGCTGTTAGGTGGCACGTGAATGTCCTAATTCATTTACAGATGAATGTGCTTGATGTGTGGCCAGGCTGCCTTGCAGGCTCTCCTGAGTCCCCCCAGTGGCTCTGGAGGGGGGAGCAGGGCCGGCTTGGAGCTCTGTGGACCCACAGCTGTGCTTCCTCCCCACGCACCCATCAGCGTGGTCACCCCCAGGCACCCCATCGCTGAACTCTGAGAAGGGGAGAGCCTTCCTGCAGGGCTGGGGGTGCTGCCCTCCCAGCTGAGTGCTGACGAAGGGCTCAGAGCTGCAGGTTTGGGAGGGGTGCTGTGACGTTCACACGGCCTGGGCCCATCCTGCAGCCGCTGCGTCGGGGCGCTGCAGCTCTGCATGAGGTCGCGGTCGGTGCAGATGTGTGCAGACCCAGCTGTGTGCAGAAGCACAGAGTTTAAGCACCGACCTCCCCGCTGTGTGTGGGTGAGAACGCTGCCCTCGGTGCCCATGGGGGAGAAAAGAGGGGATGAGCACAGATCCCACGAGCTCCGCGCTTGGCTGGGAGGTTCGGAGCGGTAACGAAGGTGCAGCCTTCCCTGCAGGCTGTGCCTGGAGGTGAATGGAGGAGCCCAGAGCAGAGCTGTGTGCAGCTCAGGGGGAAGGAAGGAAGGAAGGAGCCGTGGGATGGAGCCGGCTGTCACAGCAGGGTTGTGCTGGGGGAGGAGCAGCAGGGAACCCCCCCACCACGTCCACCTCTTCCGCAGCGTCTCTCCAGTGGGCGATTGCGTGCGCTGAGCTTCAGCCTTGGGAGTTGATGGCTTTTTGTTTCTCTCTCCCTGCTGGTGACGTCAGCCTGCACCTGACCACCTTCAGCCTGCAGTACACCCCTCCCGTTGTGGCCTGCGTCTGTATCCACCTGGCTTGTAAATGGTCCAACTGGGAGATCCCAGTCTCCACGGACGGGAAGCACTGGTGGGAATACGTTGATGGCACTGTAACTCTGGAGCTCTTAGATGGTAAGTTTTGGAGCGAGGTTCCCCCAAAAGGCTCTTGTATTTTCTTGGCATCTCTGTTCCTGCCATTCAGACACGGCCACTTCATGGGCTTGAAGGGCTTCTGGTTTTGCCATGGTTTCCAGTGCAGCAGCTGCTATGGTACAACAGAGATGGCAAAAGGCACGGAGAGATGAGTTTAAATGCGGTCAGTGGTGCCAGCTGTCAGCATTGCCCCTCCTGGAGTAGCTCCATCCCATCAGTAGCTCCATCCATCAGCGAGCAGGGGGTTGTCCCGACGGATCCGGGCTGCTCTGCTCATCCCTCTGACCTCCCCCTTCCCTCCTTTTGTGTCTCCTCTGCAGAACTGACCCATGAATTCCTGCAGATCCTGGAGAAAACCCCCAACAGGCTGAAGCGCATCCGGAACTGGAGGGTGAGGCTCTGAATGCGGGGCTCTGATGTCGCTGTGGGAGGAGGGGGTTCCTGCTTGGGAGGGTCTGTGGGTGCGCCCAGCTCCTCCAGCTGTGGGTCTGCATGTGGGGCAGAGCCTGCAGGGCGCATGGAGGGGGCAGATGTGGGCAAAGTGATTCCTCAGCACTTGGGAGGAGCAAAGCTGCCCAGAGAGGCTGTGGATGCCTCATCCCTGGAGGTGTTCAAGGCCAGGTTGGATGGGGCCCTGGGCAGCCTGGGCTGGCATTAGGTGGGATGGTTGGTGGCCCTGCATGTGGCAGGGGGTTGGAGATTCGTGATCCTTGAGGTCCCTTCCAACCCTGGCGATTCTGTGATTCTGTGAAGCGATCTCAGTCCTCCATCCTGAGAGCCCCAATGGAAACAGCTGTGCTGTGCTTCCCTCGCAGGCCTCGCAGGCAGCCAGGAAATCCAAAGCCGACGAGCACGGCGAAGACGAGGGCCTTTCAGAGCAGACCATCCTCAACATGATTTCCAGGAACAACAGCTCGGATATGAACATTGCAGGGCTGATGAGCATGTCCACGTCCTCCACGGCCGCCGCGGGGCCTTCCATGCCAGCAGCTGCCGATTCTCCCGGCGCTCAGAGCGCAGCGGACGCAGCCCCGGCAGAGCGCTGGCTGTCCCAGCACCCTCCATCCAAGCTGGACGCCACGCAGAGCCACAGGACTAACGAGAGCACGGCGGGGGCCGAGCACCCCTCTCAGCAGCAGCAGGACGGCGCGGGCTACGCGAAGCAGGGCGCTAAGAACGCGCCGTCGGCCAAAGTGTCGCTGAAGGAATACCGTGCGAAGCACGCCGAGGAGCTGGCGGCACAGAAGAGGCAGCTGGAGAACATGGAGGCCAACGTCCGTTCCCAGTACGCCTACGCAGCCAAGAACCTCCTGGTGCAGCAGCAGAGGGAGAGGGAGGTCCAGCAGGACGGCAACCCGTCGCCCATCATCCTGAAAATCCCCATTGCGGAGAACGCCGAGCGCCCGCCGGGCCCTGAGAAAGGTGACAAAACCTCAGCGCTGAAGCTGAGGATCCCGATGGGGGGCGGAGGAGGGGAGAGGCCGCTGCCCTCCAAGCAGGAGGAGATCAAAATGCGCATCAAGGTGCCCAGCGAACGGCCGGGCGCCTCGGATGACGGCGGCACCAAGAGCCGTGGGGAGCACAAAGAGAAGCACAAAGGCCACTCCTCCAACCACCACCACCACAACCACCACTCTCACAAACATTTACACCCTCAGCTCGGCGCCGGGCCCAGCGCTGCGCTCAGCAAACGCCCGGGAGACTCAAAGCACGCGGGGCCGCCTGCTGGTGCTGCACCCCATAAGAGCTACGGCCTCTTTGGCTCATCCCGGAAGCGGCCGCCGCCGCCGGAGGAAGGCGCAGCTCACGAGCATCAACCCAAAGTCAGCAAAGGTCCCAAAGGCCCCGCGGCGCCCTTCCCATACCAGCACCTCCCGGGGGGGCACAGCTCGGATGCCATCCCCGCCCTCCCCACGTTGCCCTCTGCTCCTAACAAAGCTCGGGGGGGCACCCACGGAAAATCGGACAAAGGACCCGCGGGGGCCAACGGCCACAACGCCTCCCAGCCCAGTGACTACCAGGATACGGTCAATATGCTGCACTCTCTGCTGAGTGCGCAGGGCATGCAGCCCAGCCAGGCCCCCCCCTTTGAGTTCCATGCGTACGGGGAGCTTTTGAACCCCAGGCAAAGCGGCCGACCTGCCAACACGGACAGACCCCGACCCCCCCCTCTGCCCTCAGAACCTCCCCCTCCTCTGCCCCCCCTCCCCAAATAGGGCCCTTTTTACTACTGAATTCCTACAGCCCCGACCCTGCGCTGACTGGGGAGTGGGGAGGGGGTGAAGGGGGGGTGGGAGGAAGGGCTGTTCTGTTCTCCACTGCCTCACGAAGAACTTATTTTATTATTATAACTTTTATTATATCGGTATTCAGAGCGCGGAGATGGCGAAGCTGTGAAGGGGTGAATCCTTCCCTCCTCCTCGCTCCCTCCCTCGCCGCCTCCCCGTTGGCAGTGGGCTCCGTCCCCGCTGCAGCTGAAGCCCCCAAATGGGGGGGACCACGTACTTGTGGGGGAAGGGGGGGAGGTGGGGGTCTGGGGGGGGGGGGTATTTAAGACGTGTCACAGAAAAATCTACGACGTTTTACAAATAATTTAAGCAGTAACTTATATGGTAGCGTTTGGTTCCTTTGTCGGGGCGTGATGCTGGAAGGCGACGTGGGGGGCAGAGGGGGCGACAGAGGATGTGTGGGGTGGATGGGGTGTGTGGTGGAGGCTCCGGCTGTCGGGCAGCGGATGGAGGAGGGTTGTGCAGCGATGTAACGGCTCGGTGTGAACCAGGGGGGCTTCGTGCCCCCATCACAGCCCTCTCGTCCAGCCCTGGTGTGTGCGGGGCGCTGTGGGATTGGGGTTGGAGGAGCCCGCAGTGGGGCTGGGGGGCAGTTTGGGGCCCCACTCTGTGCTCAGCCCGTGTCTCCCTTCAACGGGAGCCTGCAGTTCCAGCCGCGCCCTCAACCTGAGCGCTCTGACCGCATTGGAAAAGCCAACTGCTTCTGTTCCTTTTCCAAGCTTCAATAAACGCGCTGCCTCCGTATGGTTTTTTTTTTTTTTTTTTTTTGAAGGGGGGGGCGGTGAAACTCTTTCCAAAGAGTTCACAGACGGTTCTGTGGGCTCCGTTTTTCGCGCTGGTTGAGGCTGAGCCCCGCGGTCGGGGCTCCGCGTTGGGCTGGCGGCGGGCCGGGGGCGACGCGCTGCCCACGTGTCGGCGCCCACGTGTCGCCAACCCGCGAACCGCCTCACGTGACTCCGGGAGGCGCGGCCTGCCCGTCGCAGAGCGACGGCTCTCTCAGCCAACCGCGCGAAGCACCGCCCCTCTTCTCTCCGCCGATTGGTGGCGGGGCGGGCCAGTCGGGAGGCGGGCCGCTTCATCGCGGCCGAGGCGGCACGGAGGTAAGATGGCGGCGGCGCTGCGCTCCCTATCGCGGCCTTCCCGCCCTTCCCCGCGCTCCTCCCGCGCTCCCTCCGCCGCCCGCCGCCCGCGGGGCCGCTCACCTCCGTCTTTCCGCTCCGGCGGTGCCGCCGCGATCCCCCCCGGGGAGCCAACCTCGCTCCCGCCGCCCGCGGACAAAATGGCGGCGCCGGCGCGGGCGGGAGGCGGCGGTGCGCATGCGCGGGGAGCCGGCGCGTGGCGGTGGGGGAGCACGTGGGGGGGGCACCCATAAAATGGGGGCACCCATAAAATGGGGGGGTCTGGGGAGAACGGGAAGGGCAGGGAGAGGGGGGCACCGAGGTAAGGAGCGGGAATGGAGGGAGAATGGAGGGCGGGGGGGGTGGGGATGGGGGGGGGGGGGCGCAGGAGGCAGGGGGGCGGCAGTGGGGGAGCGCTGGGTGTTTGGGGGTCTGGGGGCTGTGGGTGCCGGAGCGGTGGGTGGGTGGCTGTGCTCTGGGGGGGGGGGGGGGGTGTATTTGAGGGGTGGGTTTGGGGCTGTGCGTTATGGGGTGGGGAGGTGGTGCTGTGTGGGGTGCAGGGCTGGGGGTTGTGGGCAGAGCAGGACGGTATGGGGTCCCCATGGGGTCCCCCTCCTCTTCATAGGGCCCCCATTCTACCCATAGGGCCGCCATCGTCCCCATAGTTCCCATCCTCCCCCATAGGGCCCCCATCGTTCACAGTCTTCCCCAATAGGGCCGCCATCATCTCCATGGTTCCCCATCCTCCCCCCATAGGGCCCCCATCCTCTCCACAGAATCCCCATCCTACCTATAGGGCCCCCATCATCTCCATAGTCCCCCATCCTCCCCCCATAGTCCCCCATCTTCCCCGCAGATACTCATAGGACCCCATAGTTCCCAATCTCCCCCATGCAGCCCCCATCCTCCCTCCAGCATCAGGAGCAGCGCTCTCAGTAGGATCTGCTCCTCTCTCTCCCCACATGAGTTCTTCCATCAGCAGAGGCTCCTCCTGTGCTTCATTCTAACCCCCCCCCACCTCCCCCCCCCAGCTATAGGATATGAACAGGATCCGGATCCACGTCCTGCCATCCAACCGCGGCCGCCTCACCCCCATCCCACGGCCTCAGGAGCCTCAGTGCTGCTCCTTCAGCCAAAGGCAGTGCTCCCAGCCCCGCCTGGACGGCCACGACTTCTGCATCAAACACATCCTCGAGGACCGCAGCGCTCCCTTCAAGCAGTGCAGTTACATCTCCGCCAAGAATGGGAAGCGCTGCCCCAACGCTGCCCCCAAACCAGAGAAGAAGGACGGGTGAGTGAAGCGAAGGCCGGGCTGTTCAGTGGATTAGGAATAGGGTTCTGTGTCGGGGTGCAGGCTGGTCACAAGCTGTGTCCCTCAGGGGTCGGTCTTGGGGCTCTTCAGCATCTCCATCGCTGACAGACGATGGCATCGAGGGCACCCTCAGCAGGTGACACCCAGCTGAGCAGGCCATCCATTGGAAGCCATCCAGGGGGACCCAGACAGGTGGAGAAGTGGGGCCACGAGAACCCAGTGAGGTTCAGTAAGGCCAAGGGCAGGGTGCTGCGTTGGGTCGGGGCAGTGCCAGGTGTTGATGCGGACTGGGGGAAGGTCTGGAGAGCAGCCCTGCGGAGGAGGACCTGGGGGTCCTGGTGGGTGAGAAGCTGGACATGAACCAGCAGTGTGAGCCTGCAGCCAGCTGTGTTCTGCATTAAAAAAGGGGTGGCCAGCAGGGAGAGGGAGGTGATTGTCCCCCTCTACTCAGCTCTTGTGAGGCCCCATCTGCAGCACTGCGTCCAGGCCTGGGGCCTCCAAGCACAAGAAAGATGCAGAGCTCTTAGGTCAGGTCCAGAGGAGGGCACTGAGATGTCAGAGGGCTGAGCAGGAAAGGTTGAGGGAACTGGGCTTGTTTAGCTTGAAGAGAAGGCTGCAGGGAGACTTCATTGTGGCCTTCCAATATTTGAAAGGAGCAGATAAACAGGAGGGGGAACGGCTGTTTGTGAGTGCATAGTGATAGGATAAGGGGGAACGGTTTTAAAGTGAGACAGGGGAGGTTCAGGTTGGATATGAGGAGGAAGTTTTTCACCCAGAGGGTGGTGAGGCACTGGAACAGGTTGCCCAAGGAGGCTGTGGATGCCCCATCCCTGCAGGCATCCAAGGCTCTGGGCAGCCTGGGCTGCTGGTTGGCGACCTGCACACAGCAGGGGGTTGGAGCTGGGTGAGCACTGTGCTCCTTCTCAAGCCAGGCCATTCTGTGATTCTATGAGGGCCCCTGGTTTGCTGTATCATCAGCAGGGGGAGGTTTGTGGTGTGCAGCGTGGGGCTGCTGAGCTGCTGTGCTTTTATTGCTGCTGTTGGTGAGCACAGGGGATGCTCAGAGCACTGCTACCACAGGGATTTAGGGGGGATTGAAGGGAAAATCATTGCTCAGAGGGCAGTGAGGTGATGGTGCCCCATCCCTGGCTCTGCTCACAGCTGTGGTTGGTGCTGGTGGGGTTGGGCTGCTCACATGTCACAGAGATGCGAGCAGTGAGATTTCATTTTGCCCCTCTGCCCTAAAAAAGGGGCCGATGTGAACAGCTCAGCGTGAGCATTTGGAGCCAGAGTTGCTCTCTCCGTGGCTTTAAGCAATACTTTCTCTCTCCCCAGTGCTGAGGGCTGTTCCAGCACTGCTCCAAGGAGCCTTTCCCACCCGTCTCCCTGCTCCGTTTGCTGGCTTTGGGTGCTCACTGTCCGTCTGTCTCCCTGCAGTGTGTCCTTCTGTGCCGAGCACGCCCGCAGGAACGCCTTGGCACTCCAAGCTCAGCTGAAGAAATCCAACCCCGGACCCATGAGTGAGACACTGCTGTGCCAGCTCAGCTCCTATGCCAGGACAGAGCTGGGCTCCCAGAGCACCGAGGGCGGCCGCAGCGAAGCCAGCCGCATCCTGGGTGAGCACTGAGGGACCCGAGCTGCTCCTTTCTGCTGAGGGTGTAAATCCAGGGAAGGAAAGGGGTCTGTGGGTCGGAGCACACAGGTGGGGAGTCACCAGCAGGTCAAAGGCAGGCAGGTTTCCCTTTGCTTGCAGCTGCAGGGTGGAGATGCTGAGCCTGGAGGGGGGAGGACTGCAGGGTGAGCTGGGGTTGGCCTCTCCGTACCCACAGGGGCTGGAGGACAGGAGGAGGCAGACTGGCAGGGTCTGCTGAGGCAGGACAAGGGCAGATGGTTTCAAATGAAGGGGGGAGGATTTAGGCTGGAGATAAGGAAGGGGTTTGTTACAATGAACCAGAGGGGTGGTGGATCCCCATCCCTGCAGACACACGTGATAAGGGGATCTGAGCTCTGCGTGGAGCTGTGGGTGTCCCTGTGTGCTGCAGGGCGGTGGGACCTGATGCCCTTTGAGGTCCCTCCCAGCTCTGTGTTGCTCACCTCCTTCCTGGCTGCTTGCTGGGGCCGGGCTGCGGCTCCTGGCCCTGCAGGAGTGTTGTTTCACATCAGCACTGCCTTTTGGCCACGTTGTGTTTCCTGTTGGGAGAGTTTTGCTCACACCACACTGCAGAGGAAGGGCTCTTGGCAGGAGGCAGAGCTTCATCACACAGCTGTAGGGCTGAGTGCTCCGTGCCATAGGGGCATAGAGCCACCAGGGCTGGAAAACAGCTCTCAGATCATCCCCCCATCCCAGCCTGCCCCACAACCACGTCCCTCCTGCCCCATCACCGTGTCCCAAAGTGCCCCAGCTCTGCCCTCCTCACGCTGGGCAGGGTGCCATCTCCTCTCTGTCCTATCTCCTGGTGTCACTTGTCGTTGCAGATGAGGACAGCTGGAGTGATGGGGAGCAGGATCCTATCACAGTGGATCAGACGTGGCGGGGGGACCCAGACAGCGAGGCTGACAGCATTGATAGCGACCAGGAGGATCCCTTGAAGTGAGTTTGGTGATAACAGGCTGGCACTGCACTCCGGAGGTGACATCGTTAACAGTGCTGCCATCAGACTTTGTGCCTGGGGGGGGCTGTGGGGCTCAGAGCTGCTGGGAGCTTCCAGTTCTTTGGGTGTAAATCCAAGGAAGGAAAGGGATCTGTGGGTCAGAACCACAGGTGGGAAGTCAGCAGCAGGTCAGAGGCAGGCAGGTTTCCCTTTGCTTGCAGCTGCAGGGTGGAGATGCTGAGCCTGGAGGGGAGAGGATGATGCTCTCAGTACAGAGCAGCCTGGGATGGACACAACAGAGTGTCCAAGGTTTGGCACTTGGTCCAGAGGAATGCCAGGCGTTTATACAGACTGGGAGGAGCAGCCCTTGAGAGCAGCCCTGCAGAGAGGGAGCTGGGGGTCCTGGTGGGTGAAAAGCTGAGCACGAGCCAGCAGGGTGTGATTACAGCTGGGAAAGCAAATGGGATCCTGGGCTCCATCAGCAGAGGGGTGGCAGCAGGGACAGGGAGGTGATCGTCCCCCTCTGCTCTGCTCTCGTGAGGCCCCATCTGCAGGAGATGGGAGCCACCAGGACAGGAAAGGCAGGGAGCTGCTGGAGAGGGGCCAGAGGAGCCATGGAGATGAGCAGGGCTGCAGCACCTCCCTATGAAGACAGGCTGAGGGAGCTGGGTTTGTTCAGCATGGAGGAGAGAAGGCTGCGGGGTGAATCATTGTAGCTTCCAGGACCTCAAGGGAGCCTGCAGACAGGAGGGGAGTCAGCTCTTGGGAAGGGGAGATAACAGCAGGACAAGGAAATGGTTTGGAGTTGAAGGAGGGCGGATTTCAGTTGGATGTCAGGGGAATTTGTTTGCTGTGAGAGTGGTGAGGTGCTGGAACAGCTGCCCAGAGAGGCTGTGGATGCCCCGTCCATCCCTGAGGTGTTGGAGGCCAGGTTGGATGGGGCCCTGGGCAGCCTGGGCTGCTGTGAAACGTGGAGGTTGGTGGCCCTGCATGTGGCAGGGGGTTGGAGCTTCGTGATCCTTGAGCTCCCTCCCAACCCAACCATCCTGTGATTGTGTGACTCTTTGCACAGCTGCCCCTGCTGCCCCTCAGCTGTGTGTGTCCTGCAGGCACGCCGGTGTGTACACAGCTGAGGAGGTGGCCCTGATCATGAGGGAGAAGCTGATCCGCCTGCAGTCGCTCTACATCGACCAGTTCAAACGGCTGCAGCACCTCCTGAAGGAGAAGAAGCGCCGCTACCTGCACAGCCGCAAGGCGGAGCACGATGCTGTAGGCAAGTCGGGCAGGGTTTGGTGGCTTCAGCACCCTGAGCTGCCCTGGGACACACAGCCCCGTGCTGGGAAATGCTTCCCTGCCCTTTTCTTTGTGTGCCTCTGTAATTAGCAGAGGGCTGAGGGCTGGGGGAGGTATTTTAGGGTTGGCTCCGTGCCTGCGGTGAGCTCGGAAAGGTCGCCAAGGCTCCGAGCTTTCCAGAGTCTGCAGGAAATGAGGCTGCAGGGTTCGTTCTGAGACAACAGTCGGGGTTGTTGTTTTTTTTTTTTTGGATAGGATTTCCTGTTTTTGGGCTTGGAAACGAGAAATGAGTTCATCCTCAGGGCCCTGCCTGGATTGCAGGACTGCTTGGTGGTCGTTGTGCTGCGGTGACGCAGTGCTTTGTGGCACAGATGGGACTTTGCTGCCCAGGTTGCACTGCTGGTCGCGCTGTGCAGGGCAAAGAGAGCTCGCCCTGCCCAGCCTTATAATAACTCCTGGAAAATGGCCCCGTGCTGCACCGTCTGGGTAAAAATAACCGGGATTTGGGGCCGTAGCAATTTGGTTGAGCTCGTTTTAGCAAAGCGGCGGCGGAGGAGCAGAGCTGCCCTGCAATTACAGCGGGAGCAGCGATGGCAGCTTCCCAAGTGAGCGCAGGAGCGGGCTGGGATGTGATGCACTCCTCTTCCACGCGCGGGGACGGCTCACAGCTTTGGCTGGGTTCTTTTAGGAGGTGGTTCAAAACAGCCCCGTGGGGAGCAGTGGGGATTGGCTCTGCTGTGCGACCCAGAGATGTGCCAGCAGGAGGAGCAGCGCCGACCTCAGCTGCGCATCAGAGCTCTGGCACCCGATTTTTGGCCCTGGATACCCCGAAAACCCTCAGATGGAACGAGAGGAGGGCGGTGGGTGGGTGCTGTCGCTGAGCCCCCCCTGTCACCCCGCAGGCAGCAGCCTCCTGACGGGACCTGAGGGGCTCATGGCCAAGGAAAGGGAGAACCTGAAGCGCCTCAAATGCCTGCGGCGTTACCGGCAGCGCTACGGCGTGGAGGCTCTGCTGCACCGGCAGCTGAAGGAGCGCAGGGTGATGGCGACCGACGGCGCGGCCCAGCAGGTGTGTGGGGCTGTGCCCGGGGCTCTCAGCCTGGCCCCACAGCTCTCTGGGGCTCTCCCAGCTCTTCCCAGTCTGCCCAGTGCGGAGCAGAGGGGGGGAGCGCCTCCCTGCCCTGCTGGCTGCGCTGTGCGCGGTGCCTCCAGGGAACTGTTGGGCTTCTTGGCCACCAGGGCATGATGCTGGCTCATGGCCACCCATTTACTGGTCAACCATTGGTCAACCATTGGTCAACTGGGACACCATTGGCTTTTGTGGCCACCAGGGCGCACAGTTGGCTCGTGGTTGCCCACTTATTGGTCTGCCATTGGTCAACCATTGGTCAACCAGGCCACCTTTGGCCTTCATGGCCACAAGGGCGCACAGTTGGTTCATAGTCATCCACTTAATTGGTTCATAGTCATCCACTTATTGGTCTGCCATTGGTCAGCCATTGGTCAACCATTGGTCAACTGGGACACCATTGGCTTTTGTGGCCACCATGGCACACAGTTGGCTCATGGTCACCCAATTATTGGTCTAACGTTGGTCTACCATCGGTCAACCAGGACACCATTGGCCTTCATGGCCACAAGGGCACACAGTTGGTTCATAGTCACCCACTTATTGGTCTGCCATTGGTCAACCAGGTTGCCACCTTTGGCATTCTTGGCCACCAGGGCATGATGCTGGCTCACAGTCAACCGTTGGTCAATTGTTGGTCAGCCATTGGGCAACCAAGGCACTGTTGGCCTTCATGGCCACTAGGACTTGCTGCTGGCTTATGGCCACCCATTGGTCAACCATTGGTCGACTGGGACACCATTGGCTTTTGTGGCCACCAGGGCACACAGTTGGCTCGTGGTTGCCCACTTATTGGTCTGCCATTGGTCAACCATTGGTCAACCAGGCCACCTTTGGCCTTCATGGCCACCAGGGCATGCTGCTGGCTCACCGTCACTCACTGCTCACCCATTGCTCACCCAGATCCTCCGCAGAGCTCCTTTCCAGCAGGTCAGCCCCATCTCCCTCCCCACGCATCCCCCCACGTAGGGCCCTCCGCATTCCCATGTTGTGTGCACCCCTCCCTGAACAACGAGTGGGAAACATCCCTTGGTACAGTGATGAAGCCTGAGAGCCCTCCCAGCCCCCCATTGCAGCCCCCCAGTCACCCCATTCAGAGCTGGGTTTGCTCTGGGAGGGGGGGGTCCTCTGAAAGCAGGCGTTGCTCTGAGCTGTCGCTGCCCCCCCAGGCTCACACCACGCGCTCCAGCCAGAGATGTTTGGCCTTCGTGGACGACGTGCGCTGCTCCAACCCCTCGCTGCCCATGGCCAGGCACTGCCTTACTCGTATCCTTCCACCCTGCCGTGCTCTGGGACCCCCCACCCACGGTGGTGGGACCCTCCTGCCCCCCTCTCCGGCCCTCAATCAAGGCCGGCGGTTTGCTGTAGCCGTTGGTTTCAAACAGGAGCCCAAAGCAGTGTTTTCCTACGGGATGCCAGCTGAGCTCGGGCGCCTCGAGGGCACGGCTGGGCACCGGGGACGGACACGGGGTCCTCCCAGCTGCAGGGCCTGCACTGCGGGTCCCACGCTGGGCTTTGCAGAGCGTGGGTTGGGGCTGGAGGATGGAGCAGGTCCTGCGTGGTGCTGCGTCCCCTCAAGCTCAGGAGCTGCTCTGTGTCACGGCTGGGTTGTGGGACCCCCACCCAAAGCTGGGAGCTCGGGGTGGGCGCTGGGGGGGTGCTGAGCTGTGGGGCAGCAGTGGGAGGCTGAGCTCTGGGGCTTGTTGCTGCAACTGTGTGCTGGGAGCTGCTGGTGTTCCTCCCTGTGGCCATGGGGGTGGGAAGGAGGGCCGGATGCAGCCCCCCCATGTTCTGAGCAAGGCACGCTCAGAGTGAGTGGGGGAGTGGAAAAAGTGGGGCTGGGTTTCCACGCATCTGAGCCATCAGCTGTGCAGTTCACCCTCCTGGCAGTGTGTGCTGTTGACCCCACTGAGCGCGGAGCTGCGGTCAGTTGGGAAATGGGCTCAAACCCGACGCTTTCTGCCAACATCCGTGGGGCTGAGCTTTGCTTTTTCCTCTCCCATAAAGGAGAGGCTGCAAAGGGGATGCCTCAGATTGCAGCAGCCCGGCTGGGTGCTGAAGGCTGGGATTCTGGGGTCTGACCCCAGAGTGGTGCTCTGTGCTCAGCACCCGGTGGATTTGGGGGATATGGGATACGGGTATGGATTTGGGGTACAGGTATGGATATGGGCTATGGGTGCATGTTGGTGTTCTGCCCAAAGATGGGCTTTGCTCTCGTGCTGCTCTGCACAGCTGCAGCGGTGCTGATGAAAGGCAGGAAATCCTATTGACACCTCAGACAGGAATTGGGTTTTTCCCTGGGAAGGAAAAAGGGTGGAAGCAGCTGAACCGCGGTCCCGGCTGAGGGAGGGCACTGCAGCCTCTGTGCTGTACAGGAGATGCTCTGAAATGGAAATTATCAACGTGCTGCCCAGGGAAGTGTGGGTGCCCCATCCCTGGAGGTGCTCAGTGCCATGGGGGGCTGATGGCGGTGGGGCTGGGGGGCTTCTGGGCTCCCTTCCCACTCAACCATTCTGTGGTTCGATGATGTTTCAGGTTTCTTCCAACCCAACCACTCAATGGTTCTACAGTCTGTGATGTCTCATCCAACCCAACCTTTCTGTGGTTGTTTGATCTTGGAGGCCCCTTCCAACCCAACCATCCCACGGTTCCATGAGTTTAAGGTTCCTTCCAACCCAACCATCCCACCGTTCTCCAACCCAAATATCCCATGGTTCCATGATCTTTGAGGTCCCTTCTATCCCAACCCATCCCGTGGTTCCATAATATTTGAGATCTCTTCCAACCCAACCATCCCATGGTTTTCCAACCCAGCCCACCCTAAGATTCCATCATCTCGAAGGCCCCTTCCAACCCAGCCATCCCATGGTTCCATGATACTTGAGATCCAACCCAGCCATCCATTGTTCCATGATCTTTGGAGTCCCTTCCAGCCCGACCATCCATGATTTCATGGTATTTGAGATCTCTTCCAACCCAACCATCCAACCCAACCCATCCCGTGTTTCCATGATCTTTAAGATCTCTTCCAACTCAATCATCCCATGGTTCTCCAACCCATCCCATATTTTCATGATCTTTAAGATCTCTTCCAACCCAGCAGTCCTATGGTTCTCCAACCCATTCCACGGTTCCATGATTTTAAGGTCCCTTCCAACCCAACCATCCATTGTTCCATTGGAGTCCCTTCCAACCCGACCATCCATGATTTCATGGTATTTGAGATCTCTTCCAACCCAACCACCCGTGGTTCTCCAACCCATCCCATGTTTCCATGACCTTTAAGCTCCCTTCCAACCCACTCTACGATTCTCTCCCTGTAGTCAGGCTGTAGCCATACTGCAGTTTTCCCTTGACCACATCTTGCAGACATCTGCCAGGACACCAACCAGACGCTGTTCAAACCGTGCCAGGGCTCTGAGGAGGTGCCCTGCAACAAACCCGTTCCCGTCAGCCTCTCGGAGGAGCCCTGCTGCCCGCTGCACCTCCGCCTGCCCCCCCAGATGTACGTCCCTGAGCAGGTGCTGGCTGTCCCCGAGGAGCTGGAGGCAGCCCCCACTGACCTGTACCTGAGTGCTGCGGAGCTGCAGCCCACCGAGAGTTTGCCCCTGGAGTTCAGCGATGTAAGTTGGACGTGCTGCTGGAAGGGAGGTGTCCCAAAGCTCCTCCTTTTCACCAGTGAACGTAGGTGGGACACGGGGAAAGCTGGTGCTGGAGCCTCGTGTGCCTCACGCACCAAATTTTATCCATCCCATCCCACACCAACCATCCCACGGTTCTCCAACCCATCCCGAGGTTCCATCACCTTGAAGGACTTTTCCAACCCAACCATTCCATGGTGTTCCAACCCAACCCAACCCATAGTTCCATGATCTTTAAGGTCCTTCCAACCCAACCATCCCATGGTTTTCCAACCCAAGCATTTCATGGTTCCATCACCTTGAAGGACCTTTCCAACCCAACCATCCCATAGTTGTCCAACCCAACCATCCCATGGTTTTCCAACCCAACCCAACCCATAGTTCCATGATCTTTAAGGTCCTTCCAACCCAACCATCCCATGGTGTTCCAACCCAACCCAACCCATAGTTCCATGATTTTTAAGGCCCCTTCCAACCCAACCATCCCATGGTGTTCCAACCCAACCCAACCCATAGTTCCATGATCTTTAAAGTCTCTTCCAACCCAACCATCCCATAGTTCTCCAACCCAACCCACCCTGTGGTTCCATCATCTTGAAGGTTCCTTCCAACCCAACCATCCCATGGTTCCATCACCTTGAAGGACCTTTCCAACCCAACCATCCCATGGTGTTCCAACCCAACCCAATCCATAATTCCATGACCTTTAAGGTCTCTTCCAACCCAACCATCCCATACTTCTCCAGCCCAACCCATCCCATGGTTCCATCACTTTGAAGGTCCCTTCCAACCCAACCATCCCACGATTTTCCAACCCAACCCATCCCATGATTCCATCACCTTGAAGACCTTTCCATCCCAACCATCCTGTGGTTCTCCATCCCATCCCATCCCATCCCATCCCATCCCATCCCATCCCATCCCATCCCATCCCATCCCATCCCATCCCATCCCATCCCATCCCAACATTCCATCATCTTGAAGTTCCCTTCCAACCCAACCATCCCATGGTTCCATCACCTCGAAGGACCTTTCCAACCCTACAAGCAGCAGAGGTCAGCTCTGCATTGGGTCTGGGGGCTTCGGGACCCCTCCTGATGCCCCCCCCCCCGTGCTGCCCCATAGGACCTGGACGTGGTGGGTGATGGCCTGCAGTGTCCCCCATCCCCTCTGCTCTTCGATCCGTCCGCCGCCCTCGCTCCGTCCATCCGGGATGTGGCTGAAGCCCCCATTGACATTTTGGCCCTGGAGGACCCCCCTCACGCCGGGATCCCCCCCCCACACGTGGCACCCACAGACAGGGGCACCCACAGCTTCACCACGGCCACGGTGTCACCTGCACAGGTAGGAATGGAGCAGGGCTGCTGGCATCCAGCTGCGGGTGACCCCATATCCCATATCCTGGGGGGCAGGGGGTGACCCCATAGCCCCTATCCCAGGGGATGTGGGTGACCCTATAAGCACAGGGGCAATGGGTGACCCCATATCCCTGAGGCTGTGGGTGATGCCATACCCCCTTTCCTGGGGCAGTAGGTGACCCCATATCCTGGGGGGCAGTGGATGATCCCATATCCCTGGAGCAGTGGGTGACCCCATGGCTCTGGGGACAGTGGGAGACCCCATGTCCTTGAGGTGGGGTGTGGGGGTGACCCCATACCATGTATTCTGAGAGCAGTGGATGAGCCCATACCCCATATCCTAGGGGCTGTGGGTGACCCCACACCAAAGGGACAGCAAGTGACTCTGTACCTCGTATCCCTGGGGCAGTGGGTGACCCCATACCCCATATCCTAAGTGACCCCATATCCCAGGGGCAGTGGGTGACCCCATACCTCTTATGTTGGCGGGCGGTGGGTGACCCCACACCCCATATCTCTGAGCTGTGGGTGATCCCATACCCTGTATTCTGGGGGCAGTGTGTGACCCCATACCCCATATCCCGGGGGGGGCAATGGCTGACCCCATAACCTGGGGCGGTGGGTTCCCCCCATGTATTCTGGGAGCACCAGGTGGCCCCCACCGCTCCCATCACTTCGCCACCCACAGCCCTCTCCCTTCTGGGGCCGTGTGCCCCCCACCCCACACCCAGCCCCATATCCCCCCCCCATATCCCCCCCCGGCCCTGGATGAAGGCTGTCGGTTCTCCCATAACCGCTGGCTTCAAGCAGGAGCCCAGAGAGCCGCTCTCAGTCTGTCGGTTCTCCAACCCCACATGGGGCGACCGATTCGTATGGGAGCCACAAAGGACCCCCCCAAACCCCCCCCCAATCCCCAACAGCCCCCCCCCTCACCCCTCATCATCCCCTCTTCCATCCCCACAGAGCACCCCGCGCCCTGAGGACCCCCCCAACGGGACCCTGCAGCCCTCGGCTGTCAGCTGAGCTCACAGCCCCCCCCCGTGGGTGAGTTGGGGGGGGGGGGGCAGGGTGACCCCCTCCCCTCCCCCCCCCAGCGGTGACCCCCAACACCGTGGGGGGGCGGGGGGGGTGGCACTGCCCCATTGGGTGGTGGTGGTGTGGGAGGGGGTTTCGTTCTTATTCCTGCCCCCATCTCACCCCCCCAATAAAGATATTGGATGGGATCCCTGTGTCACTGTGCTGTGGGGGGGGCAGATGGGGGGGGGGGGGAGATGGGGATGGAATTGGGGGGGGCAGATGGGGGGAGATGGAAAGGGGGGGAGATATGGGGTGGGGGGGGGACAGATGGGGGGGTGGGATGGGAGATGGGGGGGAGATGGAAAGGGGAGTGATATGGGGGGGGCGTGGAAAGGGGGGGCAGATGGGGGTGGGATGGGAGATGGGGGGGGCACATGGGGGGGTGGGGGCAGAGGGGGGGATATGGGGGGGGGCAGGTATGGGGGGCTGCGTGGGGCACAGAGCCCCTGTGTGGGGGTGGGGGGTGGGGGGGGAGGGGAGAGCCTCGGTCTGGGGGGGGGAGGAGCCGAGCGCCCCGGAAGCGGCAGAAATCGCGAATTTGGGACAAAAAAACCCAAATTACGGCTGGGTTCGCCCCGCCCCGAGAGCTGATTGGCGGAGAGCTCAAAACGTCCCGCCCACTGCCCGGAGCTGATTGGCGGAGGGCTCAGAACCCTCCATCCTCTCCTGCGCGATCATTGGCGGAGCTATCAGAACTCCCCGCCCATCCTCGTCACCGATTGGTAGAGCTCAATCCCCCTCCTCCTTTCCCAGGCGCCGATTGGTGGCGATAGGACGCGGGGCGGGGCCGATCCCGGTGCGGCCGTGACGTCACCACAGGACCCCCCCCCCCCCCCCCCCCATCCAACCATGGCCGCGCCGCCCGAACGCCCGGTGAGAGGGGGGGGGTCCGCGCCGGGAGGGGGGGGGGGGGCGGTGGTCCCGTTCTCCGTGCCCCCCCCGCACAGCCCAGGCTGTCCGCTGCAGGTGACACCGCGCTGAGCCGCGGGGGGGCGTCCGTCCGTTTGTCCGTCCGTCCGTCCGTCCGCCCGCCGCCCCGCGTGTCCCCGTTATGGCGGAGAGCGTGACCGAAGCTCCGGGGGGGGGGGGCGGCTCGAACCGGGAGCTGCTGCAAAGGCTGCGGGAATTGGAGGTACGGGGTTGGGGGGGGGGGTGGAATTGATGGGGGGGGGCTGCGGTCGGTGCTGCGGAGCTCTGCGCCCCCCCCCCCCCCCCCCACCAACCAGTGTGTGACCCCCCCCCCCCGTGACCCCCCCCTCGGTGCCCCCCCATCACTGTGTGACCCCCCCTCCCCCCCATTCCTGGGTTACTAATAAGATGGGGCCCCCCCCCCCAGTACCCCTCACTCTGTGCCCCCCCATCAATGTGTGACCCCCCCTCCCCCCCATTCGTGGGTCTTTAATGAGATGGGGTCCCCCCCCGGTACCCCCACCCCTCTTGTCCCCCCCCATCAATGTGTGACCCCCCCCTCCTCTCTGCCCCCCCCCCAATCAGTGTGTGACCCCCCCCCCCATTCCTGTGTTATTAATGAGATGGGGGTCCCCCCCTCTGTGACCCCCTCCCCTCTGTGCCCCCCCCATCAATATATGACTCCCCCCCCTCCTCTGTGACCCCCCCATTCGTGGGTCTTTAATGAGATGGGGGTCCCCCCCCCCGGTACCCCCCCATCTGTGCCCCCCCATCAATGTGTGACCCCCCCCCCACATCAGTGTGTGACCCCCCCCTCCCCCCCATTCCTGTGTTATTAATGAGATGGGGGTCCCCCCCCGGTACCCCCACCCCTCTTGCCCCCCCCCCATCAATATGTGACCCCCCCTCCCCCCCATTCCTGGGTCATTAATGAGATGGACCCCCCCCCCCGGTGCCCCCCCCTCTGTGCCCCCAGGAGGAGAACTCTGCTCTGGCTCAGGCCAATGAGAACCAACGGGAGACGTACGAGCGCTGCCTGGATGAGGTGTGGGATGGGGGGGGGGGGGGACAGGGGGGGGTTATAGGGCTGCTGCCCCCCCCCCTCTGTCCCAACCGCCGCCCCCCCCACAACCCGCTGTGCCCATCAGGTCGCCAACCACGTGGTGCAGGCGCTGCTCAACCAGAAGGTGGGGGGGGGCTGGGGGTGTCAGTAGGGGTGTATGGGGGGCTGGGGTCTCTGGGGGGGGGGGGAGGGGGATGCCTATGGGGCTGGGGGGGGCGCTGGGGGTGTACATGTAAATATATATATATATATATGGGGCTGGGGTCCCTGGGGGGTGTTGATGGGGGTCCCTGATGGGACATCTGTGGGGCTGGGGGGCCGTAGGGTTGTACTTATATACGGGGTTGGGGGCGTTTTGGGGTTGCTGATGGGGGCTGGGGGGGCCCTGAGGACCCAATGGGTTTGGGGGTGTCTGTGGGGCTGGGGTCCCTGGGGGTGTCTCTGGGGCTGGGGGGCTGTGGGGGTGTACTTAAATATGGGGTTGGGGGTGTTTTGGGGTTGCTGATGGGGCTGGGTTGGTTCTGAGACCCCCATGGGGCCGGGGGGTGTGTGTGGGGCTGGGGGTCCTGATGGGTGTCTGTGGGGTTGGGGTCCCTGGTGGTGCTGATGGGGGTCCCTGGGGCTGGGGGGGGGGGGCTGGGGGCATCCAGGGGTGTCTCTCTGTGGGGCTGGGGGTGTCTGTGGGTGCCCACAGGGCTGGGGGGGAGGCCTGGGGATCCCGTGGGACTTTGGGTGTCTGTGGGGCTGGGGGTCCTGATGGGTGTCTGTGGGGTTGGGGTCCCTGGGGGGGGGGGCTGGGGGTTTCTGGGGGTACCCAGAAGTGGGGCTGGGGGGGCTTAGGGGATGTTGATGGGGGTCCCTGGGGTGGGGGGCATCCATCTGCAGGGCCGAGGTTCTGTGGGGCTGCCTATGGGACAGGAGCTGAGCCCCCCAACCCCCCCAACCCCCCCATGGCCCCCCCAGGACCTGCGGGAGGAATGCCTGAAGCTGAAGAAGCGCGTGGCCGAACTGGAGCGGCAGAACCGGGCACTGAGCGACCTGTGCCAGCAGCGCCTGCAGCCCCCGCCCGGACCCCCACCCCAGGTCTGTGTGCATCTGTGTGTGTGGGGGGGGGCAGAGTGGGGCAAAGCCCCCCCCTAAGCACCAACACGTGGCTCTGTGTCCCCCCCCCAGCTGCTCCCCCCGCTGTCCCCGGACCCCCCCTGCAGCCCTGAGCGCCCACCCGCCCCACCGCCCCACGGCTGCTGTGCCCCCCCAGTGCAGGTGGGTAACCTCAGACCCACAGCATCACCCCCCCACAGCCCCCCCCCCACCCAATACCCGTGGGGTGACGTGGCTGTGACCCCCCCCCCCCCCATACAGGTCACCCCGTTGGGACCCCCATCGGGCAGCGCTCTCAGCCCCCCGCTCTGCCCCACGGCCGCCCCCCCCCTGGATGCTCTCTCCCCGTTCTTGAAGAAGAAGGCGCAGATCCTGGAAGTGCTGCGTAGATTGGAGGAGGAAACGGACCCTCTGTTGGGGGGACCCCCCCACCCCGCCCCCCCCACCCCCGAGCCCCCCCTTCCCCCGTATTTGGGGCTGTACGAGGAGGAGAGCCCCGAGGGCGGCTGCGCCCCACACCTGGGGACGCCCTCAGCCCCACTGCTGTCCCCCTCCAAAGGGCTGAAGGGGGGGTCGGGGTCGGGACCCCCCCCCGCGCTGCGCCTCAGCCCTCAGCTGCCCCGCGCCTCCCGCATCCCCTGCCGCAGCGGCCCCCCCGAAACGCCCCCCGAGAGCCCCAACTTCCCCCAGCCCCACGCTTACGGCTCGGCTCCGCCCCCCCAGCCCCCCTCCCACGGTTCAGCCCCGCTCCCCCCACCCCACGCTTACGGCTCGACCCCCCCACCCCCACCCCCACCCCACACCTACGGCTCAGCCCCTCCGCCCCACCCTTACGACCCCCCCCCGCCGCCCCCCTCCATCCCATCGGACCGAGCGGCTTCGTCCCCCCCCGCCTCCCGCCGTTCCGTTCCGGCGGGTTCCTCTCAGTGCCGCCGCCCCAGTAAGAAACCCCCCCCCGAATCCTCCGCCGCCCCCCCCCCCAAGGAACGTTCGGGGGCTGCGAACAAAACGTGCGGCCCCTCGGGGCGACCCTCGACGCGCAGCGGCCGCAGCGGCACGAAACCCCCCGACCCCATCGCGGGGGCTGCGGGGCCGCGGGTCCGGCCGGCTGCGGGGGGGGGGGGCGGGGCCGGGGGTCCTTGCAGACCCCCCCCCGCGGGCTCCGTCCCCGCCGCCCCCAACCCGGCGACCCCCCAGGCGGGCGCGCATTCCGCCATCGAAGAGAAAGTGATGAAAGGGATCGAGGAAAACGTCCTGAGGTTACAGGGAGGGGGGGGGGGACGGACGGCAAAGGGCGGCCCGGGGGGGGGGGCGGCGGCGGCGGGGGGGGCGTGGGGGGGTTGGCCGGGTGGCTCGGGTTGCGCCGCAGCAAATTGCCCGCATTGCGCGGCCGCGGGGAGTGGGCGCCCGCCGCGCTGCGCAGGGACGGGAAAACGGCGGCGGGGAGGAAAACGGAGACGGACGGGGTGAACATTTCCCGTCTGATGGAACGGGCGGAGGATCTGAGGAGGGCGCTGCGGGACGGAGCGAGGGACGAGGCGGCGCTGCGGAGCGCGGGGAGGGAGGAGCTGAAGGGGCGCGGAGGGGCGGCGAGGAGACGCGGAGCGGGACGGGATGGAACGGCCAGGGAGTTCGTGCAGAGGCTGCTGGAGAGGTGGGGGGGGGATGGGATGGGATGGGATGGGATGGGATGGGATGGGATGGGATGGGATGGGATGGGATGGGATGATGGGATGGAATGTGATAATGGGATGGGATGGGAACAGGACAGAGATGGGATGGGGATGGGATGTAATGGGATGGGATGGGATGATGGGATGGGGATGGGGATGGGGATGGGGAAGGGATGTGGTAATGGGATGGGATGGGATGGGATGGGATGGGAACAGGACAGGGATGGGATGGGATGGAGATGGGGATGGGATGGGATGGGATGTTGGGATGTAATGGGATGGGATGGGATGGGGATGGGCAGGGATGGGATGGGGATGGGATGGGATGATGGGATGGGATGGGATGGGATGGGATGTAATGGGATGGGGATGGGATGGGATGGGATGGGATGGGAACAGGACAGGGATGGGGATGGGGATGGGAATGGGATAGGATGCAATGGGATGGGATGGGATGATGGGATGGGATGGGATGCAATGGGATGCGATGATGGGATGGGGATGGGGAGGGGATGTGGTAATGGGATGGGATGGGAACAGGACAGGGATGGGATGGGGCTGGGGATGGGATGGGATGGGATGGGATGGGATGGGATGGGATGATGGGATGGGATGGGATGGGGGTACCATAAGGGTTCTGTGTGGAGTGGGATGGGGGGACAGGGGAGATTCCATGGGGTCACCATGGGGATGGGTGGGAGGATGTAGGGGGGATACCGTGGGGTGGGGGTGGGATGGGATGGGGATACCATGGGGTTGGGGCGGGATGAATGTGGGATGGAGGTTGTATGGGGATACCATGGGGATGCCATGATAGTGGGATGGGGTGGGGATGGGGATTCTATGGGGTTGGGGTGGGGATGGGGTGGAGGCACCATGAGGATGGGGGTTGGGGTGGGGGTACCATGGGGTGGGATGGGTGTGGGGTTACTGTGGGGTAGGGGTGGGGATGGGATGGGGATTCTGTGGGGTTGGGATGAGGATGGGGTGGGTTACCATGGGGGGGTGGGGTTGGGGATTCTATGGGGTTGGGATGGGGTGGTTATAGGGATTCTCTGGGGTTGGGATGGGGTTACCATGGAGGTGGGATGGGGCACGCAGCTGTGGGGGGGTCAGCGTGGCCTGGCGGTGTCCCCTCTATGGGGTGACCCCCCCGGGGGTGTCTCACCACCCCCCCCCCCATAGGGTGGATGGGAAGGACGCGTCCTATGAGAGCCGCCTGGAGCACAAACGGGATCCGTGCCGCAACGGCATCGTGGGGCACCTGAGGGGCGGCCAGGAGCCCCCCCATAAGGTCAGGACCCCCCCCCAACCCCCCCCCCCAGCCCGGTCACCCCATGGGTGCTGACCCCGCTGCTGGTGGTGGGTGCTGCCGCCCCATAGGTCCCCGGTGTGGGGCTGCGGGGGGAGCTGCACCCCGATGAGCGTTTGGCTGAACTGGGGCCGCTGCAGCACTTTGCAGGTGGGGGAAATTTGGGGGGGGGCTTCGTAGGGTGGGGGGTTGCATGGATGGAAGTCCCATATTGGGGGGGGTCATATAGGGGGGGTTTTATGGGGGGGTCCCATTAAGGGGGGCCCCATTAGGGGGGGTCCCATTGGGGGGGGTCCCATTAGGGAGGGGTCCCATTGGGGGGTGTCCCATTGGGGGGGGTCCCATTGGGGGGTGTCCCATTGGGGGGGGTCCCATTAGGGCGGGTCCCATTGGGGGGGTGGGATGGTGGTCTTTTGGGGGGCTCCCTTATGGGGGGCCCCTTTAAGGAGGGGTCCCACGGGTGAAGGGAGCTCATGGCTGGGGGTCCCATATGAAGGGGGGGGACGGGGTCGTGTTGGGGGCTCCCATGGGGGGGTTCTCATGGGGGGGGGGGTGATTGGGGGGGTGGTCCCCAACCCCTCCCCCCCCTTTTTGCCTTACAGCCTGCAGCTCCCTGACCCGCACCCTGGACAGCGGCATCGGGACTTTTCCCCCCCGGATTACGGGGGGGTCCCTACAAAAAGCGCCCCGAAACCTCGTGGGATCGCTGCCCCCCCCGGCCCCCCCCCGCCCCCCCCCAACACCAAAGTACCCCGCAAAGCCCGGACTTTGGAGCGGGAGCTGCCGGGCCTGGAGGAGCTGATGGGGAAACGGCGAATCGGCCCCACTGAGCCCCACTGCAGTGCAGCGCAGCGGGGGGGGGCGCAGGGTGGGTGTCATTGGGGGGGGGGGCAATGGGGGGGGCAGTGCTGAGGTGGGGGCTGGGGGGGGGGTGATGACCCTGGGTGGGGGGGGGGTCTCCATTGGTGGAAGTGACCCCAGGTTGGGGGGGGGCATTGGGGGGGGGTCTCCATTGGGGGTGGAAGTGACCTCAGGTGGGGTGGGGGTCTTCATTGGGGGGTGGGGTCTTCATTGGGGGGGGTCTTCATTGGGTGTCTCTGGGGGGGGTCTCCATTGGGGTGGCAGCTCAGGTATTGGGGGGGGGTCTCTGTTGGAGGGTGGGACTGAGCCTTAGGGGGGGGGAATGTAGAATGGGGGGGGGGGTCTCCGTTGGGGGGTGGAAGTGATCCCAGGTTGGGGGGGGGTCCATTGGGGGGGGGTCTCCATTGGGGTGGCAGCTCAGGTATTGGGGGGGGTCTCTGTTGAGGGGTGGGACTGAGCCTTAGGGGGGTGCCCAGGATGGGGGGGGTCTCCATTGGGGGTACTTGAGGGGGGGGGTCTCCATTGGGGAGTGGGAGTGACCTCAGGTGGGGTGGGGGGTCCCTGGGGGGGTCACCATTATGGGTGGCACCTCAGGTATTGGGGGGGGGGTCTCTGCTGGAGGGTGGGACTGAGCCTTACGGGGGGAATACAGAGGGGGGGGTCTCCGTTGGGGGTGGAAGTGACCTCAGGTGGGGTGGGGGTCTCCATTGGGTGTCTCTGGGGGGGGGTCTCCATTGGGGGTGGCACCTCAGGTGTGGGGGGGGTCTCTGTTGAGGGGTGGGACTGAGCCTTAGGGGGGTGCCCAGGATGGGGGGGTCTCCACTGGGGAGTGGGAGTGACCTCAGGTGGGGGGGGTCCATGGGGGGGGTTTCCATTGGGAGTCTCTGGGGGGGGGGTCTCCATTGGGGGTGGCACTCCAGATATGGGGGGGTCTCTGTTGGAGGGTGGGACTGAGCCTTAAGGGGGGGGGGGTCTCCAATGGGAGGTGGAAGTGACCACAGGTGGGGGGGTCCGTGGGGGGGGGGTTTCCATTGGGGGTAGCATTGGCCATGGGTGGGGGTCTGTGTTCGGATGGTGGCAGTGATGCTGGGGGGGTCCGGGGGGGGGGGGGCTCTATTGGGGATCCCGGGGGCGGATGGGGGGGGGGTGTCTCTGTGATGGGGTTGGTGTTGACCCCCCCCCCCTCGCCCCCCCCCAGCCGATGCCGTGAAGCCGCGCCGCGCGCAGCAGAGCAAGAATTGGACTTTTCCCAACGCGCGGGGCTGCGGGGCTGCGGATCCGTTCCTGTGCGCCGCGGGGGGGCTGGTGAGTCGGGGGGGGGGGGCAGGGAGGGGGGGGGGGTCACCCCGTACCGCCCGCGGATGGTGACAACGATGGGGGGGGGGGGGCGGTGGGCGCCGTCCCATCTGTTCCCCTTCTCCCATTCCATGCCAGGCTCCGGTTTGCAGCCCACCCCCCCGCCGCGGGGCGTCCCCGGACCCCCCCCCACCGTTGCCCCCCCCCCTGAGCGCCGGCAGCAGCCGCACCCCCAGCGCTTCGGATGTGGGGGACGAGGGCAGCCCGGAGGTCCGATCTCGGGGGGGGGGCTGCGGCCCCCCCGGCTTGCAGCACTCGGAGTCGCTCAGCGATTCCCTGTACGACAGCCTGTCGTCCTGCGGCAGCCAGGGCTGAGCCCCCCCCCAACACACACAGCCCCCCCCCCAACCTTTTCTTCCATCGGGTGCGATGCGGTCTTCCGCCCCTCACCCCACAATTGGGGGGGGGGGGCTGTAGGGGGGGGGTCCCGGTGCTGTGTGCCCCCCCCCCCCCCCACCTCCCCTTCCTCCGATGGTGCTATCGCAGTGTACAGCCCCCCCCCCCCACGTTTTTAATTCAATAAAACCGCCCCCCCGCTCCTCGTTTATTTATAACGGCGCTGTCTGTCTGTCCGTCCGTCCGTCCCCCCCCCCGTGTCCTTTTTTGCCCCCCCCGGGCTGCTGCGCGGTTTCGATCTCAGCGTTTTATTGAATCATTCCGGTGTACAAAGAGTGACGGCCTGCAGCCATCAGCGCTCCCACGGGGGGGGGGGGAAAAGGGGGGGGGAAAAGGGGGGTGGTGTTAATTAGGGGGGGGGTAATTAATTAATTACGGTCAGACCTGCTGGACGCTGCTCTGCTTGGCACTGAAGGAGAGGCTCTGTGGGGCAGAAGGGGGTCCCGAATCCCCACCCCCACCCCCAAACCCCCCCAGTCCCCTTTGTGGGTGGTGGGGGGGTCAAAGAGGGTCGACCCCCCCCTCTCCCCCCGCCCCCACGACCCCCCCCCTCCAACCTGGGGAATTGGGGGGGGGGCTGCGGAGCGCCAGCAGATCTGTGGGGCATCAATGGGGGAAATCTATGGGGCGGGGGGGGGAAAGGAGCCACGAGGTGCCAAAGCGTCCGGGCTGCTGGGGGGGGGCAGCAAAGCAGCCTTTAATGAACCGGGGGGGGGTGGGGGGGGTTTGGGGTCGTGGGGGCGGATTGGGGGGGATGGGGGGGTTTGGGGGGGGGCAGCTCCACTTCTTCCTGGAGCGGCTTCACTTCTTCTCCTTCTTCTTGTTCTGCTGGGGGAGACGCGGCTGTCGGCGCTGCCCCACATCCCATAATCCCACCCCACAACGCCATCCCATAACCCCCTCCCCAATCCCATAACCCTGCTTCCCACCGCCCCACCCCACAACGCCACCCTCCACCCCATAAATCTTCCCCACCCCCCCATAACCCTCCCCCACCCCAGAATCCCTTCCTCCATCCCATATCCCACCCCCATCCCATAACCCCATAACGCCACACCCCATAACCCCCCCTCCGCCCCACAGCGCTGCCCCCCCGCCCCATAACCCCCCCCACCCCATAACCCCCCACCTCGTTCACCCCCAGGATCATCAGCAGCTCTCGGAAGATGTTGACAAAATCCAGGAAAAGATCCACGCAGTGCCTGTGGGGTCAGAGCACGGCATTGGGGGGGGCTGTGCCACCCCAAACCCCCCAAACCCACCCCACAGCGCCCCATAGCACCCCAACCCCACCCCACAGCACCCCACAGCACCCCCAATCCATCCCACAGCACCCCAAACCTACCCCACAGTGCCCCATAGCACCCCAAACCCACCCTAACCCCATTCCATAGCACCCCAACCCCACCCCAGCCTCACCCCACAGCACCCCTAAGCCACCCCATAGCGCCCCAAACACCCCAACCCCACCCCATACCGCCCCATAGTACCCCATAGCACCCCAACCTCACCGCACAGCACCCAAACCCACCCTAACCCCACCCCATAGCACCCCAACCCTTCCCCAACCCTACCCCACAGCACCCCAACCCCACCCCATAGCACCCCACAGCAACAATAACCCACCCCACAGCGCCCCATAGCACCCCAAACCCATCCCAACCCCACCCCATACCACCCCATAGTACCCGGTAGCACCCCAACCCCACCCCATAGCACCCCACAGCACCCCTAAGCCACCGCACAGCGCCCCATAGCACCCCAATCCCTCCCCAACCCCATCCCATAGTGCCCCACAGCACCCCTAACCCACCCCAGAGCACCCCAGAGCACCCCAAACCCATCCCAACCCCACCCCATACTGCCCCATAGTACCCAATAGCACCCCAACCCCACCCAATAGCACCCCACAGCACCCCAAATCCACCCCAACCCCACCCCATAGCATCCCAACCCCACCCCATAGCACCCCACAGCAACAATAACCCACCCCACAGTGCCCCATAGCACCCCAATCCCTCCCCAACCCCACCCCATACTGCCCCATAGTACCCTATAGCACCCCAACCCCACCCAATAGCACCCCACAGCACCCCAAATCCACCCCAACCCCACCCCATACCTCCCCATAGTACCCGGTAGCACCCCAACCCCACCCCACAGCACCCCAACCCCCTCCTATAGCACCCCACAGCACCCCAAACCCACCCCAGAGCACCCCAAATCCACCCCAACCCCACCCCATACCGCCCCATAGTACCCAATAGCACCCCAACCTCATCCTATAGCACCCCACAGCACCCCTAAGCCACCCCACAGCACCCCATAGCACCCCAAACCCATCCCAACCCCACCCCATACTGCCCCATAGTACCCAAACCCCCCCAACCCCACCCCAACCCCACCCCACAGCGCCCCACAGCACCCCAACCTCTCCTCAACCCCACCCCACAGCACCCCTAAGCCACCCCACAGCGCCCCACAGCGCCCCAGCCCCCACCCACCAGATGTAGTCCTTATCCCCGCTCTCTGCCTTCTCGATGATCAGCTGGGTGTCGAACAGCACGAAGCCGCACATCAGCATCAGCCCCACGTAGAGGTTGGCCTGCAGGGAGCAGAATTCGGGGGGGTTTGGGGAGGGGGGGGGGTCAGATGGGTGCCCCCCACCCCCCCGCGGGGTCCGGAAGGAGCAGAGTGGGTGCAGCACCCACCGTGAGGAGCCACACGGAGCCCAGCAGCGCGTTGAGCAGGGAGGAGAGCAGCAGCAGGGTGAGGCCGGAGAGCAGGAAACCTGCGGGGGGCGGCAGTGAGAGCAGCTCCTGGGGGCACCCCGACCCCTATGGGGCACCCCAAGCCTTTTGGGGCACCTCCAACCCCTTTATAGTGCACCCCCACCCCTATGGGGCACCTCCAACCCCTTTATAGGGCCCCGACCCCTATGGGGCACCCCGAACCTTTTGGGGCACCTCCAACCCCTTTATAGGGAACCCCGACCCCTATGGGGCACCCCGAACCTTTTGGGGCACCTCCAATCCCTTTATAGGGCACCCCCACCCTTTTGGGGCACCCTGACCCTTTTGGGGCACCTCCAACCCCTTGTAGGGCACCTCAAGCCTTATGAGGCATCTCCAACCCCTTATCAATCCCTTATGGGACACCCTGACCCCTTTTGGGCCACCTCCAACCCCTTTTGGGGCACCTCCAAACCCTTATGGGGCACCCCGAGCCTTATGGGGCACCCTGACCCTTTTGGGGCACCTCCAACCCCTTTATAGGGCACCCCAACCCCTACGGGGCACCCTGACCCTTTTGGGGCACCTCCAATCCCTTTATAGGGCACCCTGAGCCTTATAGGGCAACTCCAACCCCTTATCGGACACCTCCAACTCCTTATGGGGCAACTCCAAACCCTTATGGGGCACCCTGACCCTTACGGGGCAACTCCAATCCCTTTATAGGACACCCCGACCCTTTTGGGGCACCCTGACCCTTTTGGGGCACCTCCAATCCCTTATGGGGTATCCCAGCCCCCCTGTGGGGTAGCGAGTCCCTTTTGGGCCATGTTTAATCCCTTTTGGGCCTCCCCAACCCCTCTATAGAGCACCTCCCATCTCTTTTGGGGCACCCCCAGCTCCTTTTGGGGCACCCCAAATCCCTTTTGGGGGACCTCCAATCCCTTTTGGGCCACTCCAGCTCCTTTTTGGGGGCACCTTGATCCGTTTTTGAGCACCTCCAGCCCCTTGTGGGGTATCCAAGCCCCATTTGGGATATCCCAGCCCCCTTGTGGGGTATCCCAGCCCCCATTTGGGGTATCCCAGCCCCCTTGTGGGGTGCCCCCGTCCCCTTTTTGGGGTCCCCTCACCTCCCAGGTAGAGAAAACTGCGGCGCCGGGCGTAGAGAGCGCTGAGCGAGAAGCAGCCGAAGATGGCGGCCGTGCCCAGGAAGGCGGTGGGGATGAGGCTGGGGGAGAAGGGGGGGTCAGGGGGGGCTTTATGGGGTGGTCAGGGGCTCTGTGGGGCAGTGGGGGGCTCTATGGGGGGGCCAGGGACTCTATGGGGTGGTGGAGGGCTCTATGGGATGGTGGGGGGCTCTGTGGGGGATCAGGGGGTTCTATGGGGTGGTCAGAGGCTCTACGGGGCAGTGGGGGGCTCTGTGTAGGGTCAGGGGCTCTGTGTGGGGTCAGGGGCTCTATGGGGCAGTGGGGGGCTCTGTGTGGGGTCAGGGGGGGAGTCAGGGGCTCTGTGGGGGCATCAGGAGCTCTATGGGGCAGTGGGGGGCTCTGTGTGGGGTCAGGGGGGGAGTCATGGGATCTGTGGGGCAGTGGGGGGCTCTGTGTGGGGTCGGGAGCTCCATGGGGTGCTCAGAAGCTCTATGGGGTGGTCAGTAGCCTATGGGGTGGTCAGGAGCTCTATGGGGGGGCCAGGGACTCTATGGGGTGGTGGAGGGCTCTATGGGATGGTGGGGGGCTCTGTGGGGGATCAGGGGGTTCCATGGGGTGGTCAGGGGCTCTGTGGGGCAGTGGGGGGCTGTACGGGGGGGTCAGGAGCTCTATGGGGCAGTCAGGGGGCTCTATGGGGTGGCTGGGGGCTGTGTGAGGGGTCAGGAACTCTATGGGGTGGTGGGGGCCTCTATGGGGTGGTGGGGGGCTCTGTGGGGGGTCAGGGGGTTCTATGGAGCAGTCAGGGGCTCTGTGTGGGGGGTCAGGAACTCTATGGGGTGGTGGGAGTTTCTATGGGGTGGTCAGGGGCTCCGTGGGGGCTCAGAGGTTCTATGGGGTGGTGGGGAGCTCTGTGGGATGGTCAGCTCTATGGGAAGGTCTGGGGGCTTCGTGGGGGGGTCAGGAGCTCTGTGGGGCAGTAGGGGGCTCTGTGGGGTGGTCGGGGGGCTCTGTGGGGCGGTGGGGGTTGGGGGGGGGTGGGCACCTACCTGGGGTTGATGGCGATGCACATCTGCAGGAGGGGCCCCAGGTTGATGCCTGCAAGGACAGAGCGCAGTGAGGACCCCCTCTGCCCCCCCCCATCACACCTGGGGGGGGGAGTGGAGGATTACGAGGGGGTGCGCAGTGCCCCCCCCCTTTTTTTGGGGTCCCCCCCCATACCTGTGAGGAAGGCGAAGCCCCCCAGCATCGCCAGCCGCTGCTGCTCCGTCTCCCTGCTGTGCGGCGTCGCCGTCAGCCACAGCATCAGCCCCAGGGAGCCCAGGCCGCTCAGCAGGCTGAACTGAGGGGGGGGCAAACGGGGGGGGGGTCACAGAGCAGCCCCCACCCCGCCAAGGGACGAAAGGGGGGGGCAAGGGGGTGGAGGATATGGGGGGGGTTGTGGGGATATGGGGGAGTTGTGGGATTGGGAGGGAATATGGGGGATATGGGGGGGGGGGGCAGATGGATGGGGGGGCAGAGGGATGTGGGGGGGGCGCAGGGATGTGGGGGGGGCACAGGGATGGGGAGGGGTTGCATGGATGGGGGGGCACAGGGACATGGGGGGGTCGCATGGATATGGGGGGGTCATGGGGGTATGGGGGGGACAGGGACACACAGGATATGGGGGGGCTGAAGGATATGGGGGGGTCATGGGGATATGTGGGGGCACGGGGACATGGGGGGGTCACAAAGACACGGGGGGGACACACAGGGGGCACAGGGGTATGGGGGGGTCGTGGGGATATGGGATGGGTCACAGGGACATGGGGGGGTCACAAGGATATAGGGGGGGGTCAGTGGGATATGGGGGGGTACAGAGCCACAGGGAGGGAGAACAGGGATGTGGGGGGGGTCACAAGAAATATGGGGGGGGCACAGGGATGGGGGTGTCATGGGGATATGGGGGTGCACAGGGATATGGGGGGGACGCAGGGGGGTCATGGGGGTATGGGGGGGGACATGGGGGGATCATGGAGATATGGGGGGAACACGGGGGGTCATGGGGATTTGGGGGGGCACAGAGATATGGGGGGGACATGGAAGGGATCATGGGGATATGGGGGGGCACAGGGATATGGGGGAGGACATGGGGGGGGTCACGGGGATATGGGGGGGCACGGGGGGGTAGCAGGGATATCAGGGTGTCACAAGAGATGCAGTGGGGGTCATGGGGACATAGGGAGGATCACAGAGACGTGGGGGGGGGTAACAAGGACATGGGGGGGGGTCGCAGGGAAGGGGGGATCACAGCAGCCCCAGCACCCCGAGGGGGGGGCAGACACCCCCCCGCCGTACCTGGAACAGGTGGGTGACCACATTGACGTACGCCCCCACGGCAGCCAGCAGCATGCAGAGAGCAAAGCTGCCATAGACCCTCTTCAGGTGCTCCTGGGTGGAGGCTGAGCTGCAGGGGGGGGCGTAGGGGGGGTCAGGAGGGATTGGGGGGGGGGGCACACAGCATCCCCCCATCCCCGGCGTTACTCACATGTGGGAGAACTTGAAGAGGGCATCGAAGTTGATGCTGCGGTCGAAGACGTTCATTGCGGCCAGAGAGAGACGGGGCAAAGGGCCGGGAATGGGGACACTGTGGGGGGGAGCAGAGGGGTGGGCTGCTGTGGGGCCGTGGGGTGGGGGGGGCTGTGGGGGTGTGGGGGGCTGTGGGGGTGTGGAGGGCTATGGGAGGTGGGGGGGCTATAAGGGGTTATGGGGTTGTGGGGGGCTGTGGGGGGTGGGGGATTATGGGGGGCTGTGGGGGTGTGGGAGGTTATGGGGTTGTGGAGGGCTATGGGAGGTGGGGGCTATAGGGGGTTATGGGGTTGTGGGGGGCTATGGGGGGTTGGGGGGTGTGGGGGGTTATGGGGTTGTGGGGGGCTATACGGGGTGGGGGGCTATAAGGGGTTATGGGGCTGTGGGGGGCTATGGGGGGGTTGTGGGGGTGTGGGGGGTTATGGGGGGCTATGGGGGGTGGGGGGGCAATAAGGGGTTATGGGGTTGTGGGGGCCTGTGGGGGTGTGGGGAATGTGGAGTTGTGGGGGGTTATGGGGGGTGTGAGATTATGGGGGTTATAGGGCTGTGGGAGATGTAGGGTTATGGGGGTTATGGGGGATGTGGGGTTGGGGGGTGGTGTGGGGTTATGGGGTGTGGGGTTATGGGGGTGTGGGGTTGGGGAGGGGTCATGGGGGCTCCTCCCAGGGCCGTGTGCTTATGGGAGATGTGGGGTTCTGGGGGCCGGGGGGGTTGGAGTTGTAGGGTTATGGGGCTGTGGGAGATGCGGAGTTATGGGGGCCGTGGGGCTGTAGGGCCCGAGGGAGCTGCGGGGGCTCCTTCGGGGGCTGTAGGGTTACGGGGTTGTGACGATTATGGGGTTCCGGGGCTCCTCCCGCCCCGCCCCACAGGACGCGCAGCTTTTCTGACCCCTCCGCCCCTCCGTACCTCAGGGTGACCTTTGACCCCCGGCCCCGCCCCGCCCCCCGCGCAGCGCCGCAGCCTCACAGCGCCCCCCTCCTTCCTCCCCCCCCCCCCCTTCGGGGCGCGGCCTGCACCGCGCTCGGCCCCCCGTTAGGCCGCGACCCCCGGGGAGGGCTGAGGGGGGGGCGGGTCCGCTCAGGGCGGTGCCCGGAGGAGCTCTGGGTGCTCCGAGGCCCCCCGGGGCCGCCGTTGAGGTTCGTCGTTGCCGTTCATGGCCGCCCCCGGCGCCGCTCCCCGCCCCCCCCGCGCCCCTCACCTGCGCGGCGCTCCGCCGTCCGTCCGGGCCTCCGACGCTCCCCACTCTGCTCCGCCCCCCTCCGCTGATTGGTGGGCGAGCCTCGAAGTCCCGCCTTCCGCTTCACCTCGTTGGTTCGCCTTCCCCGCGAGGGGCGGGGATAAAGGAGACGCTTCCGCAGCCTATTGGCGAGCAGCCGCGCCCGGGCGCTACCGTTGGTCAGAGCTCCGCGGGAACCTCGGCGCCGATTGGCCGGCGTCGACCTTCGGGCGGACCAATCGGCGTCGAGTCGAGCGTGGCGGCGTCGCGCTGCCGCGCCCCCTGGTGGCGGGAGGCGGCGTGGGAGGAGCGGACGGGGCGGCCCCGACGGGCGGGGCGGGGCGGGGCGGGCGGAGCGGGCGGAGGCTCCCACCGCCCCCCGCTGCTGGGCCCGGGGATGGGGAACGTGGAGAGCGCGGACGGGGAGGCGCTGCCCCGGGGCCCGGGAACGGGAGCGGCCCCGGGGTCGGGCGGGGGGCTGAGCGCCGGGAAGATGCCGATGCCGGAGCCGTGCGAGCTGGAGGAGCGCTTCGCTATGGTGCTGGTGAGACCCCCGACCCCCCGCCCCCCCGCTTCGCGCCCCCCCGTCCCGGACCCCACCCCGCTCCTTCCGCCCCGCCGGTGCCCCCCGACGGCTCCGCCGGTTGAACCCCGCGTTGATCCCCGCTGCGCGCTCCCGCCGCCCCCACGCGCGCTCCCGGGACGCCCCCGCGGTGCCGCCTCTCCCGGGGGCGCCGCGCCGGACCCTCCCGGCCCCCCCGCCCCGAACGGGCGCCGCGCTGCCGTCGGGGGGCGGCGGAGCGGCCGTGGGTTCGGAGTCCCCCCCGCATTCGGGATCCCCGCGTCGCCGCTGTGGCTCTGGGGTCACAATAGGTTGGGGGTCCCGATGGCTTTGGGGTCCCGATGGCTTTGGGGTCCCAGCAGGTTTGGGGTCCCAGTAGGTTTGGAATCCCAATGGCTTTGGGGTCCCGATGGCTTTGGGGTCCCAATAGGTTTGGGGTCCCGATGACTTTGGGGTCCCGATGGCTGTAGGATCCCAGCAGGTTTGGGGTCCCGATGACTTTGGGGTCCCAATAGGTTTGGGGTCCCGATGGCTTTGGGGTCCCGATGGCTGTAGGATCCCAGTAGGTTTGGGGTCCCGATGGCTTTGGGGTCCCGATGGCTGTAGGATCCCAGTAGGTTTGGGGTCCCAATGGCTTTGGGGTCCCGATGGCTGTAGGATCCCAGTAGGTTTGGGGTCCCAATAGGTTTGGGGTCCCGATGGCTTTGGGGTCCCCCCGCACGTTTTTGGGATCCCCGCGGCGCTGCGCTCCACCAACGCGGATCCTTTGGGCTGCGGGGTCGCCGCTCACAGCGCTTTGTCCGCAGCGGGGCGGCTCCGGGGGCTCCGTTCCCAATTCCCCCCCCCGCGCCTCCCCCGTTTCTGTCCCCGCGTCCCCAAATCCCGTCCCGTCCGTCCCGCACTGAGCGGAAGCGGCTGTGGGCAGGAAATGCCGCTCGCGGCCCCTTGGGGTCGGGACCCGAGGGGGGGGGGGGGCGCACTGGGGGGGGGGGGGCTCCGCTTATCCCCAACCCCGACCCCGGGACCGGACCCCCCCCATCCCCACGCCCCCATCCCCGGATCTTTACGTCCCCATCCCCGCATCCCGGCGCTCCCCGACCCCCACTGCCCCCATCTCCCCCCCCCTCATCCCGTTGCTGTGTGTATGGCGGAGGTGGGGGGGAGGGGGGGGGTCCTTATTGGGGTGGGGGCAAAGGAAACGTCCCGACCGGGAGCGGCCCCGCTGTCCCTACAAAGGCAGGAAGCGGAGCTGCGGCTTCAAAGCCCCCCCGTCCGTCCGTCCGTCCGTCCGTCCGTCCCCGGTGCCGCCGGCAGCCGTAGGGCGCGGGGTTGGAGTCGGGACGGGACCCGCCGCGTTTTGGGGAGGGGGGCGGGTGGGGGGGTGGGGAGGGGAGGGGGGGCACAAACCCGTTTCTCGCCCCCCTCCCGCTCACCCCCCCCAAATTGTCCCCATCCCATCCGGTCCATCACGGCACGGCTGGAGGCGTTGGGGACGGTGCCACCCCCACCCTACGGCCACCCCCACCCCCACCCTACGGCCACCCCCACCCTACAACCTCGCCCCCCCCCCCCCCCTTCCCAACTCCATCCCGGTTTCCTGCAGCTCTGGGGATAATTTTAGAGCTGTGGGGCTGAGGGTGGAGCTCCGGCACCTCCCTGCTGTGGGGTCGGGGCTGTGAGTCTGCGGGGTGGCAGCGCCCCATAGGGTGACATCCCCCATAGGCTGACATCCCCCATAGGGTGACATCCCCTAAAGGCTGACATCCCCTAAAGGCTGACATCCCCCATAAGGTGACATCCCCCATAAGGTGACATCCCCCATAGGGTGGGATTCCCCTATAGGATGGCATCCCATGGTGTGCTGACATCCCCCCATGGAGGTGACCCCCTCCAATAGGATGCCACCCCCCTGTGGGGTCACATCCCCCAATAGAGGTGGCATCCCCCCATAGGATGGCATCCCCTATAACCCCTAATGGACTGGGAATCCCCTATAGGGTGACATCTGCCCCATAGGACGACATCCCCTATAACCCCTAATAGACTGGGATTCCCCTATAGGGTGACATCTGCCCCATAGGACGGCATCCCCTATACCCCCCATTGGACTGGGAATCCCCTATAGGGAATCCTTCTCCCTCTGTGTCCCCACTGTTGGGGTCACCCCATCCCAAAACCCACTGTCCCCTGTGGGTCACGCTGCCCCTATTGGGGTGTGGGGCTGTGCCATAGGGACGCGTGTCCCTACTGGGGCTCTGCTATGGGGTTGGGTGTCCCCATTGGGGTCCAGGGCTGTGTTATAGGGGTGGACGTCCCCTTTGGGGGCCAGGATATGCTATGGAGTCCCAGTTTGGGGTCTGGGGCTCCACTATTGGGGTGGGTGTCCCTATTGGGGTCTGAAGCTCCACTATGGGGATGGGTGTCCCCCTATTGGGGTCTGGGGCTCCACTGTGGGGTTGGATGTCCCCGTTGGGGTGCAGGGCTGTGTTATGGGGTGGGTGTCCCTATTGGGGTCCAGGGCTATTCCATGGGGATGGGTGTCCCTATTGGGGTCTGGGGCTCCACTATAGGGATGGGTGTCCCTATTGGGGCTCCTCTATTGGGATGGGTGTCCCTATTGGGGTCTGAAGCTCTGCTATGGGGATGGATGCCCCTATTGGGGTCTGGGGTTCCACTATTGGGGCGGGTGTCCCTATTGGGGTCTGAAACTCCACTATGGGGATGGGTGTCCCCCTATTGGGGTCTGGGGCTCCACTGTGGGGTTGGATGTTCCTATAGGGGACCTCAGCTGTGCCATAGGGATGGGTGTCCCTATTGGGGCTCCACTGTGGGGATGGATGTCCCCGTTGGGGTGTGGGGCTGTGTTATGGGGTGGGTGTCCCTACTGGGGTCCAGGGCTATTCCATGGGGATGGGTGTCCCTATTGGGGTCTGGGGCTCCACTATAGGGATGGGTGTCCCTACTGGGGTCTGAAGCTCTGCTATGGGGATGGATGTCCCCCTATTAGGGTCTGGGGCTCCATTATGGGGTGGGTGCCCCTACTGGGGTCTGGATCACCACTATGGGGTGGGTGTCCCTATTGGGGACGCTGGCTGTGCCATAGGGCCATATGTCCCACTTGGGTACCCTGGTTTGCCATGGCATTGCTGGGCGCCGTGTGGGGTTTTGTGGGGTGTCCCCATGCCCCCCCATGTCCCCCCCATGTCCCCCCCCATGCCCCCCCATGTCCCCCCATGTCCCCAGAGCTCCATGAATCTCCCCCCGGACAAAGCGCGGCTGCTGCGCCAATACGACAACGAGAAGAAGTGGGACCTGATCTGCGACCAGGTGGGTGCTGGGGGGGGGGGGGGGAGAATTGGGGGGGGGGTCTCAGTGCTGTGCCACCACCCCACGTCCCCACGTCCCCCCCAGGAGCGCTTCCAGGTGAAGAGCCCCCCCCACGCCTACATCCAAAAGCTGCAGAGCTTCCTGGATCCCGGAGTCACACGGAAGGTGGGGGGGGGCTGTGGGGGGCTATGGGGGGGCTGGGGTGATTTGGGGGGCTGTGGGGGGGCTATAAGGGTTGATGTGGGGGGCTATGGGGGGCTATGGGGGTGTAGGGGGTGATGTGGGGGGCTATGGGGTGATTTGAGGGGGCAATGGGGGGGCTGTGGGGGGTAATGTGGGGGGGCTATGGGGGGGCTATGGGGTGATTTGGGGGGGCTGTGGGGGGGCTATAAGGGTTGATGTGGGGGGCTATGGGGGGCTATGGGGGGTGATGTGGGGGGAGTGGGGGGGCTGTGGGGGGGGCTATGGGGGAGTTACGGGGGACTATGGTGGGCTATGGGGTGATTTGAGGGGGCTATGGGGTTGAAGTGGGGTCGATATGGGGTGGCTGTGGGGTGGATATGGGGTCGATGTTGGGTGGCTTTGGGGTGGATATGGGGTGGGTATGGGGTGGATGCGGGGTCGATATGGGGTGGATGTGGGGTCGATATGGGGTGGATGTGGGGTGGATGCGGGGTGGATGTGGGGTCGATATGGGGTGGATATGGGATGGGTATGGGGTCGATATGGGGTGGATGTGGGGTCGATATGGGGTGGGTATGGGGTCGATATGGGGTGGATATGGGGTCGATATGGGGTGGCTGCGGGGTGGGTATGGGGTGGATATGGGGTCGATATGGGGTGGATATGGGGTCGATATGGGGTGGATGTGGGGTCGATATGGGGTGGATATGGGGTCGATATGGGGTGGATGTGGGGTGGATATGGGGTGGATATGGGGTGGATGCGGGGTGGGTATGGGGTGGGTATGGGGTCGATATGGGGTGGATGTGGGGTCGATATGGGGTGGGTATGGGGTCGATATGGGGTGGATATGGGGTCGATATGGGGTGGATGTGGGGTCGATATGGGGTGGGTATGGGGTCGATATGGGGTGGATGTGGGGTGGATATGGGGTGGGTATGGGGTGGCTGCGGGGTGGTGTGGCTCAGGACCTGCTGTGCCCGCAGAAGTTCCGCAGGCGGCTGCAGGAATCCACCAAAGTGCTGCGCGAGCTGGAGATCAGCCTGAGGACCAACCACATCGGGTGGGGCAGGGGGGGCAGCCGGGTCCTGGCGGAACCGCGGCTGTGGGGCGGATGTGGGGCGGATGTGGGGCGGATGTGGGGCGGATGGGAAGCGCTGCCGCCCTGGGCCGGATCCTCACCTCCTCCTCCTCCTCCTCACTGCGATGCGGGGCTCAGATCCTATGGCATCACGGGGCGCTGTGGGGTGGGGGGTTATGGGGTTATGGGGTGGGGATGGGGTGGTTATGGAATGGGGTGGTTATGGGGACAGGGTGGGGATGGGGTGCCTATGGGGTCAGGGATGGCCGTAGGGATGGGGTGGTTATGGGGTGGGATGGTTATGGGGTGGGGTGGTTATAGGGACAGGGTAGGGATGGGATGGCTATGGGGTCAGGGATGGCCATAGGAACAGGGTGGCCATGGGGATGGGGTGGCTATGGGGTCAGAGATGGCCATAGGGAAGGGGTGGATATGGGGTGGGGTGGAGATGGGATCAGGGATGTCCATAGGGACAGGGTCCTTATAGGGATTGGGTGCTTATAGGAATGAGATGGTTATAGGGATGGGGTGGTTATGGGGACAGGGTAGGGATGGGGTGGCTATGGGGTCAGGGATGGCTGTAGGGATGGGGTGGCCATGGGGATGGGGTGGTTATGGGATGGAGTGGGGATGGGGTGGCTATGGGGTCAGGGATGGGGTGGTTATGGAATGGGGTGCTTATAGGGATGGGTTGGTAATGGGATGGGGTGGTTATGGGGACAGGAATGACCATGGGGACAGGTGTGGCGATGGGGTGGGGATGGGAGCAGGGATGGCCATAGGAACAGGGTGGCTATAGGGACGGGGTGGTTGTGGGGCACGGTGGGTATGGGGATGGCAGTCACTATAGGGATGGGGTGGTTGTGGGGATGGGGATGGCTATAGGGACAGGGCGGCTGTAGGGATGGGGTGGCAATGAGGACAGGATGGCTATAGGGACGGGGTGGCTATAGGGATGGAGTGGCTATAGGGATGGGGTGGCTATGGGGATGGGGTGGCTATGGGGATGGGGTGGTTGTGGGGATGGGGTGGTTGTGGGGATGGGGTGGCTGTAGGAACAGGGTGGCTATAGGGACGGGGTGGCTATAGGGACGGGGTGGTTGTGGGGATGGGGTGGTAATGAGGACAGGATGGCTATAGAAATGAGGTGGCTATGGGGATGGGGTGGCTATAGGAACAGGGTGGCTATAGGGACGGAATGGCTATAGGGACGGGGTGGCTATAGAAACGAGGTGGCTATAGGGACGGGGTGGCTATAGGGATGGGGTGGCTATAGGGACGGGACGTTTATAGGGACAGGGTGGCAGTGAGGACGGGGTGGCCGTGGTGCCGCCCCACACGCTCCAGCCCCCCGGTACCCATTACCCCCCCACCCCCCCGCCCCCCCGCCCTGGCCGGGCTCAGCCCCCCCCTCCTCGACCCGAAATGACGCCGCCGGCGGAAGCCGCGCAGTGCGGGCGGGGCTGCAGGAAAGGGGGGGGGGGGGGGGGGGGGGGGGGGGGGCGGCCCCACAGCGCCGACGGCAGCGCGATGGGATCGGCAGCGTCCGGCCCTATGGCACCCCACAGCCACCCCACAGCCACCCCATGGCGCACCCACCCCGTGCAGACCCCAACCCCACCCCATTCCCACCCCCACCCCATGCAGACCCCATGCAGACCCCATCCCCATTCCCATCCCATCCCCATCCCCCCCATTCCCACCCCACCCTGTCCTCACACCCACCCCATGCAGACCCCAACCCCACACCCACCCCATTCCCACCCCCACCCCATGCAGACCCCATCCCCATTCCTCCCCCATTCCCACCCCATCCCCATTCCAACCCCACTTCATTCCCACACCCACCCCATCCCCACTTTCATTTTAGGGTCCTGGATTTAGTCATGTTTTTAGGGATGTGGCTTTGGGGTCACATCTTTGGGGTCACGTCTTTGGGGTCGTGTTTTTGGGGTCCTGGCTTTGGGGTCACATCTTTGGGGTCCTGGCTTTGGGGTCATGTTTTTAGGGATGTGGTTTTGGGGTCGTGTTTTTGGGGTCCGGGCTTTGGGGTCACGTCTTTGGGGTCACGTCTTTGGGGTCCTGGCTTTGGGGTCATGTTTTTAGGGATGTGGTTTTGGGGTCGTGTTTTTGGGGTCCTCGCTTTGGGGTCATATTTTTAGGGATGTGGCTTTGGGGTCACATCTTTGGGGTTGTGTTTTTGGGGTCCTGGCTTTGGGGTCACATCTTTGGGGTCACGTCTTTGGGGTCCTGGCTTTGGGGTCATGTTTTTAGGGATGTGTCTTTGGGGTCGTGTTTTTGGGGTCGTGTTTTTGGGCTCCTGCCTTTAGGCTGCTATTTTTGGGGTCCTGCTTTTGTGATCCTGGTTTTGGACTCCCGTCGTTGGGCTCCTGCCTTTAGGCTGCTATTTTCGGGGTCCCGTTTTTGGGGGTGGTGCCATCGGGGTGCCCCCACCCCTGAGCTCCGTCTCGCCCTACAGGTGGGTGCGCGAGTTCCTCAATGATGAGAACAGGGGGCTGGACGTGCTGGTGAACTACCTGTCCTTCGCCCAGTGCGCCGTCATGTGAGTGGGGGCTCCGGGGGGGGGGGCAAAGGGATGCTCTGCCCCCCTCCCCACATTGCCACCTCTGTGTGCCCCCACCTCTGTGTGCCCCCCACCCCGTGTGCCCCCCCCCAGGTTTGATTTCGAGGGTCCCGATGGCGGTGAGGACGGCGCCCTGGAGAAGCTGCGATCCTGGAGTCGCTCCATCGAGGACCTGCAGCCCCCCGGCGCCCCCCCAGCCCCGTTTGGCAGCGCTTGGATGCGCTCTGCCCGACTGGGCGCCCTGCGGTGCGTAGCTGCTGGGCTGTGCTGCCACCCGTGTGTGCTGCTGCTCCGTGCCATCTGTGCCATCATCTGTGCCACCTGTGCCATCTGTGCCACCTGTGCCATGTGTGTGTGCCATGTGTGCTGCTGCTCCGTGCCACCTGTGCCATCATCTGTGCCATCTGTGCCATCTGTGCCACCTGTGCCATGTGTGTGTGCCATGTGTGCTGCTGCTCCGTGCCACCTGTGCCATCATCTGTGCCATCTGTGCCATCTGTGCCACCTGTGCCATGTGTGTGTGCCATGTGTGCTGCTGCTCCGTGCCACCTGTGCCACCTGTGCCACCTGTGCCATCTGTGTGTGCCATGTGTGCCATCCATGTGTGCCATCCTGTGCCACCTGTGTGTGCCATCTGTGCCACCTGTGCCATGTGTGCCATGTGTGCCATCCTGTGCCACCTGTGCCATGTGTGCCATCCATGTGTGCTGCTGCTCCGTGCCACCTGTGCCACCTGTGCCATCTGTGCCATCCTGTGCCACCTGTGCCACCTGTGCCATCCTGTGCCATCTGTGCCATCTGTGTGTGCCATGTGTGCCACCCGTGTGTGCTGCTGCTCTGTGCCATCCGTACCATCCGTACCATCCGTGCCATCTGTGCCACCTGTGCCATGTGTGCCATCTGTGTGTGCTGCTGCTCCGTGCCATCTGTGCCATCATCTGTGCCATCCTGTGCCATCTGTGTGTGCCATGTGTGCCATCCCTGTGTGCTGCTGCTCCATGCCATCTGTGCCATCCTGTGCCATCTGTGCCATCTGTGTGTGTCATCCTGTGCCATCCATGTGTGCTGCTGCTCCGTGCCATCTGTGCCATCTGTGCCATCCTGTGCCATGTGTGCCATCCGTGTGTGCTGCTGCTCCATGCCATCCGTGCCATCCATGCCATCTGTGCCATCTGTGCCATCCCTGTGTGCTGCTGCTCCATGCCATCTGTGCCATCCTGTGCCATCTGTGCCATCTGTGTGTGTCATCCTGTGCCATCCATGTGTGCTGCTGCTCCGTGCCATCTGTGCCATCTGTGCCATCCTGTGCCATGTGTGCCATCCGTGTGTGCTGCTGCTCCATGCCATCCGTGCCATCCATGCCATCTGTGCCATCTGTGCCATCCCTGTGTGCTGCTGCTCCGTGCCATCCGTGCCATCCGTGCCATCTGTGTGTGCCATGTGTGCCATCCATGTGTGCTGCTGCTCTGTGCCATCTGTGCCATCATCTGTGCCATCTGTGCCATCCATGTGTGCTGCTGCTCCGTGCCACCTGTGCCATCATCTGTGCCATCCTGTGCCATCCATGTGTGCCATCCTGTGCCATCTCTGTGTGCCATCTGTGTGTGCCATGTGCCATCCTGTGCCATGTGTGCCATCTGTGTGTGCCATGTGCTCTGTGCCATCCTGTGCCATCCTGTTCCATGTGTGCTGTGCCATCCACGTGTGCTGTGTGCCACCCTGTGCCGTGTGTGTGCTGCCCCATGCCGTGCTGTGCTGTGCCATGCTATGCTGTGCTGTGCTGTGCCATGCTGTGCCATACTGTATCATGCCATGCCACGTAGTGCCATACTGTGCTATACTGTGCCACGCCATCCCATCCTACACCATGCTGTGCCATCCCATCCCATCCTATGACATCCTATGCCGTGCCATCCCATGCCATCCCATCCTATGCCATCCCATCCCTTTCCATGCTGTGCTGTGCCATCCCAACCCATGCCATCCCATCCTATGCCGTGCCATCCAATCCCATTCTATACTGTGCTGTGCCATCCTATGCCGTGTCATCTTATGCTGTGCCATCCTATCCCATCCCATCCCATCCTGTGCCATGCCATCCCATGCTGTGCCATCCTATGCCATGACATCCCATCCCATCCAATCCCGTCCTATGCCGTGCCATCCCATCTTATGCCGTGCCATCCCATGCTGTGCCATCCCATCCCATCCCATCCCATGCTGTGCCATCCTATGCCATCCCATCCCATCCCTTGCTGTGCCACACCATCCCATCCCACGCCATGCCACGCCATGCCATACCACCTCACCCCATCCCATCCTATGCTGTGCCATCCCATTCCATTCTATGCTGTGCCATCCTATGCCATGGCATCCCATGCCATCCCATCCCATGCTGTGCCATCCCATCCCAATACATTCCATGCTGTGCTGTGCCATCCTATGCCGTGCCATCTTATGCTGTGCCATCCCATCCCATCCCATCCCATGCTGTGCCATCCCATGCCATCCCATGCCATCCCATGCCATCCCATGCCATCCCATGCCATCCCATGCCATCCCATCCCATGCTGTGCCATCCTATCCCATGCCATCCCATGCCATCCCATGCCATCCCATGCCATCCCATCCCATCCCATCCCATCCATCCCATCCCATGCTGTGCCATCCTATGCTGTGCCATCCCATTCCATTCTATGCTGTGCCATCCTATGCCATGGCATCCCATCCCATGCCATCCCATGCTGTGCCATCCTATGCCATCCCATGCCATCCCATCCCATGCCATCCCATCCCATCCATCCCATCCATCCCATCCCATCCATCCCATCCCATCCCATCCCATCCATGCCATGCCATGCCATGCCATGCCATCCCATCCCATCCCATCCTATGCCATGCCATCCCATGCCATCCCATCCCATGCTGTGCCATCCCATGCCATCCCATCCCATCCCATCCCATCCCACCCCACGCTGTGCTGTGCCCCCCCCCCGTGCCCCCTCTTCCTTCCCGCCCGCCCTGACGCCGCTCTCTGCCCGCAGTGCTGCGCTGCCGCCCCCCTCGCTCTCCCTCTCCCTCTGCGCTGCTCACGGGGTGAGTTTCCATCCTTGCGCTGCTTCTCCGCCTCTCCGCCCCCCTCGCCCCCGTTTCCCCCCGGCGTTGGGGTGACGTGACCCCAAACCCCCCCCCGTGTCCCCGCAGTGCCGGGACGCTGCCGAGCCGCCGGGCGCTGAAGAACGCGCGCATGGTGAGCAGCAAGGACGACGTGCACCTGTGTGTGATGTGCCTGCGGGCCGTCATGAACTACCAGGTGGGGACAGCGGGGGTGGCACCGTGCCACCGTCACCCTCACGGCCGTGGGGACGGAGCCGTGACACCGTGGGGGGGGTGGGGGGTGACGCCCCCCGTGTGCCGAAATGGGGACGGAGCCGGGATGTGCTGGGGGTGGCACTGCGTCGCTGCTGCCGGAGAGGTGGGGGGACGTGGTGGTGGCACTGCCACCCTGCCACCCGTGGGGACGTGGCACCGTAGCAGGTGTCACTGTGTCACCTCCATGCTGGCGTGCAGGGATGTCACTGTGCCATTGTCACTGTGTTGAAATGGGGACGTGGTGGTGGCACTGTCACTGTGCCACATATGGGGACATGGTGGTGGCACTGTCACCCTGCCACCCGTGGGGACATGGCACCGTAGCAGGTGCAGAGATGTCACTGTGCCATTGTCAGTGTGCTGGGCATGGGGATGTCATGGTGGCACTGTCACTGTGCCACTCGTGGGGACCTGTCACCATAGCAGGTGCAGGGATGTCACTGTGCCACCTCCATCTCTCCATGCTGGGTATGGAGATGTCATGGTGGCACTGTCACTGTGCCACCTGTGGGGACATCGTGGTGGCACTGCCATCATACTGGGTGCGGGGATGTCACTGTGTCACCTCCATGCTGGGTGCAGGGATGTCACTGTGCCACTGTCACTGTGTTGGGTGTGGGGACATCATGGTGGCACTGTCACTGTGCCACCTGTGGGGACCTGTCACCATAGCAGGTGCAGGGATGCCACTGTGCCACTGTCACTGTGTTGGGCATGGGGACGTCGTGGTGGCACTGTCACTGTGCCACATATGGGGACATGGTGGTGGCACTGTCACCCTGCCACCCATGGGGACGTGTCACCATAGCAGGTGCAGGGATGTCTCTGTGTCACCTCCATGCTGGGTATGGGGACGTCATGGTGGCACTGTCACTGTGCCACCTACGGGGACATCGTGGTGGCACTGCCATCATACTGGGTGCAGGGATGTCACTGTGTCATTGTCACTGTGTTGGGTGTGGGGACATCATGGTGGCACTGTCACCGTGCTGAGTGCCAGGGCATCACTGTGTCACCATCACCATGCTGGGTGTGGTGGCATCAGGGTGGCACTGTCACTGTGCCACCTATGGGGACATGGTGGTGGCATATCAGGTGCAGGGATGTCACTGTGCCACTGTGTTGGGCATGGGGACATCATGGTGGCACTGCCATCATACTGGGTGCAGGGATGTCACTGTGCCATTGTCACTGTGCTGGGCATGGGGACGTCATGGTGGCACCGCCACTGTGCCACCTCTGGGGACATCGTGGTGGCACTGCCACCGTGCTGGGTGCAGGGATGTCAGTGTCACCACCAAACTGGGTATGGGGGCATCACGGTGGCACCGTCCCCATGCTGGTTACGGGGCTGTTGTCCCCCTGTCCCTGCCACCACCACCTCCGTGCCCATGTGGCACCACATGGCTTTGTGTCCCCCCCTTGTCCCCCCCCTCAGTACGGCTTCAACCTGGTGATGTCCCACCCCCACGCCGTCAATGAGATCGCACTGAGCCTCAACAACAAGAACCCCAGGTGGGGGGGTGGGGGGCCATGGGGGTGGGATTGGGGGTGCGAAGTGGGGGGAGTGGGTGCCATGGGGGGGTTGGGGTGCCATGGGGGGGATTGGGTGCCACTGGATGGGGGTTGGGGTGCCATATGGGGGGGATTTGAGGTGTCACGGGGGGGGTTTGGGTGCCATGTGGGTGGGATTTGGGGTTCCATATGGGGGGAGTGGGTGCCATGGGGGGGGGTTGGTGCCATGGGGGAGTTGGGTGGCACTGGATGGGGATTGGGGTGCCATATGGGGGGGATTTGAGGTGTCACGGGGGGGGAGTTTGGGTGCCATGTGGGTGGGATTTGGGGTGCGAAGTGGGGGGAGTGGGTGCCATGTGGGTGTTGGGGTGCCATGGGGGGGGTTGGGTGCCATGGGGGAGTTGGGTGGCACTGGATGGGGGTTGGGGTGCCATGGGGGGAGTTGGGGTGTCACATGGGGGGGGGGTTGTTGGGGTGTCATGGGGGGTTTGGGTGCCATGTGGGTGGGATTTGGGGTGCGAAGTGGGGGGAGTGGGTGCCATGGGGATGTTGGGGTGTCACATGGGGGGGCCTGGGTGCCACTGGATGGGGTTGGGGTGCCATATGGGGGGGATTTGAGGTGTCACGGGGGGGGTTGGGTGCCATGTGGGTGGGATTTGGGGTTCCATATGGGGGGAGTGGGTGCCATGGGGGGGTTTGGGTGTCATGGGGGGGTTGGGTGGCACTGGATGGGGGTTGGGGTGTCGTGGGGGCAGTTGGGGTGTCACATGGGGGGGGGTTGTTGGGTTGTCATGGGGGGTTGGGGTGCCATGTGGGTGGGATTTGGGGTGTAATGGGGGGGTTGGGGTGCTATGGGGGGGTTTGGGTGCCATGTGGGTGGGATTTGGGGTTCCATATGGGGGGAGTGGGTGCCATGTGGGGGGGTTGGAGTGTCACATGGGGGGGTTGGGGTGCCATGGGGGTGGGATTTGGGGTGCGAAGTGGGGGGAGTGGGTGCCATGGGGGGGTTTGGGTGCCATGGGGGGGTTGGGTGGCACTGCATGGGGGTTGGGGTGCCATGGGAGGAGTTGGGGTGCCATGTGGGTGCTGGGGTGTCACATGGGGGGGGGGGGTTGGGGTGCCATGGAGGGGGGGGGTATTGTGGGAGGGGTTGGGGTGCCCTATGGGTGGGTTTTGGGGTGTAATGGGGGGGTTGGGGTGCTATGGGGGGGGTTGGGTGCCATGTGGTTGGGATTTGGGGTGCCATATGGGGGAGGTTGGGTGCCATGTGGGTGTTGGGGTGTCACATGGGGGGGGGTTGGGTGCCATGTGGGGTTGGTTTGGGTGCCACGTGGGGGGGGTTTGGGTGCCATGTGGGGTTGGTTTGGGTGCCATGGGGGGGCTGGGTGCTGCCCTGTGCCCAGGACGAAGGCTCTGGTGTTGGAGCTGCTGGCAGCCGTGTGCCTGGTGAGGGGGGGGCACGAAATCATCCTGGCGGCGTTTGATAACTTCAAGGAGGTGAGTTTGGTTGGGGGGGGGGGGGGGGGATTTGGGGGGTCAGCGTTGGGATGGGGGGAGCTGAGACCTCCAGGACTGGAGGGGGGGGGACCAGAACCAAAGGCGATGGGTGAGCAGAAGCTGGAGGGGGGGGGGGGGGCTGCGAGGTCAGGTTGGGTTTGAGGGTCTGGAGCTGTGGGGATGGAGGGGGGGGCACTGTGAGCGTACTGACCCCCCCCCAAAAATAAAAGGTCTGTAAGGAGAAGCATCGCTTCGAGCGGCTCATGGACTATTTCCGCAACGAGGACAGCAGCATCGACTTCATGGTGAGACCCAGGGGTGATGGGGGGGGGGGAGGCGAGGGGGGGGGCGTCATGGGGGTCCCGCTGATACCGACCCCCCCCCCCCCATGACTGGTTTTGCAGGTGGCCTGCATGCAGTTCATCAACATCGTGGTGCATTCGGTGGAGGACATGAATTTCCGCGTCCACCTGCAGTACGAATTCACCAAGCTGGGGCTGGAGGAATTCCTGCAGGTAATAAAGATGGGGGGGGGGGCGAATGGCACATTGCTGCCCCCCCCCCAAAAAAAAACAAATCCTACATCCCATGCTGTGCCCCGTGCAGAAATCCAGGCACACGGAGAGCGAGAAGCTGCAGGTGCAGATCCAGGCGTATCTGGACAACGTGTTCGACGTGGGGGGGCTCCTGGAGGACGCAGAAACCAAAACCGTGGCGCTGGAAAAGGTGGAGGAGTTGGAGGAGCAGCTTTCACACGTGAGTGGGTTTTTATTTGGGGGGGGCAACTGAGATTTGGGGGGTTGGGGTGGCATGGTGGGAGTCGGGGTGCCGTTGGATGGGGGTTGGGGTGTCACATGGGGGGGATTTGGGGTGTCACGGGGGGGGTTGGGTGCCATGGGGGTGGGATTTGGGGTGTGAAGTGGGGGGAGTGGGTGGCATGTGGGTGTTGGGGTGCCATGGGGGGGTTGGGTGCCACTGGATGGGGGTTGGGTGCCACTGGATGGGGGTTGGGGTTCCACATGGGGGGATTTGGGTGCCATGGGGGGCTTGGGTGGCACTGGATGGGGGTTGGGGTGCCACATGGGGGGGATTTGAGGTGTCACATGGGGGGGTTGGGTGCCATGTGGGTGGGATTTGGGGTTCCATATGGGGGGAGTGGGTGCCGTGTGGGGGGGCTTGGAGTGTCACATGGGGGGGTTGGGGTGCCATAGGGGTGGGATTTGGGGTGCAAAGTGGGGGGAGTGGGTGGCATGTGGGTGTTGGGGTGCCATGGGGGTCTTGGGGTGCCATATGGGGGGGTTGGGTGGCACTGGATGGGGGTTGGGGTGCCATGGGGGGAGTTGGGGTGCCATGGGGGTGGGATTTGGGGTTCCATATGGGGGGAGTGGGTGCCGTGTGGGGGGGCTTGGAGTGTCACATGGGGGGGTTGGGGTGCCATGGGGGTGGGATTTGGGGTGCAAAGTAGGGGGAGTGGGTGGCATGTGGGTGTTGGGGTGCCATGGGGGTCTTGGGGTGCCATATGGAGGGGTTGGGTGCCACTGGATGGGGGTTGGGGTGCCACATGGGGGGGATTTGAGGTGTCACATGGGGGGGTTGGGTGCCATGTGGGTGGGATTTGGGGATCCATATGGGGGGAGTGGGTGCCATGGGGGGATTTGGGTGCCATGGGGGGGTTGGGTGGCACTGGATGGGGGTTGGGGTGCCATGGGGGGAGTTGGGGTGTCACATGGGGGGGGGGGGTTGTTGGGTTGTCATGGGGGGGTTGGGTGCCATATGGGTGGGATTTGGGGTGCAAAGTAGGGAGAGTGGGTTTTGGGTTGGGAAGGGGGAAGGAAGGGGAATGGGGGGATGGGGGGTATTAGGGGGTTAAAGGGGGGTTTAGGGGGGCAGATGGGGGGTTAAAGGGGGAATGGGGGGCAATGAGGGGGGTAATGAAGGGGTTAGGAGGGAAATGGGGGGAGTAAATGGGGGGGTTTGGGGGGCATGGGGGGTGTTTGGAGTGGGCAGTGGGGGCTTAGAGGCCAATGGAGGAGTTGGGGGGGGGGCAAATGTGGGGGTTAAAGGGGGAATGGGGGGGTTGGAGGGCAGTGGGGGTCAGAGGGGGCAATGGGGTGGCGGGGGGGGGGGGTCACGGCTCTGCGCCCCCCCCCAGCTGACGGAGAAGCTGCTGGACATGGAGAACGAGAGCGTGATGCGCGTGGCGGAGCTGGAGAAGCAGCTGCTGCAGCGCGAGAAGGAGCTGCAGGGGGTGAAGGTAGCGGGGAGACGGGGCTGGGGGGGGCAATGGGGGGCAATGGGGGGGTCGTGTGTCCCCCCCCCCCCTCCTAATGGTGACACCTGCTCCCGACCCCCCCCCAAAAAGGAGACGTACGAGCGCACCAGCCATCAGGTGCTCACGCTGCGGCGGCTGATGGAGGAGAAGGACGCCGCGTTCCGCCGCCGTTACGGCTGCGAGCCCCCCCCCCCCGGCACTGAGCCCCCCCCCCCACCCCCCCACGCCGAGCCCCCCACCCCGGACGACCACCTGAGGGTCCCCGCGTTGCCCCCAGTTGAGGCTGTGACCCCCCACCCCCCCCCGCCGCTGCCGCCGCCGCCGCCGCCCCCATTGCCGCCCCCAGCGCCGCCGCTGCCAGGTGAGGGGCTGCAATGGGGGGGGGGTCCTATGGGGGATGGGGACCCCAAAGTGGGGATGGGGACCCTCACATGGGGATGGAGACCCCAAGATGGGGACATGGGACCCTCACATGGGGGCAGGAGACCCCCAAATGGGGATGGGGACCCCCAAATAGGGAAATAGGACCTCCAAATGGGGATGAGGACCCCCACATGGGGATGTGGGACCCCAAGATGGGGACATGGGACCCTCAAATGGGGGCAGGGGGCCCCCAGATGGGGATGGGGACACCCAGATGGGGATGGGGACCCCCAAATGGGGATGGGGACCCCCACATGGGGAAATGGGACCCCAACTGGGGGCAGGGGAACCCCAGATGGGGATGGAGACCCTCACATGGGGGCAGGAGACCCCCAAATGGGGATGAGGACCCCCACATGGGGACGTGGGACCCCCAAATGGGGATAGGGACCCCCAGATGGGGACGTGGGACCCTCAAATGGGGGCAGAGGACCCCCAAATGGAGATGGGGACCCCCAGATGGGGAAATGGGACCCCAACTGGGGGCAGGGGAACCCCAGATGGGGATGGGGACCCTCACATGGGGACGTGGGACCCCTACATGGGGATGGGGACCCCCAAATAGGGAAATGGGACCCCCAAATGGGGATGAGGACCCTCAGATGGGGACATGGGACCCCCACATGGGGGCAGGGAAACTCCAAATGGAGATGGAGACCCCCACATGGGGATGTGGGACCCCCAAATGGGGATGGGGACCCCCACATAAGGACGTGGTACCCCCACATGGGGATGGGGACTCCCAAATGGGGGTGAGGATCTCCAGATGGGGACGTGGGACCCCAAATGGGGATGAAGACCCCCAGGTTGGAACGAGAACCCCCCACATGGGGACATGGGACCCCCAGATGGGGAAATGGGACCCCAAATGGGGCAGGGGAACCCCAGATGGGGATGAGGACCCTCAGATAGGAATGGGACCCCCAGATGGGGACATGGGACCCCCAGATGGGGACGGTGCCATTTCTGTTGTCCCATTGCAGGGAAGTGCCCCCCCGCCGCCCCCCCGCTGCCGGGGGCTTCGCCATCCATCGCCCTCACAGTGGGGCTGTCAGGTACGTGGGGGGGGGGGGGGTCGGGGGGGGGGGCTGGGGGTGTGGATTTGGGGTCAACGTGGGGATGGGGGCTGTGGGGGGGGAGGGATGTGGGGATGGGGGTGGTGTGGCCAAAGCGTCATGGAGAGGGGGGGCGTACCACGGCTGTGCCCCCCCCCCCACACCCACCCCCCATACTGGGGGGGTCTGAGGCATGGCCCCCCCCCAGCCATCCGGATCAAGAAACCCATCAAGACCAAATTTCGGCTTCCTGTCTTCAACTGGACGGCGCTGAAACCCAACCAGATCAGCGGGACGGTGTTCAGTGAGCTGGACGATGAGAGGGTGCTGCAGGTGGGGGTGGGACCCCGGCCCCAGATCCTATGGGGTGGGCAGTGGGGGGTGGCATTGAGCCCCAAATCCTACAGGTATGGGAGGTGGGTTTGGGATTCCAGGCTGTGGGGTGGGTGATGCTGAGCCACCAAAAACCCCGTGGGTGCTGGACCCCTGACCCCATGGATGTGGGGTGGAGGTGGGTGCAGAATCCCCATGGCTGTGGGGTGAAGGTGGGTGCAGGACCTTGGTGCTATGGGGTGGAGGTGGGTGGAGGACCCCAAACCCAATGGCTGTGGGGTGGAGGTGGGTGCAGGACCCCAATGGCTGTGGGGTGAGGGTGTGCAGGACCCCAGTGGCTGTGGGGTGGAGGATGTGCAGGACTTTGGTGCTATGGGGTGGAGGTGGGTGCAGGACCCCAAACCCAATGGCTGTGGGGTGGAGGTGGGTGCAGGACCCCAGTGGCTATGGGGTGGAGGTGGGTGCAGGACCCCAAACCCAATGGCTGTGGGGTGGAGGTGGGTGCAGGACCCCAATGGCTGTGGGGTGAAGGTATGCAGGACCCCAATGGCAGTGGGGTGAGGATGTGCAGGACCTTGGTGCTATGGGGTGGAGGTGGGTGCAGGACCCCAAACCCAATGGCTGTGGGGTGGAGGTGGGTGCAGGACCCCAATGGCTGTGGGGTGAAGGTATGCAGGACCCCAATGGCAGTGGGGTGAGGATGTGCAGGACCTTGGTGCTATGGGGTGGAGGTGGGTGCAGGACCCCAATGGCTGTGGGGTGAAGGTGGGTACAGGACCTTGGTGCTATGGGGTGGAGGTGGGTGCAGGACCCCAACGGCCGTGGGCTGGGGGCGATGCTGATGGCACTGAGCCCCCCAACGCCCCCCCACCTTCAGGACCTGGACCTGGAGCGCTTCGAGGAGCTCTTTAAGACCAAAGCTCAGGGCCCGGCCTTGGATCTGCTGTGCCCTAAAAGCAAAGGGACGCAGCGGGCGGCAGCCAAAGTGACGCTGCTGGAAGCCAACAGGGCCAAAAACCTCGCCATCACCCTGCGCAAAGCCGGCCGCGGCCCCGAGGAGATCTGCAGGGCCATCCACACGTGGGTGCCATGGGGGGGCGGGGGAAGCTTGGGGTGCCGTGGGGTCGGGAAAGGGGTGACGGGGTGGGTGGGGGGCGGTGCAGTTGTGGTGGGGTTGGGTGGGGTGTAATGGGGCTGGATGAGGTGCAGTGGGGCCATAAGGGTGCAGTGAAGCTGGTTGGGGTGTAATGGGGGTGGATGGGGTGCAGTGGGGCTGGGTGGGGTGTAATGGGGGTGGATGAGGTGCAGTAGGGCCATAAGGGTGCATTGGGGCTGGATGGGGGCCTGGAGGGCTTTTGGGGTGTGCCGGGGATGGTTGAGTCGCAGTGGGGTGTAAATGGGTGTGGATGGGGTGTAATGGGGCTGGGTGGGGTGCAGTGGGCTCAGTAAGGGTGCAGTGGGGTTGGTTGGTGCACAGTTGGTGCACAGTGGGGTCGGTTGATGCACATTGGGGTCGGTTGGTGCACAGTTGGGTTGGTTGGTGCACATTGGGGTCGGTTGGTGAACAGTGGGCTTGTATGCAATGCAGTGGGGTCGGTTGGTGCACAATTGGGTTGGTTGGTGCAAAGTTGGGTTGGTTGGTGCACAATGGGGTCGATTGGTGCACAGTGGGGTCAGTTGGTGCACAGTGGGGTTGTTTGCAATGCAGTGGAGTTGGTTGGTGCACAGTGGGGTTGGTTGCAATGCAGTGGGGTTGATTGGTGCACAGTTGGGTCAGTTGGTGCACAGTGGGGTCTGCTGCAATGCTGTGGAGTTGGTTGGCACACAGTGAGGTTGGTTGGTGCACAGTGGGGTCGGTTGGTGAACAATGGGGTTGTATGCAATGCAGTGGAGTTGGTTGGTGCACAGTTGGTGCACAGTGGGGTCAGTTGTGCACAATGGGGTCGATTGGTGCACAGTTGGGTCAGTTGGTGCACAGTGGGGTTGTTTGTAATGCATTGGGGTCGGTTGGTGCACAGTGGGGTCGGTTGGTGCATGGTGGGGTTGTTTGCAATGCAGTGGAGTTGGTTGGTGCACAGTGGGGTTGGTTGCAATGCAGTGGGGGTGGTTGGCGCACAGTTGTTGCACAGTGGGGTCGGTTGGTGCACAATGAGGTCGGTTGGTGCACAGTTGGTGCACCATGAGGTTGGTTGGCGCACAGTTGATGCACAGTTGGTGCACAATGAGGTTGGTTGGTGCACCATGAGGTCGGTTGATGCACAATGAGGTCAGTTGGTGCACAGTGGGGTCGGTTGGTGCACAGTTGGTGCACACTGAGGTTGGTTGGTGCACAGTTGATGCACCATGAGGTCGGTTGGTGCACAATGAGGTTGGTTGGTGCACCATGAGGTCGGTTGGTGCACAGTTGGTGCACAATGAGGTCAGTTGGTGCACAGTGGGGTCGGTTGGTGCACAGTTGGTGCACACTGAGGTCGGTTGGCGCACAGCTGCGTTGGCCGCAATGCCCTGAGCTCAGCGTCGCTCAGCGTTGCCCCGCAGCCCCCCGTCGCCGTGCCGGCTCCCACGGAGGCTCTGCACCCTGCAGCTTCGACCTGGCCGCGCTGCCCGTGGATTTCGTGGAGTGCCTGATGCGCTTCGTGCCCACGGAGGCGGAGGTGAAGGCGCTGCGGCAGTACGAGCGCGAGCGCCGCGCGCTGGACGAGCTGTCGGCCGAGGATCGCTTCATGCTGCACTTCAGCAAGGTGGAGCGGCTGCCGCAGCGCATGGCTGTCATGGCCTTCCTGGGCAACTTCGCCGACAACCTGCAGATGCTGACGCCGGTAGGGAGGCGGGGAGCCGGGCTGCGAGGCGGGCACTGAGCTGAGGGGTCTGTGTGTGCATCAGCAGCACTGCTGTGTGTGCATCATCATGTGTGTGCGTTGCCATCATCACTGCTTTGCTGTGTGGGCATCATCATCAGCACTGCTTTGCTGTGTGTGCATTGCCATCATCACTGCTTTGCTGCGTGTGCATCAGCAGCACTGCTGTGTGTGCATTGCCATCATCACTGCTTCGCTGTGTGTGCATCATCAGCACTGCTTCGCTGTGTGTGCATCATCAGCAGCACTGCTATGTGTGCATTATCATCATCATTGCTTTGCTGTGTGTGCATTGCCATCAGCACTGCTGTGTGTGCATCACCATCAGCACTGCTTTGCTGTGTGTGCATTGTCAGCACTGCTCTGTGTGCATCATCATCATCAGTGCTTTGCTGTGTGTGCATCATCAGCAGCACTGCTGTGTGCGCATTGCCATCAGCACTGCTTTGCTGTGTGTGCATCACCATCATCAGTGCTTTGCTGTGTGTGCATCATCAGCAGCACTGCTGTGTGCGCACTGCTGTGCATCATCATCTTCACTGCTGTGTGTGCATTGCTGTGCATCGCCATCAGCACTGCTGTGTGTGCACTGCTTTGTGTCATCATCATCACTGCTGTGTGTGCACTGCTGTGTCATCCTCATCTCTGCTTTGCACGTGTGCCTCGCTGTGCGCCATCCTCGTGCCTTGCTTTCTGTGCATGCCTTGCTTTGCATAGTCCTCATGCCTTGCTGTGCACCGTCCTCAGCACTGCTTTGCATCGTTCTCATCATTGCTTTGCATGTGTGCCTCGCTGTGCATCATCCTCATGCCTTGCTCTGTGTCATCCTCAAGCCTTGCTGTGCATCATCCTCATGCCTTGCTTTGCATCCTCCTCATCATTGCTTTGCATCCTCCTCATCATTGCTTTGCATCGTCCTCATGCTTTGCTTTGCGTCCTCCTCATGCTTTGCTTTGCGTCATCCTCATACCTCGCTTTGCATTGTTGTCATGCATTACTTTGTGTGCATGCCTTGCTTTGCGTCGTCCTCACGCCTCGCTTTGTGTGCGTGCCTTGCTTTGCATGCTTCTCATGCATTGCTTTGTGTGCCTTGTTTTGCATCCTGCTCATCATTGCTTTGCATGTGTGCCTTGCTTTGCATCTTCCTCATGCATTGCTTTGTGTTCATGCCTTGCTTTGCATCGTCTTCACGTCTTGCTTTGCATGCCTTGATGTGCACCATCCCCACGCCTTTCTTTATGTGTATCTTGAGCACACTTTGCTTTGCTACCCCTCATGCATGCCTTGTCTTGTATGCATTGCTTTGCATGTTCCTTGTGCATGCCTTGTTGCACGCCTTGCTTTGCATCCTCATGCATTACTTTGCATGCTTCTTGCTTGAATGCACTTTGCTTTGCTTTGCCCCTCAGACACACCTTGTTGTGCACACTTTGCAAGCTCCGTGTGCATTGCTTGCTTTGCACATCCCTCGTGCACACCTGTGTTGCTTTGCACATTCCTGCCACATCCTTCACTTTGCACGCCTTCCTTTGCAACCTCACGCATTACTTTGCACACTTCTGGAGCACACGTTGCACTGATGCTCACCTTATCCTGCATGCTTTGCTTTGCAGGCTCCTTGTGCATCGCCTGCTTTGCACGTTCCTCATGCATGCCTTGTGTGCATCCCTGGCTTTGCATCCTGACCCATTGCTTTGCATCCTGATGCACAGCTTTGCATCCTGACCCATTGCTTTGCATCCTCATGCACAGCTTTGCATCCTCACCCATTGCTTTGCATCCTGACCCATTGCTGCATCCTGATGCACAGCTTTGCATCCTGACCTGTTGCTTTGCATCCTCACCATTGCTTTGCATCCTCACCATTGCTTTGCATCCTCATGCACAGCTTTGCATCCTGACCATTACTTTGCATCCTGACCCGTTGCTTTGCATCCTCACCATTGCTTTGCACGCTTCCTGAGCACACCTTGCTCTGCACACCTCTGCTGCAAGCTTTGCTCTTTGTGCACAGCAGCTCTGCAGACACGGACCTGGGGGGGGGCAGCGGGGGGCACTGCTGGGGGTCTCTGCCCCACTGACCCCCCCCTTCCCCCCCGCTCTGTCCCCATGCAGCAGCTCAATGCCATCATTGCTGCCTCCGCCTCCGTGAAGTCGTCCCAGAAGCTGAAGCAGATGCTGGAGGTGTGCATGGGGGGGGGGGGCTCTCGGTGATGGGGGGGGAGGGGGAGGTCTGGGTACCTCCTGACCCCCCCCCCACCATCTTGGTACCCCCCCCCCCCCCCCCAGATCATTCTGGCCTTGGGGAATTACATGAACAGCAGCAAACGGGGCGCAGTGTACGGCTTCAAACTGCAGAGCCTGGACCTGGTGAGCGGTGCTGGGGGGGGGGGCAGTGATGGGGGGGTTTTGGGGGGGGGGGGGGGGCACTGAGACACCCTGGGGGGTCCATGGGGAAGATCTGGGGGGGGGGAGGTGTCCTGAGTGGAACCTCGTGGTCCTGAGGGGGGGTCCTGGGGGGGCACCCTTGGGGCCTCCTGGGGGGGTCATAGGGGGAAGATGCAGTGGGCTGACCTGGATGGAACCTCCTGGGGGTCCCCCAGGGGATCCTGGGGTAATGGGGTGGGGGTCCCTGTGATCTTTTGGGGGGGGGTTCAAGGGGAAGATCTGGGGGGGTGTCCTAAGGGGGGTGGTGGGGGGTCCTGCTGTGTGTATGTGTAGGTTGGGGGTCCTTGGGATCTTCTGGGGGGGTCATAGAGGGAGCATCTGGGGGATAATGGGGTGGGAGGGTCTCTGGGACCTCCTGGGGGGGGCGGTGGTCCTGGGGTTGGGGTCTTTGGGACCTTCTGGGGATGGGGGGGGAGTGGGGTCGGGGGGTCCTGATGTGTGTGTGTGTGGAGGAGGGGGGGTTTGGGACCTCCTGGGGGGGGTGTATAAAGGGGGGGGGGATTTGTGGAGTAATGGGGTGGGGGTTCCCTGGGACATCCTGGGGGGGTCTTGGGGTGCAGGGGGGGGAATCCTGGGGGGGTCCGTGGGGAAGATCCAGGTGGGTGCCCTGGGTGGAACCTCATGGTTCCAAGGGGGGTCCTGGGGGGGCCATAGGAGGAGCAGCTGGGGGGAAATGGGGTGGGAGGAGGAGACCCTGGGGGTGGTCCTGGAGTGCAGGGGGGGGATCTGAGTGTCCTGGGGAAGGCGGGGGGGGGGGTGCTGGTCTGTGTACTGTGGTCCCAGCCCCACATTTCCCCCCCTTTCTCCCCCCCCCCCCCCCGAAGCTCCTGGACACCAAATCCACGGACCGGAAGCTGACCCTGCTGCACTTCATCGCCCTGACGGTGCGCGAGAAATTCCCCGAGTTGGCCACCTTCTGGCAGGAGCTGCACTTCGTCGAGAAAGCAGCCGCAGGTTCCCCCCCTCCTCCCCCCCCCCCAAGCCCCCAACCCTCCCAGCAACCCCTCCCCCCCCCCCCACACGCCTTGGGGACTCCCTGAGCCCCCCCCCCCCACATCCTTGCAGTGTCCCTGGAGAACGTTCTGCTGGACGTGAAGGAGCTGACGAGGGGCATGGAGCTGCTGCGGCGCGAATGCAGTTTGCACGAGAGCAGCGTCCTGCGCTCCTTCCTGGCGGGCAGCGAGGGCAAGCTGGAGAGGCTGCAGAAGGATGCACGCACTGCGGAGGTGGGGCCGTGCAAGCACTGCATGCTCCTGGCACGCACGCTGCTCTGCAAACCTCAGCACGCGTGCTTTTGCTTTGCTTTGCATTGCTTTGCATTGCTTTGCTTTGCATTACTTTGCTTTGCTTTGCGTTGCGTTGCGTTGCTTTGCTTTGCATTGCTTTGCATTGCTTTGCTCTACTCTGCTTTGCTTTGCATTGCTTTGCTTTGCGTTGCTTTACATTGCGTTGCTTTGCGTTGCTTTGCGTTGCATTGCTTTGCTTTGCATCGCTTTGCTTTACTTTGCTTTGCTCTGCTCTGTTCTGTTTTGCATTGCTTTGCATTGCATTGCTTTGCTTTGCTTTGCTTTGCTTTGCGTTGCTTTGCATTGCTTTGCATTACTTTGCTCTGCTCTGCATTGCTTTGCTCTACTCTGCTTTGCTTTGCTCTACTCTGCTTTGCTTTGCCTTGCTTTGCTTTGCATCACTTTGCTTTGCTCTGCATTGCTTTGCTCTACTCTGCTTTGCTTTACATTGCTTTGCTTTGCTTTGCATTGCTTTGCTTTGCTTTGCATTGCATTGCTTTGCATTGCTTTGCATTGCCCAGTGCGCTGCTTGCTTGCTTGCTTTGCACGCTTCCTTCTGCATGCTTTGCTCTGCACACCCTGGCACGTGCTTTGTCTTGCAGGTCCTTCCTGCCCCCCCCCGGTCCTGCATGCACACCTGGGTCCTTCCTGGCCCCCCCAGGCCCTTCACGCCCGCAGCTTTGCAGCATCGCTGTTGCTTTGCACGCTTGCAGAGCTCTGCGTGCCCCTCGTGCTTTGCTTTGCGTGCAGTTTGTGCGTTGCTTTGCACAGCCCTCGTGCGTGCACTCCTTGCACCGAGTGCTCCTTCAGCACCCTTTGCTCTGCACGGCTCTTGATTGGGAGCTTTGCTCTGCAGGCTGCCCGCGCATTTCTTGCTTTGCACATTTCTTCGGTATGCATTGCTTTGCTGTGCATGCGTCCCTTCTGAGTGCCTTGCCACAAACCTTGCTTTGCATCCTCCTCGTGCATTGCTTTGCACACATTTTGCTTTGCATCCTCTGCGTGCACTGCTTTGCACACTTCCTGAGCACTTTGCCTTGCATCCTCTGCATGCACTGCTTTGCACACTTGCTGAGTACTTTGCATCTTCCTCATGCACTGCTTTGCACGCTTCCTGAGCACTTTGCCTTGCATCTTCCCCATGCACTGCTTTGCACGTTGCTTCCTCAGCACATTGCTTTGCATCCTCTGCACTTTGCCTTGCGATGCACGCCTTGCTCCCCTTGCTCATGCAGATCTGGTCGTGCAAACCTTGCCACGCACACAGCTTTGTGCACCCCCCCAGCTGACCCCCCCTCCTTTCCCCCCCCCCATTGCAGGATGCCTACAACGCAGTGGTGCGATACTTTGGGGAGAGCCCCAAGACCACCCCCCCCTCCGTCTTCTTCCCAGTGTTCGCCCGTTTCATCCGCTCCTACAAAGTGAGTGGGGGTGCAAAGGGGGGGGGGGGTCTGGTGGGGGTGCAAAGGGGGGGGGGGTCTGTTGGGGGGCTGCCTCCTGACCCCTCCCAACCCCATTGCAGGATGCAGAGCAGGAGAATGAGACGAGGAAGAAGCAGGAGGAGGTGATGCGCGAGAAGCTGCTGGCACAGGAGGCCAAAAAGCAGGAGAAGGTCAGCAGGGATGGTCCTGGGGGTGGGGGGCGGGGGGGGGGGCAGGGTTTATTGGGGGGCTACACAACCCAGACCTCCCCCCCCCTCAAATTGCAGCGCAACAAATGGCAGCAGCAGGAGCTGATCGCAGAGCTGCGCCGGCGCCAAGCCAAGGAGCATCGCCCCGTGTACGAGGGGAAGGACGGCACCATCGAGGACATCATCACCGGTACGGCCCCCCCCACGGCCCCACAACCCCCCCCACCCCATAGCCGGGGGGCTGATGGTGTTTTTGTCCCCCCCCCATAGCTCTGAAGAGCGTTCCCTTCACGGCGCGCACGGCCAAGAGGGGATCGCGCTTCTTCTGCGAGCCGACGCACCACGAGGAGAGCGGCTCGTAGCCACAGGTAGGGCAGGCGTGGCCCCCCCAGGTCCTGCATGGCCCCCCCAGGGTGCTTCACGGCCCCCCCAGGTCCTGCATGGCCCCTCCGGCTCCTGCATGGCACCCCCAGGTCCTGCGCTGCACACAATGGGTCCTTCACGGCCCTACCAGGTCCTTCATGTCCCCCCCTCCCAGGTCCTTCGTGGCCCCCCCAGGTCCTTCATGTCCCCCCCCCGAGGTCCTTCATGGCCCCCCCAGGGTCCTTCATGGTCCCCCCCAGGTCCTGCATGGCCCCCCAGGGTCCTTCATGCCCCTCTCCCCCAGGGTCCTGCATGCACACTGGGTCCTGCATTTCCCTCCCCCTGGGTCCTTCATGATCCCCCCCAGGTCCTGCATGGCCCCCCCAGGGTCCTTCGTGGCCCCCCCAGGTCCTGCATGGCACCCCAGGGTCCTTCATGGCCCCCCCAGGTCCTTCATGATCCCCCCCAGGTCCTGCATGGCACCCCAGGTCCTGCATACACACTGGGTCCTGCATGCCCCCCCACCCCCAGGTCCTGCACTGCACACACTGGGTCCTTCATGGCCCTACCAGGTCCTTCATGTCCCCCCCCCCAGGTCCTTCGTGGCCCCCCCAGGTCCTGCATGGCACCCTGGGGTCCTTCATGCCCCTCCCCCCCAGGGTCCTGCATGCACACTGGGTCCTTCATGCCCCCCCCCCGGGTCCTTCACAGCCCCCCCAGGTCCTTCATGATCCCTCCCAGGTCCTGCATGGCACCCCAGGGTCCTTCATGGCCCCCCCAGGTCTTTCATGGCCCCCCCAGGTTCTTCATGATCCCCCCCAGGTCCTTCATGGCCCCCCCAGGTCCTGCATGCACACTGGGTCCTGCATGTCCGCCCCCAAGGGTCTCTTATGGCCTCCCCAGCTCCTGCATTGCACCCCCAGGGTCCTTCATGGCCCCCCCAGGTCCTGCATGGCACCCTGGGGTCCTTCATGCCCCTCCCCCCCAGGGTCCTGCATGCACACTGGGTCCTGCATTTCCCTCCCCCAGGGTCCTTCATGCCCCCCCCCGGGTCCTTCATGGCCCCCCCAGGTCCTTCATGATCCCCCCCAGGCCCTGCATGGCACCCCAGGGTCCTTCATGGCCCCCCCAGGTCCTTCATGATCCCCCCCAGGCCCTGCATGGCACCCCAGGGTCCTTCATGGCCCCCCCAGGTCCTGCATACACACTGGGTCCTGCATGCCCCCCCACCCCCAGGTCCTGCACTGCACACACTGGGTCCTTCATGGCCCTACCAGGTCCTGCATGCACAATGGGTCCTGCATGCCACCCCCCCAGGGTCTCTTATGGCCCCTCCAGGTCCTGCATTGCACCCCCAGGGTCCTTCATGGTCCACCCCCAGCTCCTGAGCTGCACACAATGGGTCCTTCATGGCCCTACCAGGTCTTGCATGCACACTGGATCCTGCATTTCCCCCCCCCAGGATCCTTCATAGCCCCCCAGGTCCTGCATGGCACCCCAGGGTCCTTCATGGCCCCCCCAGGTCCTGCATGGCACCCCGGGGTCCTTCATGCCCCTCCCCCCCAGGGTCCTGCATGCACACTGGATCCTGCATGGCCCTACCAGGTCCTTCATGGCCCCCCCAGGTCCTGCATGCACACACTGGGTCCTTCAGGGCCCCTCCAGGTCATTCATGCCCCCCCCCAGGTCCTTCATGGCCCCCCCAGGTCCTGCATGCCCCCCCATTCTCCTGCTATGGGGTGGGGGGGGTGCAATGTTGGCTCCTAGGGTGGGATCCTCCCCCCCCCCTAAGAACACTGGGGCTGCCCCACGGCCACCCCAATGCTTTGTCCCCCCCACAGGCATCAGATCCACCTGTAGCAGCCATGGGTCAGAACACAGCACCCCTGGGGGGGTCACAGCGCAGTGCCCCCCCCCCCAACCCCCTCCAACTCACCATGACCCCTAAGGACCCATTGGGGGGTCCTGGGGGCTCAGCCCCCCCCCCTCCCTCCTCCAATGGCAGTGGCCAAATCCCACTGCTGGGGGCAGTGAGGGGGGGGGGGGGGGCCCAGAGCACCGAGCTGAGAGGGGACCCTTTTGGGGGGGGGACCCTTTTGGGGGGGGGGGAGGTGACCCCCACGCTCGTCACTTTGACCACTGATGTGAACACTAATTGCCAAAAAGACCAAAAAGGGACCAAAGCCAGAGTGGGGCTGGGGTGGGGTGGGGGGGGGGAAGCAGGGTGGTGCCCCCCCCTCCTTCCTCCCCCCCCCCGTGCCCCACTTCCACCTCATCCCCATCCCTGAGAATTTTTGTACATGTGAAATATATGGAAACTTTTACACTGATGTTGGCTGATTTGGGGGGTGGGGGGGGGGGCAGGAGTGGTATTTCTTCTTCTTTCTGGGGTCCTGGATTCCTACGGGGGGGGGGTCCTGTGTCCCTATAGGGGTGCCCTGTTACCCTATGGGGAGTCCTGTGATCCTATGGGGGAGGTAAGGGGGGGGTAAGGAGCAGAGATGCTGACGCATAAGAAGGGTTTCGTGGGGGTGTTATTAAATCCATGAGGCTGAGGGAAGGGGAAAAACACCCCCACCCCAGATCACCCCCCCTCTTAGGGGCTGGGGGGGCACAAATGGGGCAGAGGGACGGGATGAGGGCAGAGCAATGCGGGGGGGGGCACAGAAAGGCAGGATGCCCCCCCCCCCCCCAACCCCAAGCTTGAATCCAAGCACAGGGATTAACCCTAACCCTGGCAATGCAAGTTTCCCCTAATCCTCCTCTGGGGGGGGCTGCGAGAGGGGGGGGATTACAGCTCTGCCACACCCAGGGTCGCACCCTGACACACCCAGGACCCCCCCAAACCCCCCCACGGTGCCTTTAATCCATCCATGCAACGAACGGCGCTGGCGGTGCTTCCATCCATCCATCCGTATGTCTGTCCAGTGGTGGTGATTGGGGGGGGGGGTTCCGGGTGCTACACCCCCTCTGCGGTCCCTTCATCCCCATGGGGGGGGCGGTGGTCGTGTGCCGGGGGGGCTGCCAGGCTCTCAGCCTGCAGCAGCAGATTGCAGCCCAGGAAGAAGAGCCCGAAAGCCACGGCGACGCAGAGGACGAAGACGACGACGATTTGGGTTGCTTTGGCCAACAGTGTGTCCCAATGGGCGCCGGGGGGGGGCAGGGTGCTGTTCATCCCCTCCTCTTCTTCCTCTTCCTCCTCTTCTTCTTCCTCTTCCTCCTCTTCTTCCTCCTCCCGGCTGAGCAGTGCGGGTCAGCAGCAGGCAGGGAGGGTTTAAGTGATGTCAGGGAGCAGCCACGTGGCCCCCACATGGCTGTGCTGAGCTGCAGCACCCCCCCAATGGGGTGTGGTGGTCCCAGGGGGGAAGGACAGGCGGCTCTGCCCCCCCCGCGGGGGGGGGGCTCATGGCAGGTCCCCATCCTCTCTCCTGGGTGTGATTTTGGGGGCTGGAGGGGGGGGATTTGCTATGGGGTACAGCTGAGGTCGGGATGTGATCCCACTCCTCCTGCCCTTGTGGGAGGGCAGCAAAGAGCTCGGCTTGGGGGGCTGAACACAGCCTGGGGGGGTCAGTACAGCTTGGGGGGCTGGACACAGCTGGGGGGGTCAGTACAGCTTGGGGGGCTGTACACAGCTGGGGAGCTCAGCCCCTGTCCCATAGGGCCACTGCCCCATCCCTGCCTCCCATATGGCATAGGGAAACCCCCCCAGGCTCCCTTATTCATCCCCCCTCCCACCTCACAGATGTTGGGACGTGATGGGAAAAGGGAAATAATTTATTTCTGCCCCAGAGGAAGGCAGGGTGTGGGGCAGCCACTCACCCACCTTCGGGGCTGCCGAGCCAGTTCCTCGGATCAGGTGAGCACCACGGGAGCAGCACCCCACAATTATTGGGGCAGGCCCAGCCCAGCTCCTCACAGAAGCTCCCAGAAGCAGAGAAGAGGGACGGAGGATCCCAAAAACGCTCCACAAAAGGTGGGAAGCACCTCCAGGGGGACGCGCCCCACATCCAGGGGTCCTACAGAGCCAGCGTGTCCTTGATGAGGCGCCGCATGGTGGTGGTGACGGAGGTGCCCAGCGTGTCGGTGATCTGGTAGGAGATCTTGTACAGGTAGGGCTGCACGTCCTTCAGGCTGGTGTCGAAGACGTTGTCCACCTCGGACTGCGTGGGCATTTTGGGCAGGTATTCGTGGCGGTTCATCACCTCCACGATGTTGATGATCTTCTCGCACAGCTTCTCGCCCACCTTCTCGCGGCAGATCTGCCTCTCCTGCTCGTTGGCCAGGTTCACCACGTTCACTTTGATGGTCCACAGCTCCCAGGGGATGCACTCATCCGAGAAGGGCCAACGGGATTTCTTCTTCTGGTAGAACTCCAAGGAGATCTGCCCCATCCCGTCGCTGCCTGAGCTGCGCAGCGCGTCCTGCGGGCGGCACCGGGGTGCTGTGGGTTGGGAAGGACCCCAAAGCTCCACCCCAGCACCAAACAGGGACAAGGGCCTTCAACACAAACCACTCTGGGGGTCTTCTGGCTCTAAGCTCGACCTTTGAGGCTCCTTCTGACCCAACCAACCCGCAGTGGACTTTTAGGGCTTCTTCCAACCCCACCATCCCATGGTTGACCTCTAAGACTCCATCCAACCCAATCAACCCATGGTGGACCTTTAAGGTTCCTTCCATCCCAACCATCCCATGGTTGACCTTTAAGGCTCCTTCCAACCCAACCAACCCATGGTGGACCTTTAAGGTTCCTTCCAACCCAACCATCCCATGGTTGACCTCCATGGCTCTTTCCACCCCAACCAACCCATGGTTGACCTCTAGGGCTCCTTCCAATCCAATCAACCCACGGTGGACCTTTAAGGTTCCTTCCACCCCAACCAACTCATGGTTGACCTCTAGGGCTCCTTCCACCCCAACCATCCCATGGTTGACCTCTAGGGCTCCTTCCACCCCAACCATCCCATGATTGACCTTTAAGCCTCCTTCTGACCCAACCATCCCATGGTGGAGCTTTAAGGCTCCTTCCAACCCCACCATCCCATGGTTGACCTGCACGGCTCCTTCCACCCCAACCAACCCATGGTTGACCTTTAGGGCTCCTTCCGACCCAACCATCCCATGTTTGACCTGCACAGCTCCTTCCAACCCAACCAACCCATGGTGGACCTTTAAGGCTCCTTCCAACCCCACCATTCAATAGTTGATATGCACGGCTCCTTCCAACCCAACCAACCCATGGGGGAGCTTTAAGTCCTAGCCCTAACCCTAACCTTTCCAACCCAACCACCCCGTGGTTCTGTGGATGATCATTAAGATCACAGAATCACCAGTTTGAGTTGGAAGAGACCCCTCCAGGCCATCTGGTCTCATTCCCTACAACGAACACAGACAAGGTCTCTTCAACCCAATCCCCTACAGTTTTATGGCTCTAAGGATGGCTTTTAAGTCTCCTTCCACATCCCAACCCCCACAGGGCCATCAGGGACCCCTGCAGGCTCACCAGGCCGCCCCGCAGGGCCGCCCTACCCTCATGCAGACCCTTCCTCCCATCCTGTTGTCACTGCAGACTTCCAGAAGCTGCGCTCAACCCCCTCGTGCAGACGACCCACAGACACAGCCCCATGCCGAGCAGTAAAGCCCACCCCCCCAGCTCCCCCTGGGCTCCCCACCTTGAATTCCCCCACAGCTTTACGCAGAGCCCGGTCGAGCTCCTCCGAGGAAACACGAACGTAGGCGAAATCGATGAAGTCGCAATCCACGTCCTGAGTGCCAACAGTGCCGATGGAGTAGGTGCCCTCCTTCTTGTAGTGGAACTTCCCCGTGCTGCGGTGCAGCAGGACTGTGTGCAGCACGGCCAGCATGGCCTCCTCCACCTGCCTGCCCTCCACCGACACCTCCAGCACTTCGGCACGGCAGTTCATGGCGGCAGCGCGGCTGCGGGGGCCGCGGGAGGTGCTGCTGTGGGGATGATGGAGGGCGTTTGGGGGGGGGGTCCTCACCCCCCAGCAGCCCCCGATCCAACACCCACAGCTGTCGGCTTCTGCCACCTCACACCCATAGGGCACCCACAAGCCCAAGGGCTGCTTTGCCCCCAGGACCCCCCCCGTGGGCCCAGCCCCTCCTGCTCCCAGCCCTTCATGCCCACAGGCCCCTCACACCCCCAGCCCCCTTTGCCCCCAGCCCCCTTTGCCCCCAGCCCCTTTTGCCCCCAGCACCCCCCACTCACAGATCCAGCCCCCCTCATCCCCAATCCCTCATATCCACAGGCCCCTCACACCCCCCAGGCCCTGATCCTTTCACCCTCAGCCCCCTTTTCCCCCCTCCCAATGGGCTCAACCCCTCTCTTTCCAGCCCCCCATGCCTACAGGCCCTGGCCCCAAACTTGTAAGGCCCCTCACACCCAGTCCCCTTTGTCCCCCACCACTCATGCACCCAAGCTCCATTCCCTTTGCCCCTTTCACTCCTGGCTCCCCACCCACCCCCATCCCTTCTCCTCCCCAGCCCCTCATGCCCATAGACCTCTCACACCCCCAGACCCCGTCCCCTTTGCCCCCAGCCCCCCTCACCCATAGACCCCGGCTCCCCTCTCACGTTCCCCTCACCTCCACCCCCCCTTGGCCCTGTCTCTTTCACCCCCATCCCCTTCTGCCCCCTTTCACCCCCCCCATGGCCCAGCCCCCTCCTCCCTGGCTCCCCTCACCCATAAGCCCCTCACACCCCCAGGCCCTGCCCCCTTTGCCCCCAGTTCCCACAGCCACGGGCTCATCCCCAGCCCCTCATGCCTGTATCCCCCAGCACCCCCCCAACCCAAGGACCCCTCTAACACCCCCAGGCCCAGCCCCCTTCACCCCCAGCCCCTCTCACCCCCAGCTCCCCCCACCCACGAGCCCAGCCCCTCTCACTCCCAGCCCGTCACCCCCATAGGCCCCTCACACACCCCCAGTCCCCCTCCTTCCTGGTCTCCCACACCCCCAGCCCCCGTCCCCTTCCTCCCCAACCCTTTTCTCCCCCAGCTCCCCCCACCCATGGGCCCAGGCCCTCTCACCTCCAGCCCCTCACACCCCCAAGCCCTGCCCCCTTCACCCCCAGCCCCCCTCCTTCCTGCTCTCTCACACCCCCAGCCCCACAGCCCCTTCCCCCCCAACCCCTTTTGCCCCCCAGCTCCCCCCCATGGGCCCAGCCCCCCCCCAGCCCCTCACACCCGCAGGCCGTGTCCCATTCCCCCCCCCCCAAACCCCAAACGGCCCCTTTCGCCACCCCCCCAGCGGCCCCAGCCCTCCCCCCTTCCCCCCCGGCCCCTTTTGCTCCCAGCTCCCCCCACCCATGGGCCCAAATCCCCCTCCCCGCTTCCCGCAGCCCCGCACGCACCGCGCGGCTCCCACCATCGGCCGGGCGCTGAGGGGAGGAGCGGCCCATGGAGCGGCGGGAGGGGGGGCTTCCTCCCATCCTCTGCAGGAAAGCCGTGGATTTCTCCCGTATCCCACCTATTTATCCCCTCTTCGCTTTGTTTTACACCTCTTCAATGTCTTCTGATGCTTCTCCCGGCCGGAAAGCGGCCCCAGAAGATGAAACCTCAACCCTGACCCCAATCATCCACCCCCCCCCCCCGTTCTGCCCCACTTGGTTCGTTCCGATCCCAAGCACCATAGAGTGACGCAGTGGGAATCACTTCCGGGAGGTGAGGCCGAAATCACAGCGCCCCCTGGCGGGGAGGCGCCGCGGCCGCGTAATGGAGAACGTGGGGGCGAAGCGGGGACGCGATGACAGCGGGACAGACGGACCCGGGGACAGACGGACCCGGGGACAGACGGACCCGGGGACAGACGGACCCGGGGACAGACGGACCCGGGGATGCGGGGGACACGTGCGGATCTGCCACCGATCCGCCCGCAGCCCTCCGTCCCCCCCTCTGCGCTGTCACTGAGCACAGAGGGACAGACGGACAGAAGGACAGAGGGACAGACGGCGCTTTGTTTTGCCCCACCGCCCCCCCCCGCCCCCCGGCCCCACCGCCTCAATGTGGCTCTTGTTCTGCTCCGGCCGCGGTGACCCCGAGCTTCTGCTGCGGGGGGGGTGGGACGGAGGGGACGGGGCGGCGACCCTCTGACGGCCCCTCCCCACCCCCCTCCTCACTGTCCCCATACACCGAGACCCCCCCCATCCCCAGCCCTGCTGTCCCCATCCGATGGGACCCCCCTCATCCCCCTCCCCATGCACTGGGACCCCCACCCCATCCCTGTCCCCAAACACTGAGACCCCCACCCCATCCCCATCCCTATTGTCCCCATTGCCTCAATGCACTGGGACCCCCCCCATCCCTTTCCCAAAACACTGGGACCCCCTCATCCCCATCCCTACACACTGGGACCCCCCCCCTCATCCCCATCTCTATGCATTGGGACCCCCACCCCATCCCTGTCCTTACTGTCCCCATGCACGGGGACCTCCCCCCTAATCTCTGTCCCCAAACACTGGGACCCCCCCCCATCCCCATCCCTAATGTCCCCATTGCCTCTATGCACTGGGACCCCCCCCATCCCTTTCCCCAAACACTGGGACCCCCCCCCACCCCCCCTCCCCACTGTCCCCATGCACTGGGACCCCCTCATCCCCATCCTGATGCACTGGGACCCCCCCCCATCCCCCATCCCCACTGTCCCTATCCACTGGGACCCCCCCGCCCCATCCCCATCCCTATTGTCCCCATTGCCTCAATGCACTGGGACCCCCCCCCATCCCTTTCCCAAAACACTGGGACCCCCCCCTCCCCACAGGGTCCCCACGCACTGGGACCCCCCCATCCCCATCCCGACGCACTGAGACCCCCCCCCTCCATCCCCATCCACTGCGACCCCCCCCACCCCCGTCCCTATACACTGGGACCCCCCCCCTCAATCTATCCCTACATCACCCCCCCTCCCCCCCAGCGCCCCCCCATCCCCAGATCCCCAGGCTGGGGGGGGGGGAGGTTCGGTCACACAGCCCGGGTTATTTCGGGGAGGATAAATCAGGGACACGACAGGTGTGGGGACACGGGGGGGGGGTGGTTTGAGGGGGGGGGGGGGACATTTCAAGGGCACGGCGTCCCCAGGATTAAAGCAGAGATGGAGGGGGGGCGCATCGGATCCTGCGTACGAGTTTATATACAGAAAAAAAAGCCCCAAAGAGCAAAAAAAAAGGAAAAAAAATAAAAGGGGGGCGGTGGGGGGGTGGGAGAGGATGGCAGCCCCCTCCCTGTGTCGTCGTCCTGCCCCCCCCCCCCCCCCCCGCTGCTATGTACATGGCTTTGGGTATTTACAGTGCGGGTGTTTGTACAGAGGGGGGAGCGCCGCGTGTGGGGCACTGAAGGCACATTGGGGGGGTGGGGGGGGGACCTGGGCACCCCCAGGGTGAGGGGACACCGAGGGGACACCGGCATCCCCAAAGGAAGAGCTGGCTGTCCATGAAAGGGCACCCAGGTGACCCCAGTGCTGAGCGAGCCTGGGGGCTGGCGCTGTCCCCAAGGGGTCCCCAGCTGAGCCCAAGTGTCCCCGTGGGGTTGGACCTGGGGGGCTGACACTGGGGTACCCGGATGTCCCCATGGGGTCTGACCCCAAAAGCTGGCATTGACCCCACTGGGGTGTCCAGGTGTCCCCCAAGGGGCACACGGGTGTCCCCATGGGGTACCCAGCTGTCCCCATGGGGTGCGGCCCCAGGGCTGGCACTGTCCCCAGCAGGGTGCCTGGGTGGCTCCGTGGGGTACCGGTATGTCCCCATAGGCTCTGACCCCAAAGGCTGCTATTGTCCCCGTGGGTTGTGACAATGGGGGCTGGCGCCGTCCCCAGTGGGGTACCCAGGTGTCCCCCAATGGAGTGTGACCCCAAGAGCTGGCGTTGATCCCAATGGGGAGTGACTGTAGGGACTGGCATCGTCCTCACTGGGGTGTCCAGATGTCCCCATGGGGTACCCGAGTGTCCCTATGGAGTGTGACCCCAGGGGCTGGCACTGTCCCCACAGGGCACCTGGGTGCCCCTATAGGAAATGACCTTGGGCAGCCCCATAGGGTCTGACCCCAAGGGTTGGGATTGCCCCCAGTGGGGTGGTGACCCCAGGGGCTGGCATTGTCCCCACAGGGTACCTGGTGTCCCCATGGGATATGAGCTGGGTGTCCCCAATGGGATGTGACCCATGGGGGCTGGCACTGTCTCCACTAGGGTGCCTGGAAGTCCCCATGGGGAGTGACTCTGGGGGCTGGCATTGTCCCCACGGGGCACCCAGGTGTCCCCATGGGGTGGTGACCCCAGGGGCTGGCATTGTCCCCAGCAGGGTGTCCCCATGGGGTACCCGAGTGTCCCTATGGAGTGTGACCCCAGGGGCTGGCACTGTCCCCATGGGGTACCCAGGTGTCCCTATAGGATATGACCTTGGGCATCCCCATAGGGTCTGACCCCAAGGGTTGGTATTGCCCCCAGTGGGGTGGTGACCCCAGGGGCTGGCACTGTCCCCACAGGGCACCTGGGTGTCCCTATAGGATATGACCTTGGGCATCCCCATAGGGTCTGACCCCAAGGGCCGTTATTGTCCCCAGTGGGGTGGTAACCCCAGGGGCTGGCACTGTCCCCACAGGGTGTCCCCATGGGGTACCCAGGTGTCCCTATGGGATGTGACCCCAGGGGCTGGCACTGTCCCCACAGGGTGTCCCCATGGGGTACCCAGGCGTCCCCGCGGGCTCTCAGAAGGGCAGAGTGTCCATGAAGATCTTATCCACGATGGGTGGAGGTGGCACCAGGTCCTCCAGCTTCAGGTAGAAGATGCGCTGCAGTCCCTGCGTGCACAGCGTGCGCAGCTCGGGCAATTTGCCCAGCAGTTTGGACAGGCAGCCCGGCCGGCCCGGTTCCCCCGCAGCCACGTGGTCCTTCAGGCAGCCCACAATGCGGTTCTGCAGCTCTTCAACACGTTTTGGTTCCTTCAGCCCGTGGCGGTCTGGGAAAAAGGGTGGGGAGTGAGGCTGGGGGACCCCATGGGAGCTCAGTGTGGGGTGTTGGGGACATGGATGTCATGGAGACCCCATGGGAACCCAATGTGGGGCACTGGGGACATTGAACACATAGAGACCCCATGGGAACACAATGTGGGGTATTGGGGACACAGATGGAGTGGAGACCCCATAGGAACTCAATGTGGGGTATTGGGGACACAGATGGAGTGGAGACCCCATAGGAACTCAATGTGGGGTACTGGGGACACCAACCACATGGAGATCTCATGGGAACCCAGTGTGGGGTATTGGGGACATCGAACATGTGGAGACCCCATAGGAACTCAATGTGGGGTGTTGGGGACACTGAACACATAGAGACCCCATGGGAACCCAGTGTGGGGTATTGGGGACATCGAACATGTGGAGACCCCACAGGAACCCAATGTGGGGTGCTGGGGACACTGAACACATAGAGACCCCATGGGAACCCAATGTGGGGTACTGGGGACACCAACCACATGGAGATCCCATGGGAACCCAGTGTGGGGCCATTGAGGACACTGATAGCATGGAGATCCTACAGGAACCCAGGGTGGGGTATTGGGGGACACTGAACACATGGAGACCCCATGGGAACCCCAGTGTGAGGTATGGGGGATGCTGATAGCATGGAGACCCCATAGGATCCCAGTGTGGGGTATTGAGGACACCAACCACATGGAGACCTCATGAGAACCCAATATGAGGTATTGGGGACACGGATGGTGTGGAGACCTCGTGGGAACCCAATATGGGGCCACTGAGGACACTGGCTGCATGGAGACCCCATAGGAACCCAATGAGGACACCAACCACGTGGAGACTTCATGGGAACCCAACGCAAGACATTGAGGACACCGATGGCATGAAGACCCCATGGGAACCCAATGTGGGGCGTTGGGGACGTGGATGGCATGGAGACCCCATGGGAACCCAGTGTGGGTTACTGGGGACATGGATGGTGTGGAGACCCCACGGGAACCCAATGTGGGACCACCGGGGGCACCACCGGAGAAGGGACTCCCTTGGACACCCAAGTGGGGCCACTGAGGACATACAGCTCAGAACCCCACGGGGACCCCAAATAGGGCCACGTGGTGCCCCGTGCCACCTCACCCGTGATGATGACGAGGGCGGCGAGGCAGGAGAAGGAAGGCACGTCAACACTCATGCGATGCAGGCTGTGCGAGAACTCCAGGATGGCATCGATCCACTCGCCGAAGCCCCGCACGCACTGCAGCCGGTGCAGCACCACCCCGTTGCAGAAGATGAGCTTCCCTTCCTCCGGCTTGGAGCTGTGGGGTCAGCAATGCGTCACCCCACGGCACATCCCCAGCTGTCCTCCCATGGCGTGTCCCCCGTGCTTTGTCCCCAAGTGTCCCCAACAAAAGGGGGGGATGTGGCTCCCTGGTACGCAGCGCATCACCCCATTGCACGTCCCCATGTGATCCCATAGCACGTCCCCATGACGTGGCCTCAAGTGTCCCCTATGGAACGTCCCCAGGTGTCCCCCACGGTGCTCCCGTCATGGCACATCCCCAGGTGTCCCCCATGGCACGTCCTCCATGCCGTGTCCCCAAATGTCCCCTATGGAATGTCCCGTGTCCCCATGGCACATCCCCCGTGACATGGCCCCAAATGTCCCCCATGACATGGCCCCAGGTGTCCCCATGGCACATCCAACCCCCATGGCACGTCCCCCATGCCATGTCCCCAAATGTCCCCTATGGAATGTCCCCAGGTGCCCCCATGGCATGTCCCCATGTCCCCCCACATCCCCAGATGTCCCCCATGGAACGTCCTCAGTTGTACCCCATGGCACATCCCCCAAAACAGCACAACCCCAGGTGTCCCCATGGAACATCCTCAGGTGTCCCTCATGGCACAACTCCCACGATGGCACATCCCCAAGTGTCCCCATGGCACATCCCCACGTGTCCCCATGCCATGTCCCCAAATATCCCCTCTGGAATATCCCCAGGTGTCCCCATGGCACATCCAACCCCCACGGCACGTCCCCCATGCCATGTCCCCTATGGAATGTCCCCAGGTGCCCCCATGGCACGTCCCCACGTCCCCCACATCCCACCCGAGGCACACCGGTAGGCCAGGCGCAGGATGAAGAGCTCGAGGAAGGCAGATTCCAGCAGCAGATCCTGGTCCTCCCGCGGCAGCTCGGTGAAGCCCTGAATCTTCTCAGCCCATTTGCGGATGACGTCCATGGAACCCGTGAGGAGATCGTAGAACTGCTGCACGTCCACCGAGTCCTCCTTCTCCAGGTGGCACGGAACCGAGTCCTGGAACTGGGGGGGGAAGGGGGTCAGGCAGGAGGTGGGGATGGGATGGGATGGGGGTGGGCAGTGGGGTGACACCAATTCCTGGAACTGGATGGGAATGGGTCTGGGCAGTGGGATGGGATGGGGTTGGGGTTGGGCAGAGGCACAACGTTGATTCCTGGAACTGTGGGATGGGAATGGGATTGAGCAGTAGGATGGGATGGGGTTGGGGTCGGGCAGTGGGATGGGATGGGGTTGGGATCACATGATGGAATAGGATGGGATGGGGATGGGGTTGGGGTCGGGCAGTGGGACGACACCAATTCCTGGAACTGGATGGGAATGGGGTTGGGGTCAGGCAATGGGATGGGATGGGGTTGGGTTGGGGTCAGGCAGTGGGATGGCACTGATTCCTGGAACTGTGGGATGGGAATGGGATTGAGCAGTAGGATGGGATGGGGTTGGGGTTGGGCAGTGGGATGGGATGGGGTTGGGATCACATGCTGGAATAGGATGGGATGGGGATGGGGTTGAGGTTGGGCAGTGGGATGACACCAATTCCTGGAACTGGATGGGAATGGGGTTGGGCAATGGGATGGGATGGGGTTGGGGTCACACGCTGGGATAGGATGGGATGGGATGGGTTGGGGTCAGGCAGTGGGATGGCACTGATTCCTGGAACTGTGGGACGGGAATGGGATCGAGCACTGGGACGGGAGTGAGGATGGGGTTGGGATCAGGCAATGGGATGGGAATTGGGACGGGGTTGGAGTTGGGCAGTGGGATGGGAATGGGGTTGGGATTGGGCAGTGGATGGGGATCATACAATGGGATGGGACGGGTTTGGATCATGCAATGGGATGGGGATGGGGTTGGGCTCAGGCGATGGGATGGGGATGGGGTTGGGGTTGGGCAGAGGCACAACGTTGATTCCTGGAACTGTGGGATGGGAATGGGATTGAGCACTAGGATGGGATGGGGTTGGGGTTGGGCAGTGGCATGGGAAGGGTTGGGATCACATGCTGGGATAGGATGGGATGGGGATGGGGATGGGGTTGGGATCAGGCGATGGGATGGGGCTGGGATCAGGCGATGGGATGGGATGGGGATGGGATCAGGCGATGGGATGGGATGGGGCTGGGCTCACACACCGGGATGGGACGGGATGTGGGGCGGCTCCCACCTTGGAGTAATCCAACTTGGTGGCGCTGGGCACGGAGTCGATGTGCGCCCGCACCAGGGAGGTGATGAGGCTGACGGGCGACGCATCCGGCGGCTGTTTGGGTTTGGAGGGCAGGCGGCCGCGGCGACCCTTCAGGCTGTCGGTCCGAACCACTGCAGGCGGGTGGGACACAAGATGAGCCCCATATCCTCAGCCCCACGTCCCCGTGCCGTGCCCTACAGCCCCGGCACCGCACCTTCTTTGACCATGCCCACGGCCAAGCACTTCTGGAAGCGGCAGAACTGGCAGCGGTTCCTCCGCCTCTTGTCCACGGGGCAATCCTTGTTGGCCAGGCAGATGTACTTGGCGTTCTTCTGCACCGTGCGCTGCGGGGGGACGGGGGGGAAGGACAAAAGGGTTTCTGTGTGCTGCCACCGCCTGCGCCGGGCGCTCAGCCGGGGCTGATGGCAGCGGGGGGACGCAGAGGGGACGGCGGAGTTGGGGACAGCAGGACTGAGAGCGCTGGGGTTGGGTGCACCGGAGGTGGGGATGTGAGGATGGGGGATCACAGAGCTGGGAATGGTGGGGATGGGGACAGTGGGGTGGGGGTCACCAGGGCTGGGGTCAGTTGAGTTGGGGATGTTGGTGCCGAGGGCACCGGAGTGGGATGATGGGAGCTGGGATGGGATGTGAGAGTGGGGCCGCCAGGGCTGGGGATGGCGATGGGGCCACTGGAATTGGGGCAATTGGAATTGGGGCCACCAGGACTGGGGTCACTGGAATTGGGGCCACTGGAACTGGGGCCACCAGGACTGGGGTCACTGGAACTGGGGGACGCCGAGGCTGGGTCCATCAGAGTAGGGAAGGACACCAGATCTGGGGATGTTGGGAATGGGGCCCCTGGAACTGGGGATACCAGAATGGTGAACATTAGGGCTGAGGACCCCCGGGATGGGGACACCAGAATTGAGCCACTGGGGCTGAGGACCGTCTCTGCAGGTGACCCCCGCCCGGTGCCCCCCCCCAGCCCACCCCTCACCTTGAAGAAGCCTTTGCAGCCCTCGCAGGTTCGCACTCCGTAGTGCTGACACGACGCGTTGTCCCCACAGACGGCGCAGCGTCCCTCAGCCGCTCCGGGGCCGCGCGTTTTGGGGGCGGGGGGCAGCGGGGGTCCCTCCAGCAACGGCGACGTCGGGGTGAGGGGTAACCCAGGGAAAGCCCCAGCCGCTCCGTGGGGCAGAGCGAAGGGATCCGCGTCCATCAGGCGGGGGTCCTTCGGAGAACCGACGGGGTTGGGGGGCGCGAAGAAGAATTGGGGCTGCGCACCGCCGCCCTTCACCGCCTCGCCCCACTGCCGCCCCCCGTCGTAATTGGGTGAATAGGGCCCGAAGGAGCCGTCCCAGCCCGGAGCCTGGGGAGCGGGGAAGTTCGGTGACGGGATGGAGCAGGGGCTGCCGTAACAGTCCGACCCGCTGGAGGAGGAGGAAGAGGAGGAGGAGGAGGAGGAGGAGAGGGTCTCCTCGTGCTGCCCGAAGGCCGCGGGGTAGCAGCCGTACACCTGCAGCTCCTCCAGCCTGAAGTGCTGCCCGCCGGCCGGCAGCTGGCAAAGGAAGGCGTCCAACTCCCCGGCGTAGCTCTCCATAAAGGTGCTGAAGCTGGGCAGAGCCGGAGCGGCGGTGGGGTCGGCGCCGGGCACTTCCATGGGGTATCGGCCGCCCTCCGGACTCAGCAGTTCGCTCGGGCAGCGATCGCAGGGGCCGGCGGTGGCTGTGCCATATTGCGCCTGGATGCAGGGCATGGCTGCGGGGAGAGCGGGGCGTCAGTGGGGAACGGGGCCGGGGGGCCGAGCAGCACCGGGGACACCAACAAAAAACGGCCCCGGGGACACCAACAAAATACGGCCCCGGGGACACCCGTGTGGCCAGCGATGGAGAGGGAGGGGACACTGGGCACTGGGGGACCCCATTTGTGCGCCCACCCCAGTGCCACCCCGAAGGCCTCATGCCCAGCAATGGACAGGGGACGTTGGGCTGTAGGGTTCCCATGGGTTCCCCCGTCCCAGTGCCACCCTGAGGTCCCCGTGCCCAGGGATGGAAAGGGGACAGTGGGGGACCCCGTTTGCGTGTCCATTGCTGTGTCACCCCAAGGGCCTCACGTCCAGGGATGGAGAGGGGATGTTGGACACTCGCAGACCCCATTTGTGCACCCATCCCAGTGCCACCCTAAGGACCACATGGCCAGTGATGGAGAGGGGATGTTGGGCACTCGGGGATCCCAATGGTGCGTCCATCCCAGTGCCACCCCAAAGGCCACACACCCAGGGATGGAGAGGGGACACGGGGCACCCGGGGTCCCCATTGGTGCACCCATCCCAGTGCCACCCATCGGACAGAGCAGCCAAGGGATGGATTGGGGTGGATCGAGAGCCACTCTGGGCACGCGGTGGCCCCCTGGCAAGTGGCCGGAGGCGCGGAGCCACTCGGTGCCACCTCTGTCCCCACAAAAGGTCACCGTGCAGCCAATTGGCGCAAAGGACATTCCCCAAAACGCTGGGTTAGCAAAGCAGCCGAAAGGGAAGGAGGGAGGAATGCGGGAGGGCGGATTCCCGAATCCCGACGCGGCCGAGAGAACGCAGGGAACCGAACCAGGAGCGGGGGGCCGGGATGGGGACGCGGCACCGACCGACCCCCTGCCCGAATTCAGCCGTGCGGGGATCCGGAGCGGTGCGGGTTGGGGGGAGGGGGGCGAACGCGCCGCGCGGAGAGCGGAGCCCGAAGGTTTGGGAAGCGGATCCGACCTCACGGAGACCCGAAACAGGAATCCCCGTCCCGCTGAAAGGCGAACCGGCGGTGACCCCGAGAGCCGAGGAGAGCCGTGAAATTCATCCCGCGGACCTTTAAAGGTCACGCAGCTCCCGGCCAAACCCCGCACCGCGCCGCCGCTCTCCGGCCGGCCCCGACAACCGACACCGAAGCCGGGGTTAAAAATACCCCGCGTGGGTCCCGTGGGTCCCCGCAGGGCCGCTCCGTGCTGTGGGCCCGGTGGGGGGGGGATGGGGGTGGATTTGGCACGTCGAGTTCATTCAGTGCCACCTCCGAAAATAGCGGTGCGTCCCCGCGGCGCTGAGCGGCTCTGAGGGGTCGGGGCTGTGGGGCAGCCCGCTACGACCCCCGCCCCGTTTCTCACCCCCCCCGGCCCCCCCCACAAACAGCACCCACGGGACGCGTTCCTCCCACAGACGGCGGCCCGATGTCACGGACGGCCGCGTGAACCCACGCCGCTCATTGCGGGATCGCTCACGGCGCGCGTTCCCTCTGCCAGCCGCAACGCGCCGTCGCTGGGGGTCACCACAAACCAAACCCCCCCCCAGCGGGACGATGTTCCCCCCCGTCCCTCTTTCTACTGCCGTCTCCGCGCTGCCCACGGTCGCGTTCCCCATTGGGATCTCGGGCAGCTGCCCGCAGCGCTGCCAAGGCAGGACTGGAGGCGGCCCTGGCACGGAGCGCCGAGGGGGGGGGAAAGGGGGGGGGGGGAGGCGGGGAGCAGCCGCTGCCGGGGGGGGGGGACACGACGGCACAGCCCACATCCCCCCCCAGACACACACACACACCTGCTGCCCCGTCCTGCCCCGCTGTCGCAGCGCTGCCCGCTCTCCGCTGCCCATTTGGGGTCACTGCCTCTCATCCCCCCCCCGGCCCCCCCCGCGCACTCAGAGCCATCGTGCGGCTCCGAGCTCCGTGCTTTCGCCGCGGTTGGAGACCCCAAGAAATCCCCCCCCCCTGCACTGAACCCCGACCTCCAACACCGCACAGCGGGACCCCCCCGCTCCGCCGGGACCCCAAACCCGACGTCCCCCGACAACACCGTGAGGACGCCGCCCCCCCCCGGAATCCCCCGTTCCAAGCGGGACACCCCGCGCCTTTCCCCGTTAATACCGGGATTTTCCACCTCCACTTCCCCGGTGACACCGGGACACCCGTCCCCACTTTTCCCATTAATACCGGGACACCCCGTTATGACTTTTCCATCCCCCCCCCCCACCCCATACCCGCGTTCCGGCGCTGCGCTCCCGGTGCCGTTCCGGTACCTCCGGTGCCGCTGCGCTCCGCCGGGGCTCCCGGAGCCGCCACGGCGTTCCCTTAAGCGCTCGGTGCGGCGGGGCGGGGCGGGGGGGGCGGGGGGGGGGGTGACGCACGGCGGTCCCGAACATGGCCCGGGGGGGGGCGGTTCCGGCGGGGGCGCGGCTGTGACGCACGTGGGGTTCCATTGACGCAACCGCGGCGCTCGCGCTAAAAATACCGCGCGGCCCCGACTAAAAATAGCGCGCGACTCCCCCCCCCCCCATTCGCCTCCCCCCCCCCCCTTTCCTCCAGGAGCTCCCGGGGCCGCCGCGGTGGGGGGGGGGGTGTTAAAGTTGGGGAGGCCCCGTGCGGGTGTCCCCGGTGCCACCTTAACCGCAGTGCCGCCCCCAGCCCTGTGAGACCCCCCCTCCCGCCCCCCCCGGACCCCCAGTGCCAACCCGCAGCCCAGTATCTCCAGTTCCCCCCCCCCCACCCAGTGCCGGCGCCCCCATCCCGGGGTGCCCCCCACTCCCCCCATCGCTTTGGATGGAGGAGGGGAGGGTGGGGGGTTGCGGGATTCCCCCCGCCCCACACACGGTGTCCCCCCCCCCCCGCAATGCCCCGCAATGCGATGGAAACCCCCGCTAGTGCCCCCCCCCCAAATCTCCCCCCCCCAGCAACCTCACCTGCGGTGCCCCCCGTCAGCGCTCAGCCCCCCCCCCATTTAGAGCCACTCCCATTAATGACCCCTTCCCCAATACCACCCCCCAGCGGTGCCCCCCCCCCGGCAATGTCACTTCGTGCGGTGTCCCATCAATACCCCACGGGGGGGGTGGGGGGGGGGGTTCACTGCCCTGGGGGTTCCGGTGATCCCGGCTGTTGACACCCACCGGTGGGTGGGGGGGGGAGGGGGGGGTGTTCCCCGTGACGTCACGGGATACCCGATGACGTCACCTAAACCCACCGCGGAACCCTGGAGCTGTGGGGTCCCGCCCCCCCGGCGTTCAGCCGCACCGCAGCACGGGGCCGGGGGTGGGGATCAGAGAGGGGCAGCCCGTGACGTCATCAGCCACCCCGTGACGTCATCAGCCACCCTGCGATGTCACTGGCCACCCCATGCCGTTAGTTGCCCCATGCCATCGGCCACCCCATAGCACCCCCCACCCCATAACACCCCCCACCCCATATCATCTGCCACCCCACAGCACCCACGACCCCATGTAATCTGTCACCCTATAGCACCCACGACCCCACAGCATTCCCCACCCTGTGCCATCTGCCACCCCATAGCACCCACCACCCCATATCGTCTGCCACCCCATAGCACCCCCTACCCCACAGCACCCACCACCCTATGCCATCTGCCACCCCATAGCACCCACGACCCCACAGCACCCCCCACCCCATGCTATTGGCCACCCCATAGCACCCATCACTCCTTATCACCCGCCACCCCACAGCACCTGCCACCCCATAGCACCCACCATCCCATATCGTCTACTACCCCATAGCACCCACCACCCCACAGCACTCCCCACCCTGTGCCATCTGCCACCCCTTGCTATTGGCCACCCCATAGCACCCAGCACCCCACAGCACCCATAGCACCCTATATCATCTGCCACCCCACAGCACCCACCACCCCATATCATCTGCCACCCCATAGCATTGACCACCCCATAGCACCCACCACCCCACAGCACCCACCACCCCATGTAATCTGCCACCCCATAGCACCCCCTACCCCACAGCACCCACCACCCTATGCCATCTGCCATCCCATAGCACCCACCACCCCACAGCACCCAACCACCCCATATCGTCTGCCACCCCACAGCAACCCCACCCTGTGCCATCTGCCACCCCATAGCACCCCCCACCCTATATCATCTGCCACCCCATAGCACCCACGTCCCCACAGCACCCCCCACCCTATGCCATCTGTCACCCCACAGCACCCACCACCCCATATCGTCTGCCACCCCATAGCACCCACGACCCCATAGCACCCCCCACCCCACAGCACCCATTGGCCACCCCACGCCATCTCCCCCCTCCCCCCCACCCCATATTTGTTGGGATCGACGCACAGCTCACAGTCGGACCCCACGCCGTGCCCACCCCACACCCACCTCAAGGGGGGGTGAGGGTGGGGGGGTGCGGGGGGGGCACGTGGGGCCACGCTAAAAAAAGACCCCATGTGGGGCAGCAGCTGCTGGGGGGCACAACGGAGAGGTGACGGCACGGATGCCCACGTGTGGGATCGGACACGTGCGGCACGTACGGGTGTGGGGTCCCCAAAGGGCGCCCGAAAATGCGCGGGGGGGGGGGGGCAGAGGGTGATGGGAGGAAAGTGGCACTTTTTGGGTGCAGAATGGGGTGTCCCATAGGGTGGGGGTCCCCATTTTTGGGGGTGCTCTGGGGTGTCCCATGAGATGGGGGTCCCCGTTTTTGGGGGTGCTTTGGGGTGTCCCCTGGGATTGGGGTCCTCACTTTTTGGGTGCAGAATGGGGTGTCCCATAGGGTGGGGGTCCCCATTTTTGGGGGTGCTCTGGGGTGTCCCCTGGGATTGGGGTGCCCACAATTTGGGGCGCATCGAGGTGTCCCATAGGACGGGGGTCCCTATTTTTTGGGGGTGCTTTGGGGTGTCCCATGAGATGGGGGTCCCCGTTTTTGGGGGTTCTTTGGGGTGTCCCCTGGGATTGGGGCGCCCACAATTTTTGGGGGCGCATCGGGGTGTCCCTTAGGATGGGGGTCTCAATTTTTGGGGGTGCTTTGGGGTGTCCCCTGGGATTGGGGTCCTCACTTTTTGGGTGCAGAATGGGGTGTCCCATAGGGTGGGGGTCCCTATTTTTTGGGGGTGCATTGGGGTGTCCCCTGGGATTGGGGTGCCCACTATTTGGGGGCGCATCGGGGTGTCCCTTAGGATGGGGGTCCCCATTTTGGGGGGGTTTATTGGGGTGTCCCATAAGATGGGGGTCCCCACAATTTGGGGGCGCATTGGGGTATCCCCTTGGATTGGGGTCCTCACTTTTTGGGTGCACTATGGGGTGTCCCTTAGGATGGGGGTCCCCATTTTTGGGGGGTGCTTTGGGGTGTCCCCTGGTATTGGGGTGCCCACAATTTGGGGGCGCATCGGGGTGTCCCTTAGGATGGGGGTCTCAATTTTTGGGGGTGCATTGTGGAATCCCTTGGGATGGGGGTCCTCAACTTTCGGGTGCAATGTGGGGTGTCCCTTAGGACGGGGGTCCCCATTTTGGGGGGCGCATTGGGGTGTCCCATGAGATGGAGATCCCTATTTTTGGGGGTGCACAATGGGGTGTCCCTTAGGATGGGGGTCCCCATTTTTTGGGGTGCTCTGGGGTGTCCCCTGGGATTGGGGCGCCCACAATTTGGGGGCGCACCGAGGTGTCCCTTAGGATGGGGGTCCCCACACTTTGGGGTGGCCCCTAGAAGGAGGGTTCCCCACAATTTGGGGGCGCATTGGGGTGACCCATAGGCCGGGGGTCCCCATTTTGGGGGGCGCATTGGGCAATCCCCTGGAACGGGGGTCCCCATTTTTTGGGGTGGGATTGGGGTCCCTTTGGGAATGCACAATGGGGCGTCCTATAGGACGGGGGTCCCCACTTTTTCGGGGGCGCATTGGGACCCCCCCCCCATCCCCCTCCCAGCGCTCTTTGCTGATGGTTTGGGGGACCAGGGGAGGAGGGGGGGCCCAACACGCATCGCCCCCCCGCCCCCCCATGGGCGGAAGGGTGTGGGGCGGAGCGATTTCCTTTAGGAAGCAGAGCAGGAAGGGGCCTGGAGGGGGGGGGGGGCGGGGGGGGGTCCCCGTCGGATCGAGGGTCACGATGCTAAAACGCCTTTTTGGTGCTGGGGGGGCTCACATGGGGACATCGCCCCCCCCATGTCACAACGTCACACCCCCATCCTTGTCCCCAAGTGCCCCCCCTTAACCCCCCCCTTAACCCCCCCCCAACGCCAGCCGTGCTGTGTGCAAAAATTCTGTATTGGTACAAAAACCCCATTTTTTTTGGGGGGGGGGGCGCACACAGAGATGGGATGGGTGGGATGGAGGAGGACCCCCCCAACCCCCCCCCCCAGCACTGTTGGGGTCCAACCTTCCTGCACCAACCCTCAGCACCAGGACCCCAACCCCCTTTTTTTTTGTGGGGGGGTTCATCACCCCTTTTTTTTTTTTGGGGGGGGGGGCTGCACTGCACTGCGACTCCCCCCCCCCATGAGCCCCACTGACCCCTAATTATGGGGGGGGGGGCAGAGCTTTGTCCATCGGCCCCTATGGAGGGGTTGGGGAGGGAGGGGGGGGGTCGCACCCCATTGCAATAAATAAATAAATACCCTTTGGTGCCGGGGGGGTCCCCGCGCGCCCCCCCCCCCAAATTACAGCTGACTCTCCTCCTCCTCCAGCGCTCTGTTCAAACCGGGGATGAATTTCAACAGCCGCCGACGGAAGCTGCTGTGCCGACCCCTCCTGGGTGGGGGGGGGCAGCGTTGCGGTCCCGTTCTTCCCCCCCCCGCCCCCCCAAAAACCAACCCGGGGTCACCAAAGCGACCCCCCCAAGTCGATCCCGCGCCCCCCGCCCCGCCGCTGCATTTCAGGCTGAGGCTGCGGGTTAAAGGGGGGCGGGGGCGAGGCGGGGGGGGGGCGGGGGTGGCCCCCGTTTTGGTGTCGCCGACAGCGTCGTTGTCGGCAATGGAGTCGGAAAAAACGCACGTCTGGTAAAGGGAATCGTCGCTGCTGGCGTAGGGGGAGGCGGGACCCCCCCAGCCCCCCAGGGACTCCAGGGTGGCGTAGATGGAGGGGTCCTTGGCCACAACGCCTGGAAATGGGGGGGGGGTCAGGGGGGTCCTCGTCATGGACCCATAAATGGAGGGGGGGGGGAGGGATGGCAATTGGGGCTGGGGGCTTTGGGGTGGTGGGGGGGGGGCTGTATGGCCCCCCAGCAGACCCCCATTGATGGAGGGGTCCTTGGTTGCAATGCCTGGAAATGGGGGGGGGTCGGGGGGGTCCTCGTCATGGGCCCCATAGATGGAGGGGGGGTGGCCATTAGGAAATGAGGGGTTGGGGGGGGTCAGGGTGACTGTCCCCCCCCCGTGGACCCCATGGATGGAGGGGTCTTTGTCCAGCATGTCTGGAAATGGGGGGGGGGTGACTGGGGGGTGTGGGGGGGGATAAGAACAGGGGCTGCCCCCCCCCCAGCTCACCCCGCACCAGGCGCTGCTCCTGCACCATCAGCGAGCGGAACTCCCCCCACTTCTCATACAGCGTTTGCTGCGGGGGGGGGGGAAAGTGTTAAGGCTGCCCCCCCCTCCCCAAAAGCCCTCTGTGCCCCCCCCACCCCTCTGAACCCCCCCAACCCCCCCAGACCCCTCTGCCCCATTTCACCCCCCCAGATCCCCCCTTTCTGCCCCCAAACCCCCTGACTCCCCAACCCCCCCCCCCCCACCCCCCATGACCCCCCCCCCCTCTGCCCCCCCCCCACCTTCAGGTACTGCAGCCGCGCCTCCAGCTCAGCCCTACGCACCGAGGTGCCATAGAGGGTCTCCAACCTACTTGGGGTCAGAGGTCACAGTGGGGTCAGAGGTCAATACTCTGCCCCCCATCCCCCCCCCCCCCCTCAGGACCCCCCCCCATTTCCAGACATGCTGGACAAAGCCCCCTCCGTCCATGGGGATCCACCGGGGGGGGGGTACAGTCACCCTGACCCCCCCCCACCCCCAACCCCTCATTTCCCTAATGGCCACCCCCCCCCCCCACCCTAATTTCCCCCCAACTCCATCTATGGGGTCCATTGGGAGGACACCCCCTGACCCCCCCAACCCCAAATGCCATCCCTCCCCCACCCCCCCCTCCATCTATGGGTCCATGATGAGGACCCCCCCTGACCCCCCCATTTCCAGGTAATGTGACCAAGGACCCCTCCATCTATAGGGGTCTGCTGGGGGGGCACACAGCCCCCTGCCCCCCCCTTCACCCCAAACCCCCCAACCCCAATGGCCATCCCTCCCCCCCTTTCATTCCCATCTACGGGGGGGTCCATGTCCCCCCCCCACCTCAGCACATCTCCAGCACTGCGGATGATGTCCACGATGTCGCGGTGCCTCGTCCCCTCCACGTTCTGCCCATTCACCCCCGTGATGGTATCCCCTATATAACGAGGGGGGGGGGGGTTGTTAGGGATTGGGGACCCCCCATAGGACCCCCCCTCCCCCCCCATATCCACACTCACCCCTCTGCAGCCCCGCAGCCTCAGCTGCGCTCCCCCCATGGACGCGGCTCACAAAGGTGAACATCTGCACCCTGCGGTGCTCAGCGTGGTGCAGCCCGTAGGTCTGGGGGGGGGAGGGGGTATGGGGGGGGGGATATAGGGAGTCAGCCCCCCCTCCCCACCTCCAAACCCCAATGTGACCCCAAAAACCCCACCATGACGCCGGAGTGCCCCCAAACCCAGTGGGAACCCCACAAACCCCACCGTGACCGAAACCCCAATGTGACCCCCCCACCCCAAAGCCCAACAGTGACCCCCCCAAACCCCAGTGACCCCCCAACCCCCCCAAATCATTGCAGTGACCCCCCAAACCCCAAACCCCCCCAAATCATCACAGTGACCCCCCCAAACCCCAAACCCCCAAACCCCAGCAGTGACCCCCTCCCAAATCATCGCAGTGACCCCCCAAACCCCCCCTCTCCAAAACCCGACCCCACTGTGAGCCCCCCAACCCCAACACACATGGAACAGGCACAGCACACGCATGGCAGGCGTGTGGAACATACATGACACACGCACGGCACATACATGACACACATGTGGAACGTGCATGGCACATATGTGGCTCACACGGGGCTCAAACACGGCACAGGCACGGCACATACATGACACACATGTGGAACATACATGGCACACGCGTGACACACTGACAGCCCCCACCTGGATCTCAAAGCCAAAAGTCTCCTCTGCCCTCTTCTGCAGTGTCACCACCCGCCTGGGGGGGGGAACTGGGTAAGGAGGGGGGGGGGAAACGGGGTCTGGGGGGGTGGGAGATGGGGGGTAGGACCCCCATATGACATAGAATCCCCCCCCCAAAGATAGGGACCCCCCCAGGTGATAAGGACACCCCTGGGATTTGGGGATGGGACCCCCTCTTCTGTGACCCCCCCCCCCCGAAGGATGGAGGCCCCCCAACCCAAATGATGGACCCCAAAGTGATGGGACCCCCCCTCTTCCCCCCCCCCGCCCCCCCTCCCCATCACTGCCCCACCTGAGGGTCCTCGTGGGGTCTGGGTGCATCAGACCCCCCCCCCCCATGACCCCAAACCCTTCAGCCCCACAGCACTGCCACCCCCCAGTGCCCCCCATTGCCCCCCCCCCACCTGTGCTCCTCTGGGGAATCGCTCGGGGACGGCCAGGTGAACCCCATATCCTGGGGGGGGGGGAAACAAACACACAAAGCCATTGTGGGGGGGGGCACAGTGCCATAACCCCCCCCCTTCCCCCCCACTCCATAGGGTGGGTGACAACGGGGGACCCCAAAGGGGACACGTGACCATGGGGGCCCCCCCTCACCCCCCCCACCCGAAGCGCATTGTGCCATAGTGGCACTCAATGACACCCACCCCCCCCCACCCTACGGCCATAAGAGGCCCTTTATCCGCCCCCCCCCCTCCCCCCCCCACACAACTGACATCACTGCACCCCACAGCGGGGGGGTGGGGGGGGGTTGTGGTGCCCCACAATGGTCCCTTTGTGGAGGGCGGGGGTGGGGGGCACCGTGGGGACAGCGCTGTGGGGCGGAGTGATGGTGATGTCCCCAAATGGACCCGGGGTGTCACCACCCCCACCTCCCCAGTGCCACCCCCCCCTCCCCAGTGCCACCATCATGTCCCAATGTCACCATCCCAGTGCCACCCTCCCCCCAGTGCCACCATCATGGTGTGTCCCAGTGTCACCATCCCAGTGCCACCCCCTCCCCCCCAGTGCCACCATCATGGTGTGTCACCACCCCGGTGTGTCCCAGTACCTCCATACTGGTGTACCCTTGTGTCATCACCCTGGTGTCACCATCATGGTGTGTCCCAGTGCCACCAGCCCCAGTGCCACCATCCCAGTGTGTCCCAGTGCCACCACCCCCAGTGCCTCCACTCCAGTCTGTCCCAGTGCCACCAACACTGTGCATCCCACTGCCACCATTCCAGTGTGTGTCCCAGTGCCTCCATCCCCACTGCCACCATCCCAGTGCCACCATCATGCTGTGTCCCAGTGCCACCATCCCAGTGTGTCCCAGTGCCAGCAACACTATGCATCCCAGTGCCACCATCACAGTGTGTCCCAATGTCACCATCCCAGTGCCACCATCATGGTTTGTCCCGGTGCCACCACCCCCAGTGCCACCACTCCCAGTGCTTCCATCCCAGTGTGTCCCAGTGCCACCAACACTGTGCATCCCAGTGCCACCATCGTGGTGTGTCCCAATGCCACCATCCCAATGCCACCATCCCAGTGCCTCCATCCCAGTGTGTCCCAGTGCCACCATTCCAGTGTGTCCCAGTGCCACCACCCCCACTGCCACCACCCCAGTGTCACCATCATGGTGCGTCCCAGTGCCACCACACCAGTGCCACCATCCCAGTGCCACCATCATGGTGTGTCCCAGTGCCACCAACTCTGTGCGTCCCAGTGCCACCACCCCCCGTGCCGCCCCCCCCCCGTGCCCCAACGCAGCGTCTCCCCGTGCCACCACGTCTCCCCCATCACATCGCACCGCCACCACCTGCACCCCAACCCCCAACCCCACTCCCAGCTCCACCGAACGTCGCCCCGTCGGGGACATCAGCGGCGGCTTCGGAGCGCAGAGCGACCGCGTGACCCCGCGGGGGGGTGCGGGGGGGGGGGGGACCCGCAGCTCCGGATGTCGGCGCCGCTTCCCCCAACGCTCAGGAAGGGGCCGTGGAGGGGCGGGGGGGACACACGGGGACACGGGGCGGCGGTACCGCGGTGGGGGCTTTCCCAGGGCGTGGGGACAGATGGCAGAGCGCGGGGCAGAGCCGGCCGGCACAGCGATACGGGGGTGGATATGGGGGGGGGTCTGTCCCTATGGGGGGGGGGGGGGGGGGGGGCAATGGGGCGGAGCCGGCTGTGAGACACGGCAGTAGGGTGGGACGAGGGGGGGATACGTGGGGTAGGGGGTGGATGGGGAGATGCTGGGGGATAGGGCGAGGGGGGGACACACGGGGACAGGACGGGGACACACAGACAGGACGGGGGGGACACATGGGGACAGGATGGGGGGGGACACACGGGCAGGATGGGGGGGGGGACACACGGGGGACAGGACTGGGGGAGGACGGGACATGGGGACAGGATGGGGAGGGGGACACAGGGGACAGGACGGCCACGCAGCGAAGGACCCCGCGCCACTCTCAGCGCTCCGTCCCCCTCCGGTCCCATTCGCTGCCCCCGGATCCCTGCAGCCCCCCATCTCCCCGTACCTTCCGCACACGGGGCAGGGTCCCTCCGGTAGCCGCCAAAGTCCGGTACACGTCGGCGGGACCGGGATCCGAAGCGGGACCGGGATCGGGACCGGGACCGGGATCCGGACCGCAGCGCTCCGCGGCCGCCCCATCGCCCTCCTTCGGTCGCAGCCGCTGCCGCCGCCGGAGGGTCATGGCCGGGCCGCGCCCCCCCGAGCGCCGCTATATGGGCGCAGGGAAACCACGCCCCCTCCCGCCGTAGCCACGCCCACCTCATGCATAACCACGCCTGCTTTGTGGTAGACACGCCCACACCCGGACACAACCACGCCCGCTTTATGCATAACCACGCCCACTTTTGCGCTAGACACGCCTCCCTCCTGTCGTAGCCACGCCCATCTTGCGCATAACTCCGCCCACTGCTGCGTTAGACACGCCTCCTTTTTTTCGTAGCCACGCCCACCACACGCATAACCACGCTTTCATTTGCATATAGACACGCCCCCTGTCTTGACCACGCCCCCATCTCGTGATAGCCCCGCCCACACCTCGGATGGACACGCCCCCTTAGGGCATAGCCACGCCCCCCTCTCCTATGAGCGGCCGGGGGCGGGTTGGGGTTTGGGATTGGGGTCGGTGGGGCTGTGGGAAGGGGGATGGGACAGAGGGGGTCGTGGGGTGGTGGCTGGGGGGTATGGGGTGCTGGGGGAGGTCAGGTGCTGAGGGGGATGTGCAGGAAAAGGGGGGGGGGGGCAGGGATGTTGGGGGGCTGTGGTGCTTCTCAGTACGGCTCTGAGCGGGATGGAGCGAGGCTGTGGGGTGCACAGCCCCATAGGAGGGTGCAGAGCCCCATAGGAGGGCGCAGCCCCATAGCGGGACACACAGCCCCATAGAAGGGCATGGAGCCCCATGGGAAGGCATAAGGACCCATAGCAAGGTTCAGAGCCCCATAGCGGGACACACTGCCCCATAGGAGGGCGCAGAGCCCCATAGCAAGGTTCAGAGCTCTATAGCAGAGCACAGAGCCCCACAGCAGGGTGCACAGCCCCATAGGAGGGCACACAGCCCCATAGCAGGACACACAGCCCCACAGAAGGGTGCAGAGCCCCATAGGAGGGCACACAGCCCCATAGGAAGGTTCAGAGCCCTATAGCAGGACATACAGCCCCATAGGAGGGCGCACAGCCCCATAGCAGGACACACAGCCCCATAGGAGGACACACAGCCCTCGGTCCATCAACATCCCATCCTGACCCCAAAACTGCCCCCCCCCGCCCCCATTCCCTGCGTTCTGCCCCACAGGCAGACGGGGCAGCACAGACAGCAGCTGCTCTCCTGGGCTGAGCCCAGGACCCCCGGCGGATCTCCCCACTGATCCGCTCATCTGCAGCTCTCATTAAGGATAATTAACACCCCGATTACCGAAGGAAGACCACCCCCCCCCCCACCCCCCCAGCAAACAGCCGGAGCTCAGCACCTCCCAGTAATAAAACCAAACTTTTAATGACGTACAGCAGAGCCCCGCAGCCTCGGCTGGGGGTTTTGTTTTTCTTTTCCTATTGGACAAAACCCAAAGGTTTTCCTATCTTACACCCTATGTACAGTTGCATACTGAAGAGGTAAAGTGTCTCAGTGGCCATCAGGCAGTCCGTCTGTCCGTCCGTCCGTCCGTCCGTCCCCCCCTCCCCTCCTGAGCCCCCCCACCCCACTGCAAAGTGCAGCGGGTGGGAATTTGCTACGTGGCCCCTTTGGGATGCGCTGCTCCCCCACCCCATGGCTGGGGATGAAGGGGGGGTGAGGGGGGGCATCAGTGCATGGAGGGGATGGAGTGTCCTTAGAGAGCAGCCCTGACCCCAGAACTGTGATCTTGTGACCCTGACCCCAGAACTGTGACCCTGACCCCATAACTGTGATCCTGACCCCAGAACTGTGACCTTATAACCCTGACCCCATAACTGTGACCCTGGCCCCATAACTGACCCTGACCCCATAACTGTGATCTTATGACCCCATAACTGTGACCCTGACCCCGTAACTGTGACCTTATGACCCATAACTGTGATCTTATGACCCTCACCCTGTAACTGTGACCCTGACCCCATAACTGTGATCCTGACCCCAGAACTGTGACCTTATGACCCCATAACTGTGATCTTGACCCCATAATTGTGACCTTATGACCCCATAACTGTGATCTTATGACCCTGACCCCATAACTGTGACCTTATGACCCTGACCCCATAACTGTGATCCTGACCCCACAACTGTGACCTTATGACCCCATAACTGTGACCTTCTGACCCCGACCCCAGAACTGTGACCTTCTGACCCTGAGGCTGCACTGAACCCAATCGTACCAACACAGCATTAGGAGCTGTGGGGTTGGGGGGGGTGGCGGCGGGGGGGTTTCCTATGGCGCTCAGCTCCCAGCAGCTCTAAGACCCCCCCCCCCTTCACCCCCATCACAGTGGGGCCCAATGACAGCAGTGGGGGGGGGGGGGTGGACATAGAAGACCCCCCCCCATCACCCCCATCACATTGAGGGGGGGGGATTGGACATAAAGACCCCCCCCCATCACCCCCATCACACTGTGGCCCAATGACAGCAGTTGGGGGGGGGGGGGTTGGACATAAAGCCCCCCCTCCATCACACAGAGCCCCGGACGGACAGCAGCAGGACGCACGGACGCGGGGGGGGCTCACCCAGAGTTGCAGTGTGGATGGAGGCCGGCAGCGTCGGGTTGCCTTTTCTTTTTTTTTTTTTGTCTTATTTTTCCTTTTTTCACCCCAATTTTTTTTTTTTGGGGGGGGGGGGGGGCAGTTTTTGGGTTTTTTTTCCCTTCCTTTCCAAGAGGTCCGAAATCGCGGCGCCCGGAGCCTCGCTTCTGTTTGCTTCTTTTTTGTGTGTTTTTTTTTCAAACATCCCCCCCCCCCAAAAAAAAATAAACCCCGGGAAAAGCAAATAAAACAATAATATTAATTAAAAACAACAATTAAAAAAAAATCACCTTACGATCACACCAATTAAAATCCACCCACCAGCAGAACCGCTCCAGTTCCAAGTTACGGCTTCACAAAGCGCTGCGCCCCCAATGCAAACAGCCAGGTGGGCCCCCCCCCTTCCCCCCCCCCCCCCATCCCTAATGGCATCAAATGGAAAATAACCCCCCCCCCCCCCGCTGTACGCAGCCCCCCCAGCTGATGGGGCTGAGAAATGATGGATGGATCAGCAAAGCTGCGCCCTACAAAGAACTGAGCGCGGCCTCGGAGGGGTGGGGGGTGCCCTAAAAATGGGGGGGGGGGACACCAGCAGGGGGGTACGGAGCCCCCCCGTGGGCTGTGGGGTCTCCTAGATGGGCACTGACCCCCCCATGGGTTGTGGGACCCCCCAGAGGGGTGTGAAACCCCCCCCAGTGGGGAGTGGGGACCCCCAGAGGGTGATGGGATCCTCACTATGGGTGTGGGACCCCCCCTTCCCCCCCCCCCGAGGGGTGTGGGACCCCCTTCCATGGAGCACAGGGACTCCCAGAAGGGTACAGACCCCCCCCCACGGGTTGTGAGACCCCCCCCAATCTGTGGGACACCCAGATGGGCACGGGAACCTCTCCATAGGGTATGGGGACCATAGGGGGGTGCCAGATCCCCCCCAGAGGGGTACAGGCTTCCACAAGAAGGGTGTGAAGCCCCCCAATGGGGTGTGAGACCCCCCCCCCAATGCCCCCCCCTAAAAAATATAAAAGGTCTGCAGGGGGGACACATCCAGGCCCCCATGGTTTCCTTCCCACCCCGAGCTCAGCTCCGTGGCAACTCTGCTACCAAAACCCAAAATCACACACACAAAAAAACCCCCCAAACTGAAACCCACCCCCCCCCCCCCACAAAAAAAAACCCAAACCCCAAAACCCCGGGAGGGAAATCAGTTCCTCCTTTTGTTGTTTTCTGGTTTTTTTTTTTTTTCCATCCTAAAAAAGGGGGCAAAAAAAAAAAAAAAAAAGGGGGGGGTGGCAGTGAGGCACCCGGCGGGAGTTCCTATAGCCGGAACCTTGGGATGGGGATGGAGGGGGGGGGGTCTGGTGGGAAGCAGCCCCGACCCCCCCAGGGAGAACAACGCTCACTGAGGATGAGGAGAGCACCAGCACAGCTCCATGAGGACACCAGGTTTGCACATGCACACAGAGCACGGATGGAGCTGGAGGGGAGCAGCAGCGCAGGGACGCAGGCATGCACCGCTGCGCACCGGCAGCCGCTCCGGATGGGTTTTGGAGGAGGGGTGGGGAGGTTTAAATGGGGTCGGGGGTCTTTTTGTCGTCTTTTGTTTCAAGCTTAAGGAGGGAGATGGTCTGGTGAAGCTGACGGACGGCTCAGCCTCTCGTTTGGGAGCACCATTGGTTTTTTTGCAGGGCTTCGGATGTGCCGCAGCCTCCTGGAAAGCTTCCCTTTGCCGCCGCTCGGCCTCCAGCACGGCCTCAACTTTACAAGGATTTCCATCAGGAAACGAGAGACGTGAGCGTGGCTGAGATCCTTCAGAGTCCCTCTCAGCTCCTCACGCTGGCAGGAGGTGATCGTCCAAAGGTTTCTGATTGTTTCATACCCGAGAGGAGGGAGCGGAGCGCGGCGCGGCTCCGTCCCCGCAGCCAGCAGCCCGCAGGTCTGGTTGGTAGCAGTAGATTGGGCAGAAACACGAGGTAGGCCTCCATCACACACCTACTCTAGCATGGCAGCTCGGTGCAGTTTCCTCCCGCTCAGCAATTAGATTTTCACATCTTCCTGGACGCTGAGCTGTGAGAGGGTTTTCTTAATGCGCAGGGCGGTGAGGCGAGCCGCTCCGTTGGCGTACCAACACTCCCTCATCATTTTACCCATCACCCGCAGAGCCTGGCGGGGACACAAAGGGCACAAATCAGTCCTCCCTCATCCCCTCCACACCTCCTGGCAGCCTGACATCAAAAGGGACGCGAGCAGCTCCCCTCACCTCGTAGCTCTGCCACCAGTTGGGGATGTTCGGCCGCAGCTTCTGCTCGCACACCACCTTCCTCATCTCCTCGATGGAAGGGTCAGAGGGCACCAGGTCGTAGTATGGCAGCTGGTATTCCTCGTGGATCCCTGAGGGAGGGGGAGAAGAGGGGAAAAGGGGGGATGTGTGGCATCCCTGGCAGCACAAAGTGAGGCCATGGGGCTCGGGGAGGGTGGAAGGCGCTGCCTCAGGCATGGGAACCTCTCCATAGGGTATGGGGACCATAGGGGGGTGTGAGATCCCCCCCAGAGGGGTACAGGCTTCCACAAGAAGGGTGAGAAGCCCCCCAATGGGGTGTGAGACCCCCCCCCCCTCCCGTGAGTCACTGCTGGGACGTGTCAGTGATGGGAGGTGATGCACAACAGCTTCGGAGGGTCTGGGGTTTGAGTTTACAAGAAACATTCGGGGCAACAGAACGCAGCTGCCTGAACTGGAAGGCGGTGAGCAGGCTGTGATCCCTGCCTGCACACTGTGTGCCAAACTGCTGAGCTGTGCCAACTTGGGAACGGCGCCAGGCAGCGGAGGGCAATGCTGCTCCACACAACCACAGGATGGTTGGGTTGGAAGGGAGCTCAAGGATCACGAAGCTCCAACCCCACAAAGCCACCAACCTCCACATTTCACAGCAGCCCAGGCTGCCCAGGGCCCCATCCAACCTGGCCTCCAACACCTCAGGGATGGACGGGGCATCCACAGCCTCTCTGGGCAGCTGTTCCAGCACCTCACCGCTCTCACAGCAAACAACTTCCCCTGACATCCAGCTGAAATCCGCCCTCCCTCAATTCCAGCCATTTCCCCTCGTCCTGCACTTCTCTCCCCTTCCCAAGAGCTGACTCCCCTCCTGTCTGCAGGCTCCCTTGAGGTGCTGAAGGCTGCAATGATTCACCCCACAGCCTTCTTTCCTCCATGCTGAACAAGCCCAGCTCCCTCAGCCTGTCCTCATAGGGAGGTGCTGCACCCCCTGCTCATCTTGTGGCTCCTCTGGCCCCTCTCCAGCAGCTCCCTGCCTTTCTCGTCCTGGGGGCTCCCTCAAAACCCACCCAAAAGAACAGCAGGCGCTGCCCAGAATGACGACTCCACCTCCCCAGCGTGGCCAGGAGCCACATCTCCTGGCTGTGCACACCAACACGTCCTCCTCTAATGCTGCTGGAGCCTCACATCTCCCCACCAGCAGGGCTGTGGGAGCTGCGTGCACCACCCAGCTTTATTACCTCCTGCGTTGCACCTGCGAGCGATCTCCCAGTAGACCAAACCCAAGGCGTAGATGTCAGCACACTTGAAGGAATCGAAGTGCTTCATGTTGATGGTTTCATCCAGCACCTCGGGAGCCATGTACCTGCGCGGCAGGGAAGGAGCAGCGTGTTCATTCTAAGAGGGATGGAGGATGGGAAATGAGGTGGTATTTTTTTTCCCAGCACCCAGCAGATGGAATGGAATGGAGTGGAATGGCATGGAGTGGAAGGGCATGGAAAGGAATGGCATGGCATGGAATGGAGTGGAATGGCATGGCGTGGAATGGCATGGAGTGGAATGGCATGGAGTGGAATGGCATGGCATGGAATGGAGTGGAATGGCATGGCGTGGAATGGCATGGCATGGCATAGCATGGAGTGGAAGGGCATGGAATGGCATGGAATGGCATGGCATGGCACAGAATGGAATGGAATGGCATGGCATGGAATGGAATGGAGTGGAATGGAATGGAATGGCATGGCATGGAGTGGAATGGAATGGCATGGAATGGCATGGCATGGAGTGGAAGGGCATGGAATGGCGTGGAATGGCATGGCGTGGAATGGCATGGCGTGGAACGGCATGGAGTGGAATGGCATGGAATGGCGTGGAATGGCATGGAGTGGAATGGCATGGAGTGGAAGGGCATGGAGTGGAAGGGCATGGAATGGCATGGCATGGAGTGGAATGGCATGGAATGGCATGGCATGGCACGGAATGGAATGGAATGGCACAGAGTGGAATGGCGCGGAATGGCATGGCACGGCATGGAATGGAATGGCACAGCTTCATCAGCACAGAACGGGGCCCAGCAGAGCAAACGGAGCAGCTCCAGGAGAGTGTTGGGAAAGAGGCAAAACCAGCCCAAAGCACAGCAGCTCCAGGCAGCAGCCCCCAGACGGGCCAAGCTCATTGCCAAGCCTTACGTGAGCCCCGTGCTGCTGGCTCACGCCTCCCAGCTCAGCAGGACCCAGCTGTGAAGGGAAGGCAGAGGGCAGGGAGCTGATGCTGGAGGCAGCAGGAAGGTTCAGGACACAGCACGGTGCTCCCGTACCGTTTGGTTCCAACCCTTTGGTTCGGGGCGATGTCAATGGTGTCCGTGACGGAGTCGTGGCGCACGGCGAGCCCCAGGTCAGCGATGGCACACGTGCCATTCTTCTTCACCAGGATGTTCTTGGATTTCAGGTCTCTGTGAGCAATCCCAGGCTTTCCTAAGAGAGCAAAACAAGACGTGGCAGGGGTCACGGGCTGGGAGCCGTGCTGGCGCAGAGGCAGTGCCGGATCTCGTGGCATTAGCACAATTCTTTGTGTTGCAACACATTTTCCTGTTTGGATCCGCTTCGGCGCCCAAGGAAAGAGCGGTGCTGACAGCCTGCAGAGGCCCCTTGCTGGCTGCAAGGCGCAGTGTCAGCCCGAGGCCTGCAGAGGGATTCCAGCTCCACGCTCCCAGGGGCGCCCATGTGGATGCGAGGGGTGGATCAGGGCTGCTGCCCACGCTGACCTCACATCTGCATCCTCAAACTGCAGCTGCTCAGCTGGGAAATGCTGATCTAAATCCCAGGACCAAACAGGGGCCAACAATGCACGCAGCCATCAGCCCAACGCCCACCAGGCGGATCCAAGCACCCCCTCCAGCCCTGCTCCGTCCTCCTGGGGAGCTCCCAGCACCTCTCCAAAGCCCGCTCGTACCTTGAGTACCCACGATCTCCATGTGCAGGTGGGCCAGCCCGCTGGCAGCAGACAGAGCGAGCTTGATCATCCCCTCTATGGTCACCGTGTAACGGTTCAGGTAGTCAAAGAGGGACCCGTGCTCGTGGTAATCGGACACGAGCCACAGCTGCGTCCACGTCCCGTTGTCTGCAGAAGGAAAGAGGTGTTTCTCAGGGACAGGACAGAGGCACTGAGCATCCTGCATCCTTCTGGCACGCAGAACCACCGGGTGAGGCTGCAGCTCAACCTGGGGCAGGCCAGCTGAAGAACTGAGGCGCGGGCAACGCGCACGCATCCTTGTGCAAGAGTTTTCATCTTCCCACCCTGCGCTGGGACACACTCAGGCACGCAGCACGAGCGTGCTGATGGCTTTCTGTAGCATCTAACTGCACGCCTGAGCGGAGCCACGCAGCTCTCAGAAGCAGCACACCGATGGGGTCTCTGCTCACAGGGCTGAGGATGTTTTACCTTTGTTGTCCGCAGCAATGAAGCCCAGGATGTTCTCGTGCCGCAGCATAACGGTTTGGTAGATTTCTGCCTCCCTGAACCAGGAGCGTTCCTCACGGGAAGAGAAGATCTTCACAGCCACATCGCCTCCGCGCCACCGGCCGCGCCACACCTCCCCAAAGCGGCCCTTCCCAATGATCTCCTGCAGGACGATCGTCCGAGCCACGGTCCGCTGGACAAAAAGTGGCAAACCTACAAAGAAAATGGGGAGCTGAAGGTCTGCTGCAGGGAAAGGACGGGTGTCAGCAGTCAGCAGTGTGCCACTGCTGTGCCACTTGACCAACGGTTGGCCAATGGGGGACCACGAGCCAGCAGTGTGCCCTGGTGGCCAAGGAGGCCACTGGCATCGTGGTTGACCAACAATTGACCAGTGTTTCACCAACCAACACGTGACCATGAGCCAACTGTGCCCTGGTAGCCAAGAAGGCCACTGGTGTCCTGGTTGGCCAGTGGTTGGCCAATGGTTGACCACGAGCCAGCAGTGTGTCCTGGTGGCCAGGAAGGCCACTGGCGTGGTGGTTGACCAATGGTTGACCAGTGGTTCACCAACCAACACGTGACCATGAGCCAACTGGTGGCCAAGAAGGTCACTGATGTCCCGGTTGGCCAATGGTTGGCCAATGGGGGACCACGAGCCAGCAGTGTGCCCTGGTGACCAAGAATGCTGCTGGTGTCATGGTCGACCACTGATTGACCAATGGTTGACCACGAGCCAGCAGTGTGTCCTGGTGGCCAAGAAGGCCGCTGGCATCGTGGCTGACCAACAGTTGACCAGTGGTTCACCAACCAACACGTGACCATGAGCCAACTGTGCCCTGGTGGCCAAGAAGGTCACTGATGTCCTGGTTGGCCAGTGGTTGGCCAATGGGGGACCATGAGCCAGCAGCCTGTCCTGGTGGCCAAGAAGGCCACTGGCATCGTGGTTGACCAATGGTTGACTAGTGGTTCACCAACCAACACGTGACCATGAGCCAACTGTGCCCTGGTGGCCAAGAAGGTCCCTGGCATCCCAGTTGGGCAATGGTTGACCAGAAGAGGACCACGAGCCAGCAGTGTGTCCCCATGGCTGCTTGGGAAGCAGCTGCGCATCGCTTTGAAGCAGCCTGCAAACCACCAGCAATCAGGAAAACAGCAGTTGGGGAAGCAGTGCTCGGTGGCAGATGAAATAACTTCAGCCTGAATACGGGAAGAGTGGAAGCTGAAGGCTGACAAGCAGTAAGAAACCCCAGAACTGCTCTTAGGAAGAGAGTCTTAGCACAGGTGCCACATCTTAGGTAAGTGCAGAGCTCTTGAAACAGGCTCTGCAAGCAGCCTTTGCTCCTCCTCCTGCTGATGCACGGGGAGGTGAGGCAACGGCAGCAGAGCCAGGAGCCGCTCCAGCTCCACGTCCTCGTTGGTCACCGCCAGTCACAGCTTCCCTACCTGAGCCGGAGCCGGAGGTGGAGAGATCGTAGACGAGATCCTGCAGCGTCTTGTCCTTGGAGAGGCACATTTCACAAGAGGGGTCCTCCATGTCCAGGCGCTGCCGGTTGTGGTAGACGCGCTGGTGGTGATGAAACACGAAGACGACGATGATGATGACGACGAAGACGAGGAAGACGGGCCCAGCAATCACTGCCACCAGCTCCACCGGACCCCAGCTCGACGGGGGCTCGTTGTCCTTCAGGTGCCCTGGAGGGGGAAGCAAGAAGAAACGCGGCGTTGTCGCTCCTCCACAAGCGTTCCTTGGGGACCTCCTCGCGCTTTAAGTCCCCTCTCAGAGCCCAGACTTCCTGCTTGCTGCCCCGGGATGGCAGAGCACACGCTGTTAACGCAGGGACTGCAGCTGCCAGGCAGCCAAACTGCAGGGAGGACCCAGGACAGAAAGCAGTGCTTTGGTTGCGGTGCTGGGGATGGCAGCTCCTGCTGCTCGGGGTGGGAGCTCAGCTCCTCTGGGCCAGCTCTGCTCCTCTGAGCTGTGCTTTGCTGTGCCCTGGCACTCTGCAAAGGGCAGGGAAATCAAGCAGCGCTTGAGGAAGGTCTCATCTCTGCCCCCATCCCCTCTGTCCTGCACACCATGAGAGCGGCTGCTCATCTTGAGAGCAGACAAAACTTCCCCCCCTGCACCCAAAGGAAACGGCTCCCGCAGCCTTCGTCAGAGCCACGGCCCTGCAGCCCGAAACGCAGAGCTATGAGGAAGTTCTGTGCGCTTCTCTGTCCCAGAGCAGACGGTTCCCACACCCCCAGGAACAGGGCAGGGCTGCTTCCTCAGCACCGGGCACCGTCTGCCCTGCTCTGCTCCCCTCCACGTAGCATCACACCATGGAGGTGGGCAGCACAAAGGGAGGAGAGCACAGGAGGATGGGGAAGGACCTGAGCTGTGCAGCAAAAAGGGAGAAAAGCACAGAAGGATGGGGAAGGACCTGAGCTGTGCAGCTCAAAGGCAGGAAAGCACAGGAGGATGGGGAAGGACCTGAGCTGTGCAGCCCCAAAGGAAGGAAAGCACAGAAGGATGGGGAAGGACCCAGGCTGTGCAGCCCCAAAGGAAGGAAAGCACAGGAGGATGGGGAAGGACCTGAGCTGTGCAGCCCCAAAGGAAGGAAAGCACAGAAGGATGGGGAAGGACCCAGGCTGTGCAGCTCAAAGGCAGAAAAGCACAGGATGGGAGAAAGACCTGAGCTGTGCAGCACAAAGGGAGGAAAGCACAGAAGGATGGGGAAGGACCTGAGCTGTGCAGCCCCAAAGGAAAGCACAGGAGGATGGGGAAGGACCTGAGCTGTGCAGCCCCAAAGGAAGGAAAGCACAGAAGGATGGGGAAGGACCCAGGCTGTGCCCAGGGAACACGCAGCCTGCTGTCCTCAGGCCATGCAGACACAAAGCTCTCGTGTAAGTGCAGATGCACAGATCTGCTGCTGCTTCCAGGAGTCTGCGCAGAGATGGGGGCTGATAAGGAGAGGAGTGTCAGCATGTGAAGGTGGGGGGGGGGAGGAAAAACCCAACCACAACCGAACTGGGGAAGCTTCTCCTGGCCCAAAGCACCACCTCACCGTCTGCTGACATTTCGTCTGCCACAGGGGAGCCCGAGCAACTCCACGTGTTAATTGGCAGCAGCTCGTTATTACCTCCACTTTACCAATCAAGGAAATAAGCCAAGTGTTTGCACAGCAACCAAAGGGAAGCAGCGAAAAGGCTGCAGAGCAAACCTCAATCCCAGCCCTGAGCAGCCAGATTTCCCCCCCCCACATCCACTGCATGCACTGAGCTCCCCCCTCACCGCTGGGAACCATTAAATCGATCTTGTTGCAGAAATCAGAGTAGCAGCAGTGGGTGTTCCGCAGATCCTCGGAGCTCAGGCAGTAGAAGGGTTTCCCAGCTGGGATCAGTTTGGCTTCGGGGATGCAGGTCCTCACGTGGTGCTTCACCCCATCCAGGTTGAAGACAGACACCATGCAGGCGCCGTCCGTCTCGCAGGTGGAGTTGGCTTGCTTGCAGTCAGAGCACAGACAGGTCAGAGCTGCAAAACAGAGCGAGAGCAAACCCTTAAACCAAGCATGCGAGGCAAAGACAACTTTCTCCCTTTATTTTCCCACGTGGGAAGGTCATCTCTTATCTCTGGGAGGTGCAGCTCTGCCCGGCTCGTGTTTGATGGCGCAGAGCTGAGAGCCCACAAAGCAGAACAAAACGCCATCAGAACCTTCCCAGCAGGAGCTGCCAGCCCTGCAAGGATGCTCAGCCCACACCAACCCAGCACCGCTCAGACCGGCGGTGCGAGCCGAGCTGCTCCACCCAAACAGCTCAGGGGCTCCTTTAGGAACTCCTCTCCTGCTGCCAGATGCAGCTTTGGGTCACACACACGTCCCTGCCCTCCTGCCTGCCCTCCGCAAGCATCGTTTAGGTGCAGAGCGAAGCAGCCCCACGGTTGGCATCCAGCTTTTCTGCCAAAAACCTGCAAGCAAAGCCCCATCCTTGCAAACAAAGGGCAAAGACGACAATGTGGAGGAGAAGGGTGGGGCTTGCTGAGCAGCCTTCAAGATTTGCTCCTGCTCTCATCAGATCTCAGCCTCCCCGGAGGGAGCCTGCAACATGTACTTACCCGCAGAAACGCTCGTTCAGGTGGGAAGGCTTTGGAGATGCAATTAACTCTTCCCCAGCCCCGCAGCTGCGCTCAAAGGACGCGCACAGAAGTCAGCGTGGGGCAGAGGGCTGTGCAGAGCCCTCCCTTGTGCAATTAATGGCTTTAATGAGCACCCGGTGATGGGGACAGCACTGAGGGCTGCTTTGCTCCTGGCTGCAGTGGAGCGGAGCGCTGGGGATGGATGCTGGGGGGGGGGAAACAAGCAGCTCCGCACCGAGTTCGGGGCTGTTTGGGAGGAAGACGCCCATTATCCCTCATCTGAGCGGTAAATCAGTTAGGCTAATTGCATTAGGGCTCAGTTCTGCCTGGACGTTGTGCTCTTTGTTTCCCAGCTGCTGTGAGAGCGGCTGCAGCGCAGGGAAACGCGGAGGGGCTGCTGGGCTTCTAAAGCATCGCGTGGAAACGCAGCAAGGGAAGGGACAGGGGGCAGACCCCAGGAACGCACTGCATCACAGCTTTTAAAGGGATGCTTTGGAATCAGGGATGCTTTGGAATCAGGGATGCTTTGGAATCAGGGAATTAATGGAAGGAAATCCCCCCCCCCCCCGAGCTCTGCACCCAGGGAACAAAGGTTGGCTCTCATGGAGCCTTAATGAAAAACACGGGGAGGAGAGCAGACGGGGCACATTGCTGCCTTGTGTCTGCTCACAAGGGAACGCTGCCTTCCAGCAGCTCCTCGACTGCTTTTGCAAAAACTCGGGCTATGAACCGAAGCTTTAAGGCAGGCGTCCCACCACGCTGCCTCTTTCCAACTCCATCTGCGCACGGCCAAACCGAGCAGCTCCCATCGCCCTCCTCCCCGAGGCACAGAGGTGGGCTGCACCAGTTTGCACCTCCAGATCTCGAAGGCGAAGAAATGTCCTCAGTCCTCCAATGCAGCTGCCTGCAGAAATTCCTCCCCATTTCCACACCTGCCCCAAAACGGAGCGGCCTCTCAAGAGCTCCCACAGAGGCACTGCTGCACCCTCTGGGTTTTGCTGGCAGAGCTGAAAACAAACCAACCCAGCAGGAAGAGCCCCGTCCGCTCCGTGCACAGCCCACCTCCCACCCCAGCAGGGCTCTGCAGCCCCATTCCACCCCGTGTTGTTCCCTCTGTGGGACACGAGCTCCTCTTTAACACGTCTGCACGCTGGGCAACGGAGAGCAGCATCACCAGAGCCCATCACAACCACAGCAGGTGTGTGCAGCGCCTCCCACCAAGGCTCTGCCAGGTCCTGGCAGCTCGCTGTGCTGCATTTTGGGATGGCATCCCGAGCCCAGCTCTGCTCCTCACCCCCACATCAGCTCTGCTCCCCCCCAAGCATCCCCTGGGAGGGATGCAGCAAAGCACAGGGCAGCTCGGCCGTGCCTCACGTTTCAGGTCTGGCTGAGCAGAAGGGAAAATCCTCCTCCCATCAGCAACGCTCTCCCCCCATGGATGGGGTGGGAACACAGACAAGCACGGATCCCCACCCCTCGTACCTCCACGAGGCTCCGGGTGCAGCAGAGGTGAAGCAGGAGGAGACGTGAGCCAAGCAAAGAACTTCTCAGTGCCAACAGCATTCCTCCTTTGGGGGAGGAAAGCTCCCATCCAGCAAAACACACCACCACCCACTTCATCAAAGGGCAGAGGAAACAAAGGAGCAGCTCGGAGCGGTGGGGGTGAGCTGAGGGATGGGGCTGCAGAGCAACTTCTGCCCCACGAGTGCTGGAACCAGCCCAGCATGGAGCTGGGGGTCCCCTGGGTGGGAGCTGGGGAGGGTCCCTATAATAGGAGCTGGAGGGTCCCCATGATGGGAGCTGAAGTTCCCTATAAAGTGGGCTGGGGTGGGTTCCCTATAATAGGAGCTAGGAGTCCCATAATAGGAGCTGGGGGTCCCATAATGGGAGCTGGGGGTCCCTATAATAGGAGCTGGAGGGTCCCCATGGTGGGAGCTGGAGGGGTCCAATGATGGGAGCTGAAGTTCCCTATAAAGTGGGCTGGGGGGGGTTCCCTATAATAGGAGCTAGGAGTCCCATAATAGGAGCTGGGGGTCCCATAATGGGAGCTGGGGGTCCCTATAATAGGAGCTGGAGGGTCCCCATGGTGGGAGCTGGAGGGGTCCAATGATGGGAGCTGAAGTTCCCTATAAAGTGGGCTGGGGGGGGTTCCCTATAATAGGAGCTGGGGGTCCCATAATAGGAGCTGGGGTCCCATAATGGGAGCTGGGGGTCCCATAATAGGAGCTGGGGTCCCATAATGGGAGCTGGGGGTCCCTATAATGGGAGAAGGGGGGTCTTCATGGTGGGAGCTGGGGGGGTCCCTTTAATGGGAGCTGGGGGTCCCATGGTGGGAGCTGGGGTGGATCCCTATAATAGGAGCTGGGGGTCCCTATAATAGGAGCTAGGGGGGTCCAATGATGGGAGCTGAAGGTCCCTATAAAGTGGGCTGGGGGGGGTTCCCTATAATAGGAGCTGGGGGTCCCATAATAGGAGCTGGGGGGGGTCCCATGATGGGAGCTGCAGGTCCCTATAAAGTGGGCTGGGGGGGGTTCCCTATAATAGGAACTGGGAGTCCCATAATGGGAGCTGGGGGTCCCATGGTGAGAGCTGAGGGTCCCCATAATAGGAGCTGGGGCGTCTCCATGGTGGGAGCTGGGGGTCCCATAATAGGAGCTGGGGGTCCCTATAATGGGAGAAGGGGGGTCTTCATGGTGGGAGCTGGGGGGGTCCCTATAATGGGAGCTGGGGGGTTCTCATGGTGGGAGCTGGGGGTCCCATGGTGGGAGCTGGGGGTCCCACAATGGGAGCTGCGGGTCCCCATAATGGGAGCTGGAGGGTCCCCATGGTAGGAGCTGGGGGTCCCTATAATAGGAGCTGGGGGGGTTCCCTATAATAGGAGCTGGGGGTGGTCTCCATAGTCCCATGGTGGAGCTGGGGGTCTCCACGGTGGGAGCTGGGGGTCCCTATAATGGGAGCTGCGCCCTCCTCCTGCAGAACTGCCTTCCCAGTAGCACAGCACAGCACAGCCATCACAGTGCTGCCCCCCAGCACAGCTCAGCTCCATCCCAGCACCTGCTGGGCTCTGGGATCCCTGGGACCAGTAAGCACGGACAAACGGACAACACCACAATGGCACCAAATGCCCTTAGGGACGCTGCTCCCCACATCTCCTGATGCTAAAAAACGTCTCCTCGTTACAAAACACTCCACCTGATCGGGATGTATTAAGGTAATTAACCTGAAGGCAACGACTGGTAAAACTGCCAATACCCACCCACCTACTGAGCACATTTCTGCAGCGATCGTGAGCTGCTGTTCAACAGTTTGCACTGCTGGGAGAACAGCGATGCCCCATTTCCGAGCCCCCCCAGCACCCTGCAGCTGCATCCCATCTCTGTGCAGCACCCGACTGAACGAGGCCCAGTTTAATGCTGCAGCAGGAGAGAAATGGGAAACAACTGGGTTTGTGCCTCTGCTGTTCCTTTAGGTGCTGTGATGTCCTTACAGATCATAGAGCTATGGGATGGTTGGGTTGGAAAGGTCCTTAAAGATCACAGAACCACAGGGTGGTTGGGTTGGAAGGGACCTTAAAGATCACAGAACCATGGGATGGTTGGGTTGGAAAGGTCCTTAAGGATCACAGAACCATGGGTGGTTGGGTTGGAAAGGTCCTTAAGGATCACAGAACCACAGGGTGGTTGGGTTGGAAGGGACCTTAAAGCTCAAAGAACCATGGGATGGTTGGGTTGGAAAAGTTGGGTTGGGAAGGTCCTTAAAGATCACAGAACTACAAGATGGTTGAGTTGGAAAGGTCCTTAAAGCTCAAAGAACCACAGGGTGGTTGGGTTGGAAAGGTCCTTAAAGGTCACAGAACCATGGGATGGTTGGGTTGGAAAGGTTCTCTCCATGACATTCATCTCATTTCTTTGCTGCCTGAGGGTCAACAACTGGGACAACATAGAAGAGCTAGAAGTGGAATGGATCTTAGAGATCAGAGGATCATAGAATGGGAGGTGTTGGTGGGAGGGTCCTTAAAGATCACAGAACCACAGGATGGTTGGGTTGGAAGGGACCTTAAAGCTCAAAGAACCATGGGATGGTTGGGTTGGAAAAGTTGGGTTGGGAAGGTCCTTAAAGATCACAGAACTACAAGATGGTTGAGTTGGAAAGGTCCTTAAAGCTCAAAGAACCACAGGGTGGTTGGGTTGGAAAGGTCCTTAAAGATCACAGAACCATGGGATGCTTGGGTTGGAAAGGTCCTTAAAGCTCAAAGAACCATAGGATGGGTGGGTTGGAAAGGTCCTTAAAGGTCATAGAACCATGGGATGGTTGGGTTGGAAAGGTCCTTAAGGATCACAGAACCACAGGATGGTTGGGTTGGAAAGGTCCTTACAGCTCATAGAACCATGGGATGGTTGGGTTGGAAAGGTCCTTAAAGATCATGGAGATCATGGATCCATGGGATGGTTGGGTTGGAAAGGTCCTTAAAGATCACAGAACCACGGGATGGTTGGGTTAGAAGAGACCTTAAAGCTCAGCTTTGCTCTCTGCAGTGCTGCCATCCCGAATCCTTTCCTGCATTTTGCTGCCTCCCAATCCTCACCCTTCTTCTGTTCCCTGCTGGAGCTTCTGAAATCTACTGACCCACTGCTGCTAAATGAAACAGAGTTAAAATTAGCTGCGAAGCACTGTGAGAAAAAAAAAGAAAAAAAAGCACTCGCACACAAGTCATCCAGAAACTAAAAATTATACGGGGATATTTAAAGTTAGAAACAAGAGTCCCAACGTTTTCGAGCTGGCTGCAGTCCCCTGGCATGGGCTGAGCAAGGCACGAACGTGGCTGAACAGAACACAGATATTAAAGGGGAAAAAAGGAACTAAAAACGTGGCTCTCACCTCCAAAGAAAAGTTTCCCTGCATCCATTCAAGCAACGCAAGAGGCGAGCTTCAAACGAATTTTAAATAAGGGAATTGACAGGAGCCTCATCATTACTAGGTTAATTAGAAGAAGCCTTGACATTTCTGCTGCTGTTGCTCTTCAACTGAGAAAACAGACATATGGCTCCCAACCGCCTCTCCACGCTCGGGTCTGACGCCTGCTTGGTTTCACACTTAGGGGGAAAATGGTTCAGGAGACCCCAAAAGGCACAGCAGGGTCCACAGCATCAGTGCTCCGTGAGGTTGGGGGACCACAGCGAGCTGTGCTGATGGGGGGCACAGATGTTACTGGGGTCTGCAGCCCAGCACCGATGGGTTTTGGGGGCTTCAAAGCCATGCTGGGTATTTTGGGGGTCTGCAGACCAGAGCTGATGGGGATCTACAGATATTTTGGGGGGTCTACAGATCAGAGCTGATGGCTTTCAGGGCTGAAAAGTCACATCATACAGCCTTGGGGTCTGCAGACCAGAGCTGATGGGGGTCCACAGCCATTTCTGGGGTTCTACAGCCCAGCACCAATGATTTTCAGTGCTTCAAACCCAGTATCCACATCTTTGGGGTCTACAGAGCAGAACTGATGGGGATCTACAGACATTTCTGGGGGTCTGCATACCAGAGCTGATGGCTTTCAGGGCTGAAAAGTCACATCATACAGCCTTGGGGTCTGCAGACCAGAGCTGATGGGGGTCCACAGCCATTTCTGAGGGGTCCACAGCCATTTCTGGGGTCTACATCCCAGTACTGATGACTTTCAAGGGCTTGAAACCCATGCTGTACATTTCTGAGGTCCACAGGTCAGAACAGATGAGGGTCCAAAGCCATTTCTGGGGTCTACACAACAGAAAGATGGGGGTCCACAGCCATTTCTGGGGGTCTACAAGCCAGCACCAATGATTTCCAGTGCTTCAAACCCAGTATCCACATCTTTGGGGTCTACAGATCAGAACTGATGGGTTTTGGGGGCTTCAAAGCCATGCTGGGTATTTTGGGGAGTCTGCAGACCAGAGCTGATGGGGGTCCACAGCCATTTCTGGGGTTCTACAACCCAGCACCAATGATTTTCAGTGCTACAAACCCTGCATCCACATCTTTGGGGTCTACAGAGCAGAACTGATGGGGGTCCACAGCCATTTCTGGGGGGTCCACAGCCATTTCTGGGGGGTCCACAGCCATTTCTGAGGTCTACAGCCCAGCACTGATGACTTTCAAGGGCTTGAAACCCATGCTGTACATTTCTGAGGTCCACAGGTCAGAACAGATGTGGGTCCAAAGCCATTTCTGGTGTCTACACAGCAGAACTGATGGGGGTCCACGGACATTTTTGGGGTCTACAGATCAGAGCTGATGGCTTTCAGGGCTGAAAAACCACATTATACAGCCTTGGGATCTACAGAGCAGAACTGATGGGGGTCCACAGCCGTTTCTGGGGTTCTACAACCCAGCACTTTCAGGGCTTCAAACCCAGCATCCACGTTTCTGGGGTCTACAGAGCAGAGCTGATGGGGGTCTACGGGCATTTCTGGGGGTCTGCAGGCATTTCTGGGGGTCTGCAGGCACTACTGATGACTCTCAGGGTCTGAAACCCACGCTGTCCATCCTCAGGCTCATTCCTGGGTCTAATTAACACAGCACTGCCTGCCTTCCAGCAGCCAGCAGCGCACATCTCGTACTTCTAACGAGGGCAGAGGAGGCAGCAGGCACTGGGAAAGCTTCAACGTGCTGCGAAATCTGCTTTTCTGCTGGGAAAGGGACAAAAAAAAACCCAACCAAACCCAAAAAACCCCTAAGAAAACAACACCACCATCATCAAACGAAAGGAAAACTGGGGGGGGGGCTTAAATCCGAGCTCAAGGAACGCCGCCATCCCCTTAAAAAGACAAAAAAAAAAGACTCAGCATGGCTTGAAAGTGCCTGAAAACACAGCTGTGAGCTGAGCAAAGCAGCAGAGCGAGGAGATTTACACCGGTCAACACCCCAGTGAGTGAACTTTGCTTCCCAGCACCGACGCTCCCTTTCGCAACGGTGATTTCCGGAGCATCCATTGCTGGCATTGGATGCACGGGGTGGAATCTGGGCTGTCTGGCCAAAGGAGCTCATGGAGCTGCAGGACGTTTTGTCGGGACGCTGCTTTTCGTTTCCAATCACAGCCATCCGTCCTTCTTGGAAAATTCGGGGCTGACGGGGGCATGGGTTGGGCTGGGTGTAGGAATAATGGGGTGCACAGATGGGGTTTTTCGGTGCAAAGCCACCTGCAGCCATTGCAAAGGTTTTGTGTGCTTCTTTTTAAAGGGAAAGCAAAGGAGGTGCTTCCTGCTCCATCTCCTGTGGCTGTGCAGAAGCCAGATGGGGAGCAGCCGATGCCCACAGAGCAGGTGGGGCAGAGGGGGGCACAGCCATCGCCCCCCCATCTCAGGGCATCCCTACGAATCCCTAAAGCCCAAACCTTCCGTAGGTACGACGCAAAGCCAGCAGGAAGCAATAAGCTGTGGATGAAAGGCAGCGCCGAGTTTCCGGGAGCTCCGAGCCTGGATGGATCCTTTCCTGCTCATTTTTCTACGCACGTCTTCATAGAAAACCCCATTTTCAAATGCAAATCCTGCAGATTTCCATCCTTCAGTCGCTCCCCCAGTGTTGGATCCCAAATCCCCCCTCCATCCTGCCTATAAAGGATGCGCACAAGGCGCTGCTCAGCATCACATGCACACACACACACACGCGTGCACACACACACACACACACGCATGCATGCACACACACACGTGTGCACCTTCCCCTGCTGCCCCGCTGCCATCTCCCAGCAGCCAACAAGTCCAGATCTGCCTTCTTTCGGGCTCTTCCCTTCACCCTGCAGCAAAGCCGGGTGATGAGAGGAGCGGAGGAGGAGCGCCGTGCTCCTGTTGGAACACATCCCCGTGTTACACAAGCACCCAGCGACCCCCCGTTGCTGCACGAGCAGCTTAACACCAACAGGTGCCCCGAGTGGGTGCTGGGAGCCCTAAAAAAAGGGGGGGGGATTTTGGACCCCCCCCAACCCCCCCACACACAATTTGGGATCCCTGGGAGAAGCGAAGGGAGCCAACAAAGCCACCCCACCTCACCTCCCAGCTAACAAATATTTGGCTGCGGGGGGGGGGGGGAAGAACCTGCAAAGGTTTAAAGCTACAAAGGGTTCCTTTAAAGCAAATTAAATGGGGGGGGGGGGGGGCTGTGCGTTGCAGCTGGCGGCTCAACGCCCCCCCATCTCCCCCCTCTGCCCCCCACCACAGGTCTCCAAAAGCATGGGGCGGCCCAAGGCTCGATTCCTCTCCCCCCCCCACATTGCAGACCCACAGAAGGAGCCCCCATAATTGTGGGGCTGCTCACAGCTCAGCACGGTGGAATCCCCCCCCCACAGCCCTGCACAGAGCCCCCATCTGCCCCCCACCCCAATCCCAACCCCTCTGCTGGCTCCGCCCCCCCCCCAAATTCCTCCTCCCAACCCCACACTCCCCTGCCTGCTGTCCCCCCCCCCCCAAACTTTCCCGACCCCTCAGCACCTCCCCAACCCTCAATCTGGAGGGGGGGGGGGGGCGGGGGTGAAAGGGGACAGACCCCAAATCCCCCTCCCAGCCCCCCCCCCCCACTGACCTCACCCCCCCAACATTCACCCCTCTGCCCTCCCAACCCCTCAGCTCTCCATAGGGACCCCCCCCAAATTACCTCAGAGCCCCCCCCCCCCCCATCACCTCTGTGCTCCTCAAACCCCCCCAGGATCCACTCAGAGACCCCCAAAATCCCCTCAGGGCTCCCTTACAATTACATTACCTCCAACCGCCCCCCCCCCCCTTACCCCCCCCCGGACCCCCTGAGACCCCCCCAGCTCCACTCAGGACCTCTGAGCTGCTCCTAAAATTACCTGCAGCCTCCTTACACATCCCCCCCCCAACCCCCAGATCCATTCAGGACTTCTTATATCCATTCACAGCCCCCCAAACCACCCCCCAAATCCATTCACAGCCCCCCCAGGTCCACTCACAGCCCCCTCAACCCCCCCAAATCCATTCGGGATGGCTTTAAATCCACTCACAGCCCCCCCCAACCCCCCCCAAATCCATTCTGGGCTCCTTTAAATCCATTCACAGCCCCCCCAACCCCCCCCCCAGATCCATTCACAGCCCCCCAGCTCCCTCAGATCCATTCAGGACTGCTTTAAATCCATTCACAGCCCCCCCAGGTCCACTCACAGCCCCCCCAACCCCCCCCAAATCCATTCAGGACCGCTTTAAATCCATTCACAGCCCCCCCTACCCCCCAAAATCCACTCACAGCCCACCAACCCCCCCAAATCCATTCAGGGCACCTTTAAATCCATTCACAGCCCCCCCAGGTCCACTCACAGCCACCTCAACTCCCCCCCAAATCCATGCAGGATGGCTTTAAATCCACTCACAGCCCCCCCAACCCCCCCAGATCCATTCAGGACCGCTTTAAATCCATTCACAGCCCCCTCTGCTCCCCCCCAAATCCACTCACAGCCCCCCCAAATCCCCCAAATCCATGCAGGACGGCTTTAAATCCATTCATAGCCCCCCCCAACCCCCCCAAATCCATTCCGGCCTCCTTTAAATCCATTCACAGCCCCCCCAGATCCACTCACAGCCCCCCCCAGCCCCACCAAATCCATTCAGGACCGCTTTAAATCCATTCACAGCCCCCCCAGACCCACTCACAGCCCACCAACCCCCCCCGATCCATTCAGAACCCCTTTAAATCCATTCGCAGCCCCCCAAAATCCACTCACAGCCCCCCCAACCCCCCCCAAATCCATGCAGGACCGCTTTAAATCCATTCCCAGCCCCCCCCCCCCAACCACCCCACGACCCCCCACGGCGCCCCTCAGCTCTCAGACCCACGCAGGGTCCCCTGAAGCCCCTCAGGCCCCCCCCATCCCCCCTCCCCCCCCATCTGCCCCAATTCCCCCCCCGTGCCGCCGGGCGGGGGCGGGGCGCCGAGCCGCCATGTTGTGGCCGGGCTGCCGGGCCGGAGCCGGAGCCGCACTCACCGCGAACCCCGCCGGGAGCTCCGGCCATGAAGAGGGCGAGCAGCGGCAGAACGGCGGCGGCGGAGGCGGCGGAGGGCGGGGGGCGGCGGCGGGGGGGGGCGGCCATGGCGGCGGCCGCGGCCTCGGAGCCCAACGGCGGCGGCGGCGCCTCGGGAGGGGCGGGAGGGGGCGGGGCCACGGAGGGGGCGGGGCCGGCGGGAGGAGGGGGCGTGGTCGCGGCCGGGAGGGGGCGGGGCAACTCTTAAAGGGGCCGCACCGCGCCTGGGGGTGGGGGGGGAGTGTGCAGGTGTAGATGTGCGTGTGTGTGCGTGCATGTGTGTACTTGTGTGTGCATGTGTGTACTTGTGTGTGCATGTATGTACTTGTGTGTATATATATGTGTGCGTGCATGTGTGTACTTGTGCGTGCATGTGTGTACTTGTGTGTGCATGTGTGTACTTGTGTGTATATATGTGTGTGCGTGCATGTGTGTACTTGTGCGTGCATGTGTGTACTTGTGTGTGCATGTGTGTACTTGTGTGTATATATGTGTGTGCGTGCATGTGTGTACTTGTGCGTGCATGTGTGTACTTGTGTGTGCATGTGTGTACTTGTGTGTGCATGTGTGTGTGTGCATGTGTGTGCATGTATGTACTTGTGTGTATATATGTGTGTGCGTGCATGTATGTACTTGTGTGTGCATGTGTGTGCATGCGTGTATTTATGTGTGCATGTGTGTGTGTGCATATATGTTCATGTATGTATTTGTGTGTGCATGTATGTACATGTATGTATATATGTGTGTGCATGTATGTACCTGTGTGTGTGCATATATGCGCATGTATGTATATGTGTGTGTGCATGCGTGTGCATATATGTGCATGCATGTGTGTGCATACGTGTATTTGTGTGTGCATGCGTGTGTGCATGTATGTACTTATGTGTGTGCATGTATGTACTTATGTGTACATGTATGTGCATGTATGTATATATGTGTCTGTACATGTGTGTGTATTTATGTGCATGTATGTATATGCGTGTGTGCACGTGTGTATTTGTGTGTGCATGTGTGCGTGCATACATGTGCATGTGTGTATATATATTTGCGTGTGCATGTATGCACGTATGTATTTGTGTGTGCGTGGGTGCGAGCATGTCTGTGTGTACATGTGCATGTGTGCATGGATGCACACGTGTGTTTGCACATGCATATGTGTGTGCTTGCACCGAGCAACGCACGCAGCCTGCATGGATGCAATGCACCGAGCAATGCATGCAGCCTGCATGGAGCAATGCATGGAGCAATGCATGGAGCAATACACACAGCCTGCATGGAGCAATGCATGCAGCCTGCATGGATGCAATGCACTGAGCAATGCATGCAGCCTGCATGGATGCAATGCACCCAGCAATGCACGCAGCCTGCATGGATGCAATGCACCGAGCAATGCACGCAGCCTGCATGGATGCAATGCATGGAGCAACGCATGCAGCCTGCATGGATGCAATGCACTGAGCAATGCACACAGCCTGCATGGATGCAATGCACTGAGCAACGCATGCAGTCTGCATGGATGCAATGCACTGAGCAATGCACACAGCCTGCATGGAGCAATGCATGCAGCCTGCATGGATGCAATGCACCCAGCAACGCACACAGCCTGCATGGATGCAATGCACCCAGCAATGCAGCGCCCCACGGAGGCCTTGCAGCCACGCAGTGCTCCGACAGTGCTGTGCTTTATTAAATATATTACATTTGGGTCATTAAATAAGACGGGCGGCCCCACACCCAATTGGGGGCAGCGAGGGCTGTGACAACAGCAGGACGATGCTGCTCTGCTTTGTTGTTTGGTTGGTTTGGGTTTTTCTTTTTTTGGGGGGGGGGTGGGGGGGCTCAATGCTCCTCTTTGGGTTCGTGCAGGGAGCGCTGCAGTTTCTGCAGCGATTTCTTGATGCGCAGCGCTGTGAGACGGGCTGCTGGGCTCTGGTACCAACACTCCTTCATCAGCCCCGGCAGGGCACGCAGGGCCTGGGGGCAAAGGGGGACATGGGGGTCCTGGGGTGCATGCAGGGCCTGGGGGGCAAAGGGGGACAAGGGGGGTCCTGGGGGTAAAGAGGTGATGGGGAGGACCTGGGGGGAAGAGGATGGGGGGTCCTGGGGGGAAAGGGAGGATGAGGGGGGTCCTGGGGGGAAACAGGGTCCTGGAGGTATGAAGTGCCTGGGGGCAAAGGAGGATGAGGGGGTCCTGGGGGTAAAGAGGTGATGGAGAGGACCTGGAGGGGAAAGAGAGGATGGGGGTCCTGGGGGTAAAGAGAGGACTGGAGGGTCCTGGGGGTATGAAGTGCCTGGGGGCAAAGGGGGGATGGGGGTCCTGGGGGCAAAAGGGGACAAAGGGAGGTCCTGGGGTGCACACAGGGCCTGGGGGGAAAGAGGGGACTGGAGGTATGAAGTGCCTGGGGGCAAAGGGGGATAAGGGGGGTCCTGGGGGACAAAGTGGGTCTGGGGATCCTGGGGGCAAAGGAGGATGAGGGGGTCCTGGGGGTAAAGAGGAGACTGGAGGGTCCTGGGGGGTATGAAGTGCCTGGGGGCAAAGGGGGGATGGGGGTCCTGGGGGCAAAGGAGGATGAGGGGGTCCTGGGGGTAAAGAGGTGATGGGGAGAATCTGGGGGAAAAAGAGAGGATGGGGGGTCCTGGGGGTAAAGGCAGGATGAGGGGGGTCCTGGGGGGAAAGAGGGGACTGGAGGGTCCTGGGGGGTATGAAGTGCCTGGGGGCAAAGGGGGACAAGGGGGGTCCTGGGGGACAAGGGGGGTCTGGTGATCCTGGGGGCAAAGGAGGACGAGGGGGTCCTGGGGGTAAAGAGGGGACTGGAGGGTCCTGGGGGGTATGCAGCACATGGGGGCAAAAGGAGGACTGGGGGGGTCCTGAGAGTAAAGGGGATCTGGGGTCCTGGGGGCAAAGGGAGACAGAGAGGTTCTGGGGAGCCAAGAAGGGATGAGGGGTCCTGAGGGCAAAGAGGATGAGGGGGGGTCCTGGGGGGCACAGAGCAGCTGGGGGCAAAAAGAGGTGGGATGGGGGGGGTCCTGAGGTGCAAAGGGGGGATGGGGGTCCTGGGGGCACCACCCTGCCGCATGCAGAACCCCCAGCTGTGGGCGGGAGCCTTTGGGGGAGCACGGTGCTGTGGTTCCCCAAGGGGTTCGGGGCAGCTTTAGGGGGTCCCTCTAAGGGGACACCTGGGTGTGTGTCCCCATTGCCCCCCCGGGGGTCCCACGGTTCTCACCGGGTCGGAGAAGAGGCGGTTGGGCACCGCGGGGGTCCTGTGCTCGATGCACACCACCTTCTTCATGTCCTCGAAGCTGGGATCGCTGGGCACCGCGTCGAAGAAGGGCGGGCGGTACTCCTCCACCAGCCCTATGGGGGGGACTCAGTGGGGGGGCTGGGGGGCACAGAAGCTCCAGCCCTACATGAGGGTGCGTGGGGTGCGCAGCTCTGCTGCAATATGGGGCTTCAGTGGGATGGTTTGGGGGCACAGGGGTTCCAGCGCTATGTTGGAGTGTGCTATGGGGTCTCATTGGGGTGGTCTGAGGGACATGGGGGCTCCAATCCTATATAAGGGTGCGTGGGGTACACAGCTCTGCTGCTCTATGGGGCTTCAGTGGGATGGATTGGTGGACATGGGCTCCAGCCCCATGCTGGGATGCACTATGGGGTCTCATTGGGGTGGTCTGGGGGGCACAGGGGCTCCAGCCCTATATGAGGGTGCATGGGGTGCACAGCTCTGCTGCTCTATGGGGCTTCAGTGGGATGGTTTGGGGGCATGGGGGCTCCAGTCCTATAGGAAAGCCTGTGAGGTGCTGTTCTATGGGATCTCAGTGGGATGGATTGGTGGACATGGGCTCCAGCCCCATGCTGGGATGCACTATGGGGTCTCATTGGGGTGGTCTGGGGGGCACGGGGGCTCCAGCCCTATATGAGGGTGCATGGGGTGCACAGCTCTGCTGCTCTATGGGTCTTTAATGGGATGGTTTGGGGGCACAGGGGCTCCAGTCCTATGTTGGAGTGTGCTATGGGGTCTCATTGGGGTGGTCTGGGGGGACAAGGGCTCCAGTCCTATAGGAAGGCCTGTGGGGTGCTGCTCTATGGGGCCTCACTGGGGTGGTCTGGGGGCCAGAGACTCCATCCTGATGTAGGTGTATGGGGTGCACAGCTCTGCTGCACTATGGGGTCCTATTGGGCTGGTTGTGGGGTGGGTGTCCTGCCCCATGTCGGGGTGCACTACGGGACCTCACAGGGATGGTTCAGGGGTCTCCAGAGCCGCCCCCAGCCCCTCTCCCAGCCGACCCCACCAGCTGGCCCCACTAATCCCTCTTAGCGCCTCCATCTGTCCGTACACTTTGGGTTTAACCCCCTGTCTCCCCCACCCCACACCCTCAGGGGTCCCGTTGCCCCCCAGCCTCACCCCCGCTCCCCAGCAATGCCTGGGGTCCCTATGGGGGTTTAAAGTGGGGGGTGGTGGTCACCCCATGCTCACGGCCCCACTAATTCAAACACTGACTCCAAAGGAACCCGGGGCGATCAGTGGGATTATCCCAACCAGACTGCGCCGGGGGGCCCTTCTGCTTCCGACACCCATCCATTAATTAACACCACTAATGGGCTTTGGTGCTGAACGGCAGAGGTTGGGATGAGGGGACCTCCGTGGGGACCCCGATGTCGTCCCCGCGGCCACGAGGTCCCCCTTTGGAGAGCTGCCAGCCGCTCTGGATGCTGCTTGTTTGCTAATCAGCAGCGAGCAAACAAAGCTCTGATTGAGCCTAATGGGCCCTTTAATCAGCCAGCCGGGTGCTGACACCAGATTACAGTGTTTATAATTTACGGCTAATCTGCCGGGCGAGGGGAAAAGCGGAAAAAAAAAAAAAAAAGAGGAGGAGGAGGAGGAGGGATGGAGGGATGGAGGCTGCGCTCACCATTGACGGCCGTGCGCCGGGTGATCTCCCACAGCACCAAGCCGTACGCCCAGATGTCTGTTTTCTTGTAGGATTCGAAGCAGTCGGTGCGGATCTGCTCGCTCAGCACCTCCGGGGCCATGTAGCGCTTCGTGCCCACGCGGGGGTTGTGGCCCATGTCCAGGTAGTCGCTGCCCTGGGAGTGCATGACGGCCAGACCTGGGGGTGGAGGGATGGGGGGGTGGGTGGAGGGATGGAGGGATATGGGGTTGGGTGGATATGGGGTTGGGTGGATATGGGGTTGGGTGGAGGGTTGGATGGTTGGAGGGACGGATGGAGGGATGGATGGAGGGATATGGGGTTGGGTGGATATGGGGTTGGGTGGAGGGTTGGATGGTTGGAGGGACGGATGGAGGGATGGATGGAGGGATATGGGGTTGGGTGGATATGGGGTTGGGTGGAGGGTTGGATGGTTGGAGGGATGGATGGAGGGATGGATGGAGGGATATGGGGTTGGGTGGATATGGGGTTGGGTGGAGGGTTGGATGGTTGGAGGGACAGAGGGCCAGATGAAGGGGTAGTTGGAGGGATGGAGGGTTGGTCGGATGGATGGATGAAGGGATGGATGGACTGATGGATGGAGGGATGGAGAGATATAGGGTTGGATGGAGGGTTGGAGGGTTGGAGGGATGGAGGGCTGGATGGAGGGGTAGTTGGAGGCATGGAGGATTGGTGGGATGGAGGGGTGGATGGAGGGCTGGAGGGTTGGTTGGATGGATGGATGGAGGGATGGAGAGACATGGGGTTGGATGGAGGGATGGAGAGATATGGGGTTGGGTGGAGGGTTGGATGGTTGGAGGGACAGAGGGCTGGATGGAGGGGTAGTTGGATGGATGGAGGGTTGGATGGAGGGCTGGATTGAGAGGTGTGAGGTTGGATGGGTGAATGTAGGGTTGTATGGATGGAGGGATAGAGGGTGGATGGAGGGATGGAGGGATGGAAGGTTGGATGGAGGGATGTGAGTTTGGATGAATGTAGAGTTGTATGGATGGATGTGGGGATGGATGGATGAATGTAGGGTTGGATGGATGGAGGGATGGAGGGTTGGTTGGAGGGATGGAGGGATGGAAGGATGGAGGGCTGGAGGATTGGAGGGAGGGCTGGTTGATGAATGTAGAGTTGGTTGTAGGGTTGATGGAGGGTTAGTTGGATGGGTGTAGGATTGGCTGTAGGGGTGGGTGGATGGAGGGATGTGGGGTTGGGTGGATGCAGTGTTGGATGCAGGCTTGGGTGGATGGATGGATGAGGGTTGGATGCAAGGTTGGACAGATGTAGTGTTGAAGTAGGGTTGGATGGATGGAGAGTTGGATGGGTGAATGGACAGAGGGATGGATGAACGTATGGATGGATGGACGTAGGGATGGGTGGAGGGTTGGATGGAGGAATGGATGGAGGAGTGGATGAACGTAGGGATGTCTGGATGGATGCACGGGCAGATGGTTGGCACCACGCGTCCCCATGGGGCGCACTCTCACCCAGATCGGCGATGCAGCACTGCCGGTTGCTTTTCACCAGGATGTTCCTGCTCTTCAGGTCACGGTGAGCAATAGCAGGTTTGCCCTGCGTGCCAAAGATCTCCACGTGGAGGTGGACGAGGCCGCAGATGATGGAGGCTGCCAACCCCAGGCAGGTCTCCACGTCCAGGGTTGTCCTCTGCAGGTAGTCGTAGAGCGAGCCGTTCTCGTGGTAGTGGGTGATGAGCCACAGCTGGGTGCTGGAGTTCCTCGAGGTCATATCGGAGGCGATGAAGCCTGGATGGGGAGAGCAGTGGGGTGATGGATCCACCACGACGCCAGCCCATCCCCCAGTCCTCCCACTCACCCAGGATGTTGTCGTGCCGCAGCAGCACGGTGTTGTAGATCTCGGTCTCACGGAACCACGACTGCTCATCCCGGGAGGAGAAGATCTTGACGGCCACGTTCTCCCCGTGCCACACACCTCGCCACACCTCACCATAACGCCCTTTGCCTGCCACGACCACGGCGCTGCGTCACATGGACCCCTCCAGACCCCAACCCTGACCCCATCCCAGCACTACAGAATCACAGAACTGTAGGGATCGCCTGGTCCAACCCCACGTCAGTTCCAACCATCAGTCGGGTCGCACTGTGGGGCGATGGAGGACCCTTTGTTCTTGTGTTGGGACGACCTTGGCCAACACAACCACCACCCAACCGCTCTCTCCCAGTGGGACAGGGGAGAACTCAGTGTCTTTACGGGGTTTTGGCAAACGGGGTTGGATCTCTGCTCTCCTCACCCACGCACTCCACGAGGGAGATCTGCCGGGCCACCGTGCGCTGGACAAGGAAGGGCAGCCCTGACCCACTGCCCGTGGTGCAGTCATCATTCAGCAAATCCTACAGGACCGGGACAGCAGTGGTGTGAGATGGGTGGTCACCCCACACCCCTGGGACCCCAGGAGCTTCCCCACCTCCAGCGTGCTGTCTCCCACCATGGATGCCTTCAGCATCAGGTCCGTGTCCCCCAGGTCGCTGTGCTTGAAGAGGAGCAGCCTCTTGCGGCGGTGCTGGGCCAGCTTCCAGAGGAAGAGGATGGTGAGCGCCATGAGGACGAGGAGGGTCAGCAGCGGGATGAAGATCAGCAGGAGGAGGTTGGAGAGGGAAGGAGACTGTCCCGTGGCATTTTCTCCTGGTGGGGAGGAATGGTGGGTGGGAGGATGAGGGTGGGGTTGGTCCTAGGGAGGACGTGATGCTCGGGGTTGGACGTGGAGAGGGTGGAGGTCTTGGTGCCTTGGTGCTTGGGCTTGGAAACGGGAACGGTGGAGTTTTTGGTGCTTGGGGACGGATATGGAAAGGGTGAAAGAAGGCCAAGGTCCTGGTTCTTGGGGTTTGGAATGGGAGGATGGAGGTCTTGGTGCTTCACAACTGACATGGGGAAGGCACTGGGGTCACCCATGGATGGCAGCTCTGCAGACACAACCCAAGGAGAGGCACCAGGAGGGGGCACCCATCCCACACGGGAAAAAGTGACCCTAGAAATACCGAGCCAGGAAGGGGATGACCTAGAGACCCCATCCCCACATCCCCCGTGCTCCTCAGAGGGGTCAGCCCAGAGCCCCGTACCTTTCAGGGAGACCTCCAGCTTGATGTTGCACATGCTGGTGTTGCAGCACCGGGTGCCAAAGTGCTCCGTCACGTAGGACTGGCAATTCTCCAGCAGGTGGTCCGAGAAGCAGCCTTTGTGCTGGGTGATCCTCCCTGCCTCCCTCCTCTTGCTGGCGAAGCACACCTTGCCGGTGCAGGTGGGCACGGGACAGTGTGGCACGTCGCACGCGCATTGCAGCTCATCTGCAGGCACGAGGAAATCACGTTTGTCAAAGGGTTGGGGACAACATCCATACAGTGCCGGGATGCTGTTGGCTTTGGGGTCAATGCTGTCCGTGCCAAAGAGCATCAGATCAACTTGGGACAGGCAGTAAAGGTTGGAGAGGACCGCAGGGTTGGGGATATTGTCCATTCAGCATTGGGGTGCTGTTGGCTTTGGGGTCTATGTTATCCATGCCTCGGACCGACTTGGGGCCATCAGGAGACACTGGAGGGGATCGCAGTGTCGGGGAGATCATCCACCCATCCAGCACCGGGATGCTGTTGGCTTTGGGGTCAGTGATATCCCTGCCAAAGAGCCTTGGACCAACCAGGGACCGTGCCTCCGTCGCATGGAATGCAACGAGTTGGATGAAGCCATCTGGCAGCGCACAGCTGGGGCCGCATCCTGCCCACGGGGAAAGTCAGACCCGGACCCCGGGATGTTGTTTTTGGGCTCATCCCTTTGCTGCACTCCCTCCTCCCAAATTAGCTCTGTTTTTTGGCACAGAACAAATCCCTCCTGGAAGCAGTGAGTTCAGCATGAGGGCGGCCAGACGGACAGCAGCAGGGGACAGACGGACTCCCACAGCCCCACTATGGCCCCATAGTGATTCTCATCGAGCCAAGCTTGGGGAGGGGAGGGCGATCCCAGCCTGGATCCCTGGGATTGAGGATCAGCTCCGTTTCCGAGCAGAGCGAGCGGTTGGGTTCCCCAATGGCTGCGGCTCTGCTCCCATTTTTGGCTACTCACCTGCGGCGAGGCCGAGAGAGAGGCTCAGCAGCACCAGCATGGCCCCAGCGTGGGCTCTGGGGGGCATTTTCCTGCAGGAATAAAAGGGGATGGTGGGCACAGAGCGGGGAGGAGGCAGTGGGGCATCCCTCGGGCACAGCCGTGAGTTGGGTTTGGGACGGGAGCGGTGGTTCCCGCAGGGAGGGATGTGCTGCCCAGCAGCGGAATCCAGCTCTGGGTGTCCCAGCTGTGGCTCTTCCTGGGAACAGGGTGAGGGTCCACGCATCGCTGCACCCACACAACACAAACACCCATGGGACCCCCCACACCCCACAGCTCCGCTGCCGCCCCCCAGAGCCGTTCCCACCGCTGCCTCCGCGCAAACTTTTGCTTTTCCATTCCTTTCCATTTTTTCTCCCTTTCTGACGCATTGTTTCGGGTTTCCCCCCACCCCCCCACCCCACAGACCCCACTGCAGTCCCAAACAGAGATCTTTTCTCACGGCCCATCCACGGCCCCCTCCCCCCCCCCTCGCACCCCACGCCGCTCCCTCCGCCGTCTCCCCACTGTTCCCAATATATAAACACGGCCAAAGCGCCGTTTCCTGCAATTGAAGGAGCCCTGCCCGTGGGGCCGGGACAGGAATCAAGATTGTTTAGATTCTGCCCTTGATGGGGAGAGGCGGTCACGCAAAGCCCCGCTGCAGAAGGGCTTTTCCTCCCCAAAATAGATCGCTTTGTCGGCGCTGGCGGAGAGGAAGCGGCGAGCGGAGCTCAGTGCGTCCCACTGCGCCCTGCAGGAGCTGCTCTGGGAGCGCAGAGCCGGGGGTAACGACGGAGCCGTTGCACCAACGGAGACTGCTGCAAACGCAGCTCGGTCGCCTCGATAGGTGTGCGAGGTTTGCACGCTTCTTGCACGCCTCCAGTTGCTCGTATGGTGCACAGCCCTCCTTGCGCCCCTCTCCTTGCATGCATCTCATGCAGATATCTTCTTGACCGCCTCCAGTTGCACACTTCTCACATTCCTCCCCTTGCACAGACCTCTCCTTGCACACCCCTGGTTGCACACACCTCCTTACACGCCGCTCCTTGCTCACACCTCCTTGCACGCATCTCCCTGCGTGCCTCTCCATGCACAGCTCTCCCTGCGCCCACCTCTTGCACACCTCCCCACGCACACCCATCCTTGCACGCAGCAGCACAGCAGTGCTGCACACTCCAGGCTCCGCTCTGCTCGTGCCCTCAGCCCCAGTTTGCACTCTCCCTCGCTGCACCTCATCCCAGTTGGAAACAGACCCAGAACCACAAATCCGCGCTCACCCGCACCCGAATCCATCTCCTGCCCCCCCACACGAACCCCATTGTCATGGGATGCAGCAGGAACGGGGCCAGCCCCTGATTCTGCTGAAAACCCATTGGGAAAAGCAGCTGAAACCCCACCCAAACCCCCTCACAGCCCCCAGATCTGGAGTTGCTTTGGGTACCCCCTGGTGCTAAATGCAACGGAAGCTCTACGGGAAGAAAATGGGGGTGGAGGGGGGGCTGGGGGCTGTAGGATGGCACCCAGTGACCCGCAGCATCCCAAAGGACACCCCAAACTCCCCGGCACACACCTACAGGGACGTAGGGTGGACTGTGGGACCGCACCCAGTGGCCCCATAGACCCACATAGGGCCACAGACCCATTCCCACGGCCGCCCCAAACCCCCCAGCAGGGGGAATACAGGGCGGGTTGGGGGCTGTAGGATGGCACCCAGCGACCCCATAGACCCACCAAATCCCCCAGCACTCACCTACAACATCTGGGGACGATTCCCAGCTCCGGATGCTGCATCCCAACGCCGCGCTCAGCCGGGGATGCCGGCAGCGTTACCCCACACCCCACAGATCCTCATAGGGTCACCTCTGTGCCCCCCACAAGGCTCAGCCCCGTCCCGGCCCCACTGCGAGCTCTCTGCGTTCGGGATGTGGGAGAAGTCACCAAAAACTGTTCCTCTTCACTGCCTCTTCCTGCCTGGCTCTGCTCCACCGCTCTCGGCTCATAAAGCATTTCCTATTGCTGAGCACACGGCCCTGCGCTGCCTCCCTTCCTCCCGCGCATCGGCCCCATCCTGCTCTGTGCCCTCGTGCCATTCCGGCCCTTTTCCAGCCCTTTCCCTGTGTTATCCCAAATTTCCCGGCGGGATGGAGGTGTGGGGGGGCTCTGAGGGGCGTGCAGAGCATCCGTGGGGTCCTGCGCCCACCTCAAGCGCAGCTTTGGGGTCACGGGGGGTGAGGGATGCTGCTGTCCCATTGCATCGCCATCTGTCCCGTATGGGGTTGGGGATGTGATGGGGGAGGGAAGGCGTTTCCCATCACCTGCTGCCATCACCTGAGCCCGGTGTGATGGGGATGCAGGGAGGGTGCAAACTGTGGTCACATAAGTGATGCTGAGCCCCAGCCTGGGGACAAAGGGACCCCAACGTCCCACTGGGATGCGGTCCTGTAAGGGATGCTGTGCCCCAGACCCAGGACAAAGGGACCTATGGACACATCCCGCTGTCCCCCTGTGTCACCATCCCCAGTGGCACTGGGATGCAGCCCCATAATGGACACATCCCCCGTGTGCCCCCATCCCTTACAGCACTGGGATGTGGCCCTATAGGGGATGCCGTGCTGCAGCCCCAGGACAAAGGGACCCACAGGCACAGCCCCCACATGCTACTGCTCCCCACGTGCCCCCATCCCTTATGGCACTGGGATGCGGCCCTACAAGGCTCACTGCGCTTTGGGCCCAGGACAAAGGGACCCCATGTGCCCCCACCCCTGCCCGTCTGCACCCCTGGGACTCACCCATCGCGGCCGTTCCCACAGTGCAGGCAGAGGAAGCGCTCCTTCCCCTTTTGCTGCCCCCAGGGTTGCAGTTTCGATCACCCCAGATGGGGTCACACCCCCCCCCCCCGTGCCCTCCCCATATCACAGCCTCACTTTGCTCCTTCCAGACCCCCCTGCACCCTCTCCCCTAAGCAAAAGCAGAGCCTGAGCCCCGTTCCCCATAACACCACAAACCCAAACCGCACCGTGAGCCCCAAATAACCACAGCACGACCCCAACCCACAGCACGACCCCTCCCAGAGCCCCCCCCCCCCGCAGTTCCCCCCCCCCCGGCAGCACAGCTCCGCCGCAGCGCTTTGAGGTCCCTCTGCTATCTCACAGATCTCCCAAAAGAGGAAGTTTTGTTGTTTGACGGCGACACAAAGCCGCCACCACCAAACCCACAGCAACCACAGGGGGGGTCCCAGCAGAACCTCCCCCCCCGTGGGTCACCATGGGGTGGGCGATGGGAGTTTGGCACCAGAGCAGCAGCATCCCTGGGAGTGGCTGAGCGAAAATGCGCCCAAGGAGCAGAACCTGGATCAGCCCCACTGACCCCAGAGGGAAAAGGGCGAAGACCCCGCTGCCCCTCTTTGCATTTTTGGGTTTGGTTTGCAGCTCTGAGCTCAGCGCCCCGCATCCATGCTCCCGGTGCATCACAGCTGGGGAGCAAACCCAGCAAAAAGCAGCTGCATGGCTTGCGTGGGTCCCCAGGGGGAGGGAGGGTGCAGGAGAAGGGTCCTGGGGTCGCTCTTCCCTGAGCTGTTGGGTTGTCCCATATGGGAGATGCCCCCTGCAGCCCCGGGGTTCAGTTGTTGAATCGATGCTGTTAACGTGGCGAACTCTTCTGCTTTAATAACAGTCAGATTCCATCAGATCTGTGAGACCAAAGAGGCAAAAAAAAAGCCCCCAAACCCCCCAAAATCCCAACCCAGAACACAGCCCCTCCATCAGGATCCCACCCACCACCACCAGATCCGAAGCGACAGCACGAGGGCGGGGGGCCACCCCAAAACCTCCAGCAGAAGAGCGGTCCGCACGGTGACCCCCCCCCCCCCCCACCTCAGCGCCCCTTTTTCCCCTTTTTCCTCTTCTTTTCCCCCTCTGCCTCCTCGGCCGCTCGCTTCTCCTCCTTCAGCTCCTTGTACCTCCATTTGGGGGGCTGTAACAGCGCCTTGTCGCGGCCACGGGGTCTCCTCTCCCTCCCGCACGCCGGCGGCGAGCTGGCTTTGCTCAGCTTGATCCTGGGCACTCGATCCCCAGGGAAGATGCAGTTGGCACGGAGCAGCCGGGGGAGGAAGCCCAGGAGGCGGTGACGGCGCGGTGCCATCTCCAGCACCGCTCGGTCCAACGCAACTTGGCCATTGCCAACTTGTTGGCTGTGCCCTTCCAGTTGGCCGTGCCCTTCCAGTTGGTTGTGCCCCACCAGTCTGCCATGCCCTTCCAGTTGGCCATGCCCCACCAGTTGGCCATGCCCTTCCAGTTGGCCATGCCCCTCCAGTTGGCCATTACACGATGCCTTTCCAGTGCCCGGCTCCTGGAGGATCTCCGCCACCGAAAGCCTCCGCTTGCCCACTTCGGGTGGGCTATCAGGGCAGATGGTTTGGCAAGCGGTGCTCACAAAGGGGCTGGCGAGGGAGGTGGTCATCCTCACCATGTGGTCCAACACGCCGTCCTCCTCCGGGTCGCGGGGGATGCGGAAGGTGAAGAGGGAGCGGATTTTCTCTGCTAGCCGTTGGCTGCGGGATTTGGGGCTCAGGGCTTTGGCCACCAGCCCGGCCAGCGCCGGCCACTCGGGGAGGTAACGGGTGCCAAACTGCTCGGCCCGTGGGCGCCGGAGGAGGGTCCGGATACGGACAGTGGTCTCAAAACGGCCGGTGAAGGCGGCCCACTCCCTGGCTGTCTTCCCTTTGATGGGGTCAACGGCGTGCAGGTCGGCTCCTGGGGGCAGGAGGATGACAGAAGGGTCACCAAAGTGAAACTGCAGCATCAGCACGAGGATCCCAGCCACCCCTCAGACCGCCATGGAGCTCATGGGATGGTTGGGTCAGAAGGGTCCTTAAGGATCACGGAACCACGGGGTGGTTGGGTAGGAAGGGACCTTAAAGACCTCAAGGCCATGGGATGGTTGGGTTGGAAAGGTCCTTAAAGATCATAGAACTACAAGATGGTTGGGTTGGAAAGGTCCTTAAAGGTCATGGAACCATGGGATGGTTGGGTTGGAAAGGTCCTCAAAGATCACAGAACCATGGGATGGTTGGGTTGGAAAGGTCCTTAAAGATCCCAAAGCCATGGGATGGTTGGGTTGGAAAGGTCTTTAAAGGTCATGGAACCATGGAATCATAGAGTGGGTTGGGTTGGAAGGGTCCTTAAAGATCATAGAACTATGGGATGGTTGGGTTGGAAAGGTCCTTAAAGATCATAGAACCATGGGATGGTTGGGTTGGAAGGGTCCTTAAAGATCATAGAACCACGGGATGGTTGGGTTGGAAAAGTTGGGTTGGGAAGGTCCTTAAAGATCACAGAACCATGGGATGGTTGGGTTGGAAAGGTCCTTAAAGCTCAAAGAACCACGGGATGGTTGGGTTGGAAAGGTCCTTAAAGATCATAGAACTACAAGATGGTTGGGTTGGAAAGGTCCTTAAAGGTCATGGAACCATGGGATGGTTGGGTTGGAAAGGTCCTCAAAGATCACAGAACCATGGGATGGTTGGGTTGGAAAGGTCCTTAAAGATCCCAAAGCCATGGGATGGTTGGGTTGGAAAGGTCTTTAAAGGTCATGGAACCATGGAATCATAGAGTGGGTTGGGTTGGAAGGGTCCTTAAAGATCATAGAACTATGGGATGGTTGGGTTGGAAAGGTCCTTAAAGATCATAGAACCATGGGATGGTTGGGTTGGAAGGGTCCTTAAAGATCATAGAACCACGGGATGGTTGGGTTGGAAAAGTTGGGTTGGGAAGGTCCTTAAAGATCACAGAACCATGGGATGGTTGGGTTGGAAAGGTCCTTAAAGCTCAAAGAACCACGGGATGGTTGGGTTGGAAAGGTCCTTAGGATCACGGAACCACAGAACGGGTTGGGTTCAGGTGTCCTTAAGCCCCGCGCCCCCACATCAATGTGCCCAGGTCCCCCTCCTCAGCCCCCAGCACCCCGGGGTGGGGCACCCACACCTCAGAGTTGTTCCCGTGGGTCTCACCTGCCAGCAGCAGCGCGGTCACGCAGTCGTGCTGGCCCTGCACCGCCGCCTTCATCAGCGCCGTCAGCCCGCGGGCATCGCGCCGCTCCACGTCCAGCGCCGGGAAGTAATTCAGGAGGTAATTAACGATGGTGATGTGCCCTTAGCAGCAGAGAAAACACCTTTTTTTTTTGTGCTTAATGAGGGATCCTTCTTGACCCCCGTGTTGTTTTCCTACCATCCCAGCCCACCCGGGGGCTGTGCTGCCCACCTGCCTGCGCGGCCATCATCAGCGCCGTGTTGCCCTCCGTGTCCTGCTGGTTGACATCCACGTAGGGGCAGTGCCGGAGGAGGGGCACGATGTCCACGAAGCCCCGGCAGCAGGCGACCATCAGCCCGTTCTGTTTGGGGCCAGCGCTCCGTTCGGGACCTCCACCCCACACCCCGAACCCCAAAGTGGGGAGGTTGTGCCCCACGGATCCGTGCAGCCCCACTGAATGGTGCCAGGGGGATCCCGACCCCACGGGGCTTTGCCATCCCATCCCTGCCAATCCAGCATCCTTTGGGATCGGCCCGTTCCCAGCAGGTGTCCCCATTCCCAGAGCAGGGGAGGAAGGGGAAGTTCTGCCCCACTGATCCCCGCAACCCTACTGCATGGTGACCGGGAGACCCCGACCCCCCATGGCTCTGCCATCCCATCCCTCCTGCCCCCCAAGTTCTGCCCCACGGCTTCATACAACCCCTGGAGACCCCAACCCCCCATGGCTCTGGGATCCCACCCCTCCTACCCCCAAATTCTGCCCCATGGAGCCATGCACACCCTGGAGACCCCAACCCCCCATGACTCTGCCATCCCATCCCTCCTGCCCCCCAAGTTCTGCCCCACCAGTTTCTGCCCCATGGCTTCATACAACCCCTGGAGACCCCAACTCCCCATGGCTGCCATCCCATCCCTCCTGCCCCCCTAAGTTCTGCCCCACGGCTTCATACAACCCCTGGAGACCCCAACCCCCCATGGCTGCCATCCCATCCCTCCTGCCCCCCAGGTTGCGCCTCATGAACCCACGCAAACCCTGGAGACCCCACCCCCCCCACGGCTCTGGGATCCCACCCCTCCTCCTTCAGCATCCTCCAGGACCCCCCCAGAACCCCCCCCTCCCCCCCACTCACCCTGCCATTGATGTCCAGCTCTGTGGCCTCCCCTCTGCCCACCCCACACCGCAGCCGTTCCCGCAGCAGCTGGGCATCGTTGCGCACGCAGCACTGATACAAACTCAGCTCCCCAGACCCCCCAACCCCGCGTGGGGGCTCCGAGGAGGGATAGACTGAATCATCAGAGCAGATGCTGCTGCTGTCCGAGGGCTCCAAGCCGGCGCTGGAATCGTCTTCATCCTCCTCATCCTCGTAGTGCAGCTCAGGCTCGGGGGCTGCAGCGCTCCCTGCTCCGCTGCGCTCATCGGTCATCGGGGCTGCGGGGGTCCTGGGCTCAGTGCCGGCTGTATGGGCACAGTGTGGGGTGGGGGCTCACGGTCCCAAACTGACCCCAGTGTGGGAATCGGGAGCACGAGACGGGCAGGGAATGGGGCAAAAACCCAACCCCATAGCGGCCCTGTGTGGGGCAGCAAAGCCCCTTCTGGGGGCAGCTATAGGGCAGCAAACAGAGCTGCACCCACGGCAGCTATAGGGTGAACAGAGCTGCACCCACAGCAGCTATAGGGTGAACAGAGCTGATCCCTACAGCCCCAGCAGCCATAGGGCAGCTATAGGGCAGCTATAGGGCAGAGCTGCACTTATAGCAGCTCTAGGGCAGCTCTAGGGCAGCAAACAGAGCTGCACCCACAGCAGCTATAGGGCAGCTATAGGGCAGAGCTGCACCCACGGCAGCTATAGGGCAGCTATAGGGCAGCAAACAGAGCTGCACCCCCAGCAGCCATAGGGCAGCCATAGGGCAGAGCTGCACCCACGGCAGCTATAGGGCAGCTATAGGGCAGCTATAGGGCAGCTATAGGGCAGCTATAGGGCAGAGCTGCACCCACAGCAGCTATAGGGCAGAGCTGTGCCTACAGCAGCCATAGGGTGAACAGAGCTGCTCCCTGCACCCCCAGCACCCTCAGGGCAGCTATAGGGCAGAGCTGCACCCCCAGCAGCTATAGGGCAGCTATGGGGCAGCTCTAGGGCAGAGCTGCACCCACGGCAGCTATAGGGCAGCTCTAGGGCAGCTCTAGGGCAGCTCTAGGGCAGCTCTAGGGCAGCTCTAGGGCAGAGCTGCACCCACGGCAGCTATAGGGCAGCTATAGGGCAGCTATAGGGCAGAGCTGCACCCATGGCAGCTATA